>NC_090999.1:92070909-92716590 GCF_041146395.1 Eulemur rufifrons | reverse complement strand
ATCAAGTAAAAATGTGTCCTGTTCCTCTTACAGACACAGCTTGCCCAAGAGGGTTTGCCAGGATTAAAGGTGTTACTTGTGAGGGTGAGTGTATTCCTGGATGATATTGTAAATCTTTAGAGCAGTATGTAAAATTAATAGTCACTGTGCTACTTGGGAGATATTTATCATTTTCAAAAACCTTGAAATTTCAATAAGAATGCTCAAAGTAATCAAAAAATGCTTTAGCATAATACTCTTAGAAAAAACAGTTTGGAGTTTCCCGTTTCTCCTCTTTATGCAGCTGGGTAAATTTCATCAGGACATCACTGGCCGTTAAGACCCAGAACAACTGGCGAGGAAGCACGTCTGGGCTGTTTTATGGATGGGCCAGGCTGCCGTCATTTTCACAGCTGGTGCCTAGGAAAGCGGGTGGCTGGGCTGTGGAATATTTCTGCTTAACTCAAGTAATAATCCACATTGTATTGCCGATTGAATATGCTATACAGGAAGTAAAGCTACACCTGCTTTTTCTATTTGTAACATCTTTATCCCTCTGCTTGCTGCATCTCCCTGCAGATGTTAATGAGTGTGAGGTGTTTCCTGGCGTTTGTCCAAATGGACGCTGTGTCAACAGCAAAGGATCTTTTCACTGTGAGTGCCCTGAAGGCCTCACATTGGATGGAACTGGCCGTGTGTGCTTGGGTAAGATTCAAGCCTTTGCATATTTTATGTATGAAACAACAAGCTGTGAATTTTCTTGTCCTTTGGGCCATTAGTCCCAAACCACTGAGCCTGTACTTGGGAAAACTTGCTTTACATGAGATACTTTGGGGGAAATCACTAGAGGATGCTCTAAAAGTGAATGTATTTAAGTGAAATAAAGTCTGTTCGGTACAGAAAGTTGATACTGCTCAAAAATTTATCTCAAAAGCTTCAATTTCTTTAATCATATACTTAGGGCAGGTTCAGCTTTTCACACTGAGTTAACAGTGTAAGAAAACTATCTATGGTTTGAACATAGAAGAAAAATTGTAGAACAGGATTTGGAAGGTTGACATTTATCATCAGCCTTAAGGCTGCCGCAGCCTTAAGACAGTGGAGAAAGCCATGGGCAAAGTTATGTTTCTTCTATGTGAAAACATTAACTAATCCTGATCCTTCCTTTACCACCTTTAGAGTTTAAGTTTTCTTAATGCTTTATTTTTTAAAAATCTAAAATGAGGAATGTCTTTCTTCCAACACCATAATATAGAGATGATAATTTGGTCTTATTCTTTATTAGTGTCATATTTGATTGAACATGAATTTCATGATTGAAAAAGAAATTTCTACTAATTTTTAACTATGTAAACAATAGTTTTTCATTTACTTAAAGGGATTTTTTTTTTCATAAGCTATGGAACAATAAATTTTTCATTTGTGAAACAACTTTACATAGGTTCATATTTAAGCATGTAGACAAAGCATGAGCAAAGATAGTATTATATTCAATGATCTTTAAAGTATTTAAATATATCAGTGATTTTTTAAAAATTAGTGGTAAGAAAAAAAAGTTTGCAATACCATGTAGTTATTATAATTTTTGACAGCATATCTAAATCTGGACAGAAAGCATGACCACAGAATCATATGAAATTATTTAGAAAGCATAGTATCCAAAATACAAAAATAAAGGATAGTTCTTTTCAGATTTTTAATTATTTTAAAAATTATCTTAAAATTATCTACAATGTTTAGAAAAAATTATGTATCTTTTTAAAATGACCAACTAATAGTATCAGTATGCCAAATGACTAATGAAATCAAGGAGCCTTCAGTAACCAAAGGATGTAATATATGAAGACATATCATTGATTGTAAATTATCAGTAAGCAAAATAAATTTCTAATAACATCATTCAGGAATTAAAGCCTTTGTAATATTGTAAAAGGATATAATGAATTTTTCACCCTTCTACTTTGGTTAAATGTTTTTGTCACTACTTGAATTATGCTACATTAATTCATTCTGTCTGGGGATGTGAGAAAGTTTCAAGAAGCAGTTGGCATATGAAAATGTAAAATATTCTGAGAACAAAAGTTGTGGTGAATTGCTCTGAAAGAACTGCATCTAAATCAGAGATCCCAAGCTCAAATGGCTCACAGAGGCCAGGCAGGTGATGTAAATGAGCACAGTGACAATATGAAGTGATGGGACAGCAGCAAACTGCACAGCATATGTACAATGCAAAGGTTTCCAAGTTCTTATCTTAATTTCTGTGCAAGTCAATCAAAGCATTTATAGGCCTCATGTGGCCAGTGTGCTGGCTGCTTTGATACCCGATGTAAATACTGATATCAATCTCAGTAGGAAAGACACAGGATTACTTTCCCAGGCTATTATAACTTTTTACGTGCTTAGTTCAAATGCCTTCCCCCTGCCCACAATTTATCCCAAAATGGCTTCTTCAGCAAATTACTTCAGTGACCTCTGAAACAGTGTGACTTAGACCACAGTTCTCAGGCCCTAGATTACTGTCACACTTCACACTGACAAAGAATGTGGCTTTTTGGTTAGGGTTAATGTACATATAGAAAACAGAATCACCTTCTGTGAATACCTATATTTATTCTATTGAATCAAATAAGAATTTGCCACAGTTATTTTTTGTCTAAAAATAGGAATTTTTAATTACAGTACTTAGAAATGTATATAATTCTAGGCTTAAAGGCAGTTGCTAAAGTTGATGTTACTTTTGGTTTACAACTTAAAAGAATCAGTATTGATAGTATCTAAAACAGTAAACATAGTAATTTGTTTATGTGTACATTTCCATCAGAAATTTCTTTCCCTCTGTTAAAGAGTTTTCAGGTTACAGAAAGGATTTAATGTCTTGAAGTGCTCTTGTCAAATAAATCATGTTATTTAATTAAGAAAAATCTTTTCTGAACTCATTATCAGCATGTGTAAATTAAACAGCAAAATGCTTGATGAGTTTGAAAACAAATCTATTGGCCAGCAGATGAACATATTATTTATAGATCATGCTGGTCTGCCTTATTTTGTGATTGTTGACGTTCTAAGGTCCTGGCTAGCACAGGCTAAGCACAGAAACATTGGTATATTTTGAAGTTGAAGGGAAAATGTGACATTAAAGCAAATAATTTGGCCCCTTATTAGGGAAACTTCACATAATCCAGGGAAAAACCATGATGCAAAAGGTAAATTTGGCAGAAAGAAAAAACTTAAAATGCAATAATAACATTTTTCCTTTTGTAAAGCAGTTTTAATAGTTGTACCGAATTGGCAACTAGATTACAGCTGATCATCTACTGTTTATAACTAGGATTTGGCAGGGCTGCTCAAAAGCCACTTTAAGCAATTCAGTGAACAAGAAGAATCTATCACTAAAATTGTTCTCCTCTTTCTGAAGTAAGCAATACAAAAAAGGGATCACAGGCGATGGATGACATGAAGCAGTCATGTCATGAGGGGACCTCTCCTTCTCTCCTTCCTGTTTCTGGTGAGAATTAAGTAACACCAGGGGAATTCGCACTTTGCTCTCCTTAAATGGCTGTTGTCACGGAGTCCATTCCAGGGCCAGGGATGTGCCTCGCCCGCCATGCACTGCCCGGCAGCAGTGTGCCTGGTGCTGAGCAGACACTCCGTGTGAGAATGTTCATGAATGTTTCCACTTACTCTCACACTGCGATTTCGCTCTCGGTGTAGATATCCGCATGGAGCAGTGTTACTTGAAGTGGGATGAAGATGAATGCATCCACCCTGTTCCTGGAAAATTCCGCATGGACGCCTGCTGCTGTGCTGTTGGGGCAGCTTGGGGCACTGAGTGTGAGGAATGCCCCAAACCTGGCACCAAGGAGTACGAGACGCTGTGCCCCCGGGGGCCTGGCTTTGCTAACAGAGGGGATGTTCTTACTGGGCGGCCCTTTTACAAAGGTAACTGCCCACGGAACTTGGACCCTCTGCACCAACAAGACGCCCTCCGCATTCTCTGAGGATTGATTTTGCTTTAAACCTTTAACTTTCCAGTTTATTTTCTTGATTAAACATGTTTTGTGGCCATCTTTATGGCCCAGGAATACAAATATGTAAGACAATATTAAAATGAAGATATGAAACAGACTGTTAACCTGCTCTTCTGCTGTTCCTTCTTCCGCTTTCCTTCGCACAGCCTGAGATGTAGCCCCGATAGCTACCTCTATAGCAATGAGGTCTCTATTGCCACTCGCCTTTACAAAACAAATGGGCAGAAATAAAGGGATCACAACTCTCTTACTGAGAATATAGAATCTTTCTCACAGTTGAAACTTTTTGTGTGTTATCGATATGATCATTGGAAAATGTGATACCCTTCATTTCATTGGGTGTGTTATTGCCCATCACTAGTTAATTAAAGTGATGGGTCTACTCTTTTATATCAGCCAGCTCAGCACTTGACTTTATTCTACTTTTAGACATCAATGAATGCAAAGCATTTCCGGGAATGTGCACCTATGGAAAGTGCAGAAACACCATTGGGAGTTTCAAGTGCCGTTGCAATAGTGGCTTTGCTCTAGACATGGAGGAAAGAAACTGCACAGGTAAGATGATTCTGGTGTTTGATTTGGTAAACCCTGGCTGAGAACATGGAAGTTTTTATTTTTATTTCTTGTCCTTACACTTAAATCAGTTCTCCAAATACACTTCTTGTGAGAGAGCTGCAAAATAGCATGAAAATGCTATGTTTCTTGCAGGAATGGCATAAAAATACGATTTTCAAAACATAGGAGTACTAAAGAATATAGCCATTAAATCCACAACAATTATATAACTTGAGTGGTATACTGATAAAGATTGTAAAGTTTGTAGTAGAGAAATTATGACTTATTTTTTCATCTATAAACAGGATTCTTAATAACTAGGCTTCGGTCACCATCTATATCTGTATCCGTAACCATTCTCTTTAGTTTGAAAAGATACGAAATTTCACATTTTTTATTAGGTAGTATAACAGATTATTCCAAACACTTGAACTGCATCTCCAAGATGTCACTCCTGAACTCTCCTTATTCATGCTCTCTTTAGAATTCCCTCGTCTCCCACCCTCCCACCTGCTCCTTGGTCGCGATCTGAATGGGACTGTCTGTCCCGCGCCTTCCCGCCTCCCCAGTGCTCACAGCCGCCCCTCAGGTCTTCCGCTCCACCGGGCCAGGCCCCGCACGTGCTCCCCGCGCCGTTCTCCCCGCGCCAGGCTGCTGGGCTTGCCGGGGGAGCGTCTAGGGGAGCTGTCGCCGACCCCACCCTCCCCGCCGTGCCCACCGCCGACTGGCCACGCTCGTGCCCGCCTCTCATGTCACTTCGGGAATTCTCTCAGCCCGGCTCCTGAACCCCTCCCCCAGCCCACACAGCTTCTCCTGCCCCATCTGTTCCCGTTCTTCTTATTCTTTTTTTTTTTTTTCAGCTTATAATGGGGGTACAAAAGTTCAGATCATATATATTGCCCATGCCCCCCGCATCCCCCGACTCTGAGCTTCAAGCCTGTCCATTCCCCAGACAGTGCGCATCGCACTCATCGTGTAGGTATACACCCATCCCCTCCCCCCACCCCTCACCTCTGGTACCCAGTTGGTGTTATTCCCAAATGTGCACTTAGGTGATGATCAGGGAAACCAGTTTGCTAGTGAGTACATGCGGTGTTTATTTTTCCATTCTTGGGATACTTCACTTGATAGAATGGGTTCCAACTCTCTCCAGGAGAACCAAAGAGATGCCATATCACCGTTATTTCTTATAGCTGAGTAATACTCCATGGTATACATACGCCACATTTTACTAATCCATTCATGAATTGATGGGCACTTGGGTTGTTTCCACATCTTTGCAATTGTGAATTGTGCTGCTATAAACATTCGGGTGCAGGTGTCTTTTTTATAGAATGACTTTTGTTCTTCTGGGTAGATGCCCAGTAATGGGATTGCTGGATTGAATGGCAGGTCTACTGGAATCTGTTTAAGATATCTCCATATTGCTTTCCACAGGGGTTGCACTAGTTTGCAGTCCCACCAGCAGTGTATGAGTGTTCCTGTCTCTCCGCATCCTCGCCAACATGTATTGTTTTGGGACTTTTTGATAAAGGCCATTGTCACTGGAGTTAAGTGAGATCTCATTGTGGTTTTGATTTGCATCTCCCTGATGATTAGAGATGTTGAACATTTTTTCATATGTTTGTTAGCCATTTTTATATCTTCTTTTGAAAAATTTCTATTCATGTCCTTTGCCCACTTTTTAATGGGGTTGTTCAATTTTTTTCTTACTGATTTTCCTGAGTTCTAAATAGATTCTTGTTATCAGTCCTTTATCGGATGTGTAGTATGCAAAAATTTTTTCCCATTCTGTAGGTAGTCTGTTTACTCTTGTGACTGTTTCTTTGGCTGTGCAGAAGCTTTTTAATTTAATCAGGTCCCATTTATTTATTTTTGTTGTTGCTGTGATTGCCTTTGGACTCTTCTTCATAAATTCTTTGCCTAGGCCAATGTCTGTAAGAGTCTTTCCTACATTTTCTTCTAGAATTCTAATCATTTCACACCTAAGGTTTAAGTCTGTTATCCACCGTGATTTGATTTTTGTGAGAGGTGAAAGCTGTGGGTCCTGTTTCAGTCTTCTACATGTGGCTATCCAGTTTTCCCAGCACCATTTATTGAATAAGGAATCTTTTCCCAAGAGTATGTTTTTTGTCTGCTTTGTCAAAGATTAGATGGTTATATGAGGATGGTTTTATATTTGGATTTTCTGTTCTGTTCCACTGGTCTGTGTCCCTGCACTTGTGCCAATACCAAGCAGTTTTAAGAACCACAGCCTTGTAGTATAGTTTGAAGTCTGGCAAATTAATACCTCCCATTTTGTTTTTGTTGCTTAAAATTGCTTTTGCTAAATGGGGTCTTCTCTGGTTCCATACAAAGCGTAAAATTATTTTTTCTATATCTGTGAAAAATGATGTTGGTAATTTAATAGGGATTGCATTGAATCTGTAGATCACTTTGGGCAGTATACATTTTAACAATGTTGATTCTTCCGATCCACAAGTATGGTATGGTTTTCCATCTATTTACATGCTCTGCGATTTCCTTCCTCAGTGTTTCATAGTTCTCCCTATAGAGGTCCTTTACCTCCTTAGTTAAATATATTCCTAGGTATTTTATTTTCTTTGTTGCTATTTTGAAGGGTATTGAGTCCTTAATTTGGTTCTCCATTTGACTGTTATTGGCATATATGAATGCCTCTGATTTGTATGTATTGATTTTGTATCCTGAGACTTTACTGAATTCATTGATCAATTCCAGGAGCCTCTTGGTTGAATCCTTGGGGTTTTCTAGATATAACATCATATAATCAGCAAAGAGTGAGAGTTTGATCTCTTCTTTCCCTATTTGGACTCCCTTGATTCTGCTCTCTTGTTAGCTCTCGCAAGGATTTCCAATACTATGTTGAAAAGTAATGGGGACAGTGGGCAGCCTTGTCTGGTTCCAGTTAGAAGTGGGAATGCTTTCAGTTTTTCCCCATTCAGTATGATGTTGGCTGTGGGTTTGTCATATATGGCTTGTATCATTTTTAGATAGGCCCCGTCTATGCCTATTTTGTTAAGCGTTCTTATCATAAAAGGGTGTTGAATTTTGTCAAATGCTTTTTCTGCATCTATTGAGAGGATCATATGGTCTTTATTTTTGCTTCTATTTATGTGGCGAATTACATTTATAGATTTGCGTATGTTAAACCATCCCTGCATCCCTGGGATGAAGCCCACTTGGTCGTGATGGATTATTTTTTTGATAAGCACTTGGATTCGATTTGCTAGGATTTTATTGAGAATTTTTGCATCCATATTCATAAGGGGTATTGGTCTGTAGTTTTCTTTTTTTGTTGCATCCTTTCCTGTACTATTAGTGTAATGTTGCTCAGGATTGAAACCTCCCAGTTTAATTTTGACATCTCCCTCTCCTGATGGACAAGTGAAAAAGTTATGCAAATTCTTCCATCACAGTGGCTATTTCAGGGACCTATGGTGTGTCTCTTCTAGACACAGATGCGAGTTAAGCTCCTCAGGACACAGGCTCTGAGGCAGAGCTGAGCATGCAGGAGATTATTAGGGGTTCCTCTTGGGATCAACCCCTTGGAAGAGAAGGGAAAGACGCAGAACAGGCAGAGGGAGACGTTGGGCTATGATGTAGTCCCACTGACACCCTCAGCCCACGCCATCAGGGCTGTCTTGAGTAGGGCCCAGCAGTTATCTACCTGCATGACCAATCCTGGGACACAGCTGCCCAGAGAAGGGGAGAAGAGATCCTCTTAGGACAGTTGGCCTCTGAGGGCTCTGCCAGCAGCACTGTCAACAGCTGAGGGAGAGGGGCGAGGGAGTCCTTCCTTCCTGAAGGGGGACCTGGATGACATATCACATTATCTGCTACATTGCAGACACCTCCAAGACCCTCCAGCCTGTAAAGTCTCCACAGTCCAATCCATTGTCGTAACCACAGCGTTTATCATCCTCAGGCAGGTCTTAGATTGTGTAACTTCCCAGAAGACAACCCCCATTGACTCAAGAGATCCTAGACCCAGACAAAGAAGCTCAGGGTTCTCTCTCTTCTGACCCCACCTCTTATTTTGGGTGTGAAATTAGCCAAGTCACTCAACACTCTCCTTCTTTAGCTGTAAAAGACAGAGATGTGTTGACAGCGTTGCATTGTTGGGGTGTAATGTGAAGTTCCGTGGAAAACGGTTGGCTCCCATTCCTCACAGCGTGGGCGGCCAGCCTCCTTCTCCCATTCTGGGTGCCCTTGGGGACCCCACCCGCCTGTACTCACTCTCCAGTGAAGCCACCCTGCACTCTGTGGCCTCCTGCTCTCTGGGATACATTGCTTCTCTTCACCTGTGCACTTCGTCTCTTGCCTCTCTGTTTAGTCCACACCTGTAAAGTTGGCATTTCAATACAGCCTTCAAGGACCAGTTCAAAAGCCACCTCTTCCAAAATACCAATTCTTAGCAGAGAATAGCTAACATATATATGGCACTTTCTATGAGACAAGCACGGTTCTCTGCACCTAACAAATATTGGTCCATTTAATTCTATGAATTGGTTCACTAATTCACGAGATCAGTGATCTTCGGAAGGCCCTATACGCAGACGACAGACTGAGATTGTACCCAGACATCTGGTAGGCTCACACTACATCACACGAGCCAAAAACTGTCCTCACTCCACTCTATGTACCTCGTGTGGCTCTTACCAGCAGTTCTGAGATAGAAAGTAAGAGAATTAATGTGTGTACCGTTAGCTGCTTAATTGAATCAATGAATTCTGTTAAGATGTTTGTTTAAAAGAAAGTGCTCACATTTTTTTCCATATGTATTGTAATTGGAGAAATTAATAGAGAAAGACATAAAGCTGGGAGAAAGCAGACACTGAGGCCCCCAAGAGAACATGCACAAATTATGCACTGACTAAATCCTGTAATAGAAAAACATCAAAATTAAATTCATCAAAATAGACAGTGTCAGAAATAATTTTCTCCACTCTAATAAATTTTTAAATTTGAAATTTTTAATTTCTAAACTAAAAAATGTTTTATAGGTCATGTGTTCTCAAATATATTGTATATAGATATAACTTCTCTATTGAAAAGTCTTTATTGAAAAATCCTAGTTTTAGGCACGGGAGAGATTTCTTAGAGAATGCTGTTTTTGAGAATATAGATGCTATTATTGAAGATTCTTTTTTACTGTAATATATAAAAAGTGAGAAACACTCAAACACCATTTTTCTTTATTTTTAAAAAAATTAGATTAGTAAGCTCTTCACAGCTGAATGTGACACAGAAACACTAGTTGGGGCACCCTCGTGGCCCTGCCGTGTGCGCTCTCTGGCTCGAAGTCAGTGCGGTGCCTGCCTGGGAGACTGTCTGTGGCGAGCCACACCCCCTGCTCCGAGGCAGCGCCCCTGTCCTCAGTACTCGCGCCTGGGGCGGGCGTCGGCCAGTGCAGGGCAGCGGTGTCTCCGAGTCGCATGTGGGCCTGCCTTCCACGCATGCGCGCTGCTCACCTGCCGGCTGCCTCGTTCAGCACATGCCGCGGTTGCCGACTTCGTCCTTCTGTTCCCATTTCTAAGCCACAAAGATAAATCCACAATACAGAATTCCTAAAGGCAAGGAGGCAGCATCTGCCCGTTGGCTGTGGCAGTTTTGGCAGTTGGGGAAAGGAATGTGCCTAAGGCCCTGTCCCCTCTACCCGATGTACTGAAAATGCATCCTCGTGCCATTAGCCACTGATTTCCCCAGCATTTCACATGTGTGGCACCTTCACGTGGACGGCCAAATCCATCTCATTCTATTTTTTTTATTTCTTTTAAAACATGCGAGTTAGACATCGACGAGTGCAGGATTTCTCCCGACCTCTGTGGCAGCGGAATCTGTGTGAATACGCCAGGCAGCTTTGAGTGTGAGTGCTTCGAAGGCTACGAGAGCGGGTTCATGATGATGAAGAACTGCATGGGTAAGCGCGGCCCGCTCTTCCTGCCGGCCTTGGAACCAGCCAGCACAGAGTCCTTGCCTTGACCTGTGCTCATCTCAGGGTCCTGAACGGCGGGCTTGGCCAGGATCTGTGGTGATGGAGAGAAGGGATTTAAATGTCAGACAGGAAATCCGCTCTGGGGTAGCTCTCAGGGAGCCCCAACTTCTTGGTGCCTCAGTGGAGATGAGGTACTGAGAGTAGATCCTGTTTATTCATAGAATCTAAAATCAACACACAGACTCATTACTCAGAAGGGATTCACTTAAAAAATGCACAGCATTAGGCCAGGCGTGGTGAGTCACGCCTGTAATCCCATTACTTTGCTGGGGCCAAGGGAGGAGGATCACTGAAGGCCAAGAGTTCGAGACCAGCCTGAGCAACATAGTGAGACCCTGTCTCTACAAAAAACAAAACAAAACAGTAAAAATGCATGGCATTGTGTGGTGGGCCCCAAATCTGTATTCAGTCATGCTAACCTCATGGTACTTTCCTTATTTGTGTATTACAAACCTGGTATTGCCAACTTGTCAGCCCAGGTTTGTTTTTCCATGACTTATGGGACTTACCTCCTAGAATGTAGTAGGTTATGAGTCTTAAGATTTTCCTTTCACTTTGATTAGAGATATAAACACCAGAATAACTGACAACAATATATTATATCTTGAGTCTAGGATGATAGAAAGCAAATATTGTTTATTTTTACCTTTTGTGAGCCTTCTCACTTCATGCAAGTAAATTTGTTGGTAGCTTACTATCTTTAAGGGTAGAATTTTTAGTTTTTCTACTGGCAGTAGGAAACGTGAGGAGAGCACTCTCTCATCTGCTGTGAAGCTTATCTCTAACGTTTGAGTCACACACTTACCTCAGGTAACATTCTTTCTCCCATGCTGTGTGCGTGAGTATTTTTTCCTCAGAGTTCTTTAATGGATCTCACGTTTTTACCTTTCAGACATTGACGAATGTGAACGTAACCCTCTCCTTTGTAGGGGTGGCACCTGTGTGAACACTGAGGGCAGCTTTCAGTGTGACTGCCCACTGGGACACGAGCTGTCACCATCCCGTGAGGACTGTGTAGGTGAGTCTGTTAACTCAGCACATCAGCCCGCTGAGACAGCTGGTCAAGACGAGGGATCAGTTCTAACAAACGTGGTGTTTGGGGGCACGTGAGATACAGTTTATTAAAAGTGAGAAATTTAGATTACCTACATCTGGATGCAGGCTGTCTCGTTAGAGGGTGCTTTAGTGGCACATTCAAATGAGCTGGTGTTATTCTGGTTGGCCTCTCTTTCATTACAAGCACATGTGACTGGTCCCTGTGTGCAGGACCCTATGCAAGGCCTGCAGCCCCAGCCCCGCAGGAGGATGGGACGGAAAAGCTGCCCCTGCACCTGTGCATCCTCCACTGGCCTCTTCCCGTCCGCGCTCCCTTACCCTGTCTCTCCGGGACGCCACCGTCTCTGCGCTGGCCCTGGGCCCGTCCGATGGCAAAGGGGACGCGAGGAGGATGGCTGGCCTTTGAGCTTCCAGCCTGTGGCTTTCCAGAACACGTGGCGGCCTCTGGGCTTCCCCCGTTCTGGTACCCCGGCTTTAAAACTTCGGTGTAGCCTCGAAACATTTTCTTCACAGGAACTCTTTCTTGAAACTGTAGGCAAATAAAACAGCTTAAAATAGAGCAGATCACACACCATGTTTTAAAAAGTAATTTGAACATACCTTCCCAATACGTACACATTATTTATAAGCCATATGTTTTGCTGTGCTAGTGTATGAGGTGAATCTAATAAAGGCCAGGTGAGCATGCCAAGTAGAGTCATATACTAAATAGTAGGAAGCTTCATTCTGGCACGTGCCAAATCTGTGGGCTAACATAGTAGTCACTACTGGTCACATGTGGCTATGTAAATTTAAGTAGAATTAAGTAACACTAAAAATTCCTTAAGTCATACTGTCCACATGTAGTTATGTATTAGACAGCATAGATACGTAACAGTTGCATCATTGTTCAAAGTTCTACTAGACAGCACTGTTGTGGATAGAAATAATAGAACTTCCAGCATTTTCTTTGAACACCCTAGGAGATCATTTTACATCCCCCTGAAGTACACAAATCTCTCTAGAGACCACTGCTCCAGTGAAGCATGTTCTTAATGGTTTTAAGATTTGCCTATTGCATAAAACATTAATTCTGTATATCTTTTATAGATGTTAATGAATGCTCCCTGAGCGACAATCTCTGTAGAAATGGAAAATGTGTGAACATGATTGGAACCTATCAGTGCTCTTGCAATCCTGGGTACCAGGCCACGCCGGACCGCCAGGGCTGTACAGGTAAGGAGAGGCCAGGTCTGAAACTCGCGAGTCTCAAGTCAGTCTAGGGACACTTTTGGCACTAAATATATAGTGAAGCCTATGTGAGTCCTTTGTCCCAAAAATGAATCTAAGAATGGGGGCAAATCTCAGATGGTTTGTTGATTTTGCAGAGCACTTACTAGTCTTATTGCAGAAAATGCTCTAAATTCCATAGTTATTATATTCCCGAGTTCCTTAATCTTACAGTACTGGAGTTAAATGTGGAATGCTATCTAAAAAACAGTAAAAAGGACTAAGACTAATGGTATAGTACTAAATCGACACAAATAGTGGGGAGAAAAATCCAAACCATATGAGCAGTATCTGTTTAAAAACAAGAAAAAAGCCTTATGTTTTGTGTTTAAGGAAGTGGGCCTCACAGGTAATGCGGTTGCAATGTTGTTTTTGTAGACATTGACGAATGTATGATCATGAACGGAGGCTGCGACACCCAGTGCACGAATTCAGAAGGAAGCTACGAATGCAGCTGCAGCGAGGGCTACGCCCTGATGCCAGATGGGAGGTCATGTGCAGGTATAGAAGGGAAAACACGGACTGTGCATCTAATTACTTTTACCTTACGAATGTGGCTCCAGATATTATTGAGTGGAACTGGATGGAAAAAGCATTTGATATTGATGAAAGGCATCCTTGTTTTCATTTGATGTTAATTTTGTGTCATCAGATATTGATGAATGTGAAAACAATCCTGATATCTGTGATGGTGGCCAGTGCACCAACATTCCTGGCGAGTATCGCTGTCTCTGTTATGACGGGTTCATGGCTTCGATGGACATGAAAACGTGCATTGGTGCGTATCATAAGAGGAGGATAGATATTTATGCAAATACATATACACACAAAACGTAAGAAGAGGAGGGCTTTTTCAGTTGTTATTTTAAAATTTTAAACCATTTTACTAGAACTATAAAACCTGAAAAGGAAGAATAATTATTTGGAAAAAATCTTTAAAGACAGATGATTCATTTATTTGCAGTAGTATGTCTTGCAAATGGATTATATTTTAGATTTTACCTGTGTATTTCAGTATTATGCTGTTCAGTTTAAAAGATAGCTTTTTAATTACTACGGTGAGCAAATACTAACCAGATATTGAAAATAATTTTTCTAGATGTGAATGAGTGTGACCTAAATTCAAACATCTGCATGTTTGGAGAATGTGAGAACACAAAGGGGTCCTTCATTTGCCACTGTCAGCTGGGTTATTCAGTGAAGAAGGGGACCACAGGATGCACAGGTAGGTCTCAAGCTTGTATCCTGTAGGCTCCAGCTTCTTAGATTCCAAAGGCCAACCTTCAGTGTCATTTGTCCTCTTGCATCTCGAGACCAGTTACCCACACCCAGGCCACGACCACGTGTGTGATGAGAGGCTGACCCATAGCGTGTGCGATGCGTTTGGCCGGTCTCTGTGGTAGCGCCCTGTCTGAGCACCCACCGCGGGCTGGCTGTGGGTCCTGACACGGAGGGGGTGGGAGTGGAGTCCGGTTACCATGGCTCTGAGCTGCTGCTGGTGGCTCCTGGAGCAGCCTGTGCTTTCTGAGAGTGACTGCTGCCCGGAGGGAAGACACACGGAAAGAAGGAGCACTGCAAGACCTGGGTGGCGGGGGGGGGGGGGGGCGAGTTTTTGTTTGTCTTTGCAGTTCTTCTAAACTACTAAAAGTTCATCTCAAGTTCTGTGTAGACTTTTTCCTTCCTTGCTGTCCCGCATATTTTCCTCCCTTCTTTTCTATTCTCTCTCCAATTGCTTTTCTCTTCTCTTCTCTCTGCGCAAATTGCCTCTCTCTTTCTTCTCTCTTTCTTTCTGTGCTCATCCTATCCACTTTGTCTCTTGTTCCCTTTTCCTACTAAATAGTTTTAGCTTTTTGTGTACATGTGGGTCTAGGAAGTACTAAGGTCAAGGTTTTGGACCAGGTATTTCTCAGTACTCAGTTTAAAGCCCCTGTATGGTATTTTGCTCAAGGCAGAAGGTGCGTGGCTTAGGCTGCAACCCAGCCCTCAAGCTGACCCCTCCAGGGGAGGGCAAGTAATGAAAGAAGGTACAGTCCTCTGCATGTTCCCCACTGGCAGTGTTGATGCAAAGGCAGTAGTGTGTGCATGACTTCAGCATCTGCAATATGTAGTCATTGAACTGGATAGGACAGATTATTCTTACATTCTAGAAAACTGTGGGGAACCATATCTACATAGTTTATACATATATATGTATGTGAGAGAGTGTGTATATATGTGTGTGTCTATTATATATGTTACATATACACACACACATACACACTGGTAAAAGCATCTAGTCACTTTCCAGATAAAATTTCCAGTGAATATTTTTTTATATTCTCAAACAAATAGAAGAAATAAAAATACAGACCTAAATGATAGTTTTCAAAAACTCTATAAAATATATTGATTTGATAAATATCTGTATAATTTTAAAAAGAGAATGGACTTCAAAACAAAGTTAGGCTTATTTGTATCTTCACAAAATACGTAATAAATATTAAGAGGTAGAAGTAGCACAGGTTCTCCTTGGAAATAAGATTTGTCTTGACATCTGTGATCTGGTGTCCTCTACATAGAGTCTACCCTGGCTCTGGGCAGGGAGGAAGGCCCTGGGCTGGGCAGGGAGGAAGGGCCCTGGGCTGGGCAGGGAGGAAGGGCCTGGGCTGGGCAGGGAGGAAGGGCCTGGGCTGGGCAGGGAGGAAGGCCCTGGGCTGGGCAGGGAGGAAGGGCCCGGGCTGGGCAGGGAGGAAGGGCCCGGGCTGGGCAGGGAGGAAGGCCCTGGGCTGGGCAGGGAGGAAGGGCCCTGGGCTGGGCAGGGAGGAAGGGCCTGGGCTGGGCAGGGAGGAAGGGCCTGGGCTGGGCAGGGAGGAAGGGCCTGGGCTGGGCAGGGAGGAAGGCCCTGGGCTGGGCAGGGAGGAAGGGCCCGGGCTGGGCAGGGAGGAAGGGCCCGGGCTGGGCAGGGAGGAAGGCCCTGGGCTGGGCAGGGAGGAAGGCCCTGGGCTGGGCAGGGAGGAAGGGCCTGGGCTGGGCAGGGGCGGCACACATGCCTGCCCTCCCCCGGTAAGTTGCTAACAGTTTCTTCTAGGGAAGGACTTGTTGTATGTAGATCATAAACTTCCAAATCTTGTTTAAGCCTACAAAAATTAAAACTAAAACTGATGTTAATATTTTCTCTGTATGTTTTCATATTTACTTTAAAATTTTACCTATACAGAAATATATTTGGAAGTAGAATTAATTGGCTTGTATTTCTATCTTTTTCATATTAACTGTGGTTTGTCAGATGTGGATGAGTGTGAAATCGGAGCTCACAACTGTGACATGCATGCTGCTTGTCTGAATGTCCCAGGAAGCTTCAAATGCAGCTGCAGAGAAGGCTGGGTTGGCAATGGCATCAAATGTATTGGTGAGTTTGCGAATGTTATCTTTTGCTAAGGCGTGACATTTTTAAAGGCTCTTTGAACAGTTGTAGGAATACACTCTTAACTTTCACGTATTCTCTTGTAAATCGAAGGCTATCTTAGTGGTAAGATAATTTCTGCATAAGAGTTTCCTTTAGCCTGAATATAAATGATCAAATTACAACGGTATGCCTTGGCATCTGCTTTTTAATGTGTTGTCGTTCAGTAAAAAATATTTGATATGCAGCTGGTGATCCAAACAGCTGTATGATGAAAAATGACTAATATGTTTTTCCAGTCTTTTCATAGAGTAATCAGTGAGATTTAAAATCCAGTAAAATAAATGGAAGAGACAAAAAGGTTTTTTTTCAGATAGCCTAAGTCTATAGTAAATGGTCAATATCAGTGTCTTATTAGAAAATAGAGTTCTTCTTACAGGAAAATCTAAATATTTTGTTGGATTCTAGGAAGTCTGATTTGAAGAAAAGAGAATGGGAAGACAGTTTCTCCGGGTTTCATAGTTCTTGAGCCAGAGTCTAATAATAAGCTGTCTGTATAGCTGAGAGGGAAGGGACTAGAGTAGACTCTTGGTATCACTCACAGTGCTGTTTAATATGCGCAGTGTTTTACGTGCCTTAAAGTAAAGAATTTTTCCAACTGGTGAAAATTATCCAGGGCAATTAAAATGAAAAAGAAAGCAAGCTGAACATCCTATCATGGCTTTGTTAATTTTACTAGCGACCTATGTCTGGTCCAGCCATCTTTCTATGGTTAATCTCACAACTTTTCAGCCATATCCTTGTTCGTAATTTTCTAATCCCATAGGTCTCCTCTTTTTCTCCCTTATAGCCTCCTTTTTTTGTACTTCTTGTCCATCTGTCACTCTGGTTAGCTATCTCAAGACAGCCTGCCTCTGATAGAAGAGATTCCGCCATGTCCAGAATCCTGTGCTCTAGCACGGCGTCCGGCTCCGTCCTCCTCTTTCCTCCTCCATCCCCTACTCTGGTCTCAGCCAGTCTATCTCTTTCAATCTCTCTCTCTCTCTCTCTCTCTGCAGGACACTAAAAGAGCCCCCTCTTCTGTTTGCTCAAGCCCTCTCTGGCCCTTGTGCAATCCATTCTCCACATAGCAGCAGGAGGAAACTTTCAGACCATAGATTTGATCTTTTCGTCATTCTAACCCATTGCACTCGGGATAGAATCCAGCTTCCTCCCCATTCCTGCCAGGTTTCACTGTCTGTTTGTCTTCCTCTTCCACCCTCCTCCGTCTGCTGCACTGTGCTTTGCCACTTTGGCCTCTTTTAATTTTTCTTGTCACATCAAACTGGTTTCCTCCTTGGTATCTATACATGCACTGTTCCCTCTGCAAGGATCACCCTTCCCTGCTTCTGCTCAACGAGCTGATGCGTCCTCATCTTTAAGGTCTGAAGTTAGCTAAAACTTACTTCCTCGGTGGGGGTGGGGTCTTCCTTGCTCCTGCAGTCCAAATTAGAAGCCCCTTTTATTCTCTCATTGTACCTTGTAACTTTTTTCATGGTGCCTATATCAGTATTTAATTTTTTTGTATATTTAATATTTTTCTTTTCCAATAGACTACGGGCTCCATGAGATCAAGACTCATATCTTGATTTCCTCATCTATAAAATAAACTTGAAAACTCTATGCTAAAATTCAGTATTACCTTCAGAATTGATCTTTTTTTACTGATAATGGAACCAGCAATAGAATCTACCTTCAGTAGAAGTCAGAATGAAATATAACACTGGTTTTTTAACCATTAAAATTCTAGTTAATTAGATACCTCATAAAATGCTTGAATTCATAATTTGGGCCCATGTTTGTGGCATGGACATTGGATTATGGGTCTGAGATCTTAGAATATTGGAACTGTGACCCTACAAACTAAAACACACACAAACTAAAACACATTTGGCTAGTTTATATTTAAATTAAGACACCTGAAAATCTTTCTGGGTGTTCAAATGTTTCATTGTTATTTCTGAACTTTACTGCTCTGTTCTCCTGGCGTGCAGACCTGGACGAATGTTCTAACGGAACCCACCAGTGCAGCATAAACGCTCAGTGTGTGAATACCCCAGGCTCATACCGATGTGCCTGCTCCGAAGGTTTCACTGGCGATGGCTTTACCTGCTCAGGTGGGTGACAGTCGAGAGGTGTGTGCTGACATGATTGGCATGGAACATTTTGTATGCTTTCCTTATTTGAAGAAAACTGTGGTTACAGGAGGCTAAAATAACTACCCCTATTTTTATGCTTGACTCACAGGTGAATATGTATTTCTCTCACATTAAACACAAAAACTTAAATGATCTTTCAAATATATTGGTGGACATTTTAAAATGATGACATTTATTACTAGTACGTACTGTTAACGACTATCATTTTCTCTACTCATTTGTAACATAATGGTTTAAAAACACAGGCTTTGTCTGAAAAAGACTACCTGGATTCACATCTTGCCTATGCAGCATCTACCTGACTAAACTTAAGTAAATTACTTAACTTATCTGGCCTTATTTTCCCCATTTTAAAATGGCCATAGTTATAATACCATTTCTATTTTTTAATCACTAAATGAATGACATGAAAAAACTATTTGGCTTTTTTTTTTTTTGAAACAGAGTCTCGCTGTATTGCCCAGGCTAGAGTGCCATGGTGTCAGCCTAGCTCACAGCAACCTCACACTCCTGGGCTCAAGCAATCCTCCTGCCTCAGCCTCCAGAGTAGCTGGGACTACAGGCATGCGCCACCATGCCCGGCTAATTTTTTCTCTGTATATATTTTTAGTTGTCCATATAATTTCTTTCTATTTTTTTTAGTAGAGATGGGGTCTCGCTCTTGCTCAGGCTGGTCTCAAATTCCTGAGGTCAAACAATCCACTGGCCTAGGCCTCCCAGAGTGGTAGGATTACAGGCATGAGCCACCTCTCCAGGCCTATTCGGCTTTTTAAAATAGACTACATCACCTACACAATCATTGCTATTAAATGTATTTATGAAAGTCTCAGTAGCTCACCACATGGTATTGAAAGGATTAAATGGAATAATACAAGTAAAGAACTTAGGAAAACACATCACAAAAGCTCAGTAAATATTAGCTTCCATTTAGCTTCTCTTCATTCCATGTTCCTTGAGGTAAAGCATCCTCTCGTCATATGCATATATAAAACTAGATTGTCTTGCTGTTTGTAAAGTTGAATGCCATTCAGTTTGTAGGATAGGTGTTTCCCTGTTGATTTGCAGTACACACTTTAAACCCACAATTAAATGATAGACTCTAAATTTGTTTTCTAATTATTGAGGTAAAAAATGCAGACTTGTCATTTTTGAATGCCTCTTTAAGAAAACGTACTTACTCGATATTAAAGCTTTATTACTTTTAAGCTTTGGATATTGCATCTTTCCTTGTATTTCTTTGCACGGTGGTATCAAGGAAAGAGCATGGCTTTGGTGTCAGACACACCTGCAGTCAGATCCTGGCTCAGCTCCTTGTGGCCCTCACAGCTCCCTGCTGCTTTTAGCCTCAGGCTCTTCCTCTTCTGAACCTCAGGGAACCGGTGACTCAAAGAGGAAACAAAAGTCAGGCAGCCAGCACACCACTTAGCAAATGTCAGGCCCTCAGTAGACATGGGTTTCTGCCCTCCTTGCCCTTCTCTGCTTAATAGACTTAAGTAAATGATCTTTAAGGTCTATGAGTAATGCCCATTTGTATAGTTAAGATAGGAGTTTGTTTTCCATTCTTGAAATACTTCACTTAGAAGAATGGTCTCCAGTTCCATCCAGGTTATAACCTTGACTCAAACCGTACAAAAGCAATTCATGTAACCAAAATGTTTGTATACCCCTAGTATTCTGAAATTTGAAAAAAGATAGGAGTATTTTTATAAGATTGTAATGGCCTGAAAGAACCTTTCTCCATTCTCATAGTGTCTCTAATTTGCTTTAAAATACTTGGACTAGTGAAAAAGTGAGTTGTGTATTCTAATACCATAACATTTTCCAATGCATGGACACCATTTTTAGATTAATTCCAATGTTCTTGATCATGTCTAAATGATGTTGGTATAATACTATACATAAATTGGCGTTAAAAAGAACCAAGACAGATGTGGGAGACATGTGCATTTCTCCTGTTAATTGCATTACAATTGAATGTTAGGGTGCAGGTTAAATAGCTTTTCTATCAGTCATATACCCTTATTTCAGCGAATGTGATGTACTGTTGTTTCATGCTAATGAGCAGTAAGTCTAGCCAGTAAAACTGATTTAGTTACAGAGCAAGGAGAAAATGTGTCATGAAATTTGGAACTTAATAGAGATGTAATTTACTTCTTCCACAGATGTTGATGAGTGCGCAGAAAACATAAATCTCTGTGAGAACGGACAGTGCCTCAATGTCCCGGGTGCATATCGCTGCGAGTGCGAGATGGGCTTCACTCCAGCCTCAGACAGCAGGTCCTGCCAAGGTGGGTCACTAGGATTCCAACTCATTTTCAAGTTGGATCCACTATAGTAAATGAAACCACAAAAAGGTCTGCAACAGGCTCCACCTGGAAGCTGAACACATAGCACATGCTGCACACATAAAAGTCATTCATTTAAGCGTGGATTATTTTGCCGAATGAATAATGATGAAGGTGGCTTTCATCTCTTATGACGTTTTCCTGGCCAAGAGCCAATAGTTGGAAGTTTGGCTCATTCTTTCTTTCCTTTTTTAACCATTTCTTTTTTCCTTTTTCTTTTTTTTATCACTAAATGAATGACGTGGAAAACTATTCAGCTTTTAAAATATGATCTATTACCTGCCCCAATCACTGCTATTTATTGTGTTTATCAAGACCTAAACAGTTCAGTACTGGCATCTGCCTTCATGTTGGAGTCTGCTGCCTGTACGTCTGGGATAGGAAGTCCTGTTCAGGGATTCATCAGGGACTTCACCTGTGCTTAATAGTCATGTCTGCTCTTCTAAGTTATGGCATTATCCCTCTTTCTTAGAAATGGGACTTTGTGCCTAGTATGGTCTCTTTCCAAAAAAAAGAATTTGGATTTGCTTTTAAATTAGAGACTCACTTCACATTGCATATAGCATGGGCCATGATTGTTTGATGAATAGGGAATACATGAAAATGTGAAGGAAGAAAGAAAAGAGATGAAAAATAATTCCTATGCCAAAGGGCTTCAACAAAATTTGTTATTCACAGAACACCTTAAAAAGAAAAAAAAAAAAACTCAAGCTAACTGCTAGGTAAAGATGATAAAATGGAAACAGATATTTCCCTGACATTAGTGTCTAATCAAATGAGCAGAAATGGTAAGTCCCAGGGCTCACGCACACACACACATGCACACGCACACAATTCATCAGCTTTAACCAAACAAAACAAATTATACAATCTAGGGTAGCTCAGAGTAGAGCCTAACTCTGTTCCACCACCAGATGTGGCACTGGAGAAAGTGTGCCAAAAGATCGTTAAATTTTCCATAAAGAGCCACCAATTTGAACAAGGGGATGGAGATTTGGCCCTGGGAAAGGTGACATTAAAGACTGAAAGTGTTCATGCTTCTCCACTCACCCAGCAGATTGGACAGAATCTAATCCATTTTATACAAGGCAACTGTAAAATAAACATTTTTTTTTCTCAATCCTGGTTTCTTCTAAGCACTGAAGTTAGTTAGTAGAAAATGTGAGTCAATGTGGATATGGAATTATTGTGCATAATTTAGTGTCTACATCAGCTTGACAAGAGTTAGTAAGGAGAAGGAACAAGTCAGCAGTAGCCAGACACTTTTGCCAACATGAGTTCTTTATACCTAGATAGAATTTTTTTCTTATAAATTTATTGCTTTATGGATGGCATAGGCCCTTCCAGAACTTCTCCCCAGACTCTCCCACTAAGGTGGTGCTAAATAAGTTACTGTTTACTGTACTTTCTTCACGTTTAGTTTTCTCATATGTCATTACCACAAAGAGAAATCCCTACTGACAAGGCAGCTCAGGGTGGCACACAGGTAGTTCATCCTCAGTTCAACCCTCTGCCCCATTCATCTGAACACCGACTTTTGAGATCCCAGAAATGTAATTCCATGCCTGTTCTCCTTGTTTTTCTCTTCTTTCTTCCCATAAGGTCTGGCTCACCTGGACAGTTTCTCCTGATTTTACTAATTTAATTCCTTGGTGTCTTCCCATATTATTATAAATATATCCCCCTCTGATCAACATTTTTTACTCTGAATCTACTTCTTACCACAAATTCTCAGAATTTCTATAGAATCCAAATAATTACTGGAGTTGGCCATTTCCCAATATTCCCCACCAAAATGGGGAATACAAAACCCAGAGGAACTGCCACAGGGATGAGACACAGGGCTCCATCAGATGGAGGGAACCTTGCTACAGCCCATTTCGTGTGACGTCTGGAGAGAGAGCAAAGGCCAGGCCCATGCGCTGGGAGCACGGGCCCATGGAGCTCCGCCCATCCTCCTTTCCCTCTCGCTCCACCCTAGGAATCTCTGAGCTACTGAAGAGCAGTTTTAACAAGACCCAGACCCCGAGCAGTCTTCTAAATAAAGCTCTGATAAAGAAGGAAAGATGTGAGATTCCATCTGAACTGTATGAAAGTAAATACAAGCTCTTGAAAGAGAAGACCAAGTAGTGTGTGGACAAGCAGAAAATAAACAGTAACGACTTATGCAGGCATCCTACAGAAACAAAAGAAAAGAGTATACAAGAAAAACAGCCAAAGACCTAACCAGAGTAGAAGAAAACTACCCCAGAAGCAGAAGCAAATTTCCCATAAGTTCTTTGTGCCATATATGACCTTAATATAAATATGATAGAACAAGTTCAAAGAGAAGATTATAAAAACAATCGAGTGTTTAATAAAAGGGAGATTGCAGAGTCAAGACAAATAAGAAATGGGGACTAATACAGTAAAACTGAAGAACTATTAAATAGAAACAGCAAAAATCAGAAAAGATACAGTTGAAAATGCAATTACTAGCATAGAGAAAGGGCTTGAGATAATCACAGAGAACAAAAAAGGGGGGAAGAGAAATTAACACTGTAAAAGAAAAGATAAAAACCATAAACATCAGTATAACTAGTGTCTCTGTAGTGAAAAGCCAAAAAAATCACATAGAAGAAAGTATCCAACAACCAAACATTTTCCAGAACTAGAAGAAAAGATTGAAGTACAGGAAAAGGCCAAATTATAAGAGAAAAACTTAGCCTCGTTACACTTGTCAACTTTAGTCATAGAGGATTCAAGACTTCAGATAGATTAGACAAGTCATGAGGTAAACAAACATTCAATACCAGAGACATTAAATCAATGCCACAAAATTCTGAGGAAACATATGACTAGTTGGTTAAATATAAAGACAATAGGGATGTTCTTACAAGTAAAATAATTAAAAAAAAAATCTTATATTTACATAGAAGTTCCTCCATTCTTGGGGAAAAAAACTAATCAGCAGTGAAACATAGCCAATCGAGAAATAAATGGAGAAGTTGTAGCAAAGCCATATAGATCCCCTTAAGTAAAGAATTAGTACTAAATACTGTGGAGATTATGGTAAACTGCCATCAACATTTGAAAAGTGAAAATAACATAGCTAACAAAAATAGAGAGTTGGAAGGATATATGAGTGCTAATTTTCTTATTCATTGTACAGAATCTATTAATAGTATCTAAAAATTACATTTGAACTTTAGCACAAAGCCAAAAGATGGCAAAATTTTAGTGTTTTTCCTTATTTTTTGACATTAAAAAAGTATTTTGGAAGCTGTTAAGATATTGAAAATTGATGTGATTAATGGAAATTGTTTCAGCTTCACTGTCTGTAAATAGGGATATAGAAACACTTGGAATGATATTCATCTGTGATAATGATGTCAGTCAATGATGTTCATCAATGATTATTTCTGGGTGGAAACATTTTTGAGCGAATTTTGTTTTTAGTTTCTTATTTTCTGTATTGCTTGCTATCTTTTCTGTTTTCCTATCAATACTTTTTTGTATTGTTTGTATTTTTTAGTATTCGTCAGTTTTATAAAGTCAAGACAATATTCTTTCAAAATACCTTATTGAATAGAACTGTTACATTATTTAAATGGAAGATATTTCTAATAAAGGTAATTTTAAAGTAAAATACAAATTCAGAGGGCTGATAATACAATTTAATTTTCACTTATAGATTAACATAATTCAATTATAATTTAGCTTAATGAGTCTTTGCTCATTTATATAAAGAGAATAACTTTATTCCGCTTGACACAAGAAAAGACGCCTTTGCACATCAGTTGAACTTTTAAACCTGTTTGGAACCTTAAATCTAAAGTACCTGAAACCAATCATTTTAACCATCATGAATGACCAAAAACCCTTTTAAACTTAAGATATAACTGTCTCAAGACAACAGTTTAGGATGGCTTGTCTAGTCTAGCCTAAAATGACATGCCTGGTCTGCATTCTCAGAATATTAGGCAATTTATGTACAAAAAGGTGCATCCCCCTTTTATGAGTAGAAATACAGATTATTTCCACAGTTAAACATACACATATATGCCTTCATTTTCATGAGTCAGTACACGTGTATTGACCTTGAGTTAAAGCCTCATGGAAGACCTTCATGAACTGAATTTCTTAATTCAATTCAACAGAGATATTTTAATGAAATTTATTAGAATGTGGGACAATGGACCATCTTACTACATGGTATTAGGAAAAACATTTCCCTCCCTGTGTATAACTGATTTATAATGACAGATAAAGTTACAGAATAAAAGAGGAGTAAAAACTAAAAAGTTAAATAATTTTAAAGGTAACATTTAAAAATTTTTATGTTTTTGTTTTAATTTACCAATTGTAAAACATCTGCTGTTTGTATTAATTAATCAGAATCTTTTGTTATCTTTAATTTTTTGTAATTTTATTCCTTTAACATGCTTATATTTAATTTTGTATTTTTTATGCCTTAAGCCAATCCTTGTTTATTTAAGTATATTATAATCCAAAACAGTTAAAATGCTAGGCACACATTTTACCAAGAAAACAATATATCTTTTATATCTCAGTTTTGTAGGTGGACATTATTTGCTTGTCATTTTCAATACCTACCTAGCCAAAGAAAAAATTTTTTACTCCATAGAAACATCTGAGAACTTAGAAAAGCCCATTAATGTTATGCATTAAATCAAAAATTTTAAATGCCTTTGTAAACAGGAGATTACTTTTTTTTAATCTTCAGATATTGATGAATGCTCCTTCCAAAATATTTGTGTCTTTGGAACATGTAATAATTTGCCTGGAATGTTTCATTGTATCTGCGACGATGGCTATGAACTGGACAGAACGGGAGGGAACTGCACAGGTAGGGCTAGCTAAGGGCTCAGATGTGTTCCAGTTCGTTGAAATGAATATTCTATGCTAAGTATAAAAATTCCTCAAATTTCTGCTTAGCTAATATGTGCATTGGGTTATGCATTTTTCTCAAACATAAAATTACATCCCAGTACATTTATTTTTAACTATGGAATTGATCCGTTTTATGTAAACAACTTAATATTAAATATATAACATGAAACTACTAAAGTATCTCTTTGTCTATATGCATGTTCATGTATATGTACATCTATACATGTATAAATATATATAATTTAGTTGAGCAGTGACATAATTTTTTTTCCTCAGAATAGCAACATTTAATTACATCTGTCTATTAAGAATATTAAATGACATTGTCATAAATATCATGTGCTTGATCTTTGGAACCTGTTTTAGGCATATACAAGGATTTAATATTTTTATTTCATTGTGCTGAGTCCTTCATAATGATTTTGAATCTACTGACTTGCAAAAAATCCACCAAATTTTTTGGAACAGTGGCATGCATACGAAAAGTAAAGATGGTAACGTGGGCATTTTAAATACTTGTAGATATTGATGAGTGTGCGGATCCCATAAACTGTGTAAACGGCTTATGTGTCAACACGCCTGGTCGCTATGAGTGTAACTGCCCACCCGATTTTCAGCTGAACCCCACTGGTGTGGGTTGTGTGGGTAAGTAAAGCTACATGAAACAAACTAATAGAATTATGTAGAGTTGAATATTCAGACTCTTTTAGTAGTGAACTGTGATGAATGTCTGCTATAGTTAATTTAAAAGCAAAATAATCCCTTCCCTTAAGAAACTCTGTATTACCAAATAATGTGTAGTCACCTTTATTGTGTTTATCTTCCAAACTGTATTTAGAAACAATAATTTTCAAGACATCTTCTCCAACGTCCTCCTCTCGCAGACTAGGGAACCAAGGTGCAGACAGGTGCACTCGTTTGCTTGAGGTGTCAGAGCCCGCAGGCACCAGAGCTGAGGCAGTGTCCCAGGCTGCTGCCTGGCTCCTTGGCCAGGACTTGGCCAGGTGGCCCAGAGGGGTATAGCTGTTAGAATGGCCATTTCTCTTGCCTACAGGAAGCGTCAGGTAGGAGTAAAACTAATGAAGCGATGAGAAGAAAGGAATTAGGGACATAGGTTTCATGAGCCAAACCAGTGATTGGAGTAAAAGAAGGTGGGAGATGAGGGGGAGGAGGAGGAGATAATGAAGGCTCAGAATCTGTCATTGACATTGCTGATCTTTAAACAATAATTGCCCATCCTTTGCCATCAGCCCTATTCTGTATCTTAGTGAGTATTTGCCTGGAGGAGTAAATGGCCTGGGGAATTTCCTGAGCTAGCACAGAAAATTTTAAAGAGGGAAATAAGAGGAAATTCCTTGCTTCAGTAGAAATCTGCCTAGTGTCTTCCGTGTCAGTTCCATGGGCCTGCAGCAAATGGAGGGGATATTTGCTGCTGTGATTTTTATGCAATTTATATATTGTGTTCAAGTTCTGCAGAATGCATTTCGTTATGATTTATGGCTACTCCAAGTTCTGCCTTTTCCATTCAAAATCATTCATTTAGTAAATATTGACCGCCTTCTATCTGAGGGCTAATGCTCCAACAGTGAACAAAACAAGCAAATTTTCTGCTTTTGTGTTTACATTCTGGTGGGTGGGAGACAAATAAAAGCAGGAACAGGTCATGGCACTTGAGGTGGCTGGAGAAGTGCTATGTTACATTGGGGAAGGGGGAACAAGCCAACTGGGCCTCTGGGAGAAGCCCCCAGGTAACAGGAGCAGCCAGTGCAAAGGGCCTGTGGTAGGAGAATGCTGGTGTCAGAGACACAGCCCACGGCTGCATGGCAAGAAGTGGGGGCCGGGGGCAGGGGGCAGGGCAGAGTATGAGGAGAGGAGTCAGAGAAGAAACAGTCGCCCAGATTACGAAGTGATGCCCAACCCTGGCTGCACAGTAAAATCTCATTTCGAACCTTAAAAATACACTGATGTCTGTCCTACCCCCAGAAATTCTGATTCTTTGGGGCCTCACTATTTCTTAAAAGCTTCCTTAGAGCTAAGGCTGTGAACAGGCAGCTAATAAAAGAGATAGTCCAAAAGTTAACAAATGAAAGTAAACAAATGCCCAAAATCATTAGTAAGAAGAAAAAATCCAGGTAAAGCAACTGTGTTGAATATCACATTACACCTCGTGTACTGGCAACATGAGGAAACGTGGAAACATGCGGTGTGGGGCGTGGAGCCCTGCTCTGCGGGAGAGCGTGGCCAGGCAGCTCTGCACAGAATCCTCCTGCAGATTAGCAGTCAGCAATCAATCTTAGTTTGGGGGTTGCTTTTGGGGACAATTCCATTTGTATGGATTGACACTTGATGGGTTTCATTCTTTCTTAGTGGTTTCCAGAAAACAAAGACTCGTTCTATCTCACAGATACCAGAAGGGTCCATTGGGCCCTTCTGTAAGTCTAAGATACGTTATAAGATGTTAGTGATTTTAATATTTCCTTTATCTTGAAACATTTTGCTATTTTATTGTCTTGGGTTTTAATTCATCAATATTCATCATTTATGACCAATAACATTAAAACAGAGCTTAAAATAGTAAGAAAGGCCAGTTACAGTGGCTCACGCCTGTAATCCCAACACTGGGCGATTGAGGCAGGAAAATCACTTGAGGTCAGGAGTTCAAGACTAGCCTGAGCAACAGAGCAAGACACCATCTCTACAGAAAAATTTAAAAATTAGCCAGGCATGGTGGCACATGCCCGTAGTCCTAGCAACCCAGGAGGCTGAGGTGGGAGGATCCCTTGAGCCCAGGAATTTGAGATTATAGTGAGCTATGATTGTGCCACCGTACTCCAGTCTGGGTGACAAAACAAGACCTTGTCACTAAAGAAATAAAATAAAATAATAAGAAAATGGAAAATTATGGCATCCCTAGAAGGAAGAGGCAGTAGTGAAATGAAATGTTACTGTGGTCTCATCCTTCAGTTTTCTTATTTATGTTGCCCAAAGAATTTATCATCTTTCAAGAAAATACAAAAGAGGACTGGAGACACCTCATTTGAAATCTTCTTTCAGCATTTATTAAACACAGTTGAGAATTTCAGAAGTCATTGCTTTCTGGCCATCATGGCAAAGAGAAAAAAAAAATTGGCAGTGGAAAAAATTTCACAGTTGTTAGATGAATCAGAAGATGACTGCAAAGAGACAGAACAGCTTTCTTATCTAGATTTAAAGATGATGGAAGTTGATCATCTAAGCACTATCCCAGGCCAGGAGTTGTCAGAGACCAATTTTCTACATGAAATTTTTCAAACTCAAGAATCGATGAGTAAGTGAACAGTATGTTTCTGTACACAGAGGAAATAGGTGTTCTCATCCCCTTAGTCAACAGAAAGAACTTCAGCACGCAGCATTTAGCAGTAAGGACCTGGACCATCTCAGATTCATGTATTCTTTCAAATTTTATCACGTCTCTGTACCAAAATTTAATCAATGTTGTTCACAAGTGGACAAACCATAAAGGCAAGTATGTATAAAAGGTTCTTAGAAAGAAATTTGTGATATAGAAATAGAAAATCATAGCACTGATGATTCTTGTTGGTGTTGATAAATCTAAACCTGCAAATGCTCTCCCTGTGTGGAGCAAAGAAGGTGACTGTCCTCTCATCAGCAAACCAACGTGCTGCTGCTGTTTAAAAAGATTTCTTTCTTATGATGCAAAAACAAGAAGAAGAACCAGAGTAATGATATACTAGAACCTATTAAAGATGTGTTTGAAATCTGCAGTCAGTTTTACAAAATGAATGAGCCCCAGTAAGCCGCTAGTTGCATTCAGAGGACCATTTGGGTACAATATCTTCAAAACCAAGAAAATATAAAATAAAAATTTTAGTTAGCCATGACGAAATTCTTATTAAAATTACTAGTAAAGTTGTTTCCACTATGCATTTTTTCTTGTGTAAATTATTTTTAGAATGACTTAAAAATATAAAAATTTAAAGGGTTTATTGGATGCAGATGGCAAATGATGATGTCTCTTTTGCTGATACTGAAGGCTAAGTATTTGCAAAGTCTGTGAACTAGCAGTTCCTCTCTGGGCTCTGGATGCCAAAGAAATTAACTCACAGGCCCCTACAGAGACAGGTATAGGATGTTCACTGCAGCATTCTTTGTGGTGACAGAGGTTTAGAAATCATTTTTGGAGAGTAGATAGATTTTTTTTTAACAAAAAAGCAGGCATGAAGACCATGGAGTTGACAGACTGGATGTTTACAAAGCAGACATGTCTGGAAAAGTTGTAAAATGAAATAAGATATATGACAGAGAACAATTTATGTAAATATAAAATGAACACATTAAAACAAAAATATTTATTTTGCAAGAATACATGTAAAAAATTAATAACATTAAATACATTCGGATGGTCTGGTAGAGAAAGGGGAATGGGAGTGGAGAATAGGGATGAAAGAGAGAGGAAGGGAAGAGGCAGGAGGTGTGACTCAACGGAAACCTGATGAGGAGAGGGACCATGAGTTAACTCGCTGCTCTGCGTCCAGGAGTCAGCAACAAGAACAAGATGGAAAATCAAATAATCAAAAGCTGCCCAAATGATTCTAGTGTTGGCAGCCAGGGATGGAAATTACTTTGTAGATTGGTAATGACTTTGGCTTTTACTCTGATTGAGATGTGACTGTATCGGAGGTGGCCCGGCCGAAGGCAGTGCTTCTGAAGGATTACTCCAGCTGTGGCGGGAAACAGTGCACTACAGCTGGGTGGAGGATGGAACTAAGAGATGAGTTAGGAAACTGTTGCAATGGCCCAGGCGGTGATGGTGGCTGGAACTAAGAATAGAGTGATAGAGGCAGTGCTAAGCAGTCGGATTCCAGATACATTTTGAAGGTAGAGTTGACAGGATTGAATAAGGAATGACAGTAAGGAGCTAAAAATGACACCAAAGCCTAGGGCCTATGCAACTGAGAAAGACTGAGTGCCCTTTGTTGAAAATGCAATAGACTGGGAGAGAAGTAGAGTAGATTTTGGAGGTGGAGGAAAGAACATCAAGAGTTTGATTTAGACATGTTAACTTTGAATTAACTGTTTGATATGTAAGAGAAAAAACAAACTGGCAGTTGGTAGAAGGTCTAGAGTTCAGGGGAGGAATGAAAGATGGAACCATCAATTTGAGTTGTCAGCAGAAAAGTAATATTTTAACCCATGGAATCAATGGAAGTGCTCTAGATGGTAACTGTAGAAAAAAACAAGAAAACGTCTTAGATTCACTGATCTCTCAAATATCCTCTCTAAATTTGTTACAGACTGTCTTTTCCAAAACCTGCAAAGCTAGCTGTGCAAATTGAAACTAAACCATTGGAGAATGGAGACCATGGAGAGGAGAGAAAAGAGATGGGGTTATCAATATTTCTTTGATATAAGACAGAGTTTTAAATTAAATTACCTTAGATTTATTTCCATTCATAAACTCATGATATAGATTGTTTATACCAAAAATTTCTTGCATTCGTAACATCGAAGGTCCAGAATGTGCCAAAGGAGAAACTTCTGACTGTTTTGTCTGTTCCGTGAGTAGATGGGAAATGTGATGTATACAGATTTCTAAACATAGGAAGTCTGTCGTAATTTGCTTTGTATGACTCAGTCTTAAAAAGGTTTAAAGCAAGAGATTGATTTTTACTAAGGATTAAAATGAACCTTTCATGTTAATGTACAACATTCGAATTCCGTCCTTTGAGTGACTTTTCCCTGAAAAGGAATTGTTAGTACAACAAGGGCGATTTCAAGCTCCTCTGTTGCCCTGCAGACAACCGCGTGGGCAACTGCTACCTGAAGTTCGGGCCCCGAGGAGACGGGAGTCTCTCCTGCAACACCGAGATCGGGGTGGGCGTCAGCCGCTCCTCCTGCTGCTGCTCTCTGGGAAAGGCCTGGGGGACCCCGTGCGAGACGTGCCCGCCCGTCAACAGCAGTGAGTGTGGACACAGGCTGCGTCTGAGACCAGTCGCCGTTTTGTTCCTGGGCTGGGGAGGGACCAAAAAACACTGATGGACTACTTCCAGTGATCATGCTGAAGCCAGCCAAGAGTTTTATATGAAAGGAATTCAGATTCCTCTCTTCCTAATGTTTTTCGTGATATGTTTAAAAGAACAATTTTTAACCACAATCCAGTATGAATGGTCATAATATCAATTCTCCATGGTATCGCAGATAAAGGCCATTCCTGATTCCTCTCAAAGGTTCTTTAGGCCCATAGGTGTGTTGTATTCCTGAAGTCAATCACAGAATGCCTTCAATTGAAGCTTATGTTCTGGTAATGGACATGAGCAGAAACCTGTATGCTGTAGAGGCTTTTAGTTTTTATTTAATAGCCAAATGAGTTGTGAGGGAGTTTTTTCTTTAAAAACATGGCTTTTGTTATTCTACTGTGTACATGATTTGTGGAGTAATTATCTTTTTCACATAAAATGTAATATATGATACTTTAAATATATTTGAAAGGACATTAAGAAAAAAATCCTAAGTACCCCTTAGGATGGGTACTTCGAGCCTGGCAGTTGCTGACTGCTTGCTCATTGTCTCAGCCCCTGGGATAAGGTATCACATCTCTTATTTTTCCATTGTTTTGTAGCTGAATATTACACCCTGTGTCCTGGAGGTGAAGGCTTCAGACCTAACCCCATCACAATCATCTTAGAAGGTGAGCTAATCTCTTATTGTCACCCAGATTTAAGCAAGGTAAAGAGTTGATTTTAGAGTAAAGCTGGTAGGAAAATTAGGGAGGAGCAATCCCTACAAAATTGTTTAGTAAAATTACAGATGGACAGTCACGAGGATGTCAAAGAGCGACTTTGATTAAGAAGTAAGGATCCGATCCATTGTACTGATCTGATGTCTGATCGTTCTGCAGAGAAACTTTCTTTATTACCATCTCCCAAATTGACATAGAAATAAACTTGCTTTTATTACTTTTCTCAGGTAATTGCAAAATCCCATGACAAAGCCTAGAAAATCCATGTCTGGTATAAACCCACCATCTAAGTGCACATTCGTTTGGATGCATAGAGGTCTGCTGGTCCTACAGGATCACCCTTCTGAAAGCTCTGATATTAACTCTTCACGTTGGTGTTTGTGGTAAATGAAATGTTCCCCCTTTTGTAGACATTGACGAATGCCAGGAGTTACCAGGTCTCTGCCAGGGTGGAAATTGCATCAACACGTTTGGGAGCTTCCAGTGTGAGTGCCCACAAGGCTACTACCTCAGCGAGGAAACGCGCATCTGTGAAGGTGAGGTGAACTGATCCCTAAAAATGGTTAGGCTGTTTAAAACAGAGTGACTGCTGAGGCCGGGGGACAGGCCCCATCCTCACATCCTGTCAAAGGATCTATCGACGGGCTCGTCACTCCTCATATCAGTGTTGCCAAGTTGTGTGATGATAATTTATGGCTCATTTGCTATAATTTACCATTATTTTTCTGGGAAGATTAATTAAATATGAATGGAGTAGTGTGAAACATACAATATCAAATAAGTTGTTAGTTCAAATATTGATAGGACTTCTATTTTATATAGGAAAAATAGGCAAGCTTAAATGATAATATTAAGTTAATATTTTTCATTAATTTGTAAATGCTGCACTACATGCTGTGCAGATGTTGAAAGGCTGTGCAGAGGCCTTTCTCGTTCCCATCCCCCACTCCGCACGCGGCGTGGCAGTCACCTTGTGGGGCTGTCTCACCACCGCTCTGGGTGCTTCTGGGGGCAGGATCCACGTCTTAGTCACGTTTATAGCTCCAAGTTCTAGCTGCAGTGGGATCTCAGTATTTATTTGTGGAATGAATGAATGCTTCTAAAAAAGAACATTAAACATATAATTATTTCCATTATGGCCTTTCTTTTGGAACATGTTAGTTAAATGCATCTGGAAGAAATATGACTTAATAAGGAGAACAACCAGCAGCTGCTTCTAGACTCTCTGAATGGTACTAATTTCAAAGGAGCTACAAAGATAAAGGCTTTCCTAACCCACATTCAGTGTACAGTTGGCATTAAAATGTAGTGTAAGTGACATAAGACAAAAAGCAGGTTCTAAAGAAATTCCATTCGACGAATGCGAATTTTAATAAAAATATGCATATGGGTGCCATGTAAATTATTTGGGGCACTTTAGAATAATTTCTTCAGATGATTTATATTGTTTTAATGTTGGAAATTTTTTTCTTTTGAAGAAAGATACACGTATGTTATGTAAGTGCATCTTTTGGAGCATTTTCTGTATTTCTACATTTTGTGTAAATGGAGACTTGGGCAATCAACTATACTATGTTCAGTAGCCTAAGTAATATAAATTAATTGAAAAATATGTTTATTAATTAATGGATATTCTCATGCACTCTAGATATCGATGAATGTTTTGCACACCCTGGTGTGTGTGGGCCCGGCACCTGCTACAATACCCTGGGAAATTACACCTGCATTTGCCCACCTGAATACATGCAAGTCAATGGGGGCCACAACTGCATGGGTAGGTAAAGATCTCCTAGATGAAAATTTGTCCCAGTTGTTGACTTCACACAGAAAGCACTTATGTCTCAGAATTATTGTTCAGAATGTTTGGAAATTAAGTCTTTATGAATGATGAAGTATTTCAGAGTCTTATAAACTGTTGTCTCAGTATTACATTTTTGACCTTTGGCTATATAGTTACATTTTAGAAAGCATGAGTCTAAGGTAGAAAATTTCATCAAATGTTAGCAGTATATATTTAATTTTTCTTCTCCATTCATGCAAAGTGAATGTTATACAAATAAAAGAACACATGAAATTTAATGCTTAATACTTTCTCAATTAAATAAATGCTTTTGAGTGGAGAAACAAATACGTACTAACATTTTCTCCCAAGAAAATTATAAATGAAATCTCTTATCTAAAAACAGGAGAGATGTTAATCTAAAAATGATTTATGTTCAACTTAAAGAGTTATTTTGAAAGATAGCTGCAAGTAACTGAGAAGTTTTTCAGAACTGTGTTGTCTGCAGTTGTGTGGGTTCCATTACCTGCTACTTGCTGATGTGACTGACTAACTGGACTGTGGTTCTCTTTGTAGACATGAGAAAAAGCTTTTGCTACCGAAGCTATAATGGAACCACTTGCGAGAATGAGCTGCCTTTTAATGTGACAAAGAGGATGTGCTGCTGCACATACAATGTGGGTAAAGCCTGGAACAAGCCCTGTGAGCCGTGCCCGACACCGGGAACTGGTAAGCACACAGCTCGCTCTTCCGCCAGAGGCCACGTCAGCGACACACACGTGTGTGTGATAGCAGAGCCAAAGTCAGTGTGCACTAATACCGGAGATGCTCAGCTCTGAAACTACCCAAGGGCATCATACGGTTCGGTTTACCAGAACCTTCTTGGGGATTCAAACACCAATTTCTGAGACATGTGTTGAATGTGTCTTCTGAATCCATTGCTGAAGAGTTAGAGTTCACAGCATTGATCCGTTTAAACTCATTATCTTAAACCATGCCTCACTGTGCTAGACATGGAGACTGTAATATTTTGAGAAAAACCGAGTTCAATAAGGATCTTTTTTTCGTTCAATCTTGAAAAATACGCAAAAAATGTATTTGATGAGCAAACCTTACATAAAAGCAACTTGTTGTCAAAGTGTACTTAAACATCTTCTCCCTCAGACTGAAATTTTTAGGCAGAAAATAGAAATTGTCTTTACATGGTAATATTTTTCTCACAAGACAGTCTTTTGAAAGAAAAAATGAAAGATAATAAGGAGAGACAAGCAAAAGATGCTTGTCTTAAAATCGTTGCCCACTCTGGTTCTTTTATGACCTTGAGAGTGATCATTTTAATAGCTACAGATACTAAGAGTTGGACCAATAGGACAAATAAGAAACACTGACTGTGCATTTGTTTTAAATACTACTTAGGGTGTATGTATTTAAATGTTTCACATAATGTGGTGATGAAGTTAAGGAGAGAGGTGATGATACGGGACACATAGACCTTTCTCAGTGGCTCAAATTCAATGGTCCAGTGGATTTTCCTAGCCCTATCTTACCACAGTTATGTCCATAAAATTAAAAAGAAACATTCTCACAATTGTCAACTTAAGAACTCCATCATTAGAAATTGAAGATCACTGGTTTGGGGAATTAAAATACCACTTTCTTTCTGAGAAATGAAGGGCTTAAGTTTGAGAGACAAGTCTGTGTTTAAATCAAAGCTCTGCCACTTATTGTGTGAACTCATGTAGGGTATTTACCCTTGCTGAAACTGATTCCTCATATATAAAATAAGCATAATTAATAAATAATGATGGTGACTAATTCATATGATTGTAATGATGATTAATGAGATGATGTATATAAATTATAATTTGCACATTGCCAGATACTTTGAAATCATTAAATTGAGCATCTATTATGTGCCTCTATCTATTCTGGATGCTCAGTGTATATTGGTGGATTAAATACACAAGATCCTTGCTCTGATAGTACTTGGAGTATAGCACGTAGTACAAGTTTTATCTAATACTGTTTCTCAGGAGTTTGACTCACTCATGTAGCTATGGGCATGATAAGCATTTTGCTTCTTAAAAATCAGAATTCTTTTACATTTCTATTCATTTGGTGAATTATGTATAACTCTTATTGTCAATTTTATTTCATGACATATTGCTTTTGATGACCCAAATTTCACATCCCAACAAATAATACACTTATGGTGAAAAAAAATGGCAAAATTCACATCTCATTCATTATTCATTATTAACCTGTTTCTCCACTACAAAATTATTTTTGTATGTCTATGTCATTGTGCAATCCATATTCCCTTTTAAAATTTGTACTCCAATAATGTTTTTTCAATCTGTATAAATTGAATCATTTTTATAGCTCTGAATATCAAAAGAAAAAAAGAATTTAAGTATGTAAGTAGGTGTTTTGAGTCTTGTAATGAGTTCTTACCTTCTAATATCAAAGCAATAAAAAGTTAATGATAGTAATAATTATAACATTAATAATGGTAAAGGATGCCTGGATCCACGCCTTGCAGAAGTTGGCATTGTTACTAAATAAATATGATAGAAATTAAAACATCTGGTTGTGAATACTATAAAATATATTTTGTGAAAGTAATATATGAAATGTTATTTTGAAGAAGTTTGAGAATTTTAAGAGGGCCTTGCTTTGTTTATATTTTAAAGCTGACTTCAAAACCATATGTGGAAATATTCCTGGGTTCACCTTTGATATTCACACAGGAAAAGCTGTTGGTAAGTCTTTCCAGATTGTGTTTATTTTAATATGTGTATATATACTCACATATATAGCATTTTGTAAAAATCTATAAAATGTTTTTAAAATTCAAGAATACCCCAAAACATAATAATCTGGATTCGATTCTAATACAGTTAGACAAGAAAGAAATAACACAATTAAAGGCTCAAACCAAGTATTGATAAAGGTATTCCATCAGCATAGTGTAGTAATTGAGTTATGATAGTTACGTGACTATCTCAAGATTTCCTACATACCAAGCTAAAACTTTAGTTTTCCTTGTCATGTATGGTGTATTACATGACTCTAAATAATCTACCTTATTTAATCTTTAGTTGATATTTTCATAAGTACATGTTTAAGTTTCTGGTGTATTTTTGTAGTATCTGTTTCTTCTGGTCTAATTATGAATTTGCAGAATTATTCATATAAATTAATTCCTTCTGAATGTACTTTGTGTTGCTCACTCTACTTTTCTTCCTCAAAGATCTAGTAAGCAATATAATTTTAAGTCTCCATTATGAATATATATAAAACAGAATACACACAATGAAAAAACAAAGCTTTCTTTATCAGAAGAACAGACACAGTTAGGGTAACCTGACATGTAACTTGAAAAAGAGGCTTGTCCGTAGGAAGTTCATTTGTCATTTTGACACTAAAATTATTTGGTACATTTTATCAGCTAATTAAATTCTTCCATCAGTGTTTAGAGGAACTAATCTATGTTATGGTTTATATGTTTTCATAAACCACAAAATCATCTATGCCAGTATATAATTGATTTTTGTGACACTGAATATGTTCTCATTCCAGTGTGCACATAGCATTATTTGAGGTTATATGGTAAATACATTGAGCAGAACCACATATATTTGACCAAATCCGTTCAATTTCAGACATTGATGAGTGTAAAGAGATTCCAGGCATCTGTGCAAACGGTGTGTGCATCAACCAGATTGGCAGCTTCCGCTGCGAGTGCCCCACAGGCTTCAGCTACAACGACCTGCTTTTGGTCTGCGAAGGTAATCTGAATAATGTATGTCCTTGGTCCAAAAAAAACTTGGGATACATACATGGCTTTTAGACAGTTTTCTGATTTTTACTATTTCTTCCGTAATTATTCAAGAGTTGATCAAAGTGATGAAGTGAATGTAGCCCTCATGCAATAATGAAAGACTTTAAAATGGAGTCGTTGCTCTTTCAGATATTGATGAGTGCAGCAACGGTGACAATCTCTGCCAGCGGAACGCGGACTGCATCAACAGTCCTGGCAGCTACCGCTGCGAATGTGCTGCGGGGTTCAAACTGTCACCCAATGGGGCCTGTGTCGGTAAGCGAGAGGCTGACTTACTCTTTGGCACTGAACACAAGGTTTTTTAGATTTCCTACACTAAAAAGATATCCCAAGCTTTCCTATCAAAACATACTTCAAAAATAATTTTGAAAAGATTTTCTAACTCAACCTACTTATTTAGAGTGAACCTATTTGACCATATCTTTCAGATTACTATGTTGAGAAAAAAAATCTCTAAATTAGTATCCTTGAGAAACCAATAAACATTAAAAAAATTACATGATTAAAAAAGGAGGCTTGGGTACTTTAAAGCCTTGCTTAGTTTGATTCATCTGTTGTTATGATTCATTTTCAGCCTGTCTGTAATAATTAATAGCAGGTTAGAGAAACACATCTGTGGAAAATGAAGAAGTCTTAATAAAAATCAGATACATGTAACATGTGTTTTAATTTTTTGTTTTAGATCGCAACGAATGTTTAGAAATTCCTAATGTCTGCAGTCATGGCCTGTGTGTTGATTTGCAAGGAAGTTACCAGTGCATCTGCCACAACGGTTTTAAGGCTTCTCAGGACCAGACCATGTGCATGGGTAAGGACACATAGATGCAGGGAGTGAAGTGGGACTGAGACTCCAGAATAGATTATAATCCCATCATGTGCCACAAGTAGCTACCATGTCTCTGGCAGAAACAGTCTTGCAAAAAATGAACTGTGTCAAACTGTTTAAGTCTTTATTCGATGTAAAATTTGCAAGAAAAAACATACTCTACAGTATGTTCTTGAGTTCAGTGATTCTCAACCTTTTCCCCCAGGAGACATTTGCACGGCTTGACGTGCACTCTGGGTTATGTGGAATTTACCACTGTACCAGCTGCCCTCTCCCCCTCTAATTTCCCACTCAAGAAAGCATTTTGGAATGCAAGGGAGTAGTAAGAGTGACAGTATTAAAATGAATATGTTTATACACATATATACTTTTTTACACAAATAATTTAATACACTGGATTTATCTGCATATTTTGTGTTTTATCTATTAAAAATTCTTTTAGGAGCAAATATGACCAAACTCTTTAAAAATTCCCAGTAGCTAATAGAATGGTTAATGAAGTAATACTAGTGCTCAGTGAATACTTGGTGAGCTGATGATTACTAAGCTTCCAAAGGCAGACGGGCTGGAGGCCTTGAGAATGGGACTGAGTGTGACTCCATAACTCTGATGTCAGCAGCTGGCTCTGCCTCTGGCAGCGTCCTCTCACCATGCTGTGCACTTGAAGGAGGAACATTAAATTTAAAACTTGGCTATTTATTATTAGCATGTTCTCAGTGCAGAAAAAGCTAGGGTTGTGCATCTACTCTTTTGGTATTCAAGATACTATCTAGGTGAATTGTAAAATCAGATTTCAGTACGGCAGAGCTGACTTCCTTTATGGCACACGCAGCACAAGGAACACCTGGAGAATGTCTCACTTCGTCCATTGCCTCCTAAGAGCCCCCCCTTGCACTTCTCCCATGATGACAGGAAAAATTCTCTAGGTGATATTTTTGCAAAGGAAAATATAGGATCTGGTCCTATGTGCATGAACTTTCTGAGAATGCCTGCTTATGCATGCTTCTCCTTGCTGTACTCCCTGAGAGAGTATGATTTGCCAGAAAATATGTGAGATTTATGATTCAGAAATTCATGTGGGGAAAATCTGCCCCCACTCATGACAGTTCTTCCATGATTCCAGGATAAAAATCAGTCAGACTCCTCGGTAAGACCTCTCTTATATAGAGCTTCCTTCCTAAAGAACAATACCTCCTTTTTTTTTTTTTTTTTTTTTTCTCTTTTTTTTTGCATGATAGAGTTTTAGCAGCCTGGAATTTGTAGTCTAGGGAGTTTGCCTTCTCATATGATGAATGACTTTGTAAATATTTTCTTAATTCAGCTTTTTTGGAAGGCTAAGAGTGAATTCTAATAGACTCTAATTTGGATTCCACTACTTCATAAAATTAAGGAAACTAAAATTTATCTTTGTTTTCCTGATCAAATTAAGGGATGTAAATTTCTGAGTGTTTGTAATGCTTTTAATAGAACAAATTATTTTAACATTTCAAAAGTTCAGTTTACTTACGATTGATAAGCAGAACTTCTCATTAAAACATTTCTGCTGAGGAGGTGCTTGCTTAGGCTGCCTGTGGGTCTGGTCTGTGCCTGTAAGGAATTAAACTGTACTGTTTTCTTATAATTTTATTATTTTTATTTTTCTCTACCTCATGGTCATGTTCTTCAAATAAATATGAGTTTCTAGTACTGAATGAGGAAAATCTAAGTTAAAAATGTAAAAGAGTTAATAGCTTATTTTTTTCCTAGTTAAAAATCAAATTCCTCTGAGCCAATGTTTCTCTGTAGATGTTGACGAGTGTGAGCGGCATCCATGTGGAAATGGAACTTGTAAAAACACCGTTGGATCCTATAACTGTCTGTGCTACCCAGGGTTTGAGCTCACTCACAATAATGATTGCCTGGGTAAGTACTTCAGTCAGTCCTTTATTGCTTCTGTTTCATTTCCACACAATATACCAAAATAAAAAATGAAACCAAAGAACAAAAAATTTTTTATTTAAATTACAAATGTGTGCCAAAAGATGTTTAATACCATGGACTATTTTCTAGTTAACTAAAACCATAGTATTGACCTAAATAATAACAGGGCAGTGTACTATTTTAAGCACTCTTGTCAATAAAATAATCAATTCAGAGGAAAAGATTATTCAGATGATAGTAAACCTATTGGGACTGACATATGGTTTGGGGTATTTTTACCCCTTAGGTGGGATCAAAGATAGATTTTTCATTGTTTCAGTGTGATTACAAATATTTTATATAAATCCATTTTAGATTTACATTCAGATACCAGTAGCTTCCTACTTACAAAGAAGTCACTTCTTGAAATTTCATTTTCTGTAAGCTTTTGAAGCCAGGATGCCTTTCTCCACAAAAAAATAATGCATGGTGATAGTTTTCCAGATCAGCCCTCAGGAACTTCTCTTATGCATAGTAGAGGATTTTAGCCCTTGGCCCCACTCACACACAAATGTGAAATGAGAACTGATAGTTAGTGGGAGAGAGTCATGAAGTAGGTGGAGAGAGAATGAGAGAAACGACAATAACCGTTTATTCCTTGTTTGCCACATGCCAGGCACAGCACGGGTGCTTTGCAGTGCAACGTACTGTCATTCACGTGACCCTGCAAGGCATGCCAGCGTATCCCAGGTTTTCTACCATGATGGGACCGTGACAGCTCAATCCCACCTCGTAATTTAACCCAACATGAGTTCCTCTTGGTTTTCTTTACTTTTCAAAATTCTGCAATTAGGAAAAAAAATTTAGAGCTTATTGGACATTTTACTCAACTGTCGCCTTCCTGACTGTAGTTTCTTAGACCCTTTGTCCAGTCAGGGAGAACTAAAAGGTACAGACATGGCTCTGATCAAAGTACTCCCTTCACCCAAGCCAGGAAGTGACTCAAATGTAATCAGCCCTAAGCTTAACTGAAAACCTAAGACTTAATGTTCTTTTTTCTTTTGAATTCTATACTCTGCCTGTGATTCTAGAGTGTTTTAAATATAATTGATTTTCCTGTATTCAATATGCTCATTTATTTGTCCTTTTTGAATATGGGCAGCTTATCTCCAGGTAAAGTATCTACAAATTAGGCAATCAAGCTAAATCACATATAGCCCCTTGCCTGCGGGAAAAATATTTTTCACTTGGAAAGTATGGAAAGTTTCACCTTCAATCTTAACTTTTATCTGTTTCTAAATTCATGAGCTATATTAAAAATGAATCCTTTGGTTGAAATACCACAGTGATCCATGTGATCCTATTAGTTGCATGATCACTATGTGTGCCATTTTCCCTGTGTTAATGAGGAATAATAATGTAGGGTTTTTGTAAATGTATACCAGTAAAGGTTTTTAAGTTGCAACTTGTGAAACAATAAACATACAGGAGCTCTTTCTGAAATGCCAACTCCTGTTTGCTTGCAGACATAGATGAGTGCAGCTCCTTTTTTGGTCAGGTGTGCAGAAATGGACGGTGCTTTAATGAAATTGGCTCCTTCAAGTGTTTATGTAATGAAGGTTATGAACTCACTCCAGATGGCAAAAACTGTATAGGTAAGTATCCAAACAATAAGCAGTCTTTATGGTGTTTTTTGTAAAATGACGCCGTGAATCTCCTCTTTCCTGCCATTTAGGAACTCATTCACATTTCATTTGATCATCAGATCACATGCCCAAGATAAGCTATAATGGGAAATTTTGGTATAAGGTATTAGCCAACAATTGGGAATGTCTCATAGGCAATGTTTTTATTGGAGACAAGGCTTGAGGCTGTCCATGTCTTAATAAAAGTAGGCAAAGGAAACAAATCAAGAAAATTAGCCACTTGCCAAATAAGAAATACCCAAGATGTCAAAAGAGTATCTCAGGGAATATTTGTCCATGGTGACCCAGCAGATCAGAGGCCCCCCGTTGAATTCATGCTAATCTCATTTGACAGACAGCTAAATCTATGCAACAAGTATCTCATGTTTAAATTATTTTTTCTCTTCTTTCTCTCTAAAGATACGAATGAGTGTGTCGCCCTTCCCGGCTCTTGTTCTCCTGGCACTTGTCAGAATTTGGAGGGATCATTCAGATGCATTTGTCCCCCAGGGTACGAAGTAAAAAGCGAGAACTGCATTGGTAAGACTAACATTGATTCTGAGGTCCACGAGCTGTTCAGTTTAATAAGGTTTGGTACAGACTCTGTGGAAATGTACTGAGTCCCAGTCACTGCAAGCATACTGACCTAAGGACTTAAACATACAGCAGCGTACATCTGTTTTATTGAACCATCAGAAATGATTTGATGGTGGAATGGTAGGAATGAAAAACTTAGGGATGTGGGATTTTTCATTAACAGAAATCTTACGCTAGTCAGAGAATTTTCAGCATACTCTAATCTTTTTTCCAAATGTCAACAGAGACTTTCTACTGAATTTTAAAGTGTGTCTACAAAAATTGTAATCTTTGGCACTCAATTTTAAAACAGCTATTAAAGGTGTCTGGGGTCTTAGAAATGTGAAGCAGAAAATCTTGACAATGCTGTTGAGACATTTTTTCCTTGGGAAGGCCTCATGTCAAAGCAGAAAATATTAATCCATTTGTCATAACAGATGTTTTTCTGCTGAAACTCCTCCAGCTCACAAGAGCACTGTAACCACATCAAGAGCGGGTCCCAGAATTGCCTGGTGGACACGGCGAAGGCGACCTTTTTACAGTTCGCTTTATTTCACTTTTATACAAATTGTTTTTTACAGCCTTGTTGAAATTCAGAAGCACCAGCATCTTAGAGTGGTTTTTCTAATGTGAAGGGATTGTGAGGGTTATTTTTGCCTTTCCGTTATCCATTTTTTTAAAAATTCTGTCTCCCTTGGCAAGATTTCATCCGAAGACACGCAGCTCTGCTGTTCACAATCCGGGGCTGTGTAGACAGAGCGGAGGAAGCAGCCTGCCTCGCAGACTTTCCTCCTGTCTCAGACCGCGGGGCCGGACCTCACGGCACCCCTAGTCATCCTGATTTTCTGTCTCATTTGTATAGTCCATTGTAAGATTGTCTAGTGTTTTTAAAACTTAAAAATAATAAATAATAATACTAGAATCATCTTAGTAAGAAGTTTCTTGAAAAGTTGAAGATCTTGTCTTCCTTCCATTTTCTTTTTTCATATTTAATTTCAATTCTGTATTGTCTCCATGAACCATCTCTTTGTGGACCAATAATAGCAGTAGTAGGTTAGCCGCGAGGAGGGAAGGGAAATACGTATGCTTCTTTGTGTCAGACAGTCTTGGCTACCTTTTCTCTTAGTGACAGTATCTATGTCTGTGATTTAGTTACATTTTATTAAGTTTCAGAAATATTTTCTTTATCCATTGTTAGCGATGACACTATTTTGCATCTCTGAAAACTTGGTTTTTAATTAACTTACTTCACTACAAGAATATTCCCTTCAGACTAGTATCTCTTTTACCAGTTTTTCTCATGTGGAATTCTTTACACGTGACCATACACACACACATAGATATGTGTACACACACACCCCACACACATATGAGTCCGTTCCTACATTCAGTGGGTCTTACAATGAATACCTGGCACCTTTCTAGTTGCTAGAAATACAGAAATACAGTCTTTGCCTTTAGGTAACTTACTGTCTATTGAGAGGGACAGATTTTGTAAGTAAACCTGTGTTCTGAAGACATCCTTGTAACACCATGCGGCAAACACTGTCCTGAAGGCTTGTTGAGGATACAGGAGCACAGCAGGAGCTGATGGAGAATTGTGGTCGTGGCAAGGGGGTGGCGTGTTGAGGAAGCCTGTCACAAAGGATTGGGGACATTCTAGGTCACTCTTAAATGTTGGATAGGAATTTGCTAATCAGAGAAGGAAAGAGCACAGAAGAGGCTATTTTAAAACCCAAGGAGCACGAGCGTGGTAAGGGGCATCGGACAACGGGCTCAGATGGCTGAACTTAGTCCTTTGGTCACTGTGGAACTATTGCGGGGGTTTTTGGATTTTTTTTGTTTTTTTAAGAAAAGAGATGTGATATGACTCATTCCTTAAACCTCTGCAAATAGAAATTGAGAACTTAGTATGTGCCGGGCACTACGCTGGGAGCTGAGGGTGCACCAGCGAGCCGGACAGACGTGCCGTGTCTTCACCGAGCTGCATGCCCGTGTGCCTGCCTGATGTCACGTGTAATGTTTATTCATTTAGTTAAAATAACCCATTAAATAGGAAATCCCATGCAAAATGGCCAAGAATCACTGGTAAGGTATGCTTATGTATTTTCAGGAGCCATTCTGGGGTCAGGGGGAAATGGTAACATTCTCAAAATAATGTCTGAGTCTTCCTGGTTTCATATGGCGCAGATTTTCAAATATGATCAGATGTTTTAACAAGGCAACCCCAGTGGTAACGTGAAGAGGAGAGAAGGAGTGAGGAGGTCACTTAAGAGACTCAACAGTGATGCAGGTGGCAAACGACGATGGGTTTGGAAGTGCTGAGGAGCTAGAACGGGCAGGGCGCATTCTACTTACAAACGGAAGCCGAAAGGTCGGGGCGAGAAATCAGAGTGACTCGGGTCCCAGTTGGGGTTACTGAGAGGAGTTACCAGTCAGTAAAACATACTTGGCCACATCAAATCTGTGATGCGTGTGAAATGTCGAGTTGGTCTTGTCGGGTAGGCAGGTAGACATGCGCACATACACCCCCAGGGGTCGAGGGCAGGGAGCTGGAAATGGACTTGGGATTCTCTGGTGTGTGATTGGTTGAAACTGGGTATAATCTTTGACTTTTGAAGCAATAATGGTTCATTTTTTAAGAATAAGTTAAACATATATATACTATAATCTCTTGTCTCATATTAAATATCCACTGGCTAGTGGACAATTGTGATATGGATAATTATTTTCAAATATCAAACAGTGTGTTTATTTAATTACATTAATAAATTCTCCCTCTGTTCTGCAGATATAAATGAATGTGATGAAGACCCCAACATTTGTCTTTTTGGTTCTTGCACCAATACTCCCGGCGGCTTCCAGTGCATCTGCCCGCCTGGCTTCGTGCTGTCTGACAATGGACGGAGGTGCTTCGGTAAGCTTTGCGATGAGCTCTCTGGCATAGTGAGCCCTAGAAACTGCAAAGCTAGCTTGCAGCGCTCGTGCTAGTGTTTGTCAGGACAAATTACGTGTCTGTGGTAAATACACCTGAAAATTAAAAATACAAGTCTCAAAAGTATATGCAATGGATACTTTTTAAGGTTCTTTGAATTATTGGCACTATTACTGTATTTTTTAAAATTTTATACTAAAAGAAAAATTGTTATCCTGATTCGCCAGATTGACTGTTTTCCTTTTGTGGTTGGCAAATATTTTTTTTGTGTATTTTGGTGTATGAGTTGCTTTCGATGTGATTTAACTTACTAAAAGTTACCTAGATTGCTTTCATTAGGTGAGAATGTAACAGTAAAAAAAGAGATTCCTTGTGGTAATCATTTTGGAATTGAGCATTATTTCTCAAATTTCCTAAGCACATTATAAAAATATTTTAAGCATTTTAAATAATTGAATAAAATTTTATAGACAGGTCAAGTTAAATTGGCAAATGAAATCAGCAGTGGAGGATTTCCAGACAATTCTTTTACTGCTAATCTAGTCTGCATCGTATGTTCTGCCCATGGGAAATGTTCAGTCAGGAACAGAGCTGCACATAAATTTACACACAAAGATTTCTAGATGCCCAGTAAGGGGCTCTGTGTGTGCTTTCCTGATTAGATACTCGCCAGAGCTTCTGCTTCACCAATTTTGAAAACGGGAAGTGTTCTGTACCCAAAGCTTTCAACACCACAAAGGCAAAGTGCTGCTGTAGTAAGATGCCAGGGGAAGGCTGGGGGGACCCCTGTGAGCTGTGCCCCAAAGATGACGAAGGTAAGAGCGACAATATAAAACACCACTTTTCACTGGTTTTTGAACGTTTGCCAGAGTCAGTTTGACCATGTAATTTATGAATATTTTGAGAGTGAAATCATCCCCTCGTGTGTAAGTTTTGATGGTTCAGTGAGCAACCTAGCCTGAGGGACTTCTTGCAACTTTGGAAGCAACATGTATAAGCACAGGTGGAGTTAACCTTTAATTCCATGTTTCCTCTCAAGGTCAGTATTATTTGCTTTCCAAAGAATGAATTTGAGGGGTGCAGGGCAGGAGATGGACGAAGGGAATGGAAATTACGCCCAGTTGTTGTGCGAATCCCATATGGGTATCGTATCCCACGGCTGTGGTTCTCAGAATTGTACACACAGTTCCGAGAAGCTGAGTCAGCTCCATAGCTGTTGGCAGGAAGACACCGACAGCCTCACCGGCCTCGTTAGCACTGGTGGATTATAGCATAATTCCAAGCAAGCTCAAACAGGCTTGTCCTCTGGGTTAGGGGTGGCTTCTGTGAATGATGGGCAGGAAGGGCTCTTTGGTCACTCTGCTTTAAATGAGCAAACGGGAAGAACCAGGAGCCCTCAGTAGGTGGCAACCTAGAAGGGCAAGCTCAGGTGGCCTTTACTAAATATGCTCATAGTTGTTTTTGAAATAAATAACAAAAATAAAATAAAAGACTCGTGTCTTTTATTTGCAGTTTTGCAGAGGAAAAATAATGAAGTACAATTTCATGCATATTGTTAATCAGTTCTTAACTTCTCTGATAACTGAGACTCTTCAATAATGGAGCATTTGTATTTTTCTCTGTAGTTGCATTCCAGGATTTGTGTCCATACGGCCACGGAACTGTCCCTAGTCTTCATGACACACGTGAAGGTGTGCTTTGATGCATTTATTCCTGTATTCTTATTTAACACAAGTATATTATTTTACCTTTATTTTATGAATTATGCTAATTTTACTATAAAAGTATATTATATTCAGTGTATTAACACATACATAATACTTACATACCCCATGCATTTTATATCTATCATAAGATCATGACATGATATATGAAATACATTATATATTTCTCAGACAAAAGAAATATTTACATGCTTTATTAATTTTATGTCTGTGTTGAATAGATATATGCAATCTTGGCATATCTTTTTATATGAGAAAGTTCATGGGCAGTTCTGTGTTTTAGATGTCAATGAGTGTCTTGAGAGTCCAGGCATTTGTTCAAATGGTCAGTGTATCAACACCGATGGATCTTTTCGCTGTGAATGTCCAATGGGCTACAACCTTGATTACACCGGAGTGCGCTGTGTGGGTGAGTGTGGGTGCCACATTGCACAACTTTAAAGTTCTGCTCTATTTCTCATATTCAGCAAAAGGTCTCTTAGGCACCCTCGGTGGTGGTGAGGTTTACAAAGCCAAGACAAGTAGCTAGTAATGGTTTTTTCTTCACCCATCCTACATTTTCTAGTCCAACCTGATGCCCAACCTCCGTTTTCAACCAAATATACGAAATCTAATGTGTCTAGAGTCTTCGAATTGCCAAAACCTCTAACTGGGAGAGAGATCCATTTTACTTTATGACTTTCGATGCCTGCTCTTGAAGCAGAGGACCACATCCCTCTTCTGGATTTGTGACCTGCGTAGGGCAAGCATTGCTACCTGTGGGTTAGAGCGTTGCACGCTGATCTTTCAGGGTCCTTTGCACTGCATGACAGCCAGCCAGCCAAGGCTAAGGGTGTGCCAGGATCAGGTGTGCCCTCCTGCGATCCTGGAAATACGTGAGGGCCAGTGCAGCTGTTCACGGGCATGCTCTTGTTAGACTGAAACTTCTTTGTGGCACATTCTTATTCTTCTTTTTCAGATACTGATGAGTGTTCAATCGGCAATCCATGTGGAAATGGTACATGCACCAATGTTATTGGGAGTTTTGAATGCAATTGCAATGAAGGCTTTGAGCCAGGGCCCATGATGAATTGTGAAGGCAAGTGGTCTTTGCCTTAAGCGTTATTACTTCTTCTTGATATATAAAGTACTTTCAACTCCTCAGTCTTCATTTATGTTGCTTCTGATATTCTTTTGATGATTATATATTTTTTTTATTTTTCTCTACCTTGGTGAGCACAGTTACAATAGCTGTTCTACAGCCCTTGTCCAACATCTGGGTCATCTCAGGGTTGCATCTGTTGATTGTCTTTTCCCTTGACATTAGGTCACATTTTCCTGGCTCTTTGGCATATTGGTTAATTTTGAATTTATACCCTGGATATTATGAATGATATATTCTAGAACCAGTTTTATTACTCTGAAGAATGTTGATGCTTCTAGCTTAGTAGACACTTAACTTGAGTCAACACAATGCAGACTACCAGGCCTGTGGAGGGTCATGGCTGGTGCTTCAGTTCTGCTCTTTAAATCCTAGTGGCTGGCTTCCATGATTCTGCACTACACATGCGTGGTACAGTCAACAACTTGGGCTGAATATATTGCAAAAAAGTGTTTCTCCTTCCCTGGCCCTCTCTTTTCCAGGGTTCCCCTCTCTTCACCTCTCTTCCAGGGTTGCCCCAAGGCTCCCCTCCCCCACTTCCTCTGAACAGAATCTCAGAAAGTTTCTGTTTGATTTAGCTACCAGGTACTGCCACTGCCAGGACAGTGATCATCAGCAAAGTAATTTCAGGGAAAAAAAAATCAGTGTGGAATTACTTCTTGCTGGTTGTTTGCTCTGAGTTTCAACTCACAGCTAAAACCTTCAGGTATTTTTTGCATTTTTTTTTCCCAGAGTATATAGCTATCATTTCTTGGAGGGTGAGTTTGCTACACACCAAATTCTACATGCTAGAAGTGGAAGTTCTGTTCTCTTGTTGCTTTCTGTATGAACACCAAGTAAATACATCCATGCTGTTTAAACAAGTCATTAGAACTCTAGGCTGAGCACGTGCCTGTCTGTTTCTTTGATCAGATATCAATGAATGTGCCCAGAACCCGCTGCTGTGTGCTTTCCGCTGCATGAACACGTTTGGGTCCTATGAATGCACGTGCCCGGTTGGCTATGCCCTCAGGGAAGATCAAAAGATGTGTAAAGGTAAGGCCACAGGCAAGGGAGTAGTTAGAACTTTATTTGCCGTGCTGGAGATACATTTTCATGATTTTATAGTTCTCAGCTAGCTTCTTCAAGAGCCTGTACAGAAGTATATGAGATAGCATTTTACTGGTAGAGTTCCATACCTAGGTAAGAAGACCTGGTGTTTTTTTGTAAAATCAAATGAAAGAGAAGATGGGTTGAGGAACCTGCTATTCTCACACTGCTGGACTCCTTAAAGCAAAGATTGCTTTAAGGACTTCTTGTCACTGGGTCCCATGCTGGAACTAGAGTAATGCGTCTGGGGTCATGGCCAGCAGCTGAAAAACACTGGGCTGCTCGTTTCTCTGTCTCACTGTCAGATTACATGTTAAGAGCCAGAGGACCAAACATATGACTTAAAAGTTCTAAGCAATAGCCTGCTCCTAAGATTTCTTGTTTTTGTTTTTCTCTTATTAAAAACAATTTGCAGATCTGGATGAATGTGCGGAAGGGCTGCACGACTGTGAATCCAGAGGCATGATGTGTAAGAACCTGATCGGCACCTTCATGTGCATCTGCCCCCCAGGAATGGCCCGAAGGCCCGATGGGGAAGGCTGCGTCGGTAAGCCTGTGTGACGCCCGCCCCCGGCCAGATTAATGGCACTGTTCCCAAATGGTCTTAGGTGCAAGCCAGCTGTTTTTCCAGCTGCGTCAAGGCTGGCCGTAGCTAGCTTTCCTCTGTCTCAGGGTCCACGCCAGTATAATAGGTGCTGGATTGTGGCAGTTATGCCGGCTCAAGAATATATGCTCTTTTTTTTTAGTAATCTTGTTGTGTCCTGTAAATCTAAAACACTAAATTTAGAAGTATAGAAAAACTCCTTGCCACAGCTCTCCTCATGTAGCAAAATAAAAATATGAGGTAATGGTCTTGTTTTTGTTGTCATTTCATGAATGAGGAGAGTATCTAAAGAGGCAGATAATTTCCAGACCCCGATTTTAGGCTGGACATCTCTGTGACTTTGGCCATATATTTTTAACATATTTGGACCTCAGTTAATACATTTATAAAGGGAGGAGGTAGGGCTGGGATTTTTGTTGCATGCAAAAGTCTCATGCCACGTGAGCTGCATATGACCACGGTATACATCACCTCAGCTCTTCTCTCCAAAGTACTGTCTCCTGCAACACTGCAGCCCACTGCACAGCCGTTCTCCTCCTTGCTTTAATTAAGAACCTGCGGCTCCCCTCCTAACCTCCAATCCTAGAGAAATGTGGGTATTTTTAGAAGATTGTAAATCTGAAGATTACTATTTTTTTATTTTTGAAAGAAATATGAAAATAAGATTTTTTAAAAATGAATCTATTAGTGATTGCCTGGTGCTAGGAGTCAGAATAGAGAGTGGCTGTAAATGGACACTAGGGATCCCTTTGGGAAATGGAAATGCTCCAAAACTGGATTGTGGCAATGGTTGCACAACCCTATAATTTTCTAAAAACCATTAAAGTTGTACACTCAAAACACATGAATTTTATGGCATGTAAGTTATACCTCAATAAATCTGTTTTGAAAAAATGAATCTACCACAGGAAAAAAATACAAGATATTTACTACAGTCCTCTTTGTAGTAACAAAAAGAAAAGAAAAGAAACCCATCTAAATGTCCATCACAGGTAAATAAATTGGGGCATATCCACGCTGTGAAATATACAGCAGTTAAAAGGAATAAGGTATATGTGTGTATGTACTGATATAGAAAGAACAAGTGGTTATAGAACAATTTAATGCAATGTTTCATATTTTAAAGAAAATTGTAAATACTAGTATATGTTTTCTGTAGGCACATATGCAAGCAAGTAAATACATAGTAAAACATTGAAAAAGATAAACCCCTATTCATAGAAAGAATTACCTCCAGGGAAGATATTGAGATTAGAAGTTACTAGTCTGAAGTGATTTTAACTTTATCTGTCAATTTTTGTTTTTTAAAAAAGAGGAAATTCCTGAATTACAAGTGTAATATAAACTAATTTTAAAATGTATGCAACAACTTATCAAATTATGATTGGATTTTATAGTTTCTTTTCATTTGTTAGATATTTCATTCAAATGCACTATTTAATAAAGTTAAAGATAGACCTACATCAGAGGTTTAGTTATGCAGTGGTTCTTTCAAAAACACCATTCTTTTAACATCTGTAAACCCAGAAGATTAACCTATAATCCTAAATCAGAATATATTCCTCAAAATCCAGCACAGGGCAAAATGCTAACGTATATAGAAGGGGGTAAATTGAAATTTTTAACCATCCTGTCTTCTTACTGTACATGAAACTCATTTTCATTTATTTCTCTCTTTATTTGTTTGTGTATGTGTGCTCTAATTTCATCTAACTAGAATACTTAGAAATGTGCTTTACTTTTTACACATGGAAAACTTCTTATTTCCGTAACTAGCTGAATTTTACATTATACCCCATTACATTTATAGGTATGTTTCCTGAGAAAAGGGGATAAGCATTGTGATCAGGTTAAAAACCCAGGTTTCTAGTCCTGGATTTGCCATGAATGAGCTGGATGACGTCAAAGTGATTTGATTCTCTGTTCTTCCATTTCCTCGTCTGCACACAGTGAGAAGCTTAGTCTACATGGTTGGTAGAGATTGGAGCTCTAATATTCCATGATCCTGTGAACTGGCTCTTTCAAAGAAAAGACCCAAGGGCACCATTCTACATCTGTATTTTTTCATTGTTAAAAAGCAATACAAAAGATACAGGCTCTGAAACTTTTCTGATCCTCAAGCTTTTCATTATACCATGCTTATAGCTGAAACATCTGCAAAAATTTTTTTGATCATCAGAAAACTCTTTGTAGAAACGTTTCGTGCAGACAATATATTTTTACAATTGAAATTCCATTTAAAATGCCAAAATACTACTATTAATAAAAAAGTGTTTACAAAAGGCAAGGATGAATGATAACGCCACAAAAAAAAAATAAATTAAAATGCCAAGTACATGATATTGGAATCCAATGAAATTACCCAAAAAAGTCAATTGCAACCTAAAAATATTACAGGCCAGGGAATTAAAGTTATGCAGGAAATCTAAAACCTCTCTGAATAAAACTGTAAACCTAATCAGAGGTGGAAACTTGACTATGCTATATAAATATGCCCTCATAATTATGTCTTAAACAAATAAATGAATCGAGAAATCTAATAAATAGAAAAATTTTACCAAGATCATTAAATTTTCTTTTTTAGACATTGGTAGTCTGTCCAAATTTTAAAAAGTTTACCCAGCAGTCTTTGATTAGAAGATCAGAGAGATGGGGGAATGAGAGAAGTATGGAGTGTTTTTATAGTGATCCAGTTCTACACTGCAGTGTCAAGAGAGATAGGAGCGAAAGAGAAAATAGTGGCATTCTATTTAATTATCCACAAGCTAGTCTCCTGGACATGGAGGCTACCAGAGGTAAGGCAGAAAGAGGGGAAGAAGCAAGGTAAGAGAATTAAATCACTTTGACGTCGTCCAGCTCATTTATGGCAGATCCAGGACCAGAAACCTGGGTTCTTAACCTGGTCACAATGCTTACCCCTTCTTCCCCGGGAAACATACCTATAAATGTATTGACAGTATACCATAAAATTCAGCTAGTTACAGAAATAAGAAATTTTCCATGTGTAAAAAGTAAAGCACATTTCTCAATTCTAAGGCTTAAAGAACTTTACTCAGAGCCACACTGACCTCCTAAACTACCTGAAAGCCTGCATGTAGTGCCCCAAGGGCAGAGAGCATGACAGATTTGGTGAGAGAATGTTCAGGCAACAAACATGAATTGAAATTGCAGACTATGCCAAGTTCAGCATCAGTGACCTGCTGTACTATTTTTTAGCAAGAACTAAAGAAAATTATTCAAAGATGAATAACTACACAAGTCTGCAACTAATATATACATACTGGGGTGGTGTGGAGAAGAAAGGAAAATGAACCAGAAACAGATCCAAACAATTCAGGACACAGAAGAAAAATTTGGAAAAATAGTTTTAATAATCTATAAGAGATATTAAATAAAAATTAAAATAGATAAAAAAGATTGAAAGATAGAAGATAAGACAATATAAAGAAGCTCAGGAAAGAAATAAACCTGTCATGGAAATTAAAGTCACATCATAACTAATAAAAAGTAGAAAGGGCTAAAACACAATCACAAATGTGGATATAGAAGTGATCAATAAGAAGATAATAGAGGTGGAAGACAAAGAAATCCAATATGTGCATAAAGTCTCTAAAAAACAAAAACTAAATATTTAAACATATTTGAGTATTTGTGAAAGAAATTCTTGTAGAAAATATTTAAATCCACATCAGAAGAGCGCATTGCCCCATGAAAAAGTGTTGCAGAACAGTCCTTGATTTATTCAGGTGTATTTGTTGAACATGTGATACGTTTGCAGTGCTTGGCATATAGTAAAATTTCAATTAAGTGTTAGTTGTTGTTATTGTCTGATTTACATTTTTAAATATCTCTGGCTGCCTTGTAGGCAATGCATTTTAAGGACATGGAAGCAGAATCAAGGATTTCATTTAGTGGCTGTTTTATTTATTTTTTTCTTTCTTTTAACCCTCAAATGGAAGCAGAGTAGGTTGGCTGTTTTAATCATCCAGATAAGAGAAGGAGGCTCAGATTAGGGCCATACTAATGTGGAAAAGGAGTGGACAGATTCAGAAAATATGTTGGGAATAACAGATTGGATTGCTGATTGATTGGTTATAGGAGATGATGAAAGACAGGTATAAAAGTCCTAGGAGTTTGACTTAACTGAAGTAAAGTAGTTTATTAATTTTACTTGATGGTACTATTAACCAATATGGAAAAGTCGTGGGGTGCAGAAGAATGAAACCTCTATTTTGACCATGCTAAGTGTCAGATGCGTGTTAGCTTTCCGAGTGGTGTTAAAAAGTAGGCAGATGCATTTATGAGCCATAGGTGTAAATTACTAGCAAATAGATAGTGTTTTAAAAAATCATGGGGTTGGCTGAGAAGGCCAAGAGAGAGATCCCAGGGGGCAGAAGAAGCAGTAACTGAGCTGTGAGCTCTGCAGTATCTAGAGTGACTATAAATAGGGGGAGACTGGAAAAAAGCAGCCAGCAAGGTAGGAAGTGGTCCAGGTGGATGAGGGGTCCTGAGAATCAACAGAATGGATTATTCAAGCAGTTAGGGCAGCAGTCCCCGACCTTTTTGGCACCAGGGACCAGTTGCATGAAAGACAGTTTTTCCACAGACCCGGGGAGCGGTGGGGGTGAGGGGGAGGGCAGATGGCTTCAGGATGATCCAAGCACGTCACATTCCTTGTGCAGTCAAACCTCTCTGCTGATGACAAGCTGTATTTGCAGCCGCTCCGCAGCGCTGGCTGCACGGCCTCAGCTCCACCTCAGACCATCGGGCGTGAGGTTCTCGGAAGGACGGCGACCCAGGCCCCTCGTTGGCGCAGGGTGTGGCAGGGCTCGCGCTCCCGTGAGGACCCGGTGACCCCGGTCTGACGGGACGCGGCGCCTACGCGGCGACGCCGGCACAGATGGCGCTTCAGCTCGCCGGCTCGTCCACCGCACCCCTCCTGCTGTGCGGCCCGGTTCCCAACAGGCCATGGCCCGGGAGCTGGGGACAGCAGAGTTAGGTGGTGGTCGCTTTGTGTAATGCTACTGAGACGTAGGGCAGCAGATAGAAACGGAGCAGTGCTGCGGTCCCCAGCTCCGCCACCTGTCTGATCAGCGGCGGCGTTAGATTGTCACAGGAGTGCGGACCCTGCCGTACACTGCGCGAGCGAGGGGGCCGGGGTGCCGTCTGTACGAGAACCCAGCGCTGGCAGCGGCTGCAAATACAGATTGTCATCAGCAGAGAGATTTGACTGCACAAGAAATGTGACGTGCTTGATCCCGAAACCATTCCCAGGCCCCCAGTCCTTGGAAAAATTACCTTCCATGAAACCGGCCCCTGGTGCCAAAAAGGTTGGGGACTGCTGTAGTATTAGATTTGGTGACTTCTTCAGGAAGTTTCAGGGGACAGGCAGAGCATATGGGTTAAGGAAAGAATCAGAGATGAGGAAGTGAAAATGATCACACATAAAAGATTCTTTCAAGAAATTTTGGCCTGAAAGGAGATAATGAAATTTGGTAGTAGCTGGAGGGGTAATATATGATTAAGAGAGATGGAGTTTTGCAAGACAGAATTTACGAGAGAATGTATGCTGAGGTAGTGATTCCTTGAAAACGAAGCATTGTGAAAACTTGGAAGGCAATCCAGAGTACAAGCGAAAAGTTTGGCCTTTGAGAAAAAGCAAAGATACTTCAGCTGTTGGAAGAGGACAGAAGGTTGAAAATGAGGGCACAGCCGGGTGGTTCGTAGCCGGGAGGCGCGTTATGTGTCTGGCTGTGCGGTAGTCATTTTAGAGAACGGGAGCGTGGACATGCTAGGAAGCATAGCAGGACTGTCGAGGGAGGATCACATACCCGTTTGAGATTTGAGTCATGAATCAAAATGAGACCTGTGTCCTCCAGCCTATTGTGCTGCCCTGGATCAGACACAGAGGAGGGAGAAGTGTGTCAGCGCTGGACGAGAGTGATAGACAATGAAAAGCTTAATAATTGGCCATCCCGATGCAGCCCACAAATGGTCAAAGGATAGAAAGTGCCACGCTGGAAACAGAAATTTCACAGGTGGAGCAGCATCACACCAAGACAGATCCTAGCAAAGTTATAAATTTCGACAACAGGAAAAAAAAAAAAAAACAGGCTATTTTTTTCAACCTCTCTCTGTAATTCTCAATTCCAATGGCAGTAAAGCAAGAGTAATCTAAGACTTTGAGGCACATTGTTACCATCCAAGTATAAGAGCTGTATTATACATCATCAACAGGGAGGGACCCAGGCAGGATACCCAGCAAAAGCCCTCTCTGAGAAAAACGATTCAGACAACTTACATACAAATCAAAACAAAGGTGTATGACATTAGGGATGAGATTAGATTAAGATGGCAGATCGTGCACACAAAGGAGTAGTATCTCCAAAACATTCTAAGGGAAAATAATTTTGAACTAAAATTCTATACTCAGGCAAGTGTAAAAATAAAAAAGACATTGTCAGAAATCTGTTTTAGAATATTTGCCACCCACATACCCTCTCTGAAATAATTACCAAGCTATATGCTCTGTGTTTGAGGAAGTAATAGTATGTGAAGCCATGGTTAGCCAAGAAACCAGTAAGTCTCATTATTTAGTTTAAATAGATGCTGATGGCACATTAAAAACTTAACCAACCAGAATTTCTGGATCACATCAACATGGCAAGTGGTACAGAGAGGGCAGAGATAAGTAACTTCATGCCAAGTTGGTTGTTATGGCCAGAACCTCTTGAAACAGATAATTCTTAGATTGATGGAAAACTATTAGCTAAGAATGTGTTGACATTGTTTAGTGGTTACCACTAGCAGAATAGAAAGAAGGATTATAATTTCCAAACATGAGTTGGGAGCAAGAGGAAGGCATAGGAAACTGGATTAATGTAATGAATGTTGAGAGAAGGGGGCAATGGCACACGAATATAGAACAACGTAAAATGGCAGGTAAGACTCCAAACAGATCAGTAATCATGACAGATATCAATAGTTTAAATTACTGGTTCAGAGATAAATGTATTTTTTAAAATTCTCTTTAAATCTAGCCAGGTACTTTTTAATAGAAATGTACCTAAACCAAAATGTGAGATAGGTTGCAAATAAAGATATTCAAGGCAAATGCTAATAAAAGGAAAGCACATGCAGAACAAATGTCATTCAATTGAAGACTAAAAAATGTAAAACTATAAAGATGAAGGGAGCAATTTATCAAAAGGATGTAATTGTCATGAGAACTCTTATGCTCCTAACAAAATAGCTTTGAAAAAAATCTAACAGAATTTACAAAGCTATCAAAAACATACACTAAGTAAGGACATAGAGAACTTTAATAAAACACTTTTCTTTGAATAGTTTATTTATTTATCACCAATCAAAAGAGCAGTGCTACCTAAATTTCCTCTCCCACTAACTGCCCTCACAGACCACAGCTGTCCCTGTGATTCTACTCAGAGCCAGTGTAGGAGCTTGTCCTTTATCCTTGGCCTATGGCTCTTCCCCTACTCATCGCCCCACCCAACACCCACCACCCCTCTGCCCCCAGCCTTTCTCTCATATCTGACATTTTTCTCTTAAACTGACATTTTTTTCCCCCAAAGTTATGCTCCTTGCCTAGTGTCCTAGGCCAATGTTATCCCTTATGGAGGCCAATTTCCAGTTCTTTATTAAACACCATCTCTTCTCTGCAGGGAGGAGAGAAAAGAAAGAAAAAGAAGACACTTGAGAAAGAGTCTGGCTGGGCGTGGTGGCTCATACCTATAATCCTAGCACCCTGGGAGGCCAACGTGGGTGGATAGTTTGAGCTCAGGAGTTCGAGACCAGCCTGAGCAAGAGCGAGACCCCATCTGTACTAAAAAAAAAAATAGAAAGAAATTAGCTGGACAACTAAAAATATGTAGAAAAATTAGCTGGGCATGGTGGCACATGCCTGTAGTCCCAGCTACTCGGGAGGCTGAAGCAGGAGGATTGCTTGAGCCCAGGAGTTGGAGGTTGCTGTGAGCTAGGCTGATGCCACGGCATTCTAGCCCGGGCAACAGAGTGAGACTCTGTCTCAAAAAAAAAAAAAAAAGAATCTACCTAAAAGGATGAAGTAAAGTTAAAAGTAAATTAATATTCACACATAACCTTTTAATTTCTTCATATTAGTATTTTGGTAAAGATGTTTTAAATAAGAAATAGCCCATTAGAAAAGACTTTGTAAATTATAATTTTACAATTTTGTCATCATCCATGTTTTTTGTTTCCTAAAGATGAAAATGAATGTAGGACCAAGCCAGGGATCTGTGAAAATGGACGTTGTCTTAACATTATTGGAAGCTACAGGTGCGAGTGTAATGAAGGATTCCAGTCAAGTTCTTCAGGCACTGAATGCCTTGGTAAGTTGATATACAAATACATTCTACTTGGTAGATAAAACATCTGTTGTATGATGTCATCCACATATATATACTTGTCTGCTAAAGACATTCACCAATCTGAGTAATCCACATACCTCTTCCTAAAGGTACACATCCATTAAAATGACATATTTGTACATGGATCTTACGCACATCTATGTGTAATGTAAATACCAATCTTAAATAGTCTTTCCAAAATTAAGATTAATTAAGCTCTATGGAAAATTTGACTTTAGTAAAACTTACATCAGGGGATGATTTAATTCCAAAAGAAAATATTTGCAATATGAGGTAAGCTCTGCCAAAATTAATGCAAAGTAAATGGCACATTTCAAAAATGCGGCGAAGGTTAATTTTTATATTATGGTACAGAGAAATGTTTTACTAAATATTTTCTTGGGTAAAATATAAATCTCAGATCTTATGTTGTATTTTAATGCTTAAATACATACATTATAAACCATTGTGGTTAATTATGGCAGCTGTAAATTATGGTGTAGTAAAATTTAAGGCAAACAAAGAGGAATAAGAGCAGTAAAGTGTTTGACTTATCACTTGATTTGGCATAAAAAGAGCATGTTTCAACTATATCAGATTTTTCTCAGAATGATGTCATCTGCTTCAAATGCCAGGAAGTTTTTAGTCTAGAAAATATATTTTGTTTTTTGTTGTCGCCAATCTATACCTTTACCAACAATCAATCTTTTAGGAAGTGGGAAAGGTAACCTACATAGAACGTGTAATTTTCTGTGCTCATTTTATTAACAGTTTTGCTAAGATGGTTTATAAAACTGTATTAAAGATTTCTTTGCCTTTTACATCAGAAAAATCCTTTTACTTACACTAAAAAAAAATCTCAGTCCAAATATTTGAACAGTCTTTTCAACGTAGAAAATATGAGAGTTAGATTAAATAAGTACCAAGCTTATAACATAGTCTAGAATTTGCTTTCCAAAGACAAATCCTGGTCCTCATTTGCTTATTTGAAGGGAAATAATTTTATTTTCATTTCATTTTTATTCTATAGCAATTTATTCTATCATTTAGTAGCTAATGGATTGAAGGAAAAAAATTAAAAAGTATAGTATCACTTTTTGTCAAATTTAATAATCTGTAAGTCTATAGTGAAAACACACTCTATGAACTTAACTGCAAACAAAACTTTATAATTGTTAAGCTGTCTTAGCAGTGTGACTGTTCATATAAAAGAAGACCTGTCTTTTAAAAACTTATTCTTAAGAAAGAAAGCATTCATTGTCCTATTTAATTTGAAAACCCAAGATAATGAAGTGTCAGTTCCGTGACCATGACTCTCACTACTTTGCCCTTTCAGACAATCGCCAGGGACTCTGCTTTGCAGAGGTCTTGCAGACGATGTGTCAGATGGCATCCAGCAGCCGCAATCTCGTCACCAAGTCAGAATGCTGCTGCGATGGTGGGCGAGGCTGGGGCCACCAGTGTGAGCTTTGCCCACTTCCTGGAACTGCCCAGTACAAAAAGATATGTCCTCATGGCCCAGGATATACCACTGATGGAAGAGGTATGGAGTTGAGGAAATTCATGCATATTATCAATACAGGGAATTTCATTAATTTAGATTAATTTGAAGGAAAAGGGAAAAAATGATACAATAAAAATAATAGCTAAGATATTTATATTTGATATGTATTTCCGTGTGTGTGTGTTTGTATATATATATATAGAGAGAGAGAGAGAGAGAGAATTTCTTTGCTAATGCTTTAGAGATTTTAAAAAGATTTAATCTTCCTATCAAACCTAAAAGGTAGAATTTACTATTCAAAGAAAGTGAAGCACAAAGCTAAAATAATAAATCAGTTTTCCCAAGATCACACCCTTTTTAAGGGATAGACTCAGGAATGGGACACATGCCTGACCCCAAAAGCCATGCTTGTAATGCCACTTGCTATATTTAAATATTGTTTATTTGAGTACAGGAACTCACTCTGTTTGAAACATCTTTACAAGCTAGCAAGTCTCATAACTGATTAGTGGTTTCCATTTTTTGTGCAACCAACTAATATATTAATGTCCTAAAAAATACCATTTCCTCCATTACTTTACAGACTCCGAAGCTGTGCATGACTACTTTGCTAGCAAAAACTTTTCTTGAGAGTCTAATGCAAATGTGAATTTGAGGCCAGTCAAATGGGAAATTATCACAAATTCCAAATTAGTTGGATTTCAAAGAGGTAGCTTTATAGATTCCCCCAAAATAATTCATGCTTAAATTGCAAAATGATTAGTCTTAAACAGGGCTTTCAACATAGCCTGCCCATCACTTCAGATCATTTTTCTGTCCCTTCCATGTTCCCATTTGCCTGAATGATGAGAAGATATTCACTATTATGAATGTTTGCTGTTAGTTATCTCATCTCAGTTCCTTAATTCTTCTTAGTTTCTAACCAGTTTTACCCTCGCATATATATTAACTTGTATTTGTATTTGTTTTTGTTTTCTTGGTCCACAGATATTGATGAATGTAAGGTAATGCCAAACCTCTGCACCAATGGGCAGTGCATCAACACCATGGGCTCATTCCGATGCTTCTGCAAGGTCGGCTACACCACGGACATCAGCGGAACCTCTTGTGTGGGTAAGGCTAGGCACCTCTGTGTCTGGGGTCCTCAGCTGCCGTTTCCTGCAAGTCACTTACTGCCAGTAGAGTATCCTTCTTACGGAGGTTTGGAATGTACCTTGTGTTAAAATGATGCCATCCTCTCAACAATGTGGTTCTTAACACAGCACTTGCTCTTTGTTCAGTAAGGTGGGATGCAGAATTGTTCTATTCATCAAAAAACCCTGTCCAACCAGGGAAATATAAAAATTACAAAAATGTACTTTTACCATTTTGTGTTTTAATTTAAAAGTTATAAGTGCATATGTGTTCGTCATTCTTTTGATGAAGGGAAAGGGCTTTTATTTTGAACTTGAGCATGTGTGTGTATGTAAAAAGAATATGTTTTGCTTGTTTCTCATCACTGTTTTTTGCATAAATATACCAGTTAGACATCATCTAAAATGTCCAGCTGCAGAGCAGTCTCAGTACAGAATCCTTCTACTATTTTACAATTTCTTTTTCATGTTTAATTTTTTATTGTTTCACCCACACCATTTTATGACAGTTGGGAGGAAGGAGATTTGCCAAAGAATTCAACTTAACTTTGATTAAAGAAAAAATCCTTTCTCCTTCCTGTTTCATCAGCATATTCCATCAGATTACCTATTTCAATAACAAGTGTACTTGTCATAAAAAGGTTAAGAAAAAGCAAACTGATTCCCCATAAGCATTCAACTCACCTGGTAGAAGTAGCAGGGCAGGAGGGTAACAGAGAACAAGGTGTTCTTTGAGCATCCTGTGGGCATGAGCCAGTGTGTCTACGGAGGAAATGGAGACTGTCAGCTGTCAGTCAGCATGCTGGCAGGAAAGAGGTGGCATATTCCAATGAGGGTCTTACGAAGGGACTGCCTACGAAGGTGCGGGCAGAGTGTTCAGATGTCAGGAGGGACAATGCTGTGTGCTGGGGCTGTGCCACCCTGGGCCAGAGGTAAAGAGAGAGAGGTTATTGGAACCTGGAAGGAGAAAGTTGTGCTCAGAGGGCTGCCTTGAGAGGACCTGTGACCTCTGAACCAGTGACTCGGCCAGGTTGAGTGATCTTGCAGGGAGGAAATTGAGGCAATAAGGGCCAGACAGAAGGCGGAGGGCCAGAGTCTGGAGCGTTCAGCCCCTCAGACTTGGAAGCAGGGTGGGCCAGGGTGAGGACTGGACCTGGAGGGGCGAGTGGAAGTTTTCCAGCACAATCTGCAATCCCACAGGACGCTCAGGGGAGCTGCAGCTAAGAGAGTTCAAGAGAGCTTCTGCCATAGCCACATGTCCAAACAGAAAGAGACTCGTACTTTTGAGTTTATGATCTCAGATTGTAAACCAAAGTATATTAATCTGAAGAATTTAGCAGGTTTTTTTGAACGCAGACAGTTGTCTAGACATTATCATATTTATTCAAGATCCATAGATTGATCTACAAAGTAAACCAGCACGTTACTTTAGAGAAAATTGTTGTGTGCAGTATTTCTCTCTGGCTGTATTCCATTTTCAGTTGAAGAGGAAGAACAAAAAGAACGAAGTAAGAATATGCAGGGCATAACAAGGCTGGTTGTTGCTTTTAACCAAGAATTTAATCTTCGTGTCACTTTTACTTAGACCTTGATGAGTGCTCCCAGTCCCCAAAACCATGCAACTTCATCTGCAAGAACACCGAGGGGAGCTACCAGTGCTCATGCCCAAGGGGGTACGTCCTGCAGGAGGATGGGAAGACCTGCAAAGGTAAGCGAAGAGTCTCTGGCAGGTGTGACCCTTGTCTGTCTCTCTTCTTCCAGATTCCGACATTAGGTAATCCAGGACTGTGCCGTGTGCATCTCCTTCATGACAATGCATCTTCCCAGTGGCCGTCTTCTCACTCGTACCAAATTCTACCAACCAGCCCATTGTAGGAGGCAGAGAGAATTAAACCCGAGTTACAGCAGTTTCCTTCTTATAGCAAACCACATAAATTTTAAAAAATAAAATGAAACCAAAATTTTGGTGATATTTTAAAAGATTTAAACAAATCACTAAAATAAGATTTTTATTGCTTTTGCTTATCTAAGATTTCATTGCTATAAGCTATCTTTATTACACATTTACTGTGGAAAAGTGAAGATGAAATGAGTAAATTTAAATGTTTTGCTTAGGTAATATTAAAAGTAATTATTTGTCAAGCTAACTTAGATCACTAAAATAGCTTCAATAAACACTCAAGTGCAGATGTCCTTTTTATAGAATGCCTTTTGTTCCTTTGGGTAGATGCCCGGTAATGGGATTGCTGGATCGAATGGTGGGTCTACTTGAATCTGTTTAAGGTATCTCCATATTGCTTTCCACAGGGGTTGCACTAGTTTGCAGTCCCACCAGCAGTGTATGAGTGTTCCTGTCTCTCCGCATCCATGCCAACATTTATTGTTTTGAGACTTTTTCATAAAGGCCATTCTCACCGGAGATAAGTGATATCTCATTATGGTTTTGATTTGCATTTTCCTGATGATTAGAGATGCTGAGCATTTTTTCATCTGCACTTGAATGTTTATAGCAGCACAATTCACAATTGCAGAGATGTAGAAACAACTCAAGTGCCCATCAATACATGAATGGATTAATAAAATGTGGTATATGTATACCATGGAGTACTACTCAGCTGTAAGAAACAATGGTGATCTAGCACCTCTTGTATTATCCTGGATAGAGCTGGAGCCCATTCTACTAAGGGAAGTATTCCAAGAATGGAAAAACAAGCACCACATGTACTCACCATCAAATTGGTTTCACTGATCCACACTTATGTGCACATATAGTAGTAACATTCATCAGGTGTGGGGAAGATGGGAGGGGGAGGAGGGGCCAGGTATATTCACACCTGTTGAATGCGATGTGCACCGTCTGGGGGATGGACATGCTTGAAGCTCTGACTCAGATGGGGCAGAGGCAATATGTGTAACCCAAACATTTGTACCCCCATAATATGCTGAAATAAAAAAAGAATAGTTTCAGTAACTAGACTCATATTTGATTTTATAGTAAACTCATCAGAATGAAATTAATAGACTGAAGAAATTTTTAAAATATAGACTATTCCCAATAAAATATTGGTTTTATTTCTAAGACATATCAAAAAATAATATAAAATAGCAATCACTGCTATTACCTTGGACCTGTTTAGTGAACCAGTATGGATCATTTTAACTTTGTGCATTGTTTATAAATGAGTGCAACCAAAGTGTTTTTTAAGCTATAAGATAATGAATTAGTCTTGTCTACATATTATGTGGTAAATTTATTTTAAATGTATTTTTCCAAATTAAGTTTCAATCTAGCCAAAATAAAATTTTGAGTTTTCTGTTAGTAGAGTCCAAATATCAATACTGTTTATGATTAGGATTACAGATACTATGTTTTGCTTCCTCTGATATTAATGCTGGTGTCTTTATTTGGTTGTGGAAAATCTGACTTGATGTTTGTGTTAGGACCTTCATCAATTTCCAGATTCTGTTTTATTTTTATTGAATCCCTCCTTTAATGGGAACAAGTGACCAGCCACATACTCTACTGCATTAAACACAAGAACTATATCCTTTGGATATTAGCTCTGAGAACAGCTCCTGGAAACAGCTGTGGTTCGGCCATTCAGTTTCATATTTTAAGAAAACTTTGTGTTTTGTATCACCTTAACAATCCTATCATAGTAGCCCATAAATTTATGCCACTTACCTATGTGAAAGGAAACTGTTTGCCATGTCCACAAAGCTTCCAGCAAAAGTGCAGACAAAACGTTCCCCGTGGAACAGGTGCGTGCCATTGCTCCGTGAGCAAGGGTGCACAGCCAGTAACTCTGCTCTGGTTTTCACTGGCTTCTCTTTCCTTCCAGACCTCGATGAGTGTCAAACCAAACAGCACAACTGCCAGTTCCTCTGTGTCAACACCCTGGGAGGGTTTACCTGTAAATGTCCACCTGGTTTCACACAGCATCACACTGCTTGCATTGGTAAGGCAAAATTACAAATGGGAAATTTTACAAATTTTGGTAGATGCATAAAAATTGTATTTAAAATGATACATACAATGATGTCTCAGTGCTTATGTTTAGAACCAATACCTCATAATTACTGGTCTAAATAAGTTGCTAATAGTGTAGGTATTTTTCATAAGAATAGCACCCAAAGGGAAAAGTCCTGTGTCGTTCAAGCGCCAGCACCGTGGCCGTACTCCAAGCAGTGCCTTTATAGCACATTGTAAATATGACTATGGTGTTCAGATAAAATGTGATTAAAGGCTCACTGTAGTTTAGATCATGCTATCAAATACTCTGGATTTTTCTTATGCATAGAGACTTTTCAGTCCGTATTATCTAAAACTGTGCCTTTAGTCACCCCAAGATATGTTCTAATTCCAAACCTCTTGAAATACACTTTTTCTTACCATTTTTGCCTGTGAACATGTCAGTGAATTCTGGCATAAATTTCCCTAAAATGCTGTTTTCACATCACGAAACTTAGACTTTCATGCTTTGCTTCTTACTTCATGTGAGACTTACATCATGTGATAACTGAAAGTTTGCCGTTCCCGCCCGGTGCTTTCCTAGACAACAACGAATGTGGGTCTCAGCCTGCGCTCTGCGGCGCCAAGGGCATCTGCCAGAACACGCCTGGGAGCTTCAGCTGTGAGTGCCAGCGAGGGTTCTCCCTGGACGCCACCGGCCTGAACTGCGAAGGTGAGCTGGTCGGCTCGAAATGCTTCTTCCAGTAACAGTAAACTGTATATGTGTGTGTATATATATATATATGTATATAGTTTTGGGTTTTTTTTTTTTAACTTTCAAGACACTGAATGAGAAACGGAGATAATCTCAATAAAGAAAAAAGTATTTAACAAAATAGGACACAGTGAATGATTTTTGTTCATAAATCTTTGTATATCATTTTGAGGGCAGAGGGAAACTGTACTGTGATAAAACAAAAATTTAGTGATTACAAATGAACTTTTAAAATAGCTGAACTATTTACCTAATCATTGATCTGAAAAAGAATTGAAAAAGAATTCTGTGCCAGATATGGTTTACAGTAGTGTACAAATATACCAGAAAAAAATAAAAGTAATCGGACGTTTGTTCCATGATGATTAAATGTGTAAAAGTTAAGTGTAAAAAGAAAATCTATCAACACAGATAATTGGAGCCATGTACTGAATGTGCTGGGGACGCCTGGTGACTATTTCTGTTTTCTGTGGGCTGAGATGCCCACTTCAGCCACTTTCCTATAGTTGGCATTTCCCATAGAGCCTCCTCTGCAGCAGGTATTTCCTGTGAAGTCCAAGGGAACACTTAAGTGGGAACAAAATAAGAATATGCCTGCAGTCAGTAAAATACCACTTATTAATAATTCTTCCATGTTTACATTTCAAACGCTAGTGTATGATAAGATAAATGTATTAGGATTGGTATCTTTTAGAATATACTCATGCCAGAGATTATGAGACTATATAGATCTCCTTTACAGCCTTACATAGTTCAGCATTGCAATGCATATTTTTATTGATGTTACTCTCCCTTTTAAAATTAACCATTCTTAGAAATATATGATTTTGAATTCTAGAAATATGTTCAAAGTATTTCATTTGCTCTCTGTAAGAATCATAGGACTTTTATATGTATCTCATTTTCAGCAGAGAAAAATTCAATTTTAATATTTTATATTTGAAATCATTGAGACATTGAAATTATTCTGGACCCACAGCTGCTCGGCACGTGTGAGTTCAGCTTGTGACTATCAGCAGGAGACACTGTTTATTAATTATCTGTATAAATTTGTTATACATACATCAGACAGGCCAATTTTATTTCACTTTTTATGGGTAGATTTCAGTTGTCATTCCAAAAGAGTATGCATACATAAACAAAGAAATTATTCCATATGTTTAATAATACCACATCCTGTCTAAAAATAATGTATTCAGATACTTAAAAGGGATTTGCATCTAGTTAATCTTAAATGGTAATGAACATTTTTGTGTGCAAAACAGATGTATTCTGTAGGTATCTCTGTAGTGCTTGTGTCTTCCTGAAAATGATGACTACCTCTCAATCACTTTTGAATCTACTGGAATATGTTAATGCAAATACACACACACAGGCATACGTGTATATATACACACATCACTTACCAAATAAATCATACCATGCGAAATTAATCAGTCCAAAATGCACAACATTTGCGGTTGCTATGGTCGATTTGCTAAAATGAAGCTGTTATTCAGAGCACTGGTGTGCCGTGGTCTGGTGGATAGCAGAAGAGTAAGGTGGTCTCTTATCTCAGAACTGTTCTTGCATCACCACTAAAAACCATGCGACTTGGAAAAATCACAGCCTCTCTGTGTGCCGTGTCTTGTTTGTTTGTTCCCCTGATAATAGTTACCTTAGGTTGTGCTTGGAATGCATTTAAGAATAGTAGAAGAAAGGCGACATAAACCGTCTGCCGGGACTGTTTTGCAGATGTTGACGAGTGCGACGGAAACCACAGGTGCCAGCACGGCTGCCAGAACATCCTGGGCGGCTACCGGTGTGGCTGTCCCCACGGCTACATCCAGCACTACCAGTGGAACCAGTGCGTCGGTGAGAGCTCCTGCCTTGCGCAGCGCCTGCTTTTCTCCCCTGAAATTATCTCTGCATAAAATGAACAAATTATAAGGGTTGAGGTTTCAAGATAGTCTTTGAATCCTAGAACTTAAAAACCAGTCCTTAATATTGAGGCATGGGGATTCATTTTACTAGTTGTGTATGTTTGACAATATACTTACGTATGTTTGAAAATATCCATAATAAAAATGTTGTTTTTTAAGTACCTGAAAGGTGAATCAACTAGAGAGTTCATCATTTTAAATTTCCACTAGATGTACTTTTAAGTTTCTGAAGATGTTGTCAAGAATCATCATCTTCATTTGCCAAGGTCAGCTGCTTTTTTATCAGTAATTTGATGTCTTCAGATTTGGAATTAGAGTATTGCCCATCCATTACCCACATACAAATCTAAAGGAATTCAGATCAACTTCATGAGGACAGTCTGTCTGTGCTCTCATGGCACTTAGATTAAATGAAGGATGTGAAGTATTTGAAGATCAAAAAAGGACCTAGTTACAACAGATACTGTTGACAACTCAAGACAGAAGTGTTTGTAAAATAAAATACATGGGCAGTCAGCTCTATTCCTTGCATTGATAATAGTCATGGAAATTCTCCTTTTAAGGAGTGCTCGATAAAGAGAACATTATTCTCAACTTGAATGGCCAGCTGACTTGCCTAGCATATGCCTGATTTCTTGACTCCATCTGAATGCACTTGACAGACCCACCTTCCAGCACGTTCTGACATTCGCCACTGGCACAGCTGAGCAGAAAGGGGACAGTGTCCTGCGGAGAAAGGGCCCACGCTTCCTGTGTCTCTGCAGTTTCTCCACACATTATTCAAATACCGTACTGTTGTGATTAAATAAATTAATCTGCTTTTATCCATTGTAGTCTTCTTAAAAGAAATTTCTAATGACAGCTTAGTGAATTGAGAAAAAAAAAATCAAGATAAATTTTAAAGGAGGGAAACTTATGCCAGCTCAGGGAGAGATGCTTGCCGTACCTCACACACACACCCATGGGAGGAAGTGGAGAAACCAGTAAGGATCAAGACGTTAGGAAAAAGCTTTACAGGATTATCAAGATGATCAATTAGGCAGTCAATCTAAATAACTTCATAAATTTAGTTCACTTTTTTTCTCTTCACAGAAAAACAAAATGTTACAAAACTTCTTGTGCCCTGATTTATTGATTCATAGCCAGGCAAAGTGTGGGCACACTCTTTAGAATATAGGGAACAATATTTTTTAAGATAGCTATTAACATAATGTAAAACACTTTATTGTACTGCAGTATTTATAAAATATAAGGCCCACCACTTCATTTAGTAAGTACCATGGACTTCTTGGTTAATTCCGTGGAACTTAAGGCAAAGGAATGATTCTCTAATATTTCACATTATGTCAGCTTAAATAAAACTCTTGTTTTTAAAGAGAACGTAAGTAAAATAGAAACACGTATGGGGTATCAACTCAATTTCCAAGTTTTTAAGTTTTCTGAAATTTCTGTCTATAAACATCTAGTGCAAAAGCTGCTGTACAGATTTTTACTAAATTTGGGGGCTCTGTTTGGAATGGTCTGACTTAAAATCAGGATGGGGTGGTATATCCCAGTCCCCCTTTGTGAGGTCCTTGAGTGGGCACTTGGACAAGGCAGTCAGCCCAGAGCAGCTCACGCTGGAGTCCAGCCAGAGCCTGTGCGCCTTCTCATCAGGGCAGACGCTACGGGCAGAGGAACAAATGGTTTCCAAAACTAAAAGTACGTGAGCAGATAATCTCCCAATTGCAGGTATTAATTTGCAAGTTTATTCTTCTACAATGGGCACCTCTAGGTAGCAGGCCCCTGGGTAAGACACAGCAAGGATTTATTTCAAAGGAATATAGATTTTTCTGTACAGCATTAAAGAATCCAGCTGGTCTTTAATAAAATTGCTGACTTTCTTGCCTTGAATCCACATAAACACAGTTGGAATTTTAACTCAAACATATGGCAGAAATAGAGTGAAATAACCCATCAGGAAACTAGTAAAGGCAACAAGTTAGCAAAAGAAAAGAATTACGACAAAATGCGAATTAAAAAGCCACAAACATTTTCATCTGTCACTGCTTATATGAGTATCTTCAGTCATTCAGAAGGTTGATGGGAGAATATACAAGAAAGCATTCCAAACAGATTTACCTGGGATCTCCTAGCAATAAGTCAAAACTGTTAGTCAATGCATCAGGTAATTTAAATAGGTAAAATTGTAAACCTACAATGTTATTAATACTACTGCCAATTTATGAAAAATAAAAGTTCTTTAGAAGTGTTAATATTGAAAAAAGCTTTCAATCCACTTTAAGTTTTCAGTTACCACACAGAATTTAAAACATTCTGGTACATAGATTATACAGATGTAGGTAACATTCTCAACTATTTGCAAGAATTATAATTATTCAAAATTGAAAATATGTAAATATTGTTAACATTTGCATATGAAGAATTATATCTTAATATATGAAGTCTTTGTTATTTAATGTAACTTTCAGTTGCTTTTATCATCTTTTCAAAATAATTCAAACGTGGCCTAGTGAGGCTTGAGTCAGTTAGAAGTGTATGTCAAACAAGAACATATTTATCTAAGTCCATAAATTGTAACCATGATATACATTTATAGCATATAAATATGAGGTATATCATGATTCTTCCAAAAATATTACATATTTTAAGTGCTATGTTCAAATGCAATTTATTCAATTAATAAGTTTTGCCTGGTAATTTTTCTACCTAACACAATGTCTGATACCATCCTCATGGCAGGATCACTTCATTAAATTATAAGCAAATGCTGCACATGAATGTCAGCAGATGAGCCTTTGTGGCAGAATTCCAAGTATTTTATATATAGATATAAGACAGCAATTACACTTATGTCATATGTAGCCAAGTTATTGAGAATTTATTTACTGTCTATACTTTCTTCCCTTGCAATAAAGGCTAAGAATTTCCACATACTAGATAATCACACCATATTTTATATTCAGTGATTAAGAAATCTACATTTAGTGGTCTCATTTAATTCTGAAATTATCATCCTGGTACAAAATGTGCATAATAACATTTACCCTTTCAATAACCTCTGTCTTGTACTTAACGAAATTTAATTTCCTGTCTGGGAGGCCTCTTCCCTGAGACCCATCTGCACCTTCCGAACCTCCCTGGGCTGCTGCAGACCCCGCACTTCCCCACTGGCTGCTGTGTCCCCTCCTCGCAGATGGGCTGAAATACGTACTTGTCAGATCTTAGGTAAACAGACACTCTGTGCTCCGTATGTAGTCACAGGAATTGAAAGAATTCCGTGGAACAGATGTGATTTATGCCGAGGGTGAAATTTAGATTATAACAAAACCCAACGGAGTCAAGCCACATGCTATATATCAACCAGACAGTTAAGAGCAAAATTATAATCTCCAAAGTTAAAAGCATAATCAGGCTTTAAATTTGTAAAAATGATAATAGCAACTGAAAGTATAACCTATCATTATCCTGCTGTAAGACATGTACAGTATAATGCTAGTCACTGAACGAGCAAACGCCGGGCGTTGGCTGATGGCTAGATGCAAACCTGTTTCAGAAGGCACAGTCTGCACCGGATGGGTTCTCAAGCGGTCAAAACTGTACTAGTTGTTGGTTCAGTAGGTCCAATTAAATAGTGTTTATTTCCATTGTTTCCATTTAGGGTTTTTAAATTTTTTATATACTTTTTCATCATATATAATGAAGGTTTGGGGAATTGCTGCGGGACTGGATACAAATACAGATAGAGAAACAGGACTTTTTAAATTGAAATATAATTCACATACATTCACCCTTTTAAGGTGCACAATTAGGTGGTTTTTAGTGTATTCTCCCAATGTGCAACCGTCAATACTACAAGTTTCAGAACATTCTCATCACCTCAGAAAGAAACTATACCCAATGGCAGCCATTTCCTATTTCTCCTCGGGCAGCTAATTCACCCTCTATCTCTGTGGGTTTGCTTGAGATAGGCTTTTGAAGTAACCTTCTGTTAAGAGAATAGAAGAGTTATTCATTAGGCAAACTGTAGCTGTCTGTCCCCAAGGGCTCCAACATGCTGGGAAACACAGTACAAACACAATATAAAAGGGCAAAGTAAGGGGTTTGTGACGCCGTAATTGAGGGAATTTTTTTAAATTCATATGCTCTGTAAATCAGCCATCAGAGTAAAAGAAATTTAATACAGTTCTGGAGTTGTCTACCATGAAATCATAGGTGCTCTGAGACCCCAGCTCTTGCGCAGGCCATTGCGGGTACCGCCTTCCCCATGTAAAGGTTTCTTACTTTGCCTAACAGACGAGAACGAATGCTCCAATCCCAACGCCTGCGGCTCTGCTTCCTGCTACAACACCCTGGGGAGTTACAAGTGCGCCTGCCCCTCGGGCTTCTCCTTCGACCAGTTCTCCAGTGCCTGCCACGACGTGAACGAGTGCTCGTCCTCCAAGAACCCGTGCAATTACGGCTGCTCCAACACGGAAGGGGGCTACCTCTGCGGCTGCCCGCCCGGGTACTACAGAGTGGGACAGGGGTAAGGCGGCTGTCACCCTCCTGCACTCGGGAACATGTGGCCCAATAGGGCGGCCCTTCCTCCCTCAGTGAATTCAGACCACCTACCCCTGCAGGGAAGGGGCTCTGTTTAAAAGCAAAGAGGCAAAAGCACTGATGAGTCGTGTGGCATGCCAGCAAGCACCCAGAGGCACAGGGGCTGTGTCATGGTGTAGGATCACTTCCTCCGTGGTGACCATAAAACCTGAACTCATATGTGAGTATCTGTCTTTGCACCTCGTAATGGCCTGAATTAATGCAAGCAGACCCAAGGCCAGAGACAAGCAGATGTGTAAAATGCAGCTCACATGTTGCCATAGATACCTGGGCTGCGAGGTGCAACTGGAAATGGTCTGCCCCAGATTCTTTTACAAGTCCTGGCAGGTGCCAGCCCAGCAGTCCCTGAGGAAGGAGTTTGTCCCTCTCTTTGCTCATCTGGCTTTTATATTACATAGAGAGAGGGGATGGTGCCTGGTTGCTGTGGCCCACTCGGCATCGCAGCGTGGGCCTGTCTCCCTGAGGCTGGCTTCCCTCAGACCAGTCGCACTTTCTCAAGTCCTGTGGGCTGTGGCTGAGGGACGGCCACTTGCATCCTTCCAGCAAGGCAGGGGTGCTCTGCAGCACAGAAGATGGGGATTTATGAATCAGTTCGAGTCACCGTCCTCAGAAGCAGCAGCGTGCAAGGCAGGGGCTAAGAGCATGGAGCAATCTGTCCGACACTGGTACATAGTAATACTAGCCGAGGGTCAGTGAGAGCCAATTCAGTGACTCCTTCATTAACCGAGATACTAGTTGAGAAATCTGAACTGCTGCAGCGGGAGCCTGGTTGTAGCAGCACACACAGGCGACGGGCTCATGAAGCAATGGCACCTGCCTTAGCGTTCTCTTTGCAGATTCGTATCCTGCTTTGACCTTCTCGAGTTAAATACACCCAATTGCTTCTATCTAATTAAGATTGAAAATCAGGGATGCCCCTCAGAAGAATTTTTCTGTTCCAAAATAAGGGGAAATCTCATGTATTGAGTGTTGAAGAAAAAAGTTACAAGTACTATTAAGTTTTTTATGTTTATGAGCTTAGAGTTTGCTTTGTTGGTTTCATATTTCTGAGGTGTCTTTGCTCTACCACTGGAAAACTATGGTCAAAATCAATGATAAAGTCTAACAACACTCTGCTTCTTGCAAATAGCCACTGTGTCTCAGGACTGGGATTTAACAAGGGGCAGTACCTGTCACTGGATACAGAGGTCGACGAGGAAAACGCCCTGTCCCCGGAAGCGTGCTACGAGTGCAAGATCAACGGCTACTCTAAGAAAGACAGCAGGCAGAAGAGAAGTGTTCACGAACCCCAGCCCACTGCTGTGAGTAAATCTCACTTTGTTTTGCCACTAAATATTATCCACATGGAGTCATGTATAATGCAGGGTATGTAGTTTACAGCCGCAGTGGAGTTAAGCCTCTCTTGAATTTTAATGGATAAATTAATGAACCCAATATGGTAAAAGCAAGTAAATTAAAATGAGTCATGACTTACTAGCTCAAAACACAAAGATGGGGGGGGAAGACTAAGTCTCAGATTATTTTCTTTTGTTTTAGTTTTTGATTTGTGCCGGGGGTATAAGATGTCCATCTAGGAAATAGTTTGAAATGATTCAAAAAAAAGAAATTATTTTGAATTTGTCCAGTTCTGTTTTATACACGTATAGTACACGTGGCTGATTTTAATTTTCAGTGGGTCAGCCAACTAGGTCTCACACTCTGTGACTTATTCATAAGATAGTTGTTCCTGCCACAAAAAATTTTGTCTTCAAATAACTTGTATTTTGTAAGGAACTGAAGATACGAATTGCCTGCCACTGGTGTTTCCTTTCCCTAATGACAGTTTGGCAGAGTGGTTAAACGGGTGGGCCACAGTCTACTTGGTTTTAAATATAATTCCCTGGCCCTCCCCACCTATTACCTGTGTTACATGTTTACTTAACTTCTCTTGACCTCAATTTCTTCACCTGTAAAATGGGAATAAAAATACCTCTGAAGGTTGATGGGAAGATTAATTAAGCTGAAACATCTGGACGGCCTGGAACGGTGCCCGGCACCCACATCCCACTTGCTCCGTTCACGTCAGTGGTGACTGGCACTGCTTAGAAAACCTTCCCATTGTGGTACTTGGCCAGTAATTCTGCCTGAGCATTTCTGGGCGCTCTGGGGCCACTACAGCCAAGTTCTTACTTAACAGGCACCCTATCAAAGCATTATGAATTTAGCCTGCCTGATTGAAATATTTGTACACCCCCCGATCCTCTGAGCAAGCCAGACGTGGTTTATCTGGGCCTTGCCCTGCCGGCTTTCACCAAAGCTGGTTCAAAGTGGAGCCCTGAGAATCTGCAGACCCACACTCTGCATAGCACTGGTGGCTCCCAGTGAAATCCGACTCCTCGTTCATGGGCCTTCCCCTCAGAGCGGAGCCTTCAGGGTGAAGATTCCCTCCCGGGGCAGTCCCTGCTGTTGGACAACAGAAACACTTCTAATATTCACTTGAAAAAATTACAATCATTTCCTAAATTCTCCTTTTTAAAATTAATAAATGTGATATTTCATAACTCATCAAAAAAAAAATCTTGCTATGTGAACACTCTCTGTAGGCTCAGTCCTGTAACTGTAATTACCTCGTTAAGGCTGAGTGAGAAGTCATAAAGATTTACAGGGCGTGCCCCAGGGAATTGACCTTTTCTCTCAGCTGAGGGAAATTCACAACAGCCTCTTTCACAGCCACTGCTCAGACGGCCAGTGCAGAGAGGGGGAGCAGGAGGCCACACCTGTCCTTGTGGCCGTGCCCCAGCAGCAGAGCTCTTCCTAGGTCTCTGCTTGTGCTGGGGAAGCTTGTGCCAAATCTTTCCTGCCCTTTCTCCAGGGTGAACAGATCAGCCTGGAGAGTGTCGACATGGACAGCCCCGTCAGCATGAAGTTCAACCTCTCTGGCCTTGGCTCCAAGGAGCACATCCTGGAACTGAGGCCCGCCATCGAGCCCCTCAACAACCACATCCGCTATGTCATCTCCCAAGGGAATGATGATGGTGTCTTCCGCATCCACCAAAGGAACGGGCTCAGCTACTTGCACACAGCCAAGAAGAAGCTGGTGCCTGGCATGTACACACTGGAAATCACTAGCGTCCCTCTCTACAAGAAGAAGGAGCTTAAGAAACTGGAAGAGAGCAAAGAGGACGACTACCTCCTAGGGGAGCTCGGGGAGGCTCTCAGGATGAGGCTGCAGATCCAACTCTATTAACCCTTCACAGACTTGGGTTCCAGGCTCAAATCCCAGCCCAGCCAGCCTTCAGATGAGTCAATGATGACTGATTTTAAAGAGGAAAAAAAAAAAAAAAGACTTTGTTTCCTCCCGGTCTCAGACTTTGAATGTTGACCCTCGCAGGGAGGGATAATTTAGACTCTGGTGTGGCCAAAGATTTGAGTACAAAGGCAACCGTAGTTACTGTATTTTTGATATAACTTCATTTTAAAATATATTAAAAAAAACCTAAATGTTCAAGAGATCAGCATATGGCACTAAATGCACAAAAATAATGTGAGCTTTTTTTTTCCTGTTAGCAGTCTGTAACACTTTGGGTATTTTGCTATAGTTGCTAATTAAAAAATATAGATGTTTATTTATTTTTAATGCAGTAATATATGGAGAAATGAACAAACTATGTAAACAAAAAGGGAAACTCACTTGTTTTTCTTTAGATTTATAAATTTGAACTATATCTTTTAGAGGTGCTTTTTAAAAATTCAGCAGATTCAAGAGATGTTTCCTTTGGTTTTCTGCCAGTCACCCAACTGGTACACACCTGATTATTTTAAAGAAAGCCTCAGAGAGCTGAATGGGCAGTTGAATCAATCATTTAAAAGACGTGAGTGTCATTAGATCCTTTAGAAAGGAGATCAAAGCCAGAGCAGCTCATTGGGACAATATTTCACATCTCCAGACACACCAGGCAACGGAAGATGAAGCACAACCACTGTAGCAAAATACCTTGACTGCTTGTGAGACCGTTAGCATTGCAGGCCAAGCCGTACTGTATTTCCTTCTCATAACCTCAAGGAACCACATGTGCGACCCACAACACCTCATTCTCACCAGGGTGCGCTGCGTACTCGTGGTGCCGTAGGCAGCTGAAGAACCGCCGTTCCTTTGCAGAGGAGCACCTGGCGTTCTGTAGTGTTTGGTGCTGTCTTAGATTAATGGTGCATTTACTATGTTCAAGCTATTTCAGGATTGCCATATGTGCAAACGAATCATGCAGTGCAGCCAAGGAATATATGTTGTTGTTGTTGTTGTTTAATCCGTTTTTTTTTTAGACTTTTCATTAATACTGTAGTTATACACCATATGCCTTGTTTTATCATAGCCTATTTGTGTATGAAAGATGTTTGTACAATGAATTGATGTTTTAGTTGCTTTAGTCACTTAAAAAGATACTGTTCCAGGACGTGCTAGTAAGAGTGCACATCCGTGTTGTCGGTCCGAGACCTGTCCCTGGGCCAGACCAAACCTCACCTGTGAAACGGCCGGAGCGCACGCAGACTCCCGGCTGTTCCTCTCACCCCTGTGCTGACCAAAGATTAGTAACCAGTTATATCCAGTGTTTTGGGGGTTTTTTGTTTTGTTTTTTTAAATAACTAAAAAAAAAAAAAAAGAAACAATGTACATTTGTAATCGTTTGTGAGGAAAAACTTATGGTTTTTGGTTTTGTCTGTTTTTGTAGGTCTGTGTATCAAATATGACACTTTTCTTGCAATAAAGCTTATTTTGGGGTAGTTTTCTGGCTGAGAGTTTTATGGGACTGCAACCCCAGCCGTGCGTGGGGGAGGGGCGGGGCTTGCTGCAGGGGCGGGCGGAGAGCCGGGGCGCATGCGCAGGGAGACAGGCGCGCTGTCGCATGTGTGACGCGCACCCGGAAGCACTCCGCGGACGGTCACGATGTAAAGTGATGCTCAAATAGGAGAACGTAAGGTGGTTAGTTGTTCACTTCAGCATAGATTCTAAGCTTCCTAGGAGCCGTCTCCACAGAGACTTCAAAGAATTTCTTCACTTCATGCTAAAGTACACTAAAGCATCCATGAGAAAGCAAAACATTCATTTAGGGAGTCTTCCTTCTCTAAGGTAGAAATTTTCTTGAACCCGGGTTTTTCAACAAAAGCAAGAGCCGGCATACCCCAGACCAAATGACATTTTCGAAGTAATCCAAAGCTCATCTCTTACAATGCCATACATGTACTCAGTGGGGAAGCGGATGGATTTACCAAGTTATTTAACATGAACTTTCCTTTGATACACTGCTAGAACGAGCATAGAAATGTTTCCATGAGTCTTACAAGTTAATTCAATACATGGTTTAAGAATTTATGTGCTTAAATTTTTCATCCAAGGAACAAGAAAACAAGGAAATATTATGACTTATCTTAATGCTGTTCTTTGCCAATCAGAAATTAGCTGCATGGAATAAGAAAAGTATTTGCCTCTGGGCATCCTTTAAAACTTACCATGCACATTCAGTTTCATCTGGCATCTGTTACTGGCACAACATGAGCATTGTAATATGAAATGACCGGGAGCCACGTTTGACTGGAGCCTTCCATGTTGAGCAACAACACTCTCAGTTTACCTTTAACCTGCTCTTGAGGAAGTTTTGAGAATCTACCTCTTTAGGTGCTTTACACGGAAGATAAAAAACATTGGGGCATTACATAGAAGAATGTACTAGAAGGAAATGACCACTTCAAGACACTCCTTCCAGGAAGAACCTTCTAAGGTACCTCTGGTAGCTTTCTGTGAGTCTCTTACTATGAACACTGACACAGCCATGATGAACTTACATCCCTCTAATCAACAAGTGCTCATGATATTTTCTGTACTAGTGTGTCATTCCCATTAATTTCCCATTTGCCTCAGAAATTACCTTGGCTAAGTTACGGAAAACCTTGCAGAAGAGTAAAGTGTCATGTAAGTCCAGACATAAACCAAATCCAGCTGGGACATGTATTAGCAACAGTAAACAATAGTTTGGTGTTCAGCTTACATGAATTCTCTTTCCACTTGTATTTAGACTTGGAGCTTTTAGAAATGTAATCTTGTTTAGTACCTTTTGATTTTGCTTACATGTGATAGATGAAAGTTGGCCATGTTTGCACAGGAACACTGAAAGTGATTCAGGGTTAACACATTAGGGTTACACTAAATTCAAACAGCTGCCATTTTTCATTATCTAGGAATATCAAACAAGATCATTCATACAGTCTTCTTTCTAAATGCTCTAACTTTTCATTTCGCATTCATTGCCTTCTTGGTTCACAGAATAAATGCTTGGGGTTGAGAGTGATGAATAAAAATAAAAATTGTAGAGCATCAGTCTATTTGAGTCCTACAAACCTTTAGGAAAACAAGTTGATTCATGTGTTAAACTGAAGCATGTGAAATTGCCGATACTTGGCCACGTCTTACCCACAATATGGCAATTTCATATGGTTCAATTTAATAGGTCAGAAATATACATGTTCCTCAAAACTGGCAATCTAAAAATCTCCTTTCTCTTCAAAAGACAGTAACTTCCATTCATTCCTTTCCATGAGGCTTGTGGCTCTTTTGTACTCTTGAATTATGGTAGTACATAAGAGAATATACATAATTTATTCAAACAACCACTTTCTTTCATGCTCCAAAGACATTTAGAAAGAGTCCAAATCACTCTTTGGGACTTTGATGGGATGACTGGAAGCTGTTTAAAAACAGACAAATCCATTGGGAATGGTTGGAAAATAGCACAGTGCTTTTTAAAAATATATAAATGGAAAACTTTAGGAACTTTCACGTCTGGGGGGAAAGATGGAGATTCACTGCCACCCCACAGGAAGTGAGGGTGCCAGCCACGTCTGCCCTCTCAGCCCGACCTGCACTGGATATCAGACTCTGGTTCCATTTTTTTATTTAAGCATGCTTGCTTTCTCAAATAAATACAAAACCATGGTTTCGATACCTTGTATTTAACAATGGTTAAATGCAAAACCTTGCTTAAGAAGAAGTACATGATTCTGAACCAAGTTCTCCTTGAAAATCCTTTCAGTGTACACAGCAGTGTAGTCCTAAAATACAATGTAGAGCTCGTTCAAATCATCAGTTCAGCCACTGAGCAGCATTATCTCATGGTTAAAAGAAACACAGTTTAGAATCAGGCAGGCCTGAATTTCGATTCCATCTCATTGCACAAGTTACGTAACTTCTCTGAGCGCCTGAGAGGATTGAACAAGACAGTACAGGCAGTATTGTTAGCATAGGGCCCAGCAGATAGCACGCACTCCCTACCTGCTCTTCCTCCTCCTCCTGCCACTGTGACTGTAAGCACTGCTAGAAGAGTGAGCCCACATAGCCACCCAAAGCCCTTCCCAAGCACGGCACTGAAACTACCGCCTTCCTGTGAAACTGTAGGAACGTACCCAGATAAAGAGCATCCAAGACAAGTATCTAAGTGGTCTGCACCTCTAGAGAAACTTTAGAATCCCGTTGTGGTCACAGCGTTTACGATCTCCACATCACTCTGCACCTACCGGAGTCGTGGGCAATAGCCCAGCAAAAATGGTCAGAGCCCTCACATCCACAAACCCCCAGGAAACTGGCACTAAGGAGAACACGGACATCTGATCATCCGTTTGGGGACGATTTAGTGTCAGGGAATGTCAGAAGTAGAAAGGCCTTTAGAAACCCACTCCTATTTGCAGGTGAGGAAACGGAGTCCTGGCACAGTTAATAGCAATTCTAGTGGCAGTGGCAGTGGGAGCAGCACCCTGGTTTCCTGGTTGCAGTCCGGTGCTGCTCCTGTGTCCACTACATGGTAAGCCTGCTTGGCTCTTTTTTAAACCCTAAGGATACAGGCCAGTTCCCATGGTTTTGGCTCATTCTGAATCCAAAAATGTTTTCCAAGCACAATTCAGGCACTGCTTTTTGTTTTGTCCACCCCACCCTCTGTGTAACTGCTCCCAACCTCTCGTGAACCAGAGGTCTGTGCGCGCACTGAAATGCCAAGACACTGGCTGCTACAGAGTGGGCCTCACCCCAATCCTGCACTTCTTAAAATACACACTAGGGCCCTGGTTTTCAAAGGGTTAAACATTTTATTTAAACCAGACCTTCAAAACTTTAAAAACACATACACGTTTGTTTTACTAAGAATGCTTAAGGAAAGTACACTAGTTGCTTGTGTTGCTTAATTGTCATTTTTTTCCCCTTTTCCTGTGAGCCTAAAAAAGATATTACTAGATTAAGTTGGCTTATTTTCGAAATAGCCAAGAACCAACAGCTCCCATTAGTCACCCCCATTAGGGCTGCAGATTAAATGTCAGGATGTAGTGTAGACATTTTCCAAAGGAAAACAGGAAAACACTTCACATGAGTTTCAGAGCAAACTGTAGGAAAAGTTAACAGTAATAGCTTTCCCCAGACAACTACTGCTACACGTGTGAGTTCCATTAATGAAATAACAGTAGAAGCTGTGAATGGCCAACTCCTAAAAATGTGTCAAAAAAGCAGCCTCTTGGTCTGCTTAGGCTGCCTCGTTCTCCGCCCCAGGGTCGCCTCCTTCCTCCTGCACTACCTGACCCGGCCCCCCTGCGGGGGAAGCTGCTCCTGTAAGGCTGGATTTGGAGCCTCGGGCCTGGGCATTTGTGAACAGCAGGCCTCAGGCAGTGTCCGAAGACCCGTGACCATAGAGCAGCACCTGGGACCTCACCCTGGAATGAACCTGTGTCTTAGTCATGTTGATAAACTTCCCAGAGCCAAGGCCAGAAAATGCTCACTTAATGAATGATGGGAGGGAGAGGATTCTGACTCTCCGCAGAGTCCAAATGCGTGGACCACCCTGGAGGTGCGGACCTCATCCAAGGAGTGGATAGTTTCACAGCAATGATCTTACTGAAAACCCTCTGAACAGATTTCTGGGGGTCATTTTAGAGGTATCTTCCCTTCTTTCAGGAGGATGTTCTTGATTTATGCTGCTTTTCTGTACCTTTCTAGGGAGCCCCATAGGTCTTACCTGGATGAGAGCAGACCGGAGAGGCTGTGGGGCGGGCCAGCTGCAGTTTGGACAAGTCCCAGGAGGGTGCCCTTCACCCAAACCTGGACTGAGGCTGCTGCTGCTTCTGTGGTGTCGTGGTTAGGGGAAGAGGCACAGTAACCTCTCTTCCAAGAGGGACATTACGCGGTTCTTATTTGGGGAAACAGCTGATTAAGTGAATATGTGTTGGGTATCTATCATCCAGATCTGAAAATACTTTCCCTCCAAAACCTTACAAATAATTCAGAGAAGCAAGATGGCCGCGTAATAAGATGGTGTGTGCTTAAGGGCCATAGTGGATGTCCTAGACACACGGCCCAGATGCTTGGAAAAGGGAGTGGCAGTGAAACGTAGAACCACTGGAGAAGGTCTCCTGGAGGTGGTGGGAATTGAGCTGGACCTTGCAGAATGAGGTGGATTTGGTTACATGGCAGGCAATAAGAAGGAATTTTCTGGAAGACAGAAAAACATGAACAAAATGTTGGAAGCCATAAACATGGATGCCATATTGAAACATAAAGACGAGATAAGCCCATGAGCCTTAAATGAGGATACCACGAAGATAAGAATATTAGGAAAGGGGAGGCCCGAGTATGAGGAACCCTGAAGGCCAGGCCGAGTCACGTGGACTGTATCCTGTAGTCTCCAGCTAGCGGTGGATCACTGGTATATGATGAGAGTTAATAAAGAGAAGATGGCCTAGGACCAAGCCCTGGGAAGTTCCTACATCTGGAAATAGAAAAAGAGGAACTGTCAGAGCATCTGAGAGAAAGAGAAAGTGTAGAAGAAGTAGTAAAACCAGAAGACAGGCATGTCAAGGATGCCTGGATAGGAAGGCATTTGGGAAGAGTATCGTGAGAATTTGTTGCCAGTAAAATCCAATCTTCTGCTTTCCCATCCATATCTACTTCTCACCCCCTTCAATTTTGATCTCTTCCGTCAACTCGGTCACTTCATTGCAAGCGGTGACAGAACAAACAGTGTTTGTGATGCTTGGCTGTAAGTTGAAATGAGAGGCAGCAGGGCAGAGCTGAAAAAGGGTCGCCTTTGAGGCAAAAAAAAAAAAAAAATTGAGTTTGTATCCTTGCCCTGCCACTCAATTGCTGTGTGATATTAGTCAAGTTATGCTAAGCTTTCTAATTCTCAGTTTGGGAGAAATCTTACTTATTTATTTTCCATCTCCAGCATCCTGTCTCAGTTCTTTTGTGACAACATACCAATTTTGTTTTAACTACCAACTACCGTTACATACAGTCACACTAGGACTTCGAGGGGTTCTAGTCACCTGAGTTGGATTCTGTCTCTTTGGAATTTGAATGTTGAGATCAACACAAGAGCAAATAACAGCTCTTGCATTCACCCAAACAGCACCCCAATCAAACTGGGAGTCAGGTCCTGAAATCTAGATCCCAGGAGCTGACCCATTCCACCTTCTTTCTAAGCCTGGTTCTTCAGTTTTTCCAAAATTCTCTGAGCTGTCCCATATCTTCACAATCAAATGTTAGTGTTTTATTGTCATAAGTTGTTGCTTACATCCAAAGAACTCCGACCAATCTCTACTCTAGGATTGTTGTGAGGATGATAGCTATGGATTGCTCTGAGCACAGGGCCTAGAATATAGAGTTATACGATAGGCTGACAGCTTTAATGATGTTAAGAAGAAGAAACCCTAAGCTATCCTCAGTCCTATGTACTGTGCCCTGAATAAGCAAGCCAGAATGGGTCTGCAGTTAACAAGAGTTTTACCGCTTTATTTTTTCTTGCATCCTCCCCATCTCTAGTTTGGGCAGGATGGAGTTGGGCAGGACTGCACTGAGTTCAGTCCCAGGAGAGGTAAACCACAGCCAGGCCTCTTTGTTTCTGGAGCACATGCTGGCGAAGGTGGTGTCTGCTCTGCCCGGGAGCTAGTTCTTTGCATTTTACAAAGGACCTAGGAAAAACTGCGGAGAGAGAAACCATTCATTAGCCTTAAGGGTTATGCCCAACAGCCCCAAGAAAAGTGGAAAGAGCCCAGCTAAGTAGGAGAGAGAGAAATCAAACGCTGTAGCTTTATGTCAGCCACTTTAATTAATTAGGTTCTTTCCATGCTGTCATCCTTTGCTTCTCCTGCAAGATTCTGGTAAACTGTTCCACGGGCTGATGGAGTACATGCGTGTGAAGCTTTGCATAGGATAAATAATTACACAGGATGTTCTTGAAAAAATAAATGCATTTGGCCTAACACAACCAATTCACATCTTAAAGAGCCAGCTTCTCCACAGGCCAGTTCTGACAGCTATTTCTCCTGCAGCCTGGCCGTGTCGTTCTTCACCCTTGTCTCCTTGGCCGTGCTACACACAAATGCTTTTCAGAGCAGGAAAAAGTACGCTTTCCGGTGTCTGTTTTAAATTTGTTTTTATCTACTTTATGTGTCTAACTTTGTCCTCGTATTTGTTTTACAGCAAAAACAAAACAGAGAAACGATATCGACCATGTCCATGAAAGTTTATACAAGTTCCTTTTTGCTGTTGATAATGCAAGCAGTTCTGTTTTATAGCACAGATCTTGTCCATAAACTACACACAGCCACTTCGCTCACTTCCTTCACGTGTCTTTCGAAGGCTGATGAAGGGATAGTCAGGGACATGTCAGTCCCTTTGGGTCCTTCTAACAGCAGCCATTTCTATACAGTTTCTCTGTGGGGCCACAGAGACTGCAAGGAATCTAACCGTCCACTCGCTGTTTGACAGAGGAAGCGGGAACGTGCTGGCAGGAGGGCGAGCCAGGACGAATGTGTCCCCAGCCTGCAGTGGTGATTCCACCCTACAGCTGCTGCCTCGCAAGCCGCACCCGGCGTGTCTCCTAATATGACAGACATGTGCCGGGACATGAGACAAGCCCGAGTACATTCCCAATTGAGACTATTAAAAAGACAGACAGAGTTAGTGTGAGGCCAAATTGAATCTAGACATTTTATAAAGTAATAACTTACACTTTCTGTTTACCAATGTAGTTATACACCTATTTAAAAATTACATAAAATTATATATTGATTTAAAATATTTTATTTTTCTACACTCATATTTTATAAACCAAGTTTATTTCAATTCCTTGCATGCATCTTGGACCTATATATGTTCTGCACTTTTTAAATCATTTAGTACAGATTTCCAAACATGCTATCTCTACTGTCACCTGCATCGTTTGAGATACAGTACTTTTCAAGTGAGACTGTACTGCAAATCTTTTTCCAAGCTACAAGTGTTCACGTGCATAGCATTAGAACAGTTGATTATTTTCATTCACCCTATAGATTTATATTTAAGATCTTCACAGAGAAACCACCAACTGTATATTTTTAAATGATCATTAAAAAGCTTCTTTAAAAGATGATCTGAGACTTCTAATTTTGATATCATACTATGGGAATGATTACTAAATCTGCAGTAAATTTATTTGCTTTTTAAAAAAAAAAAACAAATCTATCAAGAAGACTTTTAAAATCCAAAGTTAGCATTGATTGACGTCATTTCAGGATAATGCGTCTTCTCCAAAACTGTACTTTATTCACAATGAAGTTACTGAATGAGCACCCAATAAAATAAGAAACTTGCAAAATTAACACATAAAGCAACTACCTGTAAAAATGCTCGGTAAAATACAGTAAGTATCATAAGCTTGACATTTATATACATTAACAAGTAAACCAAAGAATAGTAATTAAACTTAATGTTCATATAGACTAACAAGTCATCAAAGGAATGTTAATTTCATAATTTGACTTTATTAATATTATCTTGTGTGTTTAATGAGTAGATGATTTTTTGGCTCATTTCTTTTACACAATCTGAGACAGAATCTTGCTCTGTTGCCCCGGCTACAGTGCAGTGGTGTCATCACAGCTCACTGTAACCTTAAACTCCTATGCTCAAGTGATCCTTGTCCCTCAGCCTCCCAAGTAGTGGGAACTACAGGCATGAGTCACCACATCCAGCTAACTTTTCTATTTTTGTTTTTTGGGGTTTTTTTAGTAGAGACGGGGTCTCGCTCTTGCTCAGGCTGGTCTCAAACTCCTATGCTCAAGACGTCCTCCCACTTCAGCCTCCCAGAGTGCTAGGATTACATGCTTGAGCCACTGTGCCTGAACTTCTGATCATTTAAAATAACGTTTGTTGTTGATTTTTTAATATATAAATGATTAAAATATTCACTGTAGAAGATTTCGAAAAAATAAGTTGTGATAGGTAAACTAATAGCCACCCCTTCAAAAATGTCCGTACCCAAATCCCCAGAACTTGTAAATATGTAACTTTACGTGGGAGAACAGACTCTGCAGATGTGCTTACGCTAAGGACTTTGAAATGGGGACAGTCTCCTGTGTTAACAGGTGGGCCCAGTGGAATCACATGAGGACTTAAAAGCAGAGAAGCTTTCGTTTGGCTGCAGTCAAGGGGAAGAGTGAGGGCAGAATAAGGATCAGAGAGAAAAGGACTCGACTCCACCCATCACTGCTGGCTTTGAAGATGGAGAAAGGGGTCTATACAAGTTTCCTGTGGCTGCTGTAACAAAGCATTACAGATTGAGTAACTTAAAAATAATGGAAAACTTAGAAATCTGAAGTCAAGGTGTAGGTGGGCCTCTGCACCCTCTGAAACCTATAAGGGAGAATTTGTCCTGCCTACTCCTGGCCTCTGGCAGTTTGCCAGAAACCCTTTGCCTTCCTTGGCTTGCAGCTGCAGCACTTCAGTCTCTGAATCCAGGGTCACATGGCGTCCTTCCCTTGCATGTCTGTCTCTGTGTCTCTTCTCATCTTACAAGGACTCCAGCCATGTTAGACTACAGGCCCACCCTACTCTGATATGACTTCATCTTAACTTACAGCTTAATTACATCTGCAAAGACTCTATGTCCAAATTAAGGTCACTTTCATAGGTACCAGGATTGTGACTTCAACATATCTTTTGGGGGGACACAATTAAACCCACAAAAGGGGCCATGAGCCAAGGAATGTGGTGGTCTCTAGAATGGAAAAGGCAAGAAAACACACTCTCTACTAGAATCTCCAGAGACGAACACAGCCCTGCGGACACCTTGGTTTAGTCCAGTGAGACTCATGTCAGATTTTTGACTTACAGAGCTGTAGGATAATAAATTTGTGTTGTTTAAGCCACTAATGTAGAAATTTGTTACAGCAGCAATAGAAAAACAAATGTACTCATATGTAATTTTTTATACAGAACGATTTTGAGAAAAACGCAATCTTTTCAGCAAAAAGTGCTGAAATAACCAGATCACCAGATCAACATATCAAAAACATAAACCTTGACCCCTATCTCACATCGTACACAAAAATTAATTCCAAATGAATTACAGATATAAATGTAAAAGCTGAAACAATGAAGCCAAACATAAAAACTTTAATAAATTAGGCTTTGCCAAAATTTGTAACTTCTGTTCATCAGAAGATATCATTAGGAAGCCAGGCTCAGTGGTACATGCCTATAATCCTAGCTACTCAAGAGGCTGAGCCAGGAGGAGAGACTGCGCCCAGGAGTTCAAAACCAGCCTGAATACAGCAAGACCCCATTTCAGAAGAAAAAAGATATCATTAATGAAATGAATAGGCATGCCACAGCCTGAAAGAAAATAATCGCAAAACATGTGTCTGACAATGTTTATTGCTCAGGATATATAAAGAATTCCTACAACTCAATAATAAAAAAGATAACCCAATTTAAAAAAAAAAAGATCAGAAGATTTGAACAGACACATCACAAATGAAAATATATGGATGCCCAATAAGCATATGAGAAAGTGTTCACCATAATTAGCCAAAAGTGAAATGAAAATTAAGACCATAATGTGATATAATTACACGCTCACCTACATGACTGAAATTCAAAATACTGACAACACCAAATGTTGGAAAGGATATAGAACAATGGAATTCCTGTGTCATTGGATGGAATATAAAATGTAAAACCACTTTGGAAAAGATTGAGCACTTTTTAATAAAACTAAACCCACACCTTAACCTGTAACCCAGCAATTTCACCCCTGGGTATTTACTCAAGAAAAATGAAAACATGTCTACAAAAAGACTTGTGTAAGAATGTGCATCGCAGGAGGAGGAAAAAATGCCGGACTGGGGCAGCCTGCCAGCTCACCACGCCGAGGACAGAAGCGACAGGTGCAGGCCGCTGCCCACGCACCCGGCGCCCGTCCCCGATGCAGACTGTGAATCACGGAGCAGCAATGCGGGACATTCAGCGTGGAGAAAAAAGGTGATGGGGTGACCCGTGTAACAAGAGCAGAAAAGGCGAGGGCAACGATAATAGAGCGCGGGAGGGCTGTGCTCAGCCTGCCGGGCTGAACTGCAAGGCATCGCCCGCCACCCCCAGACCTGCCTGCTCGGACCGGGACCTGCCGGGAGTCCACGCGGAGCGGTTGCACGAGACAACAGGCTACAGCCTACGCCATCCTGAACTCTCGGACGCACTGTGCCGGGTCTACACCGGGCTGGGGAGGGACTGGACTGATTTGTGGCTTCCCTAAGTCGTACCCTGGAACTTGAAACCAGGCGCTTGAAACTAGAGCGCAGCGGGACCTGGACACGGGAAGTGACGTGCCAGCGGCAGGCTCAACGCTGAGAGGATTTGGGCCACCACTTGGCCAGGTCCCGGGCGGGGCATGGAGAGCTACGACCTCTGCATGTCTGGCCCAGCACCTGCGGGACCCTGGTGCCTCTGCTGCGTGCCCAGCCCTGAACCCGTCCTCCAGGCTCCAGCTGCCTCCTGCCTGCTCCGCCCGACCCTGCCCTCCAGGTGCGCCCGCCATCTGCAGGCCCCCTTTCGGAAAAAGCAGATTACTCAATGTAGAAGAAGAAAAGGAAAGAAAGAAAGAAAGAAAGAAAAGAAAGAAAGAAAGAAAGAAAGAAAGAAGGAAGGAAGGAAGGAAGGAAAGAAAGAAAAGAAAAGAAAGAAAAGAAAGAAAGGAAGGAAGGAAGGAAAGAAAGAAAAGAGAGAGAGAGAGAGAGAGAAAGAAAGAAAGAAAAGAAAGAAAAAGAAAGAAAGAAAAAGGAAAGAAGGAAGGAAGGAAGGAAGGAAAGAAAGAAAGAAAGAGAGAAAGAAAAGAATGTCCACTGCGCTTTATTCATTATAGCCAAAAGCTGGAAAAATCCAAGATGTTTGTCAACAAGAGAATGGATTTAAAAAATGGCATATTTATATAACGGAATATTACTCAGCAATAAAAAAGAACAAATTGCTGATAAACACACAACGTAGATGAATCGCAAAAAATACTATGCTGAGTGAAAGAGCCTTACATTAAACAGAACTCACAGTATGATTTCATCAATAAAAATTCTAGAACAAGCAAAATTAATCTATAGTGGAGAAAGAACACTGATTGTTTTGGGGTTAGAGGCAGGAATTGACCTGGAAGGAGCATAAGGGAGCTTTTTGATTCTTTTCAGTACTTAAGTTCAGTACCTTGATGGGGTTTTGGTTTAAATAGATGTATAAACATGTCAAAACTTGGTAAATGTACAACTTAAGATTTAGACATTTCATTGTATGTGAATTTCACATTTAACAAAATTGTAGATAAATTTTGAAGTGTTTAGGAGGAAGTGCTCTGAAGTCTATAATTTACTTCGAAATGCATTTTTTTAAAAATGATAACCCAAGGTCTTTTCTAACCTAACTAGAAGTCATGTAGTATCACTTGTGCTGCATGTAGTACCACTTTGGCTGCCACAGAGTTCTACCCAGGCTCAAGGAGAGGGGACATAGACTACATTGTTTAACAGGAGTGTCGTAGAAATGTCAGACATGTTTGAAAACCACCACATATTGTGATAGATCTGAGCAAGGGCAGCATCTCCAAACGCAGCATAGAAGATGGAAAATTTAAACACTTTGGGTCTGAGTTTCATCAGTGTGGGACAGAGGAAAGAGCATAGCAGCTCTGCTGCTTCTCAGCTGTGTAGACGTGGACCAGTCACAGAGCCTCTCTAATCCTCAGTTTCTTCCTGCATCCACCCTTCCATCCACCCATCCATCCATCCATCTTCCCATTGTTTTTACTGGACGTTTGTAGAGTAGTTTTGGCTGTCCAAGCGTCTGAATTCTTTTCTCAATTGGGCAATTCCCCATCATATATGTCTGAGTGGGAGACAAGGAGTGTCGTCCTCTACTAAAAAGGCCTGATGCTCACACAGACAATAAGCTCAGCCAATCAGACAGTGCAGAACCTATTCTGGCGGCGACTACAAGAGTCAGTTCTTCAAGCAGCAGTGGATTGTGCAAGCCTCAATGTGCTGGTGCCAGGGGAGCGGGGGCTCCTCATCCAGCCGTTCTTCAGTATGATTTGTCCTGCAATTCTCACTTCCTGGCCTCCCCTTATTCCTAATTATTTTCCAAGCCTAGTCCCCAACCTTGCTAGTAACTGTAAACAAGCCTATATCCTTTCAGTGAAGTATTTTTTTAAAGAAAAATATAAAATGGTTTGATGGGTGAATATAAGGATAATAGAGTGATAGTTCATTAAATATGAAATGTCCAATTTCAGATCAAAAGTGTAGTTTACTATATCTCAAACAAAAAGCAGTACAATTAATCAAAGTATGTGCCTAAACTATCAAAACAGTTTTGCCATCTTGATGGTAGCTGGTTCATGCCAGCAGCGAAGAAGCCTAGAGACAGAGCGGCAATGAAACCTCAAAAGGCGTTTTCCATGGCTTGTTGAGAATTGAGTATTTTTCCTTGCAAGAAGTGGTCCAAAACCTGGAAGGAAGTGGTAGTTGGTGCAAGGCCTGGTGAATACAGTGGTTGACAGAGGGTTTCCAAGTCCAGCTTCTGTAGTTTGAGCAGCATTGTTTGTGCGACATGCAGTCCAGTGTTGTCTTGCAAGAGGATTGGCCTGTGTCTATTGGCCAATATTGGCTGCTTAATAGCAAGCATCCTCACCATTTCTTGCAAATGGTTGCAGTAGACATCCGCTGTAATCGACTGACCAGGTTTCATGAAGCTGTAGTGAATACTAGTGCTGGACCACCAAACACACACCATTAGCTCTTTTCGATGAATATTCAGTTTTGGACTGTGTTTCAGCACTTCTTGTTTATCCAACCATTGTGCCGAATGCTTGCAATTTTCATAAAAAATCCATTTTGCATCACAGATAACAACATGGTGTAAAATGGTTCGCCTTGATGTTGTGACAGCAAAGATAGGCAAACTTCGAGACAATTTCTCTTCTGATGCTTGTTTAATTCGTGCAGAACCCATCTATCCAGCTTCTTTACCTTGCTGATTTGTTCCAGATGGTCCAATGTTGTTGCAATAGTAATCAAACCTTGCTGCTAATTCACACTCTTTAGCTTTCAAGCTTATTAAACCTCAATTAGATAGCCGTTTTCATTGCCCCAGGAACTCTCTGTGAGCTACTCCAAACAAAGGTCTGTGCTGCAGATCAAAGGGAAACAAGAGAAGCAGGTTTTTCCCAATCCCCAATGTCCCTTTTTGTGCCAATGGATTGATCTACTCTGCTCTGATCCAAATCCTCCATTTTTTATGTGGTGAATTTTAAAAAATAAAAATATATTTCTTCTAGACATTTAGAGGAAGCACTATTTTTCCAGCAGCCCCCATGCCCAGAAAAGTCAACTGAGTAACTGGGCAACTGGTCTTCAACAACACAACAGCTCTCCTGGAATTTGGCTTAGTAGTTAGACATAAGGAAAAATAGTAAGAAATCCTCAAAGAAACCTGACCATGATAGATTATTTTCCAGCTGGTGAGGACATCAATGTTCATTCTTACAATTGTTTCAATCTCCAGCTACTTGGAAGAAGAAGCAGACCACAAACAAAGATCACGTTTCTTGTCAAATCCTCTAGAGTTTTTGCTTCTCTCCAATGGATGATTCTCAAAGTCCATCAATTTACAGAGATGAACTAGAATAGAGTGCTCCCATAGAGTATGTTGAGGCAATTCTTGTGGTTTGTGACTGTTACATGTTGGAACATCGTCTTTTCATTGAATGAAGATGAAAGAAGTCTCTGGAGAGAGGACTAGCCAGACCCAGATGGGAAATATTAGCTCCCTCAAATATCTGGTAACTAACTTTGAGTTCATATAAAGCTGTGAAGTCCTACAAAAACCCACACAAAGCTAAGGGCAAAGTATTCTAAAACAAAGTATCCCAGATATCGGGGTAAAAAATATCATAAATTACAATATTATATGATAAATAACACTATTAAAGATAGTTTTGTAATGTGTATAAAGGACAGCAAGAGAACATAAATAACAAGTAGAGGGGAAAAGTGAAATAAAGTGCAAACAAGCATAAGCATATACAAGGAAGTCAGGAGTGAGGCAAACATAAGATTTGTACCATCAATTCCTGTATACTTTCTCCAAACCACAAATGTGGCATGTGGTAGATTAAAAGTGGCCACAAATTCTTTGTAGCTCCTTTTATGAAAAAAAGCTTAACTGGCTGCCTTGTGACTTGCTTTGACCAATAGAATACAGCAGGTGTGACACTGGAACTTTTGAGGGTAGAACTCAAGATATTTTGCGGTTTCTGCTTGCTCCCACTTGGGAGCAAGTGGAGCACATGGAGTCCAGCCTCCATGTGATGACCCCTGGGCTAGGCTGCTGAAGACACTTGGCCCAGCCAACAGCCACTGCCAGTTGAGCCACCAGATGATTGTAGCTACATAAGTAAACTAGGCAAGGAAAACCACCCAGCTGAGCCCAGCACAAATTGCTGACTCACTGACCATTAATTATTAAAATGTTTTCTGTTTAAGATGCCAAATTTTATTCAATGCAATTCCCATCAAAATACCAATGTTGTATTTCTCAGATCTAGAAAATATAATTCTACACTGGGGGGAACCAGAAAAGGGCCCAAGTAGCCAAAGCAATCTTAAGCAAAAGGAACAAATTGGGAGGCATCACATTACCAGACTTCAAACTATACTACAAGGCTATAGTAACTAAATCAGCATGGCATTGGCACAAAAATAGAGACGGAGAACCAATGGAACAGAACAGAAAATCCACATATAAAACCATCCACATACAGCCAACTGATCTTTGACAAAGCAGACAACAATATACACTGGGGAAAAGAATTCCTATTCAATAAGTGATGCTGGGAAATTTAGATAGCCACATGCGGAAGAATGAAACAGGATCCACATCTCTCACCACTTACAAAAATTAATTCAAGATGAATAAAAGACTTAGATGTTGCCCAGGCATGGAACCATAAGAATTCTAGAATAAAATGTTGGAAAAACTCTTCCAGATATCAGGTTAGACAAAGAATGTATGAAGAAGACCCCAATGACAATCACAGCAACAATAAAAATAAATACAGGGGACTTGATTAAATTAAAAAGCTTCTGCATGGCCAAGGAAATAATTAACAGAGCAAACAGACAACCTACAAAATGAGAGAAAAGATTTGCAAGCTATACATCCAATAAAGGACTAGTAACTAAAATCTACAAATAACTCAAGCAAATCAGCAAGAAAAAATAAAACAACCCTATTAAAAAGTGGACAAAAGACATGAACAGAAGCTTTTCAAAAGAAGATAGACAAATGGCTAATAAACATATGAAAATTGCTCAACATCATTAATCATTAGAGAAATGCAAATTAAAACCACAATGAGATATCACCTTACCCCATCAGAATGGTGTTCATTAAAAAGTCCAAAAACAATAGATTCCGGCATGGATGCAGAGAGAAAGGAATGCTTATACACTGTTGGTGGGACTGCAAATTAGTACAACCTCTGTGGAAAAACAGTATGGAGATTCCTCAAAGAACTAAAAATCGACCTACCATTTGATCCAGCAATCCTACTACTGGCTATTTACCCAAAGGAAAAGAAGTCATTTTATAAAAAAGACACCTGCACTTGAATGTTTATCGCAGCACAATTCACAATTGCAAAGATATGGAATCAACCTAAATGCCCATCAATTCATAAGTGGATTAACAAAATGTGGTACATGTACATCATGGAGTACTACTTAGCTATAGAGAAGGATGACTTAATGCCTTTTGCAACAATTTGGATGAAACTGGAGACCATTATCCTAAATAAAGTATCTAAAGAATGGAAAATCAAACACCACATGTTCTCACTACTAAATTGGAACTAATCGATGAGCACACATGTGCACAGAGGGAAGTAAAACTCAAGAGAAATCAACCAGGGGGGAGGGGTAAGGAGGAACGGGTAAAAACCATGACTCAAGTGAAGCAATTCATGTAACAAAAATTATTTGTACCCATAATACTTTGAAATTTTTAAAAAAAAGATGCTAAATTTTGGAGAGATTTGTTATATAGCATAAACTAACTAACTATACCATTAAGCTTTTCAGCAGCCAACACAAAAAGGAAATCTAATCATTTACACAACCCAAAGCATCCATGTAATAAAACAAAGCAATTGTTGAAGAGAATCCAATTGGGTGTGATTTCTTGTGTTTCTCAAGCTAAATCTTGTGGTCCAGATGAGTAAACTCATTTACAAATCCTGGTGCCCATTCCATTTTTCATGAATCTTTGCTATGTCTCAAATATGGAACAACAACCTGATGCTTATTCCTATTGCCTATCAGATGCAAACGGGACCTTAGAGCTGGACGAGGCCTCTAGGGCCATCCAGTCCAAAATCCAAGGAATCATCCCAACTGCTCTCCTGCCACACTCTCCATCAAATCCTACAGGCACTAGCTTCATTATGTATGAGCAGATTACCACTTCTCACCTCTGCCATGGCCAGTGCCATGGCTAAAACCACTGCCACCTCTCACGTACTCTATTGTACTAGCCCCGCAACTGGCTTTCCTACTTCCACCCCGGCCCCCTCCCAGAGTCTGTTTCTCTCACAGCAGCCAAAATGATCCATTACAAATCTAAGTCTGATCACTTCCAACAGCCTCTTTCCCATTTGTGGCACTCCTACCAGGATAACACAAAAAGGACACACTACAATTGCCTGGGATTTTCACAATGTCATTGGTTAAATGACAGGAAGGGCTTTTCCCATAAAGCCTGTCCTGTTCCTGGCAGGGGACAACAATGTCAGTCTTCGGCAGCCTCAGTCACCATTCGGAAATATTTAATTGCTTCCTGTGTGCTAGGCACTTTATTAGGTCACAGCAGTAGGGCACAATGGAATGAAGCAGTCTTCTCTGCTCCAGACATTCTGGCAGTTTCCCGTGTTACACAGAGTGAAAGCTGAACTCCTTACAGTGGCCCACAGGCCCTTCGGGGTCTCTCCCCATCCCGACTCTAGTCTCTGTACTGGTGCTCTGCTCCTCGCTCACTCCCCTGCTGCTGGTGCTGGCCTTTTGTTCCTGGAACATACCAGGCCTTGGGGACCGCGGACATGTGCCACCTGCAGCTCTCTTCCCAGGGGACAGCCACATGTCTTGTCCAGTTCAAATGCGAGAGGCCTCTCCTGCTGGCCCTTCATTTTAAAACAGCAAATCCTCACACCTGGCACCACACTGCCTATTCTCTTAGTCTTTGCTGCACCTGTAACCATCTGACATCTTGCCGATTTCTTACCTGTAATATATCCTTACTCTAAAATCTCAAATCCGTGAGGCCACAGGCCTTATTTGGTTGTGCTCTACCGACATGACCTAGAAAAGTACCTAGCGCATAGTAGGCAAATAAATATTTCTGAATGGTGACTGAGGCTGCCAAAGACTGCCATTGTTGTCCCCTGCCAGGAGCAGGCCAGACTTTCTCCATGGGAGAAGCCCTTGCTGTCATTTAACTCATGACATTGTGAAAATCCCAGGCAGTTGCAGTGTGTCCCTTTCGTGTCACCCTGGTAGGAGCACCACAAATGGGAAAGAGGCTGTTGGAATGAGCTGCTCTAAACCACCACACATTCCTTACAAACTGGAGACTGAAATTGTCCCTTCCATAAGGTTGCTGTGAGTGCCATTATGACATGTTTGCCCACCAAGAAGCTGTTGCCTTAAAGTACAAGGACTGTACTGGACTAAAGTACAGTCTGGTTTAACAAAAACAATAGCTAATAAATGGACAGAAAAAATATTTTGTCCCAATTGCGATCTCCAACAATGATTTATAATATTTGGAATTCATATGGGCTTTATCAAGCCAAAAAAAAAAAAAACCAATTTAGATACAAGATCTGTCCAGGTGCCACTTTGCTCTCAGAGTGCTCTGTGATCTGCACATCATTTCACAGGCAGAGCACATATCAGGCCCTTGGAAACAAAATGCCACACCTCCCCTGGGTCCTCATATGCTGGAAATACATACAAAGCAAAGAAAAAGAACATTCAGGAAATCTGGATCAGTAAAACATCACCATCATGTGGCTATCCTTTCATAAAGGAAAAAGAAAAAGGCAAATAGAAGATCTAGCAATATGCAAAATAAGTTACAGGAAATAGTATTAGTGACGTATGGAAGAAAGAAAGGACGTGCATTGGAAAGCAAATCAATAATTCAGGAATTATCTTTGTACCCTGCAGTTCTCACTATGTATCCTTCTCCAATCCTGGTTTTTGAACCAGCAGCGAAGTAGATGGCGCCTCCAATCTGCTCCCAACCAGAGAGGCATTTCTCCCAAAACAGGTGGTGAGAAATCCACTCCAGTTCTGATAGTCATGAATCAAACCTGCCACAAGGATGTTTCAAAAAACAAAGATATCCAAAAACTTTCCCCAGGGGAAATGTTGAGTGGAGCAAATGCATCTCTGAAACTCTGCCTGGAAATGTCGTACTCTGCGAGCGAGCTCTGAGCCAGACCCCGCCTACGCCAAGCAGCACTTAACCTCGGCCAGGTTAATCACCCAAACAACCCCCGCTAAAAGCACACTGCTCAGAATGTCCCTCAAGCCATAAGGACAAGAGTCTAAAAATAAAACTGCACCTATCAAAATGAAGGATGAGAAACAGATAAGAAAATAACGAGAAACAGATGACAAAGTTATTTTCCATTGTAGTGTTGCCCTTTATTTTTTTTTTGAAGTTTTGAGTTTTTATATTCCAAAAAGATTTTACATGGCGAGTGGGGGGCCTGAACGCTTCTCTGTGCATTCTGCCTCTGCACAAGAGAGTAGAAATCATTTGTGAAACTCTGAGGGAAGCGCTTGGGTTATTACACGTTGTCGAAGACTCAGGCAATCTGGCTATATATTCGGAGCTCGTCACAGGACGGCGCTTTGGGGAAGGGCCAGAGGGAGGCCCTTTTGCCAAAGCTTGATTAGAGATCAGATTTAGAAATTACGGTCCTTAAATAAAGAAACAGAACACCTGCCACAGAACCCCTGAATGGTTTCATGTTTTCCTTCTCCTCCCAGAGTTAACCATTGAGACACTGGTGCACAAAGATATTAAATGCTTCCCAGTTCCAAGGAGAAGTCATTGTTATAACTAAAATAAAATATAGCTCTCCTTTATAAGATCTAAAAGAATATTTTCTCCTGGTTGGCAGAGGAAAGCAAAATTTATTTTATGTTTTTTTGGGAGAGGGAGAGTATTTCCTTATTATTTCTAAGTGTGGAAACTGTTTTTGAAATGGTATAAATGTTGAGGAAAAAAATTGATTTTCATGTGGCTTCCTTCTGGCCATTCTGGGAAAAATGCGTTCCAAATGACTGTTACTGGTGAGTAAAGAGATTACTATCAATTTATCAATTGGCACGGAGAGAACTTTCCTATTTCACATCTGGGCTAACCGAGGCAGTGTGACAAAGTGCAAAGACAGTGGCTTCACAGTGGGACACGAGGGCTCAAGGTCTAGCTCTGATGTGTAGACGTCCCTGACCTTGGAAATGTCTTTCACTTCAGTAGCAAAGTAGGGATCGTGCTATTTACCTCCCAAAAACTCACTGCAGGGGTGGAATAAAGTAAGACATCTAGCCTCCTGTCACAGAGTCCGGCGGATTAGCTTTTAAAAGGCACATCCTATAAAGACATTGTGGCTAAATCAATATTAAGAACTATGATAACGTGTTCTCTGGGGAGTATAGAAAGTATTTTGCTGTGGGGCTCTTGCAAAACTGTGGGACAACACGAAGTTTAAATAGCTGCATCTACAAGCATTTCTTGCGATATCCACTACAGCAGTGCCCACAGCTGGCCCTGCTGGGGAGGTGCTGGCCGCGCCACCTGTGCGGCACATCCTTTGTGGCACGGGGGACGCTGCCCTCAGTGCACACCGGGAGACCACCATGCAGGATTCAGAACACCCATTTTTGGTAGCATTAGTCACTGTGCAGCTTTTACCAGATTGTGCTCTGGCCCAGAGGAAGCCAGAGCAGTTCAAAAAATTTTGGGGACGATTATTTGTTCCTGGGAAAGTTTGATTTGTTGATTAAGTGGGGTTGGAACAATGCCACCTACAACAGATGCTGTAGCAAAGAGGGACAGTAAAACAAATGACTGCTCGAATGTGTGGTGTCTGCAGAGAATCGGGATAGAAATTACTGGTGTTTAATGATCTGATACCGGCAAGGTCAGCCAGTAGCACAGTTTGGAAAGAATCAAATGCCAAGTTCTTGGTGCAAATGAAGCATAATTAAGACTCCGCACAGCGAGGTCCTGCACATGTTAATTGTCCCAGGGTTGGCATTAATATCTCAAACAAATGTTCATAGCAGATTTTTAAAAATTATACTTTTAAAGAGTATAGGTAATTGGTGTTAACTAATAAGCTAATTTCACATCTATCCCCACGATGTCTGTCTGTGGAGGTCAGTAAGCCCCTACAAGTGCTGCCAAATGAGGCCCGCCGCTGCAATAAATTTGGTAGGGCCAAAGCAGGTCGGACGGACAACACGGCTTCAGAAAAACACAGCCCTATTCAGAGCAAGGGTTTGCTCTGCTGCCCACCCTCAAGAGCACAGATCCCAGAGGCCCGGGTTGGGGAAGAATGGGTCCCTCCTACCAACCACCAAGGAGCCATAAATGGATTAAGTCAATGACGTCTTCCAGGGCAGTGAATCATCCCCCAAGCTAGCCGACAGCTTGAAGTCAGTGGGTCAGCTCTGCAGGGCAGCCAAATGAGCGGACGTACTGTGCCTGTCCGTCACCACAGCCAGGCAGGGGGTATGTGTGTGTTACAAAGTCACACAGTCCACCAAGTGTGTCATTGGCAACGATCAGCGTAGATCAGCCTAGAAACACGTACGTGGGTGTGCTGTGGCTCCCAGGTACCCGTCTCCACCACACACACGTACACACACACACACACACAGTTGCATGGCCCCTGTGTTCAAACGGCTTGGTGGAGAAGAAATCGTACTGAATTAGCAATTACTAAGCACGGATGCTTCTTCTGGTTCTCCTCCTACTTTGGCTGTGACCCAGGCAAGACACGGATTGCTATTGTTCTGGGTTTTTTGTTTTTTTTTTCTTCCTGTGTAGAATAACAATATTGTGTTCAGATCATTCCTTTGGTCCCTTCCAACTTGAGCTGCGTTTATGAGTCTATTTCTTGTCCCAACTCATTTTTTGCCTTATAATCCTTACCTCAGAAGCTTACAGTTTCTTAGACGTTCTCTCACCCGGATGGATCTCGTACTGTGACATTCAGAGTGAACGTGGGAGAGGGGATAGGAAATACATGTGGTCTATGATTCTTCAAGGGGCTACAAGTCTTTCTCAAGGAAGCCTGTGTCCAGAGGAGGGAGTCTTAGGGGAAGCACAGGCATGATCCAGGCCAAAGATCCGATCCCTGTCCCAGCTCCCTAGAATACTTCCCTCCCTTCTTTCCATGGCAGTGGGCCATATCCCTCCAGGTCTCAGCACGTATGCTTAAGCCTGCCTGTCCCTGCCCGCACCATTCCCCTTCTGGAAAAGCAGTCTCCAGCCTACTTCGTGAAAGGCTAAGGCACCCAGCACTGCCACCTCCGGAAGCCTCCCCTGCCCTGTGCCACCCTCTTTCCTCCAGCTGCCACTACCAACAGGCCAAAGCAGGACACTGGACTGTGTCCTGTCCCTTGGCCTTCTGCTGAGGACGTTTAGTAATGAGGGCAGTGCCACAGCCAGCGGGCCACAGGGGAGAGGGGAGCGACGCCTTTCTTTCTTCTCATAGTTGAACACTCAGCTCTTTCTTTGTGACCCTCCTGCCACTTCCTCTTGATCTCACCCATCTGGACCATTCTCTTCTCTCAGTTAAAAAGCCAACAAGTTTCTCTCCCTGATTGCCAGACTCATTCCGTCTACACAATTTACAGCATTGCGCCCTTTAAAGTTGTTGGGAATCTCAGCCATTTGGGAAATCTGTCCAATCAACTCTCTTGGTCTGTTTTCTGTTGCTTAAAACAGAATACCTGAAACCGGGTAATTTTTAAAGAAAAGGAATTTATTTACAGGTAAGGAGGTTGAGAAGTCCAAGGCTGAGGGGCCACATCTGGTCAGAGCCCTCTTGCTGGTGGGGACTCTCCACAATATTGCAGAGCGGCACAGCCGGTGCCACACGGCCGGGGGGCTGCGTGTGCTCATTCGGGTCTCTCTTCCTCCTCTTGTGAAGCCACCGGTCCCATCCCTTGATAATCCATCGATCCATTAACCCAGGAATAGACAAGCCATTCCTGAGGACAGAGCCCTCATGACTCAATCACTTCCTAAGGGCCCCATTTCTCAATACTGCCACACTGGGGATTCAGTGTCAGCACGAGTTTTGGAAGGAACAAATCTTCAAGCCGTGGCAGCAGCTACAGGCCTGGGCCCAGAGGGAAGGTCGGCCAAGGCTGGATGATGACTCATCCCCAGGCCTGCGGAGGCCTCTGCTAATGGCTCCCTTCCTCACAGTGCTGGGAGCCCCAGGGCTTTTAAGAGGCTCAGATGTGTCCATGACACACTGTCTGGAGAGTACATGGAGATGCCAAAGTGAATGAAGACTTGTGGATTTTTACAATAACTAAAAGTAAAATATTGTAAGAATGCCAGGCAGCCTCTCATGGGGGCAGGAGCCACAGGCATTCTGTGGTTGGACCCTGACCCTGACATGAGGGCTGGTGACTGATGCTGTCACTTGACTCTATGACATTTCCCTCCCTTGGAGACTTACCAGGCCATTCTTGTGGCAAGAACTTGATCCAGAGTCGCGGACGCAGCACACAGCTTCCCATGCAGGCTGAAGCTGCCGTACAGACTCGCACGTTGCCAGTGATTTGGCAACTGTTTTCTTCCTTTCCTTTCCTTCTCGGACAGAGCGGGAGAAGTCTCTATTCCCTGCAAAAGGGCACTGTTTTTTTTGTAATGGAAGTACAATTAAAAGATGCATTCAGGTGAAACTCAGTATTGGAACTTTATAACAGTAACACTATTTTTGTTCTCTCTTTCATAAAATGAGACTTCAAAGCCACATTATGTCATATTGTGGATGAAAAGGGGCTGTGTTCAAAAAGGGAATTTCATTATTAACATTACCATGGTTGACCCAGGTGCCAAGATTAACAAACAAGCCTAACCCTCTGGCAATTCACTGTCATTTAACATATATTTAGAGCCCACCCTGTGTGAAGAAACGGGAGAACACACACATGGCCCCTTCCCCACTGGACTTTACAGCCCAGAAATGCAAGGCCCACATCTGGCATGTCTTTTCCATAAGAATATAAAAATGCCACACAGGCATGGACCAATCATTTCAGGATCCTATAAACTTAATGTTTGATAAGGTGTGAGCTCTCTCGGTCTCTTTCTGCTCCACAGTGAAACGCTTGTGGAGATTTGGAAGGAAATAGCAGTGTTCTTCTTTCTGTTCCTGACATTCAATTGACTGCTACTCCCCAAAAGCGCTGAGCTGGGAAAGGAACCTGGAGCTGAGAGATTTACGGAGCAAGATCTCAGAACTGCTCGGACCAGAAGGGGAGACGGGGTGTGGGGGAGGCGGGTGGGGCAGAGTGGGTCAGATAAGGCTGCGGTGGGGGTGTGCATGAGCCGGATCCCGAAGGGAGCAGCTAAAGAGCCAGTGTAGACACAGAGGATGCTGTGTGCGGGGGTGGCGGATTTTGGCAGTGAGCTTGGTAAGCTAAGGAGGAAAATGGTCAAGTTTGTCATTCGGAGGGAGAAGTCTGATGGCTGGATAGAGGATGAATCAGAAAGCCTGAGACTAGGAGACCAGAGCTTAAAACTGCTGCGCCGGCCCAGGCGGAGATGGGGAAGGCTGAGCTCCCAGGCGCCCGTGTCTGAGCCTTTGCAAGAGCCGCGCAGGCAGACCTGCAGCCTCTTCACCTTCTCTTTCCCCAAACTCGCAGCTGACACCTGCCTTGCACAGTCACCCACTTAATGGAAAAAGACCTACCTCTCGCCCACCTAGAGCCACTGTGGGAAAACTTAGGGAGGGGGGAGATGCAAACAAAGGGATAATTCAAAATACAAACATCTATCTCATCAAGAGATATACTTCCAAATTCTGTTCACTTTTTATCTACTTTTCTATAAATATCTTTTTTTTTGTAAATGTACATTTATTAATTACCAAAATTTGTATTTATGCTGTTCAGGTTCATTTTGTACTACTATTAATGGCAGAAATAATTCTCCCCAGCATTTTAAAATTGCGTGTGGACTTATAGGTGTGTGGAAATTTTTAAAGTGTTTTAAATTTCAATTTATATATACTTTGTGAAAGAGAAGTATAATGGGGTGATCAATGAAAGACTTTCAAGTATAGAAATAATTACATTAGGATAAAATTCTTGGGAGGGTAAAATAGAAATGGGAATTTAAAGAGAAAAATTAATAATGTAAAAATTTTCAGTTATCAAAGATGTAGTTTGCGTGTGTGTACACATATACATTTTAACATCTTTAAAATTGTACATGCAGTAAAATTCTCTCCTTGTGGCTTACAGTCCTATGGGTTTTGGCAAATGAATTCACCCCCACAATCAAGATACAGAACAGCTCCAGCACCTTCTAAAACTTCCCGTATACTGCCCAGCTGTAGTCCGTCCTGCACCCCCGGTCGCTGTAACCACTGGTATGTACCGTATGCTCACGGCTTACCATTTCCAAAATGTCATTTAAATGGAATCATACAATCTTTGGGGTCTGGTTTCAACCATTTTATTGTGCTTATCAATAATTCATTCCTTTATACTAATAAGTAGTATTCTATTATTTAGATGTATCAGTTTTTTATTCATCCACTGTTTAAAGGACATTTGAGTTGTTTTCAGTTTTTGACCATTATGAATAAAGCTGCTACAAACATTTGCAATACAAGTCTTTGTGTGAATGTAAGTTTCTATTGCACTTTGGTAAATGTCTAGGAGTGGGATTGCTGAGTCACGCAGCAAGTACGTGTTGAACTTTTAAAGAAACCGGAACTGTCTGTTGTATCATTTTACACGGGTGTGTGGTTTTACATTCCCACCAGCAATGCATGGAAGTTCCAGTAGCTTCATATCTTCACCAGCACTTAGGATTGTCAGGTTTGTTTTTTTGTTTCAGCCATTCTACTAGCTGCAAAATAGTATCTCCTTGTAGTTTTAATTTTCATTTCGTTAATGACAATGAATATCTTTTTATATGTTTATTTGTCATCCATACATCTTTTGTGACGTGTTCAAATATTTTGGCAACATTTTATTGGGGGAGTTGTTTTCTTATTATAGAATTTCGAGAGATACAAGTCCTTAGCCAGATAAGTGATTTACAAATATTTTCTCTCAGTTAATAGCTTGTTTCTTTTATCCTCTTAACAGTGTCTTTGACAGAGCAAAATTTTTAATTTTAATAAAGTCTAATGTAGCAATGCTTTATGGTTAGTACTTTTGGTGTCACATCCAAAATCTCCAGATAGCCTAAGAGTACAGAGATTTTCTCTTATGTTTTCTCCTAGAATATTTATAGTTTTCGGTTTTAAATTTAGGTGTATAATAATTTTGAGTTAATTCTTATGAAAAATACGAGGTGTGGGTCGAGTTTCAAATGTTTTCACAAGGACATCCAATCGTGCCAACGATTCAAAATACATGTTGAAACATGTATTTTTTTAAATGGATGATGACGAGTATCAACACTGGTATTTAGATTTTACTGGATTTTAAATTTTAAAATTAGATTTTATTTATTTTAAAGGGTAATGAAATGCTTTTCTTTTCAAATGTCAGTATTGATAATATGCTGGAAATGGCATCCGTTGCAAATATTTGAAATTATGATGAAACATTTTAGAGGAAAATTTGATAATGTTTGAGAGTTACATAGTTTTTCATAAATATTTTAGGAGATATTTTTAGCAAAAAAAAAAAACCCTCTGAAAACCACTCTTAAGCATTGGCAGAAGAAATAGAAAGGAAAGGACTTACTGAGGAGTATTCATTCCAACTTCTAAGGCTAATAGTTTGGCACCAGTGGAGAGGAAGGTTAGTAAGAAGTAAAAATATTACTCCCTAGTTCCTAATCTGGGGGGGATATTTGGGTGATATTGCCACCAACAAAGTTTAGGAATACAGGAGGAAGAGCAGATTGGGGTGGGAGAAAGAAAATAAGTTCAGTGTGGGTTATGCATTTGGGGTGTCTGTGGATAAAACATGGAAAGAAGCTGTTATTATTTTATGGGGTTAGAGTTTTGTTTTGTCTGTAATTGAGTTGTGTTTTTTCCTTTCTATTTTTTCTTTTCTTTGTGTGTGTGCACACGTGTATATGCATGTGTGTATGTGCTGAAAGGTTGCTTTATGTTGGCTTATCCCTTCAAGTTCAATTTAATGCTGGGCTCAGACTAGCGGTATAGAAGTTTCTGTGGTGCAATGGAAAAGCAAAGCCTCGGGACACATGTGGGTTGCAGTGTGGATTCTACCTGTGCTACCCACTACTGTGTGGGCTTGGGCAAGGTAACTTACTTCTCTAAACCTCAGCTTCTTTGTTGCTAAAATGATGATAATGAGACTTACTTGAAACAGGATATCAAGTGGGACCTTTTCTCCCTTGAGATATCAACCAAGAACAAAGAGTGACAGGTACCCACATACACATTCTAGCAAGAGGGGCTAGATAGATCCAGACTGTTCATTCACTTATTTATGCATGCCAAGTGAGTTATTAAGTCTGGGAGATGGACATAATAATGCTAAAGTATAATTTTCAAAAACCTCTAAAACAAAAAAAAGTCATAAAATGAACATAAATCAAAGGTCTTGTTTAATTCAGTAATTAATGAGGGAACCAGTAAGATGTTATGGCTGGTTCAAAGAACCCCTGAGAAGATAGATATTTGTAGGTAATTTAGTAAAGGAACATTAGGATAAGATTGTTCATTCAGTACAAAACTAGTTAAAGTCCTACAAATCCATCAACTGAGATATTTGGCATTATCTTTTCTACCATACAGAAACTATTTACATCTCTACCAGACAAAAATCTACATATTGGGGCGGCACAGTAGCTCACACCTGTAATTCCAGCACTTTGGGAGGCTGAGTGGGGAGGATCACTTGAGGCCAGAAGTTTGAGACCAGCCTGGGAAATATAGTGAGGCCCCGTCTCTACAAAAAATTTAAAAATTAGCCAGGCATGGTGGTGGGTCCTGTAGTCCCAGCTACTCGGAGGCTAAGGCGGGAGGATCACTTGAGCCCAGGAGTTCAAGGTTATAGTGAGCTATGATAGAGCCACTGCACTCCAGCCTGGGTGGTAGAGCGAGACCCTGTCTCTTAAAAAACCAAACAACAACAAAAAACTCACAAAAATCTACATGTTAACCACTCGACAGAAAATCAAAATTGCAAACCCAGTACCATGCTAAAAGAACATCCTGTAATCTCTTTTTCCCTATTTTGAAATTTCAGATAGTTTTTCTGACAAGAAGAAGAAAAACAAACCAGTTAGATAGAAGTCAGGGGTGCTTTGTATGGTTAAAAGTACATTTTCCTGTAACTACACTTAATTTCTACCTTGAAGTACTATTTTGTGAGATGTGAAAAACTTCACCCACTCACTTCAAGGCCTCGTCAGCCACTTTTATGGATCTTTTTAAGTTTTAGGCTTATATTTGCTCGAACACAAGATTACGCACAAATTCAAGATCACTCACACCCTCAGCGCCAGCACCTGGGCCGACGTGGCGGCGGGCTGGAGCCACAGCCAGGGCCGGGCGTGCAGAGGGAGAGCAGCCCGCCGCTCTGTCTTGAGCTGGGCTGTTGTTTCCCAGCGACACCCACAACCCTCCGATCGTTCCCCAGCGGCCACCCTTCCAGTCAATAAATCACAGGGCCACGTGAGCGTCCCTGACACGTGCAGGGCTCCACTGGTCAGGTCCGTGCAGGCTTCCCCGTGTCCTCACTGCCCGCCAGCCACGGCCCCCAGGGGTGGCAGGCTCTTTCTGCTACCTTCTCCATGCTCACCAAAGGGCCGCCAAAAGTCGGGGTGTCCTGTCACAGCACTTGGGGGATGGGCTGGGCCTGCGGCACTTCCATGGACCTCCCCAGGCCTGTTGGCCTCGCAGAGCTCACACCGGACGTGGAGTTTTTTCTCCGCGGCTGCACTATGGAAATAAGTAGAGGGTCACTTTGCTCTGGGGCCACCAGACCCCTTGGGGATATGATTATTCCCTCTGCAGATGGACGGGCTTGGGGTTCAGAGTTCCCCTGCCCCTCGTGGCTCCCACATGCACACCCAGTGCCAGTTCTCTCATCTTCTCTCTCCCCTAAACACTCCTCCCACTGAAACCCCAGCCCAGGGCGCCTGTGCCCAGTGGGGTCGGGGACGCGGTGGGCGCTGCTGTGGCTGACTGCCTCGGTCTCCTAGAACACCCGAACCCTGCGAGAGTAAACGCCAGGCTTTGCTTTGTTCCCCAGCTCCTTCTTCACACCCCTCCCTACCCTGAGGACAATGGCCAGCCTGTGGGCTCGGCCCAGCCGGCCAGAATATGGCAGTGGAGGGAGGTGGGGAGCCCCCGTCAACACTCCACATGTCCTCCCGCTGCGCCAGCTGTATATGACACACTCGCTAGGTGTGACCTGCAATTTTCCAGCCCTCAGGACGACCTGACCGGCCCACCGTCTAACTGCGTCTGGCCCTGAATCATCTCCCAGCCTCGGGCTTGTGGCACGAGCTCATCTGCGCGCATTAAAGCTGGCTCGGGCGGAACAGGCACAGGCCGCAGAGCCCTGCAGAGGCAAGCCGCCCGGCTGCCCTGGGGGTCTCGGACCCAGGCCTGTGCGCCGCAGGGGAGCGGGAACGGCGGAGAGCCGGGAGGCCGACCCCTGCCCTGTCCTCACGGGGCGGGAACCCTGCCAGGATCAACAGGGCTCCTGGCAGAGCCCGCCTGTTTCCCTCAACACTGTGCTCACCAAGGGCCTGTGCTTTTTCTGCCATGTGGGTTTTGCAAATGACCTCCTGGGGTCTGGCACACACTGAGTTCTTGGAGGAAAAAGGACAGGGAGGTGACGCCTCTCCTCTCTCCAAGGGGGCCGTGAAAACGGAGCAGGCTGCTGCTCTGTGGGGTGGCGCTACAAAGGCCACCTCGACAAACAGCTCTGCAGCCCACGCCGTGACATCACGTCCCGCAAGTGCATACCCTGGAAGGACCTGAGACCGTCTCATCGGAACCTTTCCTTTCCCAGAGCAGGAAACCAAGGCAGAAAGAGCCCTGCGTGGCAAACGCCGGGCCGCAGCACTGCCTTCCCTCTGTCGGTCATTTCCTGTGTGCTTTGCCTTCTGCTGAGTTTTAAAAGACACTGTGGGCTGAGTTCCTCTTATTTTAGAAAATCAGTAAACCACTGCCCTTGGTGACTGACTGGTCGCAGGTCTGGACCAGCCCACATGGCCCTGTGGTAGCCAACTCCGGCGAAGGAGCCGGCCAGGGAATTAGGTCAGGCACGAGTCGGGAGCCAGTCACACCCCCTGGGCAGGCGGGTGCTCAGTGGCCCAGCGGGTAGCTGGCATCTGCCCCAGGGTGCTGGGAGGCGCCTGGCAAAATTTTGTGTCCCAATAATGGGTTTCACAGTGGGTGATGACAATCCCACCAGATTCCCTCTTGGAAAGGTTTGCACATAAGCCACACTTAGGTGTAGAGGTAAAACGTGGTGGAGGAAGATGTCGAGTCCAAAGGAAGGGGCAATGGCCACCAGATTACGAGTAGAAGCAAGACCAGCAGCGCCTTGGGTCCAGCTGGGTGGCTGACACCAGGAAGCCTCACCGTGGGGCCAGATGCCTGCTGACTTTCTTCCCTCCATATGTAACTGAGGGACCCTCCCCCTCGCCACAGAATGTCTCTGTCCCTCACGACCTGAAATAGCAGCACGATGACAATCCACATTTCTGACAACCAAAATGCTAGCTCTTGTGACACTGGGGTTTTATTTTATTCTAATGACAATCTTTCTAAAGAATGCACGTAACTTTCTACCTTCTAACACGCTGGGCCCACAGCTCGGGCGGTGCTCTCTGGGCCACTCGGTTCATTCTGGTGTCCTTCCCCCCAGCTGTGCACTGCACTTACCTACCCGCCCCACCCCGTTAAACATGTTCTCTTAACTCTTCTCCCTGACTTCTCTTCCTGTTCTTCCATCTACCTCCAGCTGTGATCTCCTTTTCTACAGAGAAAGCTGAACTTTGTCATTATAGACACTTTTGACCAAGACAAACAGAGGTTCTTTCTCTTGGGACATTTTGATCCACACGGAGAGGACCCCAGCCAGGCCCCATGTTTTGTGTGCTCTGCCATGGCCGTCCAAAAGGTCAGGGAACGTGGTAGCCCAGAGCCCTCACCCCACCCCCATCCCAAACACGATCCCCACAGTCCCTCACTCCCACGACCCGGCTGCCAGTGTCTAGGGCCCACGCCAGCTTCCTCCCTGGGTTCTTCCTGCAGGGGGAAAATCGCAGCGCTGGTATGTGCATCCCAAGGCCCAAGGGGCTGGAGGCCGGGGCGGCTGTTTGTGAGAACGGGCTGGGCACGGACACTTGGGCTGGGCGTGCACACACAGGCGCGTGTGGCCTCTCGGGCAGCTAGAGTAAGCTCCTCCTGCACGGCCATGTTCTGGAGTAGAACCTTGAGGGCTGAGAACCCAGGGTCCTCCCAGGTCATTAGGAAGGTATATTTATCAACTTAGGAGGATAGAACATATTTTATTCAACAGTTTTCAGATTGATTTATGACTTTAAGATGAGAAAATACACTACAAGGCCGCCATTTATAACTCTTGTCCCAGACCTTGTAAATAGGAGGAGTAGACCTGGACAAACTCAATTTGGAGTTTTAGTCACCTAGATTTGTCTTCTCTTTTCCCATAAAGACTCACAAACTCTCCTGAAATAAATTAAAGAAGATGTGGAGTGGTTTGGGTGGCTTGGACTCGAGATTAAAAGGCGCAAGCAAACTTCCACCGGGAACCAGATTTGCAGACTTCCTCTGCCTCTCCAGTTCATCAGACCTAACTTCTCAAAGCCAAGATATTTGCAGACTTTTTCTAAGTCTCAAATTCATCAAACCTAAGGTCTCAAAGTCAAGATATTCAAAAGCAACTTTTAAAGGGCTTCTTTACACTTTGGTCGTTGAGCTTATCTGAAGTATGACTAGCTCCACAAGTACATGCTCAGGGAATTCTTTCCTATCCTGTTGATGACTCAGAAGGACTTGATTTGCTCTAATGAGTTTTCTTGATCTCACAAAAGAGGTGCCTGTATCCCGCACTGCAGAGACTCTGGGTGAGTTTCCTTGCACCGGCTGTGAGTTTATCCACTGTAACCCTTACTCTCCCAGTGGAAGAGAAGCCTGCTAGTTTCTCATGCCATACATTATTAGGGACTCACAAGAAACAGCAATTTGCCAGTTGGAAAAAGTTATTGCCTACTGTCACTCTGGGAAAAGTGTTCCTGTGATGTAAACTTACACTTAAGAGTAGAATGGCTAAGAAAAACTTTGATGGATATAGAAGTCTGCAAATACTGGTTTTTATGCCAGAGAGCTCTTTTGAATTTGCAATAACATCATTAACAGATAAGTAGACAGAACTTTGCAATCCATGTGCCATATTTTTAAATTATATACACACATATATTTTGTGTGATTATTTTAGGCAGTATATAGGAGGCTCGAAAAAAAAAAAAGGCATTTCCTCTGACTCCAGAAGGCTTCCTTCTTCCCCATTTCTGAAATGTATCTATCTCATGTCCAAATTTTGAAGGTTCATTCTGAAAACAGTGAACATGACTTTATCTTAACTGGCTTTAGAAAAGTGAAAGAAATTCTTTTATAGTTTGGGGGAGCCAGTAAAAAGTCAAGCCAGCCTGAAATTCAATTCTGTCCAGCCTGCTGACTAACTGTAAGACCTCAGGAAAAGTACTTAAAATTTCTGTAAGTCAGTGGCCTTATCTGTAAAATGGGGGTAGTGGTACCTACCTTATAAGTTTTTCTAAGAATTAAATAATAGAAGACATGTAGAGTTTGGCACAGTGCTTGGTTAACAGTAAGCACTCAATAATATATCTGTAATATTATTGTCATTTTTTTTTTTAGTATTAGTTTCTGAAATTTGTTATTATTGAAGTATATCAGCTCTGCAATTTGTCTACCATTTCTCTCAAACAAATAGCTTGAGTACTTTTTTCAAACTTAGTGGCCAGTCTCAGCGGCTCAAGCCTATAATCCCAGCAGTTTGGGAGTCTGAAGAGGGAGGATCACTTGAGCCTAGGAGTTTGAGGCTGTGGTGAGCTATGATCGTACCACTGCACTCCAGCCTGGGTGACAGAGTGAGACCCTGTCTCTAAAAACAAACAAACAAGAAGCAACAACTGGTAATTTGGTAGATTTTTGTCAGCTCCTGCCTGCGTCCTCTGAGGTGGGAGCAAAGGGCCTTCCCCACACCTCCCGTCTGGTCCAACAGGCCACCGCGACAGCAACACGCCAGGGTCAAAAGCTCATGAGAAGTTGAGGGAAATTCCCTAGCCTCTGGCGGAATAGAATATGCACTTTTCTAACACACCAAAACCAGTATTTTAACCCCAGATTTTACATGTTTTCCTCGGATCACCAAACATCCGTCGCCTCAAAAACCGGGGCAACACCGCCATCTAGTGCTGCCAGTCACAGTCACGGAAGAGGAACTAGGAAAACCTTTCTTTTGTACATTATAGAACTAATAATGTCCTTTCCATTTCAGCTTCCAGAATAAGCTCTGGGCGACAGAGGTTCACTGTTTGAAAACCTCTGATTGGGAGCCAATGGTGGCTTGAGATGCAGTGTTGGCCCTGGCTACGTTTAGTCAAATTTCATCTCCCAAATGTTATACCATGTGTATCTTCAAACTTTCACCCCCAACTTAGTTATACTTAAAAATGACTTAATAGGTGGCCATTTGTGTGTGATTTGGTGTCTCCACCTGCAACTTGGACTGGGAGTGGGCACCGAGAGGCGGGGAAGAGCAAGGTGTGTGGAGAAGCCGATCCGGAGCAGGGTCACTGCTGGAGAGGTCACCCTCGCTTGACACAAGCAGTGAGAGCCTTTAGAGCAACGTCGATTCTCTGGATCAGCCCCCGCGCCCCACGACCCAGCCTTCAACCTGTCCCCACCGCACAGTGGACAGCGGTATCACCTCCTGAATGTCAGTTTTTCCGCTGCCTCTACTGTGATGTGTTACTGCGTGCTAACAAATGGCAGTGCAGAGTTTTTAGTAACTGTGAAGCGGTTCTGGAAGAAGTTTGCACGACAGGCACTCTGCAACAGCAAGCCCTAAGTACGGCAGGCGGCGCTCTGCGGACGTCCCTGTCCGGCTGCCGCTCCCCTCCCCCGCCCGGCCAGAGCGCGCCCTTGGCCTTGACCCGCGCCGCGGGGCGTCTCGCAGCCTCTGCCGGACCGCGCTGGCCCCGGGTTCCTCAGACGTGAGGTAAAGCCGTTAAAATGCCGTGTAATAATCTGGGAGGTGACAGTTCATTTCACACAGACAATAAAATAATATGAAGTGCATTCACGTCATACCAAAATAAGCTGCACACCCCGTCACAAAGAACAAGGCCCCCTTTTCACGTCCCAGGCAGGAAGCAAAGTGACTTCGAACAAGTGGGATTTTTCACATCTTTGGAAGTGTGTGTGTCTCCACCGCAGGACCGGACGCCAGCGCTTAGGTGTCAGCTCCTTTCGGGGTCGTTTCCCTCCTGGCATCAGGACCGAGGGGGCAAGGCCACGGTCATTCCACCGCACTCTCGGGAGAGGCGGCCGGTTTACTGTAGCACGAAGGCCTTTCCAAAGTCAGTTATTAGGAAAAGCAGAACGAAGAACGTTTGGAAAAAATGCTGTTAGCTCCTGACATGCACGCCCTTGCTCCCCTTCTGCGGCCCCTAACCACTCACAGATGTCGAGGTGTGTAGGAACAGATAGGCAAGCTCAGCTCCACAGGCCCCCAAGACACAGCCATGGAAGCCTCACCTCAGATCCTCTATTTCTTGTTCAACAGTAATTACTTATTTATTTTTTTATTTTTATTTATATTCTTTTTTTTTTTTTTTTTTTGGAGACAGAGTCTCACTCGGCCCCCACCCCACCCCACCCCGCACTACAGTGCAGTGGAGTCATCTAGCTCACAGCAGCCTCAAACTCCTGGGCTCCAGCGATCCTCCTGCCTCGGCCTCCCGAGTGGCTGGGACTACAGGCCACTACACCTGGCTAATTTTTCTATTTTTAGTAGAGACAGGGTCTCACTCTTGCTCAGGCTGGTCTCAAACTCCTGACCTCAAGCAACCCTCCCACCTCAGCTTGCCAGAGTGCTAGGAGTACAGGAGCTAGCTACCATGGTTGGTCTATAATTATTTATTTAAATTTGGGGGGCAATTTTTAAAAGAAAAAGCAAACTTAACCCCACCAGTGTTTCCTTCTTTGTGTGCTTCCTTGTAGAGTTCTGCTCTTTCTTCCAATTACAGAGAGAGGACTGTTAAAATCTACTGCTATGATTTTGAACTTATCTACTTCTCTTGTTAGGTCTGTCAATTTTTACTATCTATGCTTGGACACTATGTTATTAAATGCATGTACATTTTATTTTTTTATTTTATTTTTATGGGAAGTAATACATTTTCCAGCTTCACTTAGGTATAATAGACAAGTAAGACTATAAATTTAAGATGTATAACATGACGACTTCATATCTGTATATACTATAAGATGATTTTTGCAATCAAGTTAGCTTACCTATCTATTGCCTCGTTATTATTTTTGTGTGTGTGGTGAGAACATTTAAGAGTTACTCTTTTAGCAAAATTAAAGTGTACCATACAGTGTTATAAGCTATAATAACTATGCTGTACATTATATCCCCAAACTTACTCATCTTATAACTGAAAGTATATACTTTTTGACCAATGTCTCCCCATTTCCCCCACCTCCCAGGCCCTGGCAACCTCTGTTCTATTCTCTGTTTCTATGAGTTCAGCATTTTTTTAGATTCCACATATAAGTGATATCATACAGTATTTGTCTCTCTCTGTATTTATTTAGCCTAATGCCCTCTATGTTGTTGCAAATGGCAGGACTTCCTCCTTTTTATGGATGAATAATATTCCATTATATATACATATACACCACATTTCTGTATGCATTCATCCATCAAAGGACACTCAGGTTGTTTTCATATGTTTGTTATTGTGAATAATAACCATTGCAGCATCTTGTGCATAATGCTGCAATGAACATGGGAGGGCAGGTATGGTTTCATTTCTTGCAGATGTGCATGAGTGTTATTAAATGCATACAGATCTTAAGTTATTATGTCTCCCTTGTAAAATGAACCTTTTATCATTCAAGAGAAATCTGCTTTATTTTTTGGCAATGCTTTATGACTGGAAGTTTCTTCCTTCTGATATTAAAACAGCCACATCAGTCGTCTTTTCTTTTTTTTCCTTTCCTTTTCTTTTCTTTCTTTTTTTCTCTTTTAGAGACAGGGTCTTGCTCTAGAATGCAGTAGCATAATGATAGCTCACTGCAGCCTCAAACTTCTGGGCTCAAGTAATCCTCCTGCCTCAGCCTGCCAAGTAGCCAGGACTACAGGTAAACACCCTCATACCCAGCTGATTTTCTTTATTTTTGTAGCGACAAGGTCTTGCTATGTTGCCCAAGTAGATCCTGAACTCCTGGTCTCAAGCAATCTTCTTGCCTCAGCCTCCCAAAGTGCTGGGATTACACCCCACCCAGCCTCTTGTTAAACAGTGTATGGTTGGGTTGTTTATCCAAACAGGCATTCTTTTTTCTTTTAACTGGAGGATCCCTTTAGTTTTATCGTAATTACAACTTGGTATTTTCCTGGGAATAGCAGGTTTGTTCCTGCTATTCCATATAATATGTTTCTCTTTCTCTCCATTTTTGCCTTTTTGGAGATTGCGTAATTGTCACATTTTTTTTTCTTTTTTAATTTGGAAGCTATGCAGATTTTTATTTTAGTTGTTTAATTAACCTCTGTCTTACTGTTTTTAAAAATACACATGAAAAATTATTGCTATGTGGGGTCAACATTTACTAAGATTTACCCACATAGTAGGCATTTTCTTTTCTTTCTATTTATTCTTATATCTAAGCCATTCTTTCTGGATTTACTTTATTTCCATATCAAAAACAGCCTTTAGAATTTCCTTTTTTAGGGATTGCTGGTTGCTGGTGAAGAACTCAATTTTTTTTTTTTTTTTTTTTTTTTTTTTGAGTGTGCCATGAATTTTGTCTCCCGTCCTATGTGCCCTGTGAGGTTCAGAAAAAAAATCCCAGGAGCAAACATTATTAGATAAAAACACTTTTATTCACAGGGCTACCATATATTAATACATTGTAGAATTGTGCTCACTGAGACCGTGTTAGTAGATATTAATTAGTATTATCATATTGCTTCTCAACATAGTTGTATAAATAAATCAAATTCACTACAAACACATTAGTATATATTATTATCATGTTAAGATGTTTCTTAACTTTAACATAGTTATAAATGGCACCCCAAATTTGCTTAAATTTGTATTTCTTTCAATTTGCACCAGGGAGAACATTTTTTCCAGGATACATATTTGCATTTGCTTTCTTGTATAAACTAGCATTTCAAATTTTTTGAGGGATCTTTATATTGACCCAGACTTTGGTGATCTCATAAGAAAATAACCACTCTTCCTTCGGATGAACATTTCCCAATGGCCACATAAACTCTTACTCAACACTCGGGGCTTTTAGCTAGAGGAGGCAAGAAGTAACCTCCTCCTCATCTTCAAAAGCAAAAAGAGAGAGGCAGACACTTAAGTAGAAAGGAACCACAACACTACCTTGCATTGCTAGTATCACTGAGATGAAATAAGCAGAATCATAAGTGTATTAAAGTTGATTGCAGATTTAATTCATTTTAACAAAATTCATTGAGAATCAGTTATGTGTAAGGAACTGTCCAAAGGCAGTAAGGAGACAAGGAGCTTGCCCTCTTGGGTACGTGGCAGGAGGAAGAGGAGGATCTCCTAAATACAATAAAAACAGCTGCTTTCTGGCTCTTCTCCCAGCCCTACAGTACAAAAGACAGAAATGGGAAGGGGGCGGATACAGCACAACACCGACTATTTGCTTTAACAAAGCTAACGGGGTCGAGTTGTTCTGAGCCTTTGCACCCACACCCAGCAGCAGGGCCACCCTGCACGGAACTCCCAGGTAAGGGTAGGCTATGAAAGCACAGGGGAGCCTTGCTGGAAGCTTTTTCCCTACTCAGTTGGGTGTCGCTGTGACATGGGACAGTGATAGCAAGGTGTATGCACTCACCTAGCGTTTGGACCAAGCATGGGTATCTTTCCTGCCTCACTCTTCTGCTCTGAACTCTGGACCTCCTCACTTAATAGATAGTCCCTCTTAATACTAATTGTCCTCTCAACACCCGGTTAGCCTTCAGCTTGGGCTTAATACCTACCTATGCCCTCTCTGCCATCATCATAGATGGTTTATGGAGGTGAATATATATGCACATATTTCTAAACAATAAAAAATCTTTCTTTATAATCTGCATGTGCAAAAATCCATAATCATGAACAGTATTTTTAGTTTTCAAAGAGTCATGGAATCATTACAAATTGTTGTTAGTGGTATTAGGTAATATCTCTAATGAATGATAAATTTTCTAACCTCTCTACTACAAATTTGTATAAAAGAGCATATGGCCCTCCACTTCCATCATTACCACCCCTCCTTTTGGTTCACTGCAAGGAGACTAGCTTTCCAGCTGTGACCCGTGCCCTTCACAGGAGAGCTGGAAGCCAAAAAACAGGTACTATTGGTACTGTCTGCTTGCTCTCCATCGCTATCCACCATGGGCATATGAATAAGAATTAAAAGAAAATACATTCATCTTTTAGGTGGAGCTATTTGAATTTGATTCAATTAAAATCAAGATGGAGAATTTTGTAACCATTCTTCATTTTACATTAGCAGACACCATTAATGCATACAATTATATTTGTCATAGCCCTACCGAAGTGTAAAAACATAGCTGAAACAGCTTTTAAATTAATAAATGATGACCTACAGCAGAGAGCAATTATAAAGAAAGTTTTCAATACTCAAGCCAAGTAATGGACCTCCCTCCCTGGTCTTAACTCCAGTGTTTAGAAATATGCCAAGTACAGCACACGCTGTACTAAATTTCCTTTGACTCAGCTTTCGTTATAATTATGTTTATTGAAAAAATGCAGTGCCAAATTAGGCTTCTTAGCTGTTAGCCTTGCAGTTTATAGAGTTCGTAAAGTTCCTAAGATAGTATAAATTATCTACCACAAATACTTATTTTGGGGCAAGGTTGGTGAGGTTTCATTATTCATACCTTTTAGAATGAAGACTTTTTAAAAAAGGCTCTCCAGCTGATAAGTATTCATTTTTCCTTAAGGTGGGCACTAGAATTTACTCCTTCGAGCTTCTCCTTCAGTTATGATTCATTCTCTGAGACCCTGCTTCTATAGTATTATCTGGGGCAATGTTTTCCTGCCCTGCGCGCTTGCTTCCTGGCAGGCACATCGGACAAGGACCTCTGTCAGTCGCTACGAGCTCTTCAGAAAGACACTACACAAAAGGTTTGGACAAGGGGTTGGAAGACCAAGGTTCTAGATTACTAAGTACCACTTACTAAGTTGAGGCTTGGGTTAGTCATTTAGCTTCTCGAGCCTCAGTTTCCTCATCTTTAAATAAATGCAGATAAAAATACGTTACACACCTTGCAAAGTGCTTGAGAATCAAATAAGATTTTGGGAAAGCTCTTTGTAATCACTGTTAGATATATTTTTATATCCCAAACTTTGGGGAAGTCAGTTATGGCATAATCCAGTATTGGTTAACATTCTTTCAGTTCCAAGTACCAGAAATAGAATTCAAGGAGAATTAAGGTAAATAAAATATATTGGCTCAATATACAAAAATTAATTGTATTTCTATGCACTTGCAATGAACTATCCAAAAATAAAATTTTAAAAAATCCATTTATAATAGTATCAATGAGAATAAAATACTAGGAATAGATTTAACAAAAAACCCGCCAAACTTATACTTTGAAAATAACATGTTGTTGAAATAAATTAAAGAAGAGCTAAATAAATTGGAAAAAAATCCCATGTTCATGGATCAGAAAACTTAACATTAAGGTTAAGATGTAATACTCCCCAAACTGATCTACAGATTGAACACAATCCCCAACAGAATCCCACCTGACTTCTTTGTAGAGATTGACAAGCTGATTTCAAAATTCATACAGAATTGCAAGTCACCTGGAATAGTCAAAACAATCTTGAAAAAGAGGAACAAAGTAGAGCACTCAAACTTTCTGATTTCAAAATGTATTACAAAGCAAAAATAATCAAGACAGTGTGGTTCTGGCACAAGGCTAGACATATAAATCAACGGAATATGCTTGAAAGTCAAGAAATAAACTTATGTGTTTATGGTCAACTCATTTTTGTTTTTAACAAAGGTACTAAGACCATTCAATGGGGAAAGAATAATGTTTTCAACAAATGGTGCTGGAATGACTGGATAACCACACGCAAAAAGATAAAGCTAAACTCTTATCTCACACTATACACAAAAATTAATTCAAAATGGATCAAAGACCTAAATGTAAAAGCTAAAATTATAAAGCTATTAGAAGAAAATTTGGGGTAAGTTTCCATGATCTCATATTTGGCAATGTATTCTCAACTTTTACATCAAAAACATAAGCAACAAAAGTAAAAGATAAATTGGTCTTCATCAACATTAAATATTTTGTGCATCAAAGGACACTATCAAGAAAGTGAAAAGACAACCCACATTATGGGGGAGAAATATTTGTAAATTACATATCTGCCAAGGGACTTGTATCTAGAATATATAAAGCATTCTTACAACTCAATAATAAAAAGACAAATAACCCAATTTAAAAATGGACAAAAGATATGAAAAGATATTTCTCCAAAAAAGATGTAAAATGGCCAAAAAGCACATGAAAATATGCTTGCAGGGAAATGCAAATCAAAACCACAGTGAAATGCCAGGATGGATAGAATAAAAAAGTCAGATAATAATAAGTGTTGACAAGGATGTGGAGAAATTAGAGACAGGTGGGAATGTAAAATATTGTAGACACTTTGGAAAATAGTCTGGCTGTTCTTCAAGCAATTAAGGATAGTTATCATATGACCCAGCAATTCCACTCTTAAGTATATACTCAAGGGAAATTAAAACGTATGTGTATGCAAAAACTTGTACACAAATGTTTATAGCAGCATTATTCATAATAGACAAAAGGTGGAAATAATCCAAACATCTATGAATGGGTTAGCAAAATGTCATATATCCATAGGATGAAGTATTGTTTGGCCATAGAAAAGAATGAAGTACTGATACATGCTAAACACGAATGAACCTTGAAGACATTATGCTAAATGAAAGAAGCCAGACAAAAAAGACCATATATTATATGATTTTATTTATATGAAATATCTAGATAGGTAAAATTTTTTAAAACAGAAAGCAGATTTGTGGTTGCTTAGGGATAGGGAGGAAGGGGAGACAGGGAGTGATGGCTAAAGGGGGTGGCATTTCTGAGGTGATGACAATATTCTAAAATTGACTCTCATGATGGTTGCATGTAACTGTGACTATACTAACATCCACTGAGTCAGACTTTAAATGGGCGAATTGTATGGTATATGAATTGCATCTCAACAAAGCTGTTCTAAAAATATATTGGCTTACACAGTAACAGTCCAGGCATCCAGACCCACTGTCTCTTGCCCACTCCCCACTCTTCCTGCCTCTGTGGCCCTCCTCACTTGGTGGCAGAGGTGATGACCAGGAGCTCCGACCAACCTTTGCCACCTTAGTGAGTTCAGGCTGCTACAACAACATGCCCTAGACTGAGAGGATTGCACCACAGAAGTGTATTTCTCGCACTTCTGAGGCTGAAAAGTTCAAGGTCAAAGTGCTGGCAGGGTTTGAATCCTGGTGAGGCCTTTCTTCCCGGCTTGCAGGTGGCCGCCTCCTCCCTGTGTCCTCACATGGCCTTTCTCAGTGTGTGCACATGGAGAGAGACCTCTGGTTTGTCTTCCTCTTCTTATAAGGACACTAACTATACGGGACCAGGGCCCCACCCTTAGGACCTCATTTCACCTTAATGACTTCTGTAAAGGCCCCATCTCCAAATATAGTTACACTGGGGATTAGGCCTTCAACATTTGAATACTGGGGGGACACAAACATTCAGCCCCTAATGGCCACCTTGGCACACCCAGTTGACAGCACACTTCTCTCCCAAAGGGGCTAGCAAGACCTGAGGCTGCCTGCCATTGGCTCAGTGTAGACCACAATCTTGTTTATGGGCCAATCGCTTTGGCTAGCCAGGCCAGAGTCATGTCCGCCCCACCAAATCAGAGGAAGTGCCTTGTCCCAAAGGGAAATTATGAGTCTCATCAAAGAAAACGGGCAACGTGAGTCCAAACAGGAAATACCTAGCCCACAATGCCAGGGCTGCCGTCAGGGAACCTGCATCCCGGGCCTAGGTGTTGCGGAGACCGGCTGTGTGATCCCAGGTTGGTCATCAAGCCTCTCTGTGCCCCTGGCACCTCCAGACCAGAGCCTTGGGAAGACAAGGGGGGACGCAGATGGGAAAGCCCTCGAGAACCAGAACTCACAGAACTCAGGACCTAGAAGGGATCTTAGGGGTCACCTGACCCTTTCATTTAACACAGTTTTTAAAAACTGGTCTATAATAGCAGATGTAAGACAACTTGGCATGAGAATCAACATGCTAGCTGCCATAAATTTTAAGCATGTGACCTCATCTCACTTGGCCTCATTTTATTTTATGAATAAAGTATCTTCTGGTGTTCATGGTTTGGGTTGGCTCCTTAAAATTTGTATTAATAATTTGTGATTTCTTTTCAAATTCTAAATAAATATTCACTTCCAGGCCTTCAAAAAATTGTCAAAAAAATAAAAATAATAATCTCATACAACGATTCTCAAAATGAAATGTGAAAATGTAGCATGCTTTGTAATGCCGAGGTCAGAAATGCCACAGTCACATCACTCAGACGGGCCGTACAGACACAAGGTGACAGGATTGAAACCTACGCAACTTCCTCTGGACTGTGACACGTCCCGGGAGAGGAGGGAACTGCGTAGGAGACTCTCCCCTCACTATGGCTTGAATGTTTGTGTCCCTTCCACAATTCATGTTGAAACTTAATCCCCAAAGCAACGTTAAGAGGCAGAGCCTTTAGGCGGAGATGAGTACCTTACGAAAGGGCTGGAGGGAGCAATTCTTCCCTTTTTGCCCTTTTTGCTTTTCTGCCATGTGAGGACACAGCATTCAAGGTGCCATCTTGGAAGCAGAGACTGAGGCTGCCTCCAGAACTGTGGGAGATAAATTGCTGTCCTTGCCAGATTACAGTCTCAGGCAAAGTGTTATAGTGGCACAAACAGACTAAGACACCCCTCTTGTACGAGGTCTCCCCGGTGCAAAGCCGAGGCTTTGGAGTGGGCAGGTGGCCGTTTGAACTCCGCGACATCATCTGAGACCTCGGGCTTCTGAGAATCTGTTTCCTCTTCTGTAAAACAGGATGACAATTCCTACTTAAACTGGGATATCGTAAGATTAAATGGCAAGTGCCCGGCGCCTTGTGGGGATTCGCCCCCTCCAGGCCGTCCCCTCTCCTTTCTCTCTTTGCCTGAAGAGGGGCCGGTCACTCTACCCCACATTGTCCCCCTGGCAGGAGTTTGTTTGGCTTCTCTGAACTTGGCCGTCAGTGAATTTCTTTACCAGAGTCCATGTTAGCCTGAGAAACACTGGAAACTTTTTCTACTCTGAAGGAGACAAAAATGAGCTAAAAAGAAAACCAGAGCGTGTCTTCTCCGGGCCGTCCTCGCCCAGAGACCCGGGCGGGCAGGACGGCGTCGGTCCTTGCTCCGCCAGGGGCACTTAAGAAAACCGACACAAAGCCAGGAAGAAAGATGAGGTTTTTAAAAGTAGAAAATATCTTCAAGTCATGTGCTTTTCTTTAAATAACATCCCCATCCCTCATTGTGAGCCTTGAGAAACGTCAAACGGAAGACAGGAAGGAACGAAGTCACGACTGCAGTTACAGGAAGGCCAAGAGTGGGCACGAGAGAGGAAGGACGGAAGGACAGGAGGGAGGGACAGGAGGGACAGGAGGGAGGGAGGAAGGTTCCTTCTTGTTGGTGTGAACCTGAGCTGAGACTGGCCCCATTAAGCAGAAATCCTCCCCGCCCCTTTTGGGCCCATGGGACTATGTCAACACTCAGAGTCACCTGTCTTTTGAAAGGACCTAAAAGACGGGAGGTTTTAACAATACATAAGGATTCGCTTCCATTTGTGTACTTTTCCGTGCAAAGTTTTCTCCAAACAGCGGACACCTGCGGGCCTGAATTGTTCAATAATCCTCAAGGAACAAAAACAACCGAGAAGCCTTTAAAAGGCAGTTAAGATTAACAGTCCGGTGCCTGAACTTGGACAAGCAGGTGGCTAATTCCTTAAGCAAATACTTAGACACCCAACTAAATACTATTAATAGCTCCCGTTCCTCCTCCGCCTGCCCTGCTTGCTTTTGATTTGAGTGTCAAAAATGCATCTCAGGAGGGCGCCCCTGGCCCAGCTCTGCACCTGCGGACCCCACCCCTCCCCGCCTCCAGCTCTCCCGCCCCCACCCCTCCCTCTCCCCAGCTCTTCTCGGGTTCCCCTCTAAGTTCTTGCGGCCCCCACCCCTCCGTTCTCCCCTCGGATCCCCCCACCCCGCCTTCCTCCAGCTTCTCTCCCTGGTGCCCTCTCCTCGCTGCCACCCCGCCAGCCCCTTTCCCTGGGCGCCTCCTGTTCTCCCACCGCCCACCTCCAGCTCTTCCCCGCCTGGGTTGCTGGGCAGGGGACGGGGCTCAAGGCCCCCTAAATTCTTGGCCTGGTCCAGTGGGGCTTTCGTGCTGGGACGGCCAAGGCCCTCTTCAGGCCTGGGCCCCATGCAGCCTTCTCCAAGTGACCCTTTCCCAGTCTCAGCGGCTTCCTGGCTTCATGTCACCTGGCAGCACACCACACCTAGTTTTTCTCTGAGGTAGAAGTAAGTGTTCCCATCACTGAAAATCTGGAGGCCCTGGTTTTTCTTATGTAAAACAGGCATAACAGAAACCGTCTGACGCAAGAGCTGGGATTACATGAGCTAAGGGTAGCTATCACTGCGAGTCCCTGTGTCCTGACCCAGAACCCCTACCTTTCTTTGTGTCCCCATGTATGGGCTTTGTAAATGGAAAAGGTAACCCAAATTTTTGAAGTTTATGTGCAACTCCCAAATCCCATAATAGCCAGGAGTTCTGACCTTTTCCTCCAGAAAGTGTTTTTCTAGAACATTTTTTTAAAAAATCTGCTTCACTGTTCCTGTATTTCAACATTACTTGCAACTATTTATTTGCAACAGGAGACTGTGAATTCTTCAAGGAAAGACAGGGACAGTGTCTTATTCATTTTTATGTCCCAGGTACCAGGCATAGCACTGGGATGTGGCAGTTCAATACGTTTTATAATATCAATATTTTTGTAGGACACTTATAAATGGCAGTGGTCACATTGCCCATGAGCAGAACAAGGAGCCACACTGGAGTGTGGAGAGACACTGATAGACGCCGGGGCCAGCCAGCCGCTTCACCTCTCCCGGCTTGTCATCGTCACTGGAGCAAGCCAGGGAGGGGAAGACTGAAATAGTGCGACTTCTCCGGGTTTGATGGTTTATTACCTTTTGTACAGACTTCTTTGGCGTACAAAGTGGAAAGCCAGTTCTTACTTTGAAATGAGTTGACTCTACTCATTTACCCCATAAATATTTTCTGAGGACCTACTATGCACCGTGCTGAGCATTAGGGATACAGTAACCAGTGAGTATTCACTGAGTCAGTAAACACATTATTAAATGACCTCTTCTTCAAATAATGGTATCTTAATCCATAGCATGAAAGAAATAAATTAATGAATTGAAAAAGTGGTTACTTTACGTTGGGTCTCAAGCATTCAAGCATACACGAAACATCATGACACGTAAATCATAGTGTATAGTTGTCACGACTACAGCACCGACCCAAACACCTGTTTCCAAAAACTCTAGTCCTAACAAGGCTCCGTGCCTGTAACCCCTTCATCTATTCCCATCAGCAGCCTTCTCCTTTGTATAATTAATATTTTCACTCCTTCACTAAAAAAATCCCATGTTGAAAATCCTAGCTGCTCACAGCTAAGATAAGCCACTGGAGATATGAAAGTGACTCAGTCAGTTACTCTAATGAGAAAGCAAATAAATAGCAAGGGATGGCCCACCAACCAGGTGGCAGGGCGGCCAAAGGAGCTCGGCAACGGGACGTCAGAGAAGCTTCCAGAGACGGTGCCTGTGGGCTGAGCCGGAGCGAGAGCCGTGTGGAGGGACCGGTCCACAGGAGCGCGGCCCTCAGACTCCCGACAGGATGAGGCACCGATGGCAGATGCTCATTGGCTTTTTCACAAGGATAAAACAAATTTACCCAGTTTTTAAATATTTCAGCCCTCTTAGTTCCAAAAATGGACTGATCCTGTCGTATTAGAGTACTAGATTATCAGTGAAGAAGAAGTAAATAGGAGTGGGAGCGGAGTGGGGAGAGGAAGATCGTGAAAAGCCAGAGGTTTACTTAGTACCTTAAGCACTTGATATAATCTCTTGATAGTCCTTGCCTGATCAGTCAAGATTAAGTGGGAAACAAAATAAATTACATGACGATAGTGTTCATAAGACTAAAAAAAAACAAAAAAAACCAGACCTTTGGTTCATTCATTCACTTACTTGATTATTAACTCAAACATTAAACATCCAGTGCCAACTGTATTGTAAGGCCTCTCCAAGGTGACCTCTCCCAGGTAGCGCCTAGGCTGGAGACCACGGAACAAAGCCCGGGAACTCAAGCGTGCTGCCAGGTGACACCAGCGTGGCCAGGCCATGGGAGGGCCAAGTGGCTGAGCAGAGGGGCAGAGCAGAGAGGAGGGACCCTCACGCATCACAGAAAACTTCCCAGGGGAGGGAATTCTGAGCTGCCTCTTGAGGAGTGCTGTATTTGGTCTTGCTCTCTCTGGAGTGGTTACAAATTCCAGCCCTGCCCTGACGGGACGCGGGGAAGGTGATCATGAGTGTCTCCAGTGTGCCTTCTGGGATGCTTTCTTATCCCCGTGGATGGCCTCATGCCTAAGTATCTGCCTCACAACCGGGTGTCCCTCTCGCAGGAAACTTGTTTGTACTGACAAACGCCCTTGTGGCTCTTGTCTGGCCTGTGCTGGGTTCATCCCTGTCAAGTCGGCCACCCTGAGAGAGCCCTGACTGGAGGCAGGAGGAGGTGCAGGTTTGGTGGTCAGGGGAGGCCGCACCACACAACGCATGAGATAAGGAAAGCGGTTCATCCCTGACGGACCCCGAGAGGGCAGCCGCCTTGCAGGGCCCAGGGGAAGCAGGTGGTCTAGGGTGCGGGCGCCCAACCAGGGAGTGGGACGAGAGAGCCAGGAGAGGGAGAGACACTAAAGCCTTCCTTGGGGTCCAGGGCAGGGCCCGAGCAGTCTCCCACGGGGAGTTCTAACCGGCGGGTTCAGAGCAAGCAGGCACGTGCTCCGTGTGGTCACGCTGTGACAGAGGGGTCGCCGTGGCTACCTGCGCAGTCCATGTGGGGGGGGGGCGGGGGGGCGCGTCACGTGGGCTGTATCCAGCGGTCCCCGATGTCCCTGCTGTGGGACACGTACACTGACTGCAGCTGGCCAGGGAGAGGGGCACCCGGGGGCCGTCGTACCGGGCAGATGTCTGGACTGACCGTGTTGAGGAGCCGGGAGCAGGTGTAGAACTGGAAATTCTCTCCTGGGGGTCTGCGCCCTGCTTCTGGTGTTAACAAGTTTAATTCATATTCAAAATGGATGCTGAGGCTACATAAAATTATGAGAGTTGGAAACAAGGTTGGAGGTCAAGGACAGGCAGCCGGGAGAACGCACGTCCAGCTGCCGGCCGCGGAGGGCACCTGCGCAGGGTGGTCCGGCTGGGGCGGGCGCTGCAGGCACGGGTGGGGGTCCCGCCTGCAGGGGACCCAGCGCGGGGCGTGAAGGGCCGAGAAGGTGCTGGAGAACGTGGAGCACATCCAGGCAAAACGGGCAGCCAAGAAACAGCTCAGAGCCGAACAGTGATAGGACCAAATGTTTCTTTGAAACAGTTCACCCCGGCCTTACTGTGGAGACAGGTCAGAATGGAGTAATACGGAAGACAAAACAGACAAATCAGAAACCTTTTGCAATAATGGGAGAGACAAACATGATTGATCTTGGCCAATCAATGAAGTCCTAGTCTGAGAGCACTAGAGCGATTTATGATTTGGACTCAGTTTCCGTGGCTGTTGGCTGGGTTTGGGGAAGACCTAACAGAAACAGGCAAGGGAGGCGCAGCACGAGGCGGGCAGGGGCAGCTCTGAGCCTGCCGCGTTCAGGGGTTCAGGGGACGCGGAGCCCACCCTGGGCCGCACCCTGCCTGGCCTGAGCTCTACGCGCCTGGCCTGTCTTTCCGTCACATCAGGCTTTGGGCAGGCCTGATACGGCCAGTGTCAGTGCTGGAACCCTGAACTGACGTCGTGGCTAAAGGGTTGGAGAGAGGTAGAAAGATCAAGATGTTTAGCAAAAAGCATCCATGAGACAGGGTGACGGATTGCGCCTGGGCAGGCAGCGACAGGTAGGAGTCCCTCAAGGTGGCCTCACGTTGGTTGAGAGCTGTCTTCTTCCCCCCATGCAGGAAAGAGGGGGAGAAAAGAGAGCTCACAGCAATTAGCACTGACTGTATCTCAGCCAGTTTATATACTTTGACATATTGAAAGCTCACAACGCCCTTCTGGCGTGGACAGCAGTGCCCTGGGGCCGGGGCTGAGCGGCAAGGCCTAGAGGGCCCGGGGGAAGCGTCCCCGGTCGCAGAGGGTGGCGGTGTCGGCTGCAGGAACCTGGTCTCTCTGGAAAGCCGTGTCAACACTTCTCTTGTCCCTCATGGGTGGGCCTTCTAGCATTTGTATGCTCAACTTCCTAACTTCTCTGAAAAAAAAGAGCAGAAAGTAACATTCCATTCACTGAACTAAGCTGCTTTTTACCTCATGGCTTTTTTAGAAGTTCAAGAGATACCCTCTTGTTTATCAGCTATTCCAGTACAACAGGTTCATCCAACAGAACATGTCAGCTCGCAATGCAATCTGAGCTCAGTAACCTTGCTGCCAACGAGCTGACTTTGTGCCATGGTTTTAGAACTAGAAGAGTTACTTTGATGGTCTGGAATAGTTAAGCCTGTTGGCAATACGGGCATGACTTTTCATTATCTACACACTGCTATTTGCCAGATAGTGGGGCCTTTTGGAAACCAATGAATATCTTCATAGATGTACATGTTATAGTGTATTTTTCTGAGATTATGAAAAAAACATGTTCCACGTAATTTAGGTCATTTCTATAATAATGAGAAAATTAAAACATAAAGTATTGCTTCTTTGCATTGGCTTCTTTGGGCACAATATGTAAGAAAATTATGGAAATAATAGATAAATCCAAGAGTGTGTCTCTTCCAGGGAATAGAAACAAATGAGAATAAAATATAAAAAAGAGAAATGAGGAAAAAAACATAAAAACATAAAAAGAAAAGGAATATATTAGGTGTATAAAATTTGAAATTACAAAATCATGCTCTACCTAATTGCTAAAAAATTTTTTTCAATGCATAAGAATTAATATTTAAGGAAAGATTATTAAGGTTGACATAGCAAGAAATAAAAAACCTAAGTAAACAAATAACCATTGAACAAACTAAACATAAATGTAAGTATTTCCTCCAAAAAAGGTTCGGGCCCCCAGGATTTCATTGGTGAATTATTTCAGCTGTTCCATAGCTAATTGTCATGTCGGGCTCCAGGTCCTGTATCTTGCCTTTCACACATACTCTAAGCAGCTCCTTTTATCCTCCCCCCAACTCCCCCACACCTTTACCCAAACCTGCTCGACTTCCTGTGTTGTCAGTTTCAGCGTACGCCCTTGGCACAAGCTTGAAACCTTGATGTCATCTTCATCTCATCCCTCTTCCCTCCTCCTGTCCATACCACATCTTCTTGTTTTTTTTTCATTCTTTCTCAATAGGTTTTCTGAATCTTAACTCTTCTTTCCATTCTTCCTGCTACTTACTTGCTTCAAGTCCCCATCATCTCTCACTTGAAATATTGTAACAACCTCCTGTCTGATACCGATGCCACCAATGCCACCAGCTCTCTCCCACATTAGTTGGGGACTAATGAAGCTCTTCCCATAGAGAAGCTAATTCTGCACTATGCTTCTTAAACCCTCTGTTGGTTTGCCATTACCTGGGCGTGGCATGCAAGGGTAACAGGGTGAGCTGCTGAGAATTAAATGCAACATAGTAGGAAAAATCAACCAGATTGTTTTCAATTGCTCTAGGAAAAGCATACTCTATTTTGGTGAGAGAAGACCCTGCTATTGCATTTCTAAAGAAGCATTGCAAATCTAGATACCAGTATTGTAGGAAAAGCAGATACTCTGGTGATCTAGAGTCTACTAACTGAGCTTTTCTGCATTTTCCCACTGGCCATGAACACCCATTGTCAAGGAAAGGGCAAGGGAAAGAAAGGTTGGTCCTTGTTCCAAGGTTTGGGAGAGGCTGCCCCCTAGCGTGGGAAGGAATTCCAGGGATACACTGTCCTAAGGAGAAAGGACGAAGAGCGTTGCTGCAAATGGAGTTGCTACCCACAGGGAGACAGGCATCCTCTCTGCCACATGCCCTCTGCATACAGACTTTGAGATGGGGACAGCTGTGTGACTGCTGGGCTGGGGTGGAAAGAGGGCAAGGGAACGAACAATTGAGTATTTAGCTGCTGAGCTTTGGAACCTAGCAAAGGCGCCAGGAGCCTGGGTTTGGCCTACAGAGCTGCGCACCTTTGAATAAATGCAGGGACCTGGGCAAGAATCAGCAGACCTGAAGCAACAGCCAGCAACTGCGGTCCAAAGAGTCGAGGCCTTTCCCTTACTTCCTGGGCGACGTAAACCGCAGACTCCAGAAGCAAACCCAGGGAGACAGCACGGCTCCTGACAAGCGATGAGGTTGTACTTGCTGCCAGCTCTGTGTTGTGGGCTGAGCTTGATTTAACTTGATTTATAATATAGAAATGTGGTGGCTTTTGTTGTAGCCAAGTATCATAGACCAATTCTTACCTGTTATTTAAGGCCATTCATAATCTGACCCCAAGCCACCTTTAAAACTTTTTTCCCAGACATTCTCTCCAGGCACTTTATATTCCAACACATTAGCAATACTTGTTTTAAATATGCTGCTTCTTTCTCCTAGAATGTTCCCCCCCTCCCCCAACTCCTATCTGTCTGCACGGCAAACCTCCAGGAGGACCCTCCTTGCATAGCTCAGCTGCGCTCGGCCTCCCGCAGCACTTTCCCAATCTGAGTATTCGAACAGATTGTATCATGATTCATCTGTTCATGTTTCCCTCTAGACATACATTGGATGAATGGCCATAGAAACAGGTAGCAAGCTACCCAACTCATTCAATAACTCAAACATGACCCTTTAACCAAATGATACATAGAGCAATCTCGCTTCATCATTAGCATTATAGTGGACAGTGTAAATGCTATGTACCGAGCACAATTCCAAATGTCAGTGAATTGTCTTAATTTAATCCTTGCAATGAGATAGCTACTTTATTGTTCCCATTTTACAGATATGAACACTGAAGCAGAGAAAAGCTCACTTGCAAGTAACAGCACCAGGACTGGAATCTGGGCAGTTTGACTCCAGAGCCTGTGATTTTCATCTTAAATACTAAGAACAGACTCAGCTGTGTGTTTTAAGGACAGCCTGGCTAAACCAAGGAGGCTGTCCCAGTCTTGCTGAAGAGGCTTTTGCCTTTCTTACCAACAAAGTGTTGATAAAAGGTTCTTAGCCATTTTTGTGACATGGCAAGTGAAACTCAACACAGAAAGTAACCTCCCAACCTTTCTCTCCCCTCTACATCTTAAGAATAAACTTACTGCCAACCCCCACAATCTCAGCCGCTCCTTAACGTGGACTTAGGGCTTGGCTCCTGGAACCGACGACGAAGGCAGACGAGCACCTTTTATTCTTGGGGGAGTTGGCCCAACCCCATTTGGTTTGTTTACGGGGACATAGTCCTCCATCTCCCTGGCAAAGCGACTGGCCACGGGATGGGTGTGTCTCAAGCTTTCTAGAAACCTGAGTCCTGCGTGAAGTTACACCGGCTGCAGGGCAGCTGGAGCCCAGCTGTCCACGAGCTTCCGGTACTGACTTTCCTCGATCCCCCAAGACTTCTTCGGTGGTGAACTGAGGTGCGGTGAAGGGGTTCCCTTTGCTCTAGTGTTTTAGAATTGCAAAGCATGGCAGTAACAAAAGCAGGCTGACTTCTAGACAGTTTCACTTAAGAAAACCTCTACAGATAATGATGCTCCTTATGTCCTGCAACTGGGGTAGACCACCCCCACCCTACTGCCCTCAGGAGGACACTGCCCCCCCAAAGCCCAGTGGTTCAGTTCTTTTGAATCTAGGAACTCTTCCATTTCCTTCCAGTACATGCCACCCCTTCCACTCATTCCAAAACTGTTACCTAGAAATGGGGGCTCGGAAGAAGCCAGCTTTTTAGGTGGGAGCAAAATGCTGATGAGGCTTTTACCGCTTTTATCTTCCAGCTCAGACCACATGCCCACGGAGTCTGGAGCTTCAGGGGGGGCTTGGAAGAAAAGCATCAGATATCAGGTCCTCAGTAAGGAAAAAAAAAACACTTAAAATTTGGACTAGGACAAGATGGGGGCCACGTCCTCCCCATTTCATCCTGTGGCCCGTGGGACAACTCACCTGAGGATTATGGACTCAGGGCAGCAGCTCTCAAACTTTTTGGTCTCAACACCCTTTTAAAAATTAAAATATCTTTGTGTGTGTGTGTGTGTGTCAGACCTATCAATATACCGCATTAGATGTCAAAACTGAGAAATTTCAAAAATGTTTATTATAATTAAAAATAAATCCAATACGTGCAAATACAAAACATACATATATTTTTTAAAAGTATACTTTTCAAAAACTATTATTAAGGAGATAGGCATTGTTCTGCATAGAACAATCTCCCTCAATGTTGAGTTAGTAGCGGACAGATTATCACATCGTTTCACAGGTTCCATTAGCCATTGGAGCCAAGGTGTCATCACGCCATCTAATCCCTGGAAAACACCACTGTACACCTGGGAGAGAATGAGTGAAAAGCAACTAACATCTTAATATTATGAAAATGGTTCTGATTTGGCAGAACCCCAGAAAGGGTCTTGATATTCCCCTGCAGCCCCCATGTTGCACTTCAGGAGCCGTTGATACCAGGGTTTGACTTCGCTATTTACTGTTAAGGGCTTAGGCCCTAAGAAGTTACATGTTTTACTCTGTTAGAGATGTAAATATTTTCTGTCCAGTCAAAAAGATAACCCTAAAGGTCAGGATCTGTGTCTACCTCAGCAAACAATTCAAAATGCCTTTCCTGTCCTGGAGAAAGACATAAATCCCATGCCTCTAATTCTTCTTTGAGCCAGTTTTGCCATCTTACTGGTTCTCTTACAAATGGGTTGAACATAATCTTTAACTTATTTACTCCAATTGTATGCTCATGTTTTTAACTTTTGGAAGATTATAGTTTAACAGGCTGTTGGCTATTTTTGGAGGATTCAACAAGTGTTGTGTGAAAAAGGGTATACTTCTAGCTAGGCTAGGCTACACCTCTAGCTAGGCCCTTGTGAAAGTAGAAAGGGGGAAACAGGTGGTTTTGCTAAAGAAAAAAAGAAAAAGCTCTTTCTTCTGTAGCTAGAAAACATACCTGGAAGAGATTAAACAATCAAATGCCTTTCAGCATTTCAAATCCCAATTCTCAGTCTTAATCCAAAGGAGTAAAAGGTAGATCCTAAAGCATGGACAGGATCAGGACCAGAAAGGAGGCTGAGATCTGGGAGACACCTGATGATCCTGGGCAAAAGTAATCCAGAGCAGTTGCAATGTACATGAGTTAGATTGAATTATACACATTCTATTGGAGGGTGGTGGTAATAAGGTTGTGAAGACAATGACAATTAAAATACTCCTTCCATTTGTGCTAAAGGAAAAAATAATGAGGGAGAAGAACTTTCCATTCTTGCCAGTGGTATTGGGCCCCTCCTTGTGGAATCCTACTATTTACTAAATGTATTGAACAATATATTCCTAACTGCAAGCTAACTATTTTAGCTGCTACACAATTTAAGAAATGATGGAAGGAATAACTGTGCTAGACTCTGAGAAACTGTGTAGTTCTCGGGTGATAAGTGATTTTCAAGTGCAATGTTGACTTCCTGTGATGACTTTAGAATGTAACTTTGCCTAAATTGCAACTCCACAGTTGAAATTTACCACCATCATAAAGCACCATACTGGGATACAGCCTGGGCCGGGGAAGAGAATCTCGGTCATTGCAACCAATAAACTGAGGATTAGAGAATGGGTTGTGTTGCTAAGAGAAAGAAAATACAAGAGCAGAGTTCAGATCAAGGATCAGACTTCCAAGGTTGCTGGGGTTGCTTACCAGCCCTAAAATACCCAAAGTCACATCAACTAGCGGCTGGCTAGTTGAGTGTTACCAGAGAAACCTCTGGGCTGGGAACAAGATTCTGGGACTTCTCTAGAGTAGTCCTCAGGTCCTGGGCCCCAGTAACAGCCCTTAGAAGGGAAATGCTTGCCTGCGGCCATGGAAGGCAATGGGGGAGAGGATGGCCACAGAGAGAATCCAGGCAAGCAGGGACCAACCATTGGAACTCACTGCTCTCCTTTTCCAAATGAATGTTCTTATAGTGAATTTCCTGTTTTCCCTCCATAATTAATTATAGGTAACCTGCGAGCAGTCCAGCTGAGTGGTCAAGAGCATGGGGCTCAGTTACACTCCCTGAATCTGGACCCTGGCTTTGCACTACGTGACCTGGATTTATTCCTGTGTTCCCATCTGAGAAATGGAGATTACAGAATCTACCTCGTAGTTGTGAAGATCAAATGAGACAAAACATGCCAAGTATCTGGTACACAGAGGCATTCAATAAATATCAGTCATTGCAAGGTGAATTAGGGGTAAAAACATCATTTGGCCGTTCATAGGTTGCAGGATGAGGAGCTACACCTGGACCTGACCATCATAAAGATGCTGGACTTAGACCCCAAGTCCCTGTAACCTGTAACCACAGACCTCCACAGGAGGCAAAAGGCTTAGGGTTTTCTCTGATTTTCAGTGAAATGTGGGGCAGCATTATTATTTAGGGCAATCCAGGGATACCTACTGGTTTAGTCTTCCCAGCCTCCTCCTCTTCTTATTTTCAATAATAAAATCCACTTTTTTTTTTTTTTTTTTTAAGGAGAATTCACTGCATGTCAGGTGGGCAAAGATTGATGCCTAATCAATGACAGCTGAATCAGGGGACCACGTTTCCCAAACTGAGCCCACCGGGGCCCTTCCCTAGTCATTTCTGCCAAAACTTGAGACATACCACCTTTTTTACTGCAGTTGTTGCTTAGACTATGTTTTTTTTTCTCCAGAAGGCACAGAGCACACTATGTGGTGACAGTCCACTGGCAAACCAGAGACAATGAAAGACACAGACACAGCCCTAATGACATTGTTCTGAGTCCCTAAGTTCAGATGCCTTCCTAGACTCCCTTTTTCTGTTAGCCTGCTTTGGGTTCTATTCCTGCCACTGACAAAGACCTAACCAACCTGAAAGGAAAACACTGAGGAATCTGGAAAGGAGGTACTTATTTGAATTCACAGCTAATATAAGAAGAGATGGAAATACATGTTCTTACCATGCAAGAAAGAACAAAAGCAACCGTAACTGGATAGCAGCATATGTAAAGGAGAATTTCACTCAGAACAGAGATCGCGTGGTAGGAGTAAGGTATGTTTTCACAAGCCCGACAGCTCATTCTCTACACACTGAAGTCTGAGAACCACTGTTCACTGTTGCAATGCACAATATACCTGTGCTTCCTCACCGTGAATTTTCTGGAAAAAAAACTCAAGTATGAAATTTATGTCAATAATACGAAACTCACAGGTGGATGGACAGTAAGCAAAGGATTATCTTTACTGACTGAAAAACCAGAGAAATAGACTACCTGCAAGATCCGTAGGCTATAGCTCTGAGACTGGTACCATGTAGCTAATAGAAGATGCTGTTTCTGTCAAGAGATTTAAAAATTCAGAAAAACCAGACTTCCATTCTTCACAATTCACTATTTCTCAAAAGGAAATATGACTGTAAGTCTTTTAACAAATAAAAATGCAAATCTTTTGCAGTCCACGAACCTTTTCTTGGAGCATAACTTTCCTATCTCACTGCCACCACCCACCCTACTTCCAAAATTCTCCTTGTTATTTAATATCTTCCAAATATCTTAATTAGTTAATTTTTTAGGAACTCAAAGGAGAGTTTTCATGGCTTAAGCAAAATTATAAGCACAAAAATAACTTGTGGCTTATTAGTTATTCAGGTAAACACCTATAGATTGCTCCTTTTCAAGTTGTGACTACCTCCTTAAAAAATGGCTTAATTGAAGCTTAATTTTATTTAGAATACAAAAGAGCAAGTATAATATCCTGTAAGAGTTCATATCTTATAGTATATGTGTACCTTATGTAAATAAAAAATATGAACACTGCCTAATTTTAAAATTCTTTTTGCTGTATCTGCTAATAGAGATACAAGAGCTGGATATAAAACTATCTGATAAACTGCTTCCCTTTGTTAGACTAAGTTAACTCGTTCAGGACAAAAATCTCCACAATTCCCCACCTCAAAGCTTCAGCAGTATACTAATGAAATTCTGACAAGCACAGAGTCAGGTTTTTATATTCAATATCCATGGATCACTGATCCTGTTTTGTGGATCAAAAAAATAACCTTATTTTCATTTGTAGCTATGGGTAGAATATACTGGTAATTTATATTCCTATCCTAGAAGAGTGGAACAAAGGCTATGTGTGGACAGTGTACTGGTATTTTGGGAAATGAGTTCCTCATCTGTGAGGACAGCAGCCACAGAAAGTGACAAATTCAGAGGCATTAACAGTTTCAAACTTTCACCTTGTCTAACACAAAATTCAGTGGTAGATTCAAAGGGGGAAAATGGGCTGAAGTTCTTAAAGCTGACATTTAATAGACTATCTGAAATACCTATCACACGTAAAATAATCCTATAACCATTGCCACCACATTCTATGATGGGCAATGAGACTTAGATCTTTAGTGTACTCTCCAAAAAAAGTATGTCAAATAGGTTAACCCACTGACACATTTCATGTATTTACTATTTGAACTAGCTAAACTAAATAGTACTTTCTATGGAGTATGTCCTAGGACTTGTACTATCTTTACCCCCCAAATTAAACTACCATCTATCCATCTATTTCCTTTGACCCTACAAACATCCTATTAGAACATAAAGAGGGAAGCATATCAAATGCATTTGGCTTTTCTTCTGCTGAATGAACCAAACCCCCCCCACCCCAAAACCAAACCAAAAAAAAACCTCATTCCTGTTTTGAAAACTAATGAATAGTCTGATATTAGAAAATGTCACATTAATAGTTGCCTTTGAATTCTCTTTTAACTTCCCAAAGAAATAAGTAAATTGGCCTAAACAGTAGCTTATTTGACAATATGCAAGAAGCACAGATCATACAATGAACATTCACATTTAATTTCAGACCTATTAAAGCATCCTATAGCTAATCTATATTTCTAACTGTAATTTGTATTACCTGAGCACATACTTGCTGGAAAGACAAGGATGACCAAGTTGGAAAAGACCCATCTATCCCAGCCATCGACCTCACGGACCAGGCGGCAGTAAACGCACAGTGGACAGACCCCGGGAGACGAAAGAACTGGGCTCTGAGGCCGCATCCTCTGCTGATTTACCACATGACCTTGGGAACCCCCCTCAATTGCTCCAAGCTGCCTTCTCAAGAGTAAAAGAGAGAAATTAACTGTCCTACATATGTAAGGTACCTACTGTAATGTTCAAATGAGAAAGTGAAAATGCTTTGTAAAACTGTAAATCAGCTTAGCCCAAAATCTCTGGAAGAAAAGAATCAGATTATATTCAGGGACTATGAATCCTTTTTAATCTTCTAGTTTCCTCATTCATAAAGGAGGGATTTGGCCCATAGATAAAGCAGAATTAGAAAAGCTAAGTCATTAAAAAAAAAAATCAATGATCTGCATCTCACACAGTTCAATCACACTGTTAGTATCAACAGTGATTATTCCAAAGGCTTAGGGATAATGAATGATTTCAAACAACTTTTCCAAGGCATGAATATTACGGTAAAATCTATTTTAAAAACTCAGACACTAATGAAATAGTTGTCTAAATGATATTAAATCATGAAGTTGGCATAGATTTATAAACAAGATAAAATAAGAGCAGACATAAAATAGTTTAATGAATCCACTTCCTTTATTGCAGCAACTTCTGTACAAAGCAGCAACTGCAATTCTCAAAGTTAAAACATTAGAAAAGCATTTGTGTGACAGTTATAGTACAGTATTATCAAAATATTACATTTTCAAACTTAGTAGATGATCATCCACCAGAGCTCAAATCTTTAAATTATTTCCATAGTCTTAAAAAATATGTAATGTCAGAAAGCATATAAAAAGAATGTAAAAGGAAACCTAAAATACAAATGAAATAATGTAACAAATAAATATTTGATTTCAGTTACCATTAATAATCAGCTTAACACCACCATTCTCTCTAAACCCATTGAATTCTTACCTATAGGAATAATGAACTGTCAAATGTCATTGTATAATTATTTATTTCCAAGTTATCACTAATAATTAGAACTAAAAAAATTTGGCATTAAAATAATCAAAATTCAGCATAAATAAAGTACAACAGCTTCAACACTAGCTAGCTTCTCTAAGAATTAATCATTGAAATTTATTAGAGCACTACAACCACCTTGAAACTTTTGACCTGGTGTCTAGTGTTAAGTGAAAGTAATACAATTTTTTTTAAGTGAAAAGCTTCTTACATTATTTCACAGACAATATTACCCTCCCCACATTATGCATATTTAGATATATTTTTATGTACTTTATACACACATGTATAACGCAGGACATTTGGTTCCTGTAGTATAGATCACAATGATGTTTTCCTGAATGGGAAAAACTTAAAAAACAAAACAAAAAACAAACAAACAAAAAAAAGGTAAGTGTACCTGTGCACATATCAAGATAGCAGCACTCAGTCCATGCCCTATTATCCATTTTAAAAGTTCACACATGATATTGTTTACTGAATATATTTCTACTGTCTTTCCCCCCAAACACTGCAAAACCTGCAATAAATGGAACAATGCTGTGAGTTATAATGTAGAAAAGAACTTTTAGAAAATCAGTTACTTCATTTTCTTAATATTCTGAATTCAAAATTATCAGACCTCCAATTTTTATTAATTGAATTCATACTCATGCAGCAGAATACTGCACCATTGAAAAGAATAATTTTATAGAATTCTATCAAGATTCATGAAACTTGCATAAATTCTACACCATGGAAACTTATACCAATGAATCCACCAAACAGTATTTTAGATGAAATATTCCCGATCTTTTAATTGGATAACTGCGTGAAATTACAGCATGCCCTTCAAATGATCACCCTTGTTCTCCGTGAAACCTATATCCATCAATCGGATTTTGAACTTATGTTTACTAAAACAAAAAAATAATTTAATCTAATGAATCTTGATCACTTTAAAATGCAAAACACCAGCAACATAAATTTCATTATATATACACATATGCATCTGTGTATGCATATACATATACACACACACACATACAGATATGTAGACATAAATCCCTTGAAATGTTTTTAGGAAATCCTTCCTTGAATAAAAAATGAAAAACTTCACATTAATAATTGTATATAAAGCTTTTAGTAACAGTACATATGCACTGTCAAAATTGTACTAGTAGACTGTGATGTCAAAACAGACATTTCAAAAGCACAAACTGGCAGTTTTTCTTAACACAAAAGTTTTAAAGTATTACGAATGGATTAAATTTAAATGTTCAGAATAATCTGTTCAAACCTGAGTGTATTAAGACTAAGTGTATTTGACAACTGAATGAAGTAAGCCTAAAAACATTTCACTAAGAAACCAGTGGTCCATTTAACCATTTGATGAAACATTATTTTAATGATTTATAAAGGATGGTACAGTATAGTGAAATTCCACATAGTGTTTATTGAAATATTCTATTAGATGACATTGCTTTGTCTAAATTTCCTCCAGAAAAAAAAATCTGTTAGCATTTCTTAAAAGTCCCTCAGATTTGAGGAAAATTCTAAATTAGGACAGATCTCTTTCAAATAAATACAAATGATCTTGTTTAAAGAATGACAACATATAATTTTTCATCATGGTATATTCCAAGTATTGGATAAATCCTCAACCTTCCCTAACGTTTCAAGAAATAATAATGAAGATTGATATAGTACCCAATCATAAGGGTTTAAAAAGGTATTTTAGGACTTTTTATCTTAGCTCTACATTTATAAGTACTCATGTAAACCTAACCTTGGGGTCACTTTTTGATTATCATATTTTTTCCCCATTTTTCATTAACCTGCCCTAATTCTCACCTTTAATATCTAACAGATACCTTTAAAAAAGTAATAGAAAACACACAGTAGTCAACACTAATTGGTCAATGGAAGAAGAAAAGCAGTGTCCATTTTGTCTTAAGGTGGAAGAGACTAGAAATAAAAATAATAGCTGAAGGCAAAGTTTGACATTCTATAAATTTATAAAAGAGGATATATGGATGAGATTTGGTTAATTTCAGAAGGCACCTCAAGGCTAAAGGCTTTTTGTACTCCTTTCATCAATCAAAATATAACACACTTTTATTGCTATTCCAGTAGCAAAGGAAAACTTTACTCTCATGAACTTTAGTCCAAGAAAGAATCACCATTCATTAAGATTGAGACATGGAATTGACTAAAACTGAAGTCTCCATACACATATCAATGGAGCAACTTTCCTGTGTGCTTTCAAAGTAATGAAATAGTGAAAGAAAAGTCACCATTTGCCATTGTGATGTTAATATGTCATTGAAGATTTCAGTTACTTCACTAGGCACTAAGTACCACTCTGGAGGACTGTCCATTGTGTAGAACATTTAGGAATAGAAGGTAAGGACACTCTGATGATTCCCACGGACTAGGAGGATTGGTGGTAGGTCCTTAGATAGAGCTTCTAACCACGCCATGTAGAGAGCACTAGACACAGCACCTTTTCGTGCAACTGGAAGACTCCTGGCATCCAAAACAGAAAGGAAATTGAGCAATACACTTGAGAAGAGTAAAATGTAACAAAAATTATAAATGAAGTCACAATAAAATTAACTAGAATTTACTATAATTTGTTATAATTACAGAATACTTCCGAGTGTGGGGAAATTCTCCATATAGGAATAGCAACTACAGCACGCATCATTTAACGATGGGGATGTGTTGGGAGAAATGCGTCGCTAGGCAATTTCACCCTTGTGCAATCGTCACAGTGCACTTACACAAACCTAGGTGGCAGAGCCCGCTGCACACCTGGGCTGGATGGCACAGCCTGCTGCCGCCAGGCTACAAGCCTGCACAGCACATCACTGCATTGAACTCTGCAGGCAACTGGAACACAATGGTAAGTATTTGTGTATCTAAACCTAGAAAAGGCACTGTAAAAATACATCATATAATCTTAAGGGACCACCGTCATGGATGTGGCCCACCATTGACCAAAACACCTTTATGCATCATGTGACTGTGCTAAACACTCATATTACTATTTCCGTTTTCCATTTTAAACAAAAGATTTTTAAAAACCTGTTCATAAGAACAGCAAATAAATATTCCTATAAATCAAAATACATTTGGTATCTAACACTAAATCCCAAATTCCCCGTTTTTCGATGAGAATAGAATTCTTTTAGGAGAAAGGATGTTTCTATGGGAATTTAGAAAATGGAAGCTATATATGGATAAATGAAATTCTTATCTTCTTCTATTTTTCTGGGTTTTAGTTGCTATTTATAAGTGATGGTGTAGTGGCTAGTTGCTACGCAGAGTGAAGTTTCTCTCTAAATTTCTATGTTTTAGTGTCTTCCGTTACAGGTATTTGATCATCAGCAGAACCTGAAACTTTCTGATATACTGAATGGCTATTTTTAAACTAACAGTCCTTTAGTATTACTTTTTCCATCACTTGACATGGTTTTTTGGAGGCCTGAGCTTTCCTTATCTATTAAGGACAAAGGCTCTAGAACTGAGAAAATTTGGGTTCAAATAATATCTAGCTAACCTACTTTAACAGAGGAAGAGCCAAAGTAGGCAATTAGCATCTATATTTAACTCGAGGACAACGTATCTATATGTAAAGTGTGTGTGGGGGGAAACCTGGGAGTGGGGATTCGAATAGGAATCTCGAATCAAATTTAATCCTCCAGATAACTTTCTGAGGTTATTGTCATAAAGAAGCAAGCTGTCCGGGAGCCAAATTTTAACATGGGACCATCCCACCTCACACATGCGTGATGGCTACGCTGTAATGTTTACAAAGCTAAGGAATTTTGAAAAGGTGAGAAGGGTAAAGGAAAAGTTTCAGAATAACCTATTATGATAAAGAATTAGTTAGATCATATAATGCTTAAGGTTAAAGTTTTTGTCTTTCCTCCTAACTTAAATGATTTCTCCAAAAGCTTAAAGCAAAGTACATTCAAAAAAGTTTTTTCCTCCTTATAACACCTAAGTCATTGTGGGTGCCATATAGATATGTACTTGGAATATAAGTTAATTCAAAGTACATCATCCTAAAATGAATAACAATAAAATCTTAATATAGATATTACTCACATGACAATAATATTAGCTGTGCTTGAATGTTCCTTTAGTAGTTCATTTAACCTGATCTGCCGGTATGTCTGAAATGAAACAGGACAAAGTCATTTCTAGACCATTACGACTGGTTCCTTCGATACCACATTGCACTTCTTGGTATTTATGTCTTAAGGATTTTAAAGAACCACATAGAAGCTTAATGAAAAGGAAGCAGAAGAAAAGAATACCTTGGTCTTATAAAGTTCAAGCTCATTATCTGTTATTCGCCATGGTTCATCTTCCTTCATTTTATCTGCAATATCTTGTTCTTTATCATCTTCGTGAAGTCTGTATGGCTCAATCATTTCATCAAAAGCTACAATACTTAAAAAATTGAAAGAAAAATGACAATTAACTTTATTTAAATTACATAACAAGAAGATCTTAAACACTAAATTCTAACTTGAAAAGTTAGTGCTTCTCGTCTATCGTGCTCCCCTTCATACCCAAACTACAACAGTCACTTTGGCAATTTATTTAAAAAACAGCAATTGCTAGTGTCTCAAACTGATTAGAAATTTAAAACCATACTGACAATACAGGTTGAGTATCCCTAATCTGAAATGCTTCAAAATCTGGAACTTTCTAAGCATCAACATGATGCTCAAAGGAAATGCTCATTGGAGCATTTTGAATTTCAGATTTCCAGATTAGGAATGCTGAACCAGTATGTACAATGCAAATATTCCAAAATCCAAAGGAATCTGAAATTCAAGCATCTGGGATAAGGGATACTCAATGTGTAATAAAATTGCTGTTTTTAATTGCTAAAGCTGATCTCCCTGTATCCACCCCTGCTTCTATGCCCACCCCCCTCAACTTGAATAAATTTTATCAAAGTAGCCAAAATGCCAATTGTGCTACTACTTTGCTCAATACACCCAAAGGCTTTCCCAGTTCAAATACCAATGGATAAAAATAGTGCAAGAAAATACACTAGAACACTTTGAAGGGAGGAAAGGGCAGATACTAAAATTTTAAAAGACACAGAATTAATTTCTAGATCTAAAGATCCTTACTAGGACAAAAGGTAATAAAAGAACATGAATGGCACTGTAATCCCCTATGAATATGAGAAATATTTTTTAGTATCACATCTAGTTAAGCACATGGTATATACTGTTTTATAATAGAAGCAATCTCTCCCTGATTACAATCTCAAAAAATATACCTTACTATTTTCTATTTAAAATAAATTCTTTATATCAGCGTCATCATTTCTTCAACATTTATCTGAGAATAATTAAAATTGTATCTGGTAAAATAAATACAACTATAATTATAACAACCTCTGTATACCATTTTCTGGTAGAATATTCCAAGAGTCTGTTCTAGGGGAATTGTGAATGCAATTATTGTATGTAAATTCTTAGATTCTCCTACTTTAGCAATAAAACAAAACAGTGGAAAGTAATCAGTATTTGGAGTAGAGACTGAGTGGTTATCATCAATGTGGGCAGGAACAATGGAAATAAACCATCTGCGGCATTAACAATTTTCAGAAATCACATAAAGTAGTGATCGAAATCCTCTCCAAAAATTGAAAACTCTTTAGACTTATTTTAATATCTGCTGTAGGCATGCCAAGTATCAGTGCTAAATTTTTAAAAATTGACTTCACATGTAACTAATAGCAGGAAAAAGAACTCTAGGTACTTAGTTTAAGTTGAATTTGTGTCTGAGTAGGCCAACTAAAAAAGGATCAGAAATTTGTAATTTATACATAACTTACTTTTCTTTCTTTGGTTTGGTATTGATATCTCCTAGGACCATAATATCTGAGAAGTCTATCCGGAACTTACTAAGCAAGGTAGCCATCCTATAACAAAAATGAATAAGCACTGAGATGCATGAAGGGCGCATATAAGTAGCTTTATTCTATACCAGGCTGAATCCATCTACCAGAAGAGCATGGTTTACAGGAGAAGCCTGTAAGGTGCTAAACCACGTCCACCTGAATTAATTCACACCGTTCATTCACAAGTAGACTTCTAAATTCCCCAGTAGAAACTTCTGCTACATTCTTTCACTTTCTCTGAACCTCTCCTTGGTATCCAACAGTGAGTAGGCAGAGAAAGACATTAAAAATGAAGTCTGAATGACAACCAGTATTTTTTAAGCTAATTTTAGTCCAATTATATTAGTAAGTATATGAGTTTCAGTAAAAACTAGTAAATGGATATTATTTTTAGATTATTCTTCCATCCAAGAAGAATGCTTATCTCAAGGCCCAAATAGGACTTTGTGGGCCAAACTGAAGACACCGCTAACAGCAGATTAATTTCACAGCTTGTGTGGGGGGAGGGGGGAGGGGAACTGGAACAGGCACAGAAAAGGAACAGCAAAGAGCTTGGCTTTTCAGCAAATATCCTTTTGGAAGCATAGCTGGCAATGAAACACTGGTGGCAACAACAGAAAAGGTGAAGTGCACATACACACACACAACAAAAGCAATTTAAAAAACAATTTTTTCAATAAAATGAGTTTTTAAAATTAAGACATGAGATATTAGAAAGCAGATAAGCTACAGGTTTAACTATTAAATTCATTACTAGTATTTCTTGCATAATTCATTATTAGAAATGAATAAACACCTACTTGAATTCCAGTATCTACCTTTATACTGAGTTCTTACTATACAACGTGCTAAACAATATAGGGCCCACAAAACTCAAATTTAAGAAAATATAATACAGGCCAGAATGTGAGGAGTGGTAGGCATCAAGTGTATTGTGATTCGGGAAGGAAAAATAACAACTAGTCAAGGCGGCAAAGGGAAAAAAAAAAAAAAACAGGGAAAGCATGAGGAAGAACTGAGCTGGGTTTTAAAGAATGGCCTATTTAAACAGATAACAGGAAAGGCAAGCGAAGAGCCACTCATATTTACAGGGGAGACATGAGCCCCAGTAGAAGCCCTGACGTCACAGCGTGGTCAGGGCATGTGCAGAAGCGTAAGGTGGGGCACATCTGGGGCAGTATGAGATAGACATGGAAAGGGAGCAGGAGAACATACTGTCAAAGGCCTTACGGCAATTAGACTTTCTCCGGGAGGTCACGGAGAAGTTGTTCGAGTACTTTGGGCAGAGGAATCACGTGGCTGAGACTGCTTTCCAAGCATGCACCTGGCAGGGCTGTGCACAGTGTGTGCGGCGATGCCAGAGGCAAGGCGGAGGCACTTAAAGAGCAGGAGAGAAGCACTGAAACCAGGACTAGCGCTGTGGCAGGACAGACGGAAGGGGGGGGATGTGTAACAATGGCATCCTGAAACCCCTGTCGTCTAGAAGTCTACAGAATGCATCCCATATATAGTAGGCAATCTTTGTGTACTTTCTTCCCCAATTAAAAGAAAAACAGCTGCTTAATATTTTAGTGCTACAAGAATTTAAGAAGAACCTTCTAAATGCTAATATGTTAAAAATATCACATTTAAATAAAATGAAGTACCTACAACTTAAATGTGAAGACTAAATTAAAGAGAATGAAGTTATGTTTAAGTAGAATTTTCAGCTTCAGTATAGAACAGAGGAACATGACTGACATTTTCTGGATTGTCTAATTTTTACCCTATCAAATCTATATTGTGATAATGAAGTGCTACTAGATTAATGCCCTTCCGTTTTAAAATGAACTTACGCTCTCCGGTCATGGTCTATTCTGTTTATTTTTCCACCAATGAATACTCTGATCTTACAGTCTTTCCACTTTTTCTTGGTAGTCAGAAGATAAGGTATCAATAAGGTCAAACCTGAATTATAAAAATATAACAAATGATTTATAAAATGCTAATTTATCATTCAAAAACTTTTAATTCAATTTAGTCTCTAAAAACATGTTCACTACAACTCAATATAAAACAAAATTCTTTCTGTCCTTCCTTGATAATTAGTCAAAAAAGCCATCAGACAGGCCTAAGCAGGGAGGGAGGCCCGGTGGCGTCTGGGTCCGTCTGAGGAAGCACACCAAAGGGGACAGGGGACCGGCAGAGCCGGGAGACTGGTCGCACACAGGAGGACTGAGGACATGAGCATATTCAGTGACCCTAACGGGAGCCAGGTTAACACCGAAATGAGAAACATGAAAGGGAGAAGCTGGGCTGAAATTGCTATTTGATCTCTGTACCTACACTCACTCACTCACACACACACACACACACACACAAAACATATGTATGCGTATTTCCTAGCTCTGTCCTCTTAGTGGTCCTGGGAACATATCTAGTAGCATATCTAATACCTTGATCTTTGTTTCTAAATACTATTCTCCACTAAAAGGAACCAGCGTTCCTTGGATAAAGGGTTGCTTCCACAGCTGGTGTAGAGAAAGTACAAAACTACAAACTGAGCCTGTGATGTCGTCTCGTGTCAGAAAGTAACTAAAAGAATGACTGGACATGATAAATGGACACAGAAGAGGATCCCACTGGCTAAACATGGGACAAATGGAACATCAAAACAAATAATGAGAGTAACAAATTATACCCCACTGAATAAAACAGGAATCAATGAGCCCATCCTGATAGAAATAAAGAGAAAGCTCTTCCTTGCAGTAATATGCCAACTAACAAACAAGGAAGAAATGATGGGATTGGAAAATTACCATTTGGCAATCATGACAATAATAATAAATTCAGGAAGAAACATTTATGGTTGCTAAAGATAGTGGTAAAGGTAAAATGATACATTTAAATACTCTCCAAGTAACTCCTCCCTTCCCCTCCCACCCCCAAGACCTATAATTATAAAGGGGGGAGTAACTTTCCAGTGGATAAATCTGGTGAAAGCCACACTGCTCATGGTCAAAGTTAACATCACCAAGGATGGGACAGACAAAACATCACATGTCACCTAATGAGATGTAGACAGAGGAGCACAGCAGTACTTCTGTGATATTTCTGCTATAAATACATAAACAAATTATGATAAAAAGAAAAACAGCACTCCAAATTGAGTGACACTCTACAAAATGGGCTGTAATATTAAAAAAATCTTAAGGTCATGAAGCTCAAGAAGTACAAGGCAACTTCCACACTGAAGGCTACTGAAGAAGCCTGACAACCAACCGCCGTGCCCGGTTCTGAAGCTAATCTATGGGTGAAGGGTGCATGCCACTTCTCACTGCTGTTCTCACAGCTTCAGAAAAGTCATTAAACATGTATATTAACCACCTTACCTCCATCGTCAAAAAGCCACCACACATCGATAGTATTCTTGCCTTGTTTCTTCTGAAACTGTGCACTAGCTTCAAGAAGCTTTTGGTCAGCTACATTTAAAGGCACAATAGGGCCTTTGGATTCTAAAGGATTAATCAAAAAAAAAAAAAGATATGAGGGAAATAAATATTAAAGTCCCTTTTGTTGATCTTCTATGGTTTCCTAACTTTGATGCATTGATATGTTTATAATACAGATAGTTGTATTTGGTATCCATTGTAAGTATTTGGCTGTTTATAATTTAAACATACTTTAAAAATGGCTACAGATAAATACCTGTTTACAATAACTAAACTAATCCAAATTATCTTGCCTAATTTCTAATATTTTGAAGCATTCTGAATGAATGTGAATGTAAGAGAATCATAAATACCAATCAAAAAAATTATACTTGGCCGCTAAATTTTGTTTTTTGGTTTTTTTTTTTTTGAAAAGCTGTTTTAGTCTAACTGGACAAATCAAGCTTTTATGCCTGGTTCTGTGAAAATATTTCTTTTGTAATCTGGTATCTCAATAATGTAAAGCTCAAGACTTTTTTTTAAATAAAAGTTGTTATCTGTAATATAAATGACAGAAGGGAGCTGAAGACATACTAATACAACTTTACAATTATCACACTGAAAGCTTAGTCTAAGGAAAAACTCCCTTGTCTTTATTTATCTTTCGTCCTCTCAGTATGTGACACCCAATTCTAAAGCCATATAACTGCCACATCTTTCTCTGAACCACAGAAAGATGGGGGCTTTCCTGGAAGGGCACCCAGCTGCTGTAAGTCTAAAGGGAATATGCCAAGGGAGTTCCCATTTATATTCCCAGGAACTTAAAAAAAACAAAAACAAAAAGCAAAAACAGTGTTGGTACTGTGCGCAAGCAAATGACTATTATGACACTCCTACACCAAAATTTTAAAAGCAGAAATCCACAGGAGGAAATCTGATCACTTTTGCAGAATGTCATTCACTTTTCATGCTGCCATGGTATATGCAAACATGACAAATGATTTTGCACGATGAAATAATATGGCTACCAAACCACACTGCTCCATAACTCTCACCTCTATCTCCTTCTCATAAAATGCATGTACGTTGACATGACTTGTGTATCTCCCAAACGCAGCACGACTGTGAGAAATATTATAATTTTTGAAATGAAAAATATATTAGTATCAAAATTGAGGACTTGGCTGCTTACAACTGATGGTAAAGAATGCAAGTGACACTGTAAATAAACCTATTTCAGTGTCCCTACTTATCATCTAAACCATGAAGTTTAAATTAAGAAAAAAAATACTGACTTTCAGGGTTTGAATATTTCAGAAATGCTGTCATGATTTAAAAGAATTTGTCTCTGATATATCACCTTTTCCCAAGAAGATATAACTCTTCAGTTGGGTTAATGATAATTTTTCTAATCTGCATTTAATAGGTAACTGTAATATCACCTTACCATGGAAAATAAAAACTAAGGTAAAAAAAGAAAAGAATAAGGTTGGAGTTAAAGAGTTAACAGTATGAAAAAAGGGATTAAAATAAAATGATGAAAAATGCCTGCCTTTTTTCAACAGTGGTTGAGTTGGAGTCTTGCCATCCTCTTCCTCGTCTAGATTATATTTAAAAAACACAAAATATAAGTTAATTGTTTTTATATTAATAAAAAACCTAAATAAAGCACATTTATAAACAAAACATACTATGAAGCAACAGTCCACAAAAAGAAAAAAATCAAGGCTGAAGATTAATATTTTCTATACTGAGTGTGAAATATTTTAAAAAGCAAACATATTTTAGACCTCTCCCCTACATGGCAACTGATTAACACATCTAAATTTTATTTCTGCAAAATTATCAAAAAAACTTCAGATTTTTTGAATTTTCATATTTGAAATTAGTTGTAAAGATGTTGAACTATGGCTTATAGAGTAGAAATATGACATTAAAAAATTGATATTGCAGATAATAAATTTTAACCATGCTACTGCATCACTATGCAAATGACTGAAAAGCAATTTTAGAACAATTAATGGATATTTGGTATCTGTAAAAAACTAATCACTATTTCACCACTTGAAATACTAAGGAATTTGATCAGACAGAAGTCTTTTTTTTGCTTTATATAAAATGCCAGGTTATAAATAAGTGATTTTTTTCCTAAATATATAAATGTATATATATATGTATGTGTACATATATTCATCCATTTATATTTAAATATCTATGAATATTTTTCTTCAGTTAATGGTTTTCCTAATCTAATTCTTTTCTTAACATAAGCTTGCATTATTTGTTTCGGGTATGTAAAAGTCTGGACTTGGGCATGAAAGAATATACTGTGATGGGCTCTGGAGTTAGACGCCAAGATTCCAATCTTACCTCTACCCCTTCTACTAGCTGCGTGAACTTCAGCTAGTTAACTGAATTCCTCACCTCTCTCATTTGTAGAAAGGGTTAACAGTACCTACCTTAAGTAAGACTGTTATGCTGCAAGCATTAATGCACTGAGCTTAGTGCCTGGCACAAAGTCAACATGCGAAGGGTGTTCTTTTTGTCCCCTTGCACATCATATGCTTCAATAATCAAGACAAACATCACCAAATACTAGGACTATATAATCACTACACTAGAATGTTTCTAATACTGTAGATTTTAAAAGTGTATAAACTTATGCCTGTTATGGAATATGAACAAATTATCATATTTAATTTTATAGTAGTATTAAATATGCCCTTATAGAGTAGATATTTAATAGTATCTGTCTTTGATGATTACAAAATTTATAAATATAACTATGGACATTCTGCACTCATCTAAAAAAGCTTGGAAATGTCAAGGAAATCCTGACATTTCAAAATGATTTAAGCTAAGTTAGACATTTAGATTTTTACAAGAAAAAGAAGAGTAGAAATATACTGATCCAGTTTCCTCTTCTATGAAAATAATGATTTCATAAGATTGTGACACATAATAAGCTAATGTATGAATAACATCTACGTGTTTGTACAGAGTAGATGTTTGATAAATATTACTTCTTCCCCTCCCATTGCAACTTCACCTATTAATTCCTAACCGATTCTGTAGAGACATGATCCAAGAAAAAAAGGGCAAAAACAAACAAACAAACAAAAAAGTAAGAGGAAATGAAAGAATGTATACCACAAGTAAAAATAAATGCAGGACATGAGAAACTTTATCAGAATCAGGCTATAGAATTTTGAGGCAAAACAGAAAAGAAATTACAATCAAGCCAGCAAAGAATTGAAAGGGAAAACAGGTGTCAACTAAACTTTCAAGTACTACTACTCTAAGTGAACAAGGTAAATAAGAAGGAAAGAAATAAAAAGTAACATTAACGCTTCTAAATAATATAGAAGAGATAAATTACACAGAGACATGATTTGTCTAAGGTTATCAATTTCAGAAAAAGAATGGTCATTCTTTTACAGGAATCAAAAGTATAATATGGTTTGATGATTTACAGTGCAGATTTTTTTTGCGTGTCAGCTGGCAATAGGACAGATGGAGATACTAGACTGAACAGAGGTAGGAGAGTGAGGGTGGGAGAGTAAGATTTGGAAGTCATCCCTCTTTCCTTCTCATAAATATGAAATACAGATCTGTGGATAAAATTATCTGAAAGTCTTGTGAGATTTTTTTAACTCTAAAATTACCATGTTCTTTCCACATTCAGATTTAAACTATGCTTCAAATTAAAATGTTTTATTTAAAGTATAAATAAAAACACACAAGACCATAGTAGTAAACAATTGGCATGGTTTCTGTTCCATGACCTAATACCTCAAACCTACCGCTAGACATTTTGTAGCCATTTCTGAAAGCCATAAATTTTACCTCACCAACTAGAAACGAACACTACAAGTTTTAGAACAGGTTACTTTATAAGACATATTGATCAAAACCATTTCTTTCCCTCCAAATTAAAATAATACCAATAAAACATTGTTTGAAAGAAAATTACCTTTATGTGTAACAGTTTTTTCACCAGGTGGTTTGGAAGTATCTAAATCTGATTTCTTACTATACTCCACACTTAGCACCACATCCTTGGTGCCAGGAGACTTCTCTTGTGATGACAATAATTCTTCTGTAGACATAAAAGTATTTAAAATAGTATCTAAATCATATTTTAACTGTTAAGGAAGACATCGTGGTTTAATAGTTAAATAACATTTTTAAGCAATGTGTTTATAATGAAGTAGTAAGTTTATTATAAACACTTTCTTACGTAAACAACTGTGGCAATCTATCTGAATTGACCATTCACTTAAATATGTGAGCCACAACTTACTGTCAGATACAGGTTAAGTATCCTTAATCCAAAAATATGAAACTTGTTGAGCACCTGCATGACACTCAAAGGAAATGCTCATGGGAGCATTTCAGATTTTGGATTTCTGGATTAGGGATGTTTAATCAGTAAGTACTGTACAAATGCAAATATTCCAAAATCCAAAAGTCAAAATACTTTGGGTTCCAAGCATTTCAGATAAGGGAAACTCAACCTGTATTTGAATTAGGAGCTGTGGAATCAGTACTTAGTAAAACTCACGGAACAGTAGAATCTGGTAGACAAAAGAACACTACAGAGTATGTGAATCAACTCTACTCTCAGTCAGTTACACATAAAAAACTGCGAAATGTTACAAATATTCATACGCATATGAGAAGATAATAGACAACACTGAAAAATTCTACCCAAGACTAAGTTCGAGACCAGGAGATAGAGTCTTTTCCTAAGCACATGATATCATTTCTTCATTTTCTTTTTTTGGTCAGAGTTAGTAAATATTTAACCTCCACCGTAAAAACATTTGTCATAAAGACAAATATCATACAAAATTCATAATATGTCCATGATCCTTATCACTTATTTGTGTGAATGAAGAGAAACAAAAATAGAAACTATGTGAGCCTAGGTGCCAGCACTATACAGAGTTCATAGGCCTTCTCTCCTCTTTAATCTTCACAACAACCCTGTGAGATAACTACCTTCTAAAAGACAAGGAAACTGAGGCTTAGAAGTCACAAAATTTTCTCAGGCTACAAAACCACTAAGAGAAAAAGTTGGGATTTTAAAAACAGATCTGCCTGACTCCAATGCCTATGCCCTTAATTCCTATGTTAAGCTAAATTCCTATTTCAAAATCTGCATGGTGAATAGTAAGGCTTTCAGCAACATTTCAAAATGATTACAAATACATGAAATACTTTTTTACAGTTTCAATCACATTCAAAGCTCAGTATATGATAGAACTATATAATTTATATGCAAAACTGTGATACTTTTGAGAGTGAAAAGGAACACTACTAATAATTATGCAGAGTTAACAAGTCAGGTACCCTAAACCTCAATCACTGAAATATATTTTGACAGGTCTACTCCAGAATAAGAAAATGCATTTTCAGCAAGCCATACTTTTTTGTTAAATGGATAAAAACCTTAGAGTGTTTCATTTAAAACTGTAGACTACTTGGCCGGGCACGGTGGCTCACGCCTGTAATCCTAGCACTCTGGGAGGCCGAGGTGGGCGGATCGTTTGAACTCAGGAGTTCGAGACCAGCCTGAGCAAGAGCGAGACCCCATCTCTACTAAAAATAGAAAGAAATTATATGGACAGCTAAAAATATATATAGAAAAAATTAGCCGGGCATGGTGGCGCATGCCTGTAGTCCCAGCTACTCGGGAGGCTGAGACAGGAGGATCGCTTGAGCCCAGGAGTTTGAGGTTGCTGTGAGCTAGGCTGACGCCACGGCACTCACTCTAGCCTGGGCAACAGAGTGAGACTCTGTCTCAAAAAAAAAAAAAACAAAAACAAAAAAAAACAAAACTGTAGACTACCCCTGAAGTAGAAGGTGGAAAGATTAAAACAATTTAAATACAGGCCGGGCGCGGTGGCTCACGCCTGTAATCCTAGCACTCTAGGAGGCCGAGGTGGGCGGATCGTTTGAGCTCAGGAGTTCGAGACCAGCCTGAGCAAGAGCGAGACCCCATCTCTACTAAAAATAGAAAGAAATTATATGGACAGCTAAAAAATATATATAGAAAAAATTAGCCGGGCATGGTGGCGCATGCCTGTAGTCCCAGCTACTCGGGAGGCTGAGACAGGAGGATCGCTTGAGCTCAGGAGTTTGAGGTTGCTGTGAGCTAGGCTGACGCCACAGCACTCACTCTAGCCTGGGCAACAGAGTGAGACTCTGTCTCAAAAAAATAAAAAAATAAAAAAATAAAAAAATAAAACAATTTAAATACATAAACACATGACAAAGTTCATGATATGCCTCTTAGCTATTTAGGCTTAGTTAATTCTGATGATTTGGTTCATTAATTGATAGGGATAAATGTTAGGGGTGTATATATATATATTTTTTTCTTAAATATATAGTATTTTTTGAGCTACCAGGAAATCTTTAGAGAAAATGGAAATTTCCATAGTTTTTATAAAGTTACCAAAAATAATTATGCCTTAATTAGGTTTTAACCTTCACTTGTAAAAAATGCTTTAAAAGTTACATATTATAATTATTTACATAACATTCCTGACATGACAAAATTGTACAGTAATGAAAGGGGAAGAAAGAGCATGGTGGGGGCATAAAGGAGCACAGGAGGTCTTCACAGTGACAGCATGGTTCTGGTATCTCCACTGTGGCGGTGGTTACACAAATCAACATGTGATGAACTGCACAGAAATACACACACGTATGTAAAACCGGTGAAATGTGAATCAGGTTTGTGGGTTGTTCCAATGTCAATTGCCTGGTTTAGATAAAGTACTATAGACATGCAAGATGTTACCACTGGCAGAAACTGGATAAAGAGTACATAGGACCTCTCTGTACTAATTTATTTGCAACTTCCTAGAAATCCATAAATACATTTGAATAAAAAAAATGTTTTAATGATTTACCAGGTCTTTTCTGAAGACAGGAAACTTTATGATGAAGTTTAGATTCTCATTATTAATATAACTATATGCACAAAGCATGACTTTTGTAAACATCAAAATATCTAATGATTTAGTAGTCATTTAAAAATTTTTCCTCAGACTATTGTACTTATCATGTATTTTTAAAAATTTGGCCAATAACTAATGTCTGCTTCTTTTAAGGTTATGATTTCAACTGTATTTTATTCTCTCCATTAATAATCACCAACCATCATCCAGGTTAGTACAAAGACAAAACACAATCTTTGGTGGAGCCAAGCAGATCCAATCTTAAAATGCTAAACAGTAAGTCCATGATACAGAATAAACGGTAATTATTAAAATTAATGAAGAACTTGTCATAATTATATAAAATTTCCTTAAAAAGTAATTTATATTTTTTAAGTAAAAAACTTATTTCCAATAAGATTTACCTTGTCCTTGAAGATGAGATATATCCAGACCTTCTTTTAGGCGAATAACCACTACCCCGTATTGTATGTCAAAGGCATCACTATTGAAAGAAAAAAAAAAATTACAAAGTTTCCATGTTTTCCTCTATAAAATGAAGACAATAGTAAATGATATCTAAAATTACTTTCAGCTTTAAAAGTCTGATTTTTAAAATATGCTTTGAAAATTAGTTGACAAGATATGTATGTTTGTCTAAATCCCACACCATTCCCATTCCCTTGTTCTGTAATACCCCTGAAAACTACTTCGTAGATTTTTATAGTATTAACACTCTACCTATAGCAGCTGTCTAAAGCAGTATTTTTATCCTATAAAGTAAAATTATAGAAAAATAAATTTCAGTAATGTCACCATATTTATATTTAAGATTATACCCTTAAAGCCAAGAGAAATACATAAAGGCAAAGAAAACACATTCTACTGAGAATGAGAGCAGGCTGAAGAGTATGAAGAAATCATTTCTGAGAGAGGGTATTTTAACAAAAATTTTTTTACAAAACTGGCTTAAAAAGTGGTCCAAAGATTTTATATGCATCTGAGGATACATGTATCCACATCTCCTTTAAATTTTTTAAAACACATTTCCATTCCCTTGTTCTGTAATACCCTTGTAGATCTTTACAGTATTAACACTCTACCATTAGCACAAATGGGAGCATTTGTGTTTTAAATACATTAAAATCTGAAAGACAGTTCTAACACCAAACTCTGAAAACTTCACTAAGACCATAAATCTCCATTTTAGCCCAAATTTTTCCCAAATCTACTGAAAGAATTTTAAATTCCAAAACTTCAGATTGGTCTCCAAGAATGGTTACAGGCTTAGCCTGTATTTTTAATTATTATTTTTTATTATACAAGTAATCAATATTCACTATAGACATATCAAAAATGACATTAATACATAGCTACATATAGTAAAAAGAAAAGGCTAAAATCTAATAAAACAGTAAAATTATTACTCCTACTGAAGTGGAAAATTCCACTGACAAGTCTCCACCCTCACTAAGGGTCCCTACCACCCTCCTTGACAGCTGCTTCTCTTGCTCCTGTAAACCGCGTGCAGCAGTTTCTACCATGATAAGATAAAACAGAAAGAAACTCTGGAGAAACTGTACCAGAAACTAAGGTTGCGCACGACCCTGCCCCCGATAACAGATAACCACCTTGTAACTGTGCTCCCTTCCTCCCCAAACCTAACATATAAAAGACTGCTATACTCTGTTAGGGGCTCAGAATTTGGAGGCGAGTCCCCTCTGAGCCCGCTGGCCTTTGCTGTACTTCCGTGTGCCTTTCGGTCCACACTGCTGTAACACTACTGACAAATGAAAGAATGTGTTTAGGGTATAACACACAGTTATAAAAGGTTTTTTGTTATTTTTAAATCGGAGAGACAATTTGGCTTCATTCCTATGATGAATTAACTGAGGTCAAAAGAGATTCACTGGAGAGAAAAAAATAATAGACATGTTAGTGTTTCTTAGCCATATCTTGAAAGGTCTAATTAATACTAGAGAAGAAATTACCTCAAGCATTTAAAAAAATAGTAAATAAATCAACTGAATCAAAATCAATTTCTTTAAAGAAAAGCCAGGGAATACAGCTCCCCAAGTTTCCTTTGGATTAAAACAGCTAAATGTTTTTGCTATAAGCTATAGAAATTGATTTGTCCTTTCAGACCTTGCATACTGTTAATAAAAAGAGAATATATAAGTATACCTCAACTGCACAAGGCATTTAGAATCACAACCTAAACATTAGTGCCACAAGCTGAAGAATGAATGGTATCACTGCTTTAAAACTGCTATTAATTTACACGGCTCTAAAAAACCAGAAAGCGGATAGTTTTCTGATCCTTTAATTGCAGCCTGCTGTGCAATACTTGGAGTAATACTTGGACTCTCAGGGCAAACATTCACTTTAATCCCTACAAGGTCAAAGTCAGAAAGACCCCTTCAGTGCTCCCATTATAAGCAACTATGACTAACACTGTGGCAGGCATATAGAAGAACTATTTGCAAAAATGTCACTTTTTCTATTTTCTGAGATAATTACCCCATGTCACTGGTCTTGAGTCTTGGGAGAGAAAAAGCACAGCCCATGGGCCACAGGCTTTACGGTTCATGGCCCACATTATTTAATCTTTCTTTCTACTGTCTTTCTTTCCCTAATCCCCACACAGAGTACAGAATTAGAAAGCCACAGTGAGACTCTGCTTACAAAAAATAGTAAACCCAAAGAGAAACAGCAGCCACAATATACAACAAATCAGCAGAGCTCTAATTTCACTAAAAGCATTTAACAGTTAGTTGGGAAATCTTGTTCATCAAATATATTCCTCATCAGTATAAAGACGTTTAAAAAAAAAAAAAGTAGAATATGAGATCTAGTTACTTCCTCACGAAAGGAAAACTGTCATATGTGAGGCAGGCCAATAAGCACGTGGTTCTACCTTAAAATACCACAGGAGCTCCGGGAAGGGAGGTAACTCCAGTGAGTTAAAGGTAATCAGTGCAAATTCATAGAGAAAATAGGACTTGAATCTTAATCTTAGAGCTATTTTATAAATGTGTTTCTTTCTTTTTAAAAAAAAAAAGTACAACTACTTGAAGAAACATTTCATAAGAAGGAACAAACAGCTCTATTTCATCAGTGGTGAGGCCAAGAAAAAGACCACGCCTGAACCCAGTGTGGCGCGTGCGAGGAGATGCTCATACCCAGTGTGAACAAGACAGCGTTGTTAGACAAACGTTAATACTCGCACACTAAGAAAGACTAATAAGTATATCTGGCAAAAACAAAAAAAAGTTTAATTCTTTTTATTAGATAACTCAGTTGAAAATGGCATTTGTGGTAGATTACGTGAAACAGGTAAAACACGAATATCCACGAACAGATTAAAACCAGAAAGACAGAGTGACAAAGAATTAAAAGAGCCCACTAGACAACCCACAAAAGAGAAGTTACAGTGAAGTAAATCAAAACTAAGCTATATGATAAAGATCATTAGAAATGCCAGTGAAAAATGAATTGTCAATTCAAAACTTGACACTTGAAGGGGACAGAAAAGCAAAACATGTAAGTACATTTAAATAAGAGAAATGCAAATAACTTTAAGAATGAAGCAAACGATTAACTGCAGAATTTGTCTGTGAGGGAGCAAGCCTCCCTCTGGGGTGCATGTCAGTGAGGAAACGCCCTTCCCTCAGCATGAGATACTGTAACGACAGAGCTTAGCTGAGGGGTCTAAGGACATTGGGGAACTCTGCCCAGCAACAGCCGCAGGGATAGGAAAACGCCCACTAACTTCAGTGAGAAGCCAGAGTACACACATGTAGATAAACACATACATATGTACACGCATACATATATATGTGCTTGTGTGCAAAGAGACAGAAAATCAAAAAATTTTGTTAAGAGATCATCAAGTTAAAACCCAGATACCTCATGTGATTCTTTTCGTTCCTATGTTTCTATTAGGAGAGACTATAAGAGAAACAAGCTTCCAAAATTAGAGCAAGCTTCCAAAATTAACATTTTCTGAACCAACTAAATTAATGAATTAAAAAGATACTTACTTTCTATTTCCTGTTAAATTCAAATAAAATTAAATTTAAAATAGTTTCCAAAAAAAGATACTTACTGAAATAAATTTATATACATATCCACATCCCTCATATCTGCTTGCAACCAATCTTTCTTAAATCCAAGGACAAGTGTGTTTGGTTTCATCCGACCAAGACCAGCAGCCTAAAATATAGGACACATACAACTTTAAAGATATACTACATTCAACAAAATATCTTTTGAAGTGGTAAAATTGTCCTTCAAACTGACAGTCTCTAAATATTAGATGCTCTTATCAGTAAAAATTTTTCAACATCCCATACATGCATATTTACTTATAAACTACATATATTAATTGTATTGATTGTATATTATTTATGATTAAACATATATAAATATAGAAGTTTAAAATGAAACACTTGAATAGTTCTAACTGCACATTTTTATATTTCTGTTAATATTATCTACCCAAATTTGCATTTTTTCCTAAGAGAAATATGATATATTTAATCTACTCATAATGATACAGTGGAATTCGCAGTTATATATTTTGATAACAGCCATTAAAACCGAGAAGCAAAAGTCCAAATGGCTGCAGTTCTAAATCACACCCATACTAAAATTTGAATTCTTTCTAACAATCATGCAAAAGTTTCTGCTGTAATTTAGCTAGTTAATACACCTCCTCAATTGTTCCACCAATCAATTTTTCTTGCAACCTCATTAGGATCTGCAATTCAATGTGCTTAACACACATAACAAGTATATTGTGGTTTTAATTTTTATTTGTCACTTAGTTTTCCTCTTTGTTCATATCTTTCATTTTTTTTTTCCTTTTACTTAAAGAGTACTTCTTTATATTCTTTTGCTGTTTACCTGTCAGGATAATCTTCCCTTGATCTGTGTATTCCTTTTTTGTTTTCATGTTTGCTTTAGAAATTCAAAGTTTTAAACTTTAAACTAAAAAATTATTGGTCTCTTATTCATAGTTCAACTTTCTGTGTTTCTCATTCTTTCCTATATTTTCTTCTAAAATTTTTAAAACTTTGTCTTTTAAATTGAGGTCTTTAATCTGCCTGAAAATGAGTTTTGTATGGTCTTTGTAAGGATCTACTTTATTACTCTTGCATACGGATAATCAATTGTTCCAGCCCATCCTTTCAATGCCATTTCTGTCACATGTTAAATTTCCTATGAGTGGCTCTACTTCTTCTGTTTTGTTACATTCATCTAATTGTCTATCACTACTTCAATATCACAATGGCTTAATTACTGTAGTTCTATGAAAAGGCTTTATATCCTACAAAGCGAGCCTACCCTCATTGCTTATTTTTCCTGAAGATTGCCTTGGCTATTCTTAACCCTGTGCTTATCAAGTTCTAAGAAACACAACAGAAAGGGCTCAGAGGACAATACTCTGGGCCTTCCACCTATTTTTAACAAGGTAGCTCCACAGTTATGCTACTAACACAGAACAGCACAAAATTTCCATAGTCCTTTAAGTTCTAAATTACACAGATCTTAGTAGTTTACTTTTTAAAGATATTTTAAAAGATTTACCATTTGTATCAATATGAATAAATCTAGAATGAGAACATTTCTAAAGACTTATCCAGAACTAAGATGTAGGCAGCATGTGAAGGGCGTAACAAATTTACCTGCATCAAGTACTGTGCACCTTCTCGCAAGTCATCTGCATGTACTGGAGCATAGAATGCCTTCATTTTGTTTTTGATAAGCCATCTCTGATATTTGGTTTGATCAATGGACATCTCTTTCATGGCTTGCCTTCGAGGGCCCTTTAAATAAAAATATTTAACTGAAAGGTAATCTATTTCACATTTATAAAAACCATCCAGTTCTACTGGCTTGAAACAGGTGTGGGAGAAGTGTGACAATACCACTTTGTTTTTATGTAGTGAAGTTTTTCTGATACTTAAGATTACAAAAAAGTAAAGTTGACAAAATAGTTAGGCACAGGGGTACCAGTAGAAAGGAGAAGATAATAGGAAGAAACACAGACTTAAAAATAAATCAAAAGTTTCAATACTAAGTAAACGAGAGGAGTTAGAAATTATTGAAATGGAGAACAAAATAATAGCCTTCTATTTTTCTACACAAACTTTCTTAGTTTTTTGTTTCTCCCAAATGTGAGTTATTAATTCTAAGTAACATAATATCATTGAAAATCAAAGTGAGCTATATTATACTAATACATTTTCTTCTTCATACTTCTGTTAGAAGTAAAAGAGCTTTTGATAACTCACAATTCTATTTTGATCCTTGCAAACAACACACAAAATGTGTTATACACAAATACATAAAGCAAAAATCTAAAAAGTGTGTTTAAGAGTACATACCATAAACATGAATAAGTAAAGGAAAACTACAATTTATGTTTCCTAGTAGGGAAATTGCCCCATTTGTAATGTCTTGTGCTCAAGCCTCAATTTGAACTGATTAGCTTAGAGACAGACTGGAAAACTCCAGAGGTCCTGTGAGGTCTGTGTCTCAGTGTATCTTTCCACCATCCTACACACACACACACACACACACACACACACGCACATACACGGGCATGCACAACCTTGACTTTGCCACTATACAAGTAGAAGAGCAACGTTAGCAGGAGTTGGGACATGGGGCATACAGACACATTTCCAGCACCAAAACAAGAGCCTGGGAGGGAAGCTAACCTTATGCGGAACAGGTAAACCATCATCCAGTCTATTTTCTACAGCCATGATGCCAAAAAACAAAAAACTACTTTGGATAAAAGTTTGCCACTATTTTTAACAATTTTCTTATTACATGTTAAAACAAAAATGAATAGGCAATTACACATGTTTGAATTCAGAAATTCAGCATTTACTTTGCTCTTCTTATATATCAGAGATACTACTTCCCATATTTGCCATAATTTCCCTCTGTCCTCTAATCCCCGTATTTTTCTGGTAAGTAAATGTTCTCAAGTGTTCTTAGGATTTTATGAAGTATATTAATATGAAAAATAATATACCGAATTTCACTTTGACTCCTTAGTTATTAAGAAGATATTTTTCTTGGACAAACTGCCCTATAAGGGCAATATAATTTGCTAAAAATCTACTTACAATGAATAAGAAAACAAGTAGAGTTCAAAATCTATTTTAAAATGTTACTGAGACCATTTAGAGGCAAAAATATGTTGAAAAAAATTACCTACCAAAAACCCAACAGATTTTGTTTGTCAAATTATTTCCAATCTAGAAAGTCCCACAAATTATAAATTATAGAGTGAAAAATATTTCAATACAGAAAACAAAATTGATACTTACCATATGTACGTGGCCACAGATCATCAAGCCGACATTCTTTGTGAAATCATGAACAAGATGAAGTAAAGCTGGACGTGAGTTTGGAGCACCTGTCATAACAAGACACTGCGGCCTAATGTAAGATGAAAAAGATAAAATTAGGAAAGTTTATGTTTGGGGCAAGAAGAACATGGTTTTACGTTGTTTCTCCAAGAAACTTTCTTTACACAACTGTTCTTAAGACACAGGCCATAGGATTCTCATAAGAGACGACTTTTAACCAGGCTTTCTTGATATGTGAGAAACGCAGAAACAAAACCTTGGAACAAACATCACACCTAATGTCCCTCTAACGTAATAGGTAACATTATACACCAGTATTCTGGTAGGCATTATAAAAGAAGTTACCATGTTAGTTAAAAAAATATATAATAACGTTTCATCTTCTAAAGGTAATGAATATTCCAGCTGTTTCACAGAGCTTGCCAAACTTCCTGAGAGCACAGCCTTACCTTTCTGTACAAGACAGGTCATTTTCCTTCTTAGCTTGATCACATCATAATTACTTCTACTTCATGACATCAGCCCTCTCTAATCTAGCTTAACTTTAATAACTATTGTCACATGAGTAAAATCACCTATGGTGAAGAAAAGATTTCCACGTAAACTAAAAGTTTTAATTCTAATTAATAATGGTGAAAGCCAAAATTGAATTCAATTGTCTTTGCAAATGCTGGATAGCGGTATTATGGCTTTTATTTATTTGTTCATGCTTGATTTTCTCTAATTAGAAATGGGAATCAATCTTGTTTAATGAAAAAACATTCAGGCATCCATTTTATAGGTCCAAACAGATTAGTAAAAATTCCTTAAAACAATTTATATAATCGAAATAAACTTTAACAGAAAGCCAATAACAGACTAAAATTTCTAACTTAAACATTAAATTAACTTTTAGAGTAGTTCCTAAAATAAGCATGAAAACCTGAATAAAGACCTTAAAAAAGTAACAACTTAGAATTGCGAACTAGCCGAACAACCAATTCTGTTTTGGAGAGTTGCTTTGGGGCGATCAAACAAGAAATCATACCCCATGACTCAGACTGCCGAACGTCTCCCTCTCTGAGCTTTAGCGAGTTACACAGCTGCTCAGCCAGAGAGTGCACTTCTAGCCTTCCCAGGATCTAAGTGTGGCCCTGCGACCGACTCATCATCCGTAAGATGCTCCTATATCCAGGCCAGATGCTCTCCCTCCAGACTTTCTTTCCCTTTCCTGTAAGCTAGACCATGGATGTGGTGATGACTTTGCCCACATGAACAAAATACCTCCGAGGGAATGGCAGACTGACAGGACAAAAGGAATGTGGGTCCTAAATGACCAAACGCAGCAAATCTGTCTACATGTCACGAACTATCCATTCATTTCTGGACTATCATATGACACCGGTATCTTTCTTGTTTGAGCCACTGTATTTTTCAGTCTTTTTGTTATGGTAGTTTAACCTAAACCCTAACTAATGTAAGCTATTACTTTGGAAAATTAACTTGTAGTCCCTACCTTTACTAAATAGTAAACCAAAGAGGCAAAACTTGTTTTTTGTTTGTTTTAGAAATGGGTCTCACTCTGTCACGCAGGCTGGAGTGCAGTGATGTCATCATAGCTCACTGCAACCTCAAACTCCTGGGCTCAAGCAATCCTCTTGCCTCACCCTTCCAAGTAGCTGGGACTACAGGCACACACCATCATGCCCAGCTAATCTGATTTTATTTTTTTTAATTTTTTTGTAGAGACGGGGTCTCACTATGTTGCTCAGGCTGGTCTCAAACTCCTGAGCTCCAGCAATCCTCTTGTCTTGGCCTCCCAAAGTGCTAGGATTACAGATGTCAGCCATGTGCCCAGCCCAAAAAGGCATCATTGGGTACAGTTTTATCATGCCAAAAATGGTACAGTACAAAATCTATTAGGGGTGACCTTAATAACCACAGCAGAATAAACATTTGCTTGATTTTAACTGCTTCCCCCAAATTATCTATAGTATAAAGAGATTTTTTTTAAGTCACAAACCACAAAAATATAGAGAACAGGACAAGACACAATAGCACTGAAATACAGAAAGCCAGAAAGGAAATAAATGGAAGAACAGTAAAGGATTTGACAAATCAGGAGAAAGCTAAATCCTAAATAAACATGAGAAAGCTGTGAAGCTACCCGATTTTGTAGCTGGAAATCACCAAAATGCCTAGGAATCAGTAGCAGCAGGTGTCTCTGGAAGTGACAGAGGCAGTGTGTTGAGAAAACTAAAATAAGGACTGGTTTAAAGTTCACATAACAAGCAACAGACCCAAATCATCTCGATCACTATTATGGGCAAGTGTGCCTATCCCGCCACTGCACTATTAAGCTGGGGCTTAGTGGTTAGAGAGGGTCTGGAAGATACCAGCAACAGATGGGGGCAAAGTAAGCTACTTTAAATAGGAGAGTCAGGAAAACACTTAAATACAAAATCCTGAAGCCTTCAAGCTCCTTCCCCACTTGGCTCCCAGAACTAAAGTAGCCAGGGTTTACCTACAACAGAAGATTAAGAGATTCTTTTCTGGGAAATCTAATCAGGTCAAAAAGAAAGCTTTTAAAATAAATTCCTCAAAGAACCAGCAAAGCCACTTTAGGACTTCAACTGCCAACGCAGAGCTCCCTCACCAGGGATTATAGATACTGCGTTTCAGACAAGGCTGAATCCCAGAACCCAAATTAAAGAAACAAGCAACAGTGAGAAAAAAACTTCAAGGAAATAGAAACTACAGGTGAAGAAAACAAAATCTTTTGGCAAGTTTCGTGATGACTAAGATAGTGGTAAATACAAAGTTAAATTACAAAAAAATTACCAGTTCTAGGGAACACAGAAAAGCTGTGCAGCAGAGAAAAAACAATCATAATTTACTACATGGCTCAGCTGTACAGCATGTCTAAAACGTCATAAAAATATAAATACTAAATATGATCCAATCAAAATCATGACATAAAAGTATACCGGGGAGGGGGTAAAGAGAGGGGTGCATGCATGTGGTGGGCACAGGTACATGAAAGACATCAGTGGATAATGCCTAAAATTAAAAATCAACAGTACAGTAGTTCTCCCTGATCTACAGTTTTGCTTTCTTTGGTTTCAGTAGATAAAAAATTCCAGAAACAGACAAGTCATAAGTTTTAAATTGTGCTCCATTCTTAGTGTGATCAAATCTCTCGACGTCCCACTCGATCCGGTCTGGGACATGAATCCTCCCGTTGTCCAGTGTACCCACTCTGTCTACACTCTCCATCCGAGTAGCCAAGTCCCTTACCAGATCAACTGTCTTGGTATCACAAGGCTTGTGTTCAAGTAACCCTTATTTTACTTCATAATGGCCCCAAAGCACAAAAGTAATGATGCTTGCAATTTGGATATGCCAAAGAGAAGCCATAAAGTACTTTCTTTAAAGTGTTTTAAGTGAAAAGGTGAAAGTTCTCAATAAGGAAAGAAAAAACAAAGTATACTGAGGTTGCTAAGATCGACAGTAAGAACAAATCTCCTACCTGTGAAATTGTGAAGAAAAAAGAAATTCGTGTTAGTTTTGCTGTAGTACTTCAAACTGCACAAGTACAGCCACAGTGTTTCAGTGCTTAGTTAAGATGGAAAAAGCATCACATTTGTGGGTGGAAGATGTACGTGAACAGAAGTGACAATGAGGTTCAGTGCGACCCACCGGTCCCCAGGCCTCCCTGCAGACGGGGAGGCGCTGCTGCGCAGCAAGACAGCCGGAGTCTGGGAAAGGACTACTAAACGCTCACCTAGGAGTTGGAAGTGGTGCCTGTGGTGGGAGGGGGAAGGGATAGGAGAGGTGGGGCAACTACTGATTTTCATGACAAATCTTGTAAGACTTGTTTTTCCTCTTTAAACCATATTCATGTATAATTCTAATAAAAATTAAATAGCCAAAACTGGGCTAAATTGTTTCTTTAAAAAATGTTCCCATTACTATAATAAGCCAAAGCAACAGGTTTTTATTGATGGCAAATTAACTTTGATTTTTGGTCATACCCTCAATTCTAAGGTCAACTTTTTACATAAAAGAATAATTTTTGTTTTTCTGTCATCCTTGGCATCAACTACCCAAAATACACTGAAATTAAAAGTTTTCCTCCCAGGGCTCTTATTCCATTTTCTTTTCTCTATTTTTTTCCTACCCTAAAGTAGAAGATCTGTGGTCTCTGGGAACTTTTCATTCTGGAAAAAAGAAGGGAGTGGTCCAAAAGAGTGACAAAAAGTACACAAAGACTTTTCTTTACTGGGAGAGGTTTTTCCTAGCACTTATCCACTCTTCAGGGTTTCTTTAAAAAATATTATTTTCCCTTTTGGTTTGTTGACAAACATGGAAAAGATTTGTGTTTACCCAGCAGAAGCCAATGAGGGTTGATTACTAATGACAAAAGAAAGTTTATATTGATGAGTGATAAACTATTATAAAGATAAAATAAATACTCAAAGTCACTTATTGAGGAAAATAGTAATCAATGCTCTGTACTGTAAGGCATTGATTCTTTACCAGTGTAACTGGCTGCCAGTTAGTCAATGATGAGAAAGAAGGAACTAACATGGAAATATTTAGTATTTTAGTAAAATTGCAAAGTAAGGCATGTCAAAAATCTACGAATTTCACACTCAGTAGTTGACAGCAGTTATATAACTTTAATAGCCAGAGAGGGGAAATCTTTCACTTGATGATGCCCATCACTTAAAAGCCTACAAATAAGAGACCTTCAAAATTTTCATAACATTTTTCTAAAGCAAATAATAATTTTTCTCTTTGTACAATTTTGGTTTTGAATAATTAAATTGTCCAAGTTCAACTAAAATAAAAAACAATATTCTATGCTTTTGGCAAATTTTTTATGAAGTATCAGTATATGAAAACATCGCTGAACAATAATTTAAGAACTGATTGGCCAGCTAAGAGATGTTTCCATGTTGCCTTCCGTATTACTCACCTGAAGTTTTTCACATGGTCTTCCACCCCCGAGAGCCGGATCGAGTGCTGCAGCGCACTCAGGTAGGTCAGGGCCTGCGTGGAGGAACCCCAGTTCACATCTGCGGGAAGACAGTGCTCAGGTAGTGGAACACCAGTAACAACTACCAATCTGAGACACAATTAAAACATGCTTCCATATTTAAACAGTCAATTGCTAAAATAAACTATTGTACTTGTAACTTTCAAGTTCAAATATATAGCATGACATGAAGACTGTGATAATGTGAATCATAATTCATTTAAAGAAAAAGTGTAATTTAGAAAAAGACTGAGATGACAGTGATGCTCACATGCTATGCACACAACTCAGGGGTCTTTTACAAATAAAGTAAATATTTTTAAATTATTGTTAATTTAGTCAAAAGTCTAAAGGGAAAGGAGCAGATCTCTGATTGTTAAGAAGTATTTAACTGTAGTACTTAACTGTTTAGGTTATTTGAACAGGAAAATTTAAAAATGTTATTGAATAAACAGCTTGGACATCAGACAAGTATTTTAGGCATTTGTTAATAGACAGTAGGTGTATTAGAGAAATAATTGCTTTGAAAATGATTTGTCCATTTCATCTCTAGAGCCACCACCCTAATCCAAAACCTCATCATTTCATACCTGGGTTACAAAGTGTTTCCTCATTGTATGAAACTACTACATTGCAACTACTCTTATAATTTCTTTCTAATCTATTCTATTGAGCCCAAACTTTTCAAATCTTTATTGTCAGATTTTTCTTCTGTGTTACATGCTACAATACTGAATACTGGACCAATCCTAACATACTCCAGCATCATCATCTTACATAAAGATACACTGAGTTATTATCAATACAACATAAACTAAGTAATCATTAATTATTCCCAGTTAAAACATGTTTGTCCAATTTTCTCTGCTGCACAGTAACCTAATGGGAAATATACTGTCTTCTAGTATTTTGTGAATTCCATGGTACTTACTACGGTTCTAAGACCACAGTAGGTTACATGTATGCTCATTAGGCTACAGCTACTACCAATACTACACATCTGAATCCTTTAAAAGAATAATTCTAACTATATTGAGTGCAACAGAAGGCTAATTATACAAATTTATAATTTTTCTACAAATAGGATTAAATTTAATTTATAGGTAAGAATGGAATTCCATACGAATAAAAAGTCTTTCAGTAATTGTTTCATTAAAACTGCATGTATTTGAAAAAGAAAACAAAAACTTCATGTGTTCGGAAATAAATAGGTTGTACACTAAGTTGCTTTCAAATATACAATCTTATGTTTAAATATGAAAAGTAACAAGGAACCTATAGGTGTTTTCTAGTTTGATATGATAAACAGAAAAGGCTACTGACCTGGTTTTTTGTAGGTAACATAAATATACAGCCCAAGGACTATCACGTATGTCAGCAAGGCAGCCCACCAGTTAATGACAAACATCACTATGCAACAAAGAATCGCTCCAATAAGGGATATCCACATGTTGTAGTACTTGAACGCAGGACGCCACCCTAACAGTAACAAACAAATGGATAAATAAAAGTCACCCAGATACCTCATCCGCTTTATACGATGGTACATATGTACTCACAAAATAACTTTCTTTAGGGCTGCAACACTGAGAAGGCTTTTAGCATTAAGTCTAGCATTAAGGCTAACATCTAATAGTAAAGTCAAAGACCGTTACTGATCACAATTGAATTTGATGATTCTTGATGGCCATGGAGAGGGCTTATCTATTTACTTCCACATTACAGTATCTTACTAGTTCTGTATTCAATAAACTCTTTACAAAAAAAAAAAAAAAAAACAGTCAATCAACCTATTCTATCTAGTGAATGCTAAAAACTATAGATGGTTTAAAAAAGAAGGCTGCAAATTGAGTCCTTAGTAGTATGGTTTTATTTTCTCATTTTTACCATAAGACATATCTATATTCTAATGAATACATAAAATGTTCCAAATAAAATGTTCATGAAAATCATTAAAAATTCACCAACTTGCTAGAAAAACTAAGTGTTAACTATAGAAACACATACCTTCCATTTAGTGATGTATTTCTGACTTAAGCTCACTCTAAAATATATTGAAGACCATATTTTTAAATTTTCATTGATAGGTAATTTCACAGTCAAAAGTATTTTTTAAAAAATTGCTTCAAAAAAATTTATATTTTCATTACCTATAGAGTACAATGTACACTACTTGGGTGATGGGTACATCAGAAGTCCACACTCCTCCACCATACAATTTATACACGTAACAAAATTCAACTTGTACCTCTAAATCTATTAAAATTTTTTAAAAAATTAAAACTAAAAAAATTTAAAAGTGGTGAAGCATCAGCAATTTCCTACGGATCAATCAAATAAGCAAAAATTATCACCCACAAATTATTTTTTGGAACATAGCAGGTAATCAGTACACATTTACTGAATAGGTTTAAAGTTGAATAGACCCAAGTAACTCATAAGTATAATGAAAAGTTCCTTTGTAGATCTTATCCAGTTAATAATAAATCACTAGTATTATATTTAAAAAAATATTTTTAAATTAAAAACTGAAGCTAAAGTGTTTGTGTCCAAAGTTCCCATACTTTATCTTTCTTGTTCTGACTTTTAGATCCTTAAAATGAACAATGCTTTTATTTCTTCACTTCCTTCCCTAATTTCCAACTGCTGTCACAGTTTGTAACAAAGGTCTTATATACTTTTTCAGTTTACAGAGACCCCTTAATGTTAGAATTCTACAGAACTCATTGTGTTGAAAACATTTTGAGACAGGTTAATTATTATATAATAATATACTTAGAACTGAAACAGAAATCTGCTACACAGTAAAAACCCATTTAAAAAACCAGTAAAATAATTCTTTTACAATGTTAGAATTAGAGATTAATACCTATCTTAAGTTCTTTGAAGACAAGAAACAATATTAGCAGCAAACTTCACGATAAAGAGATTTTTAAAGACTCAATTTGATTTAACTGTAAAGGCAGACTCTGGATTAATTAGCTAATCTCACACATATCGTCTTTTAAAATGTGCCAAAGTTTTATTTTCTTTGAAATCAAAAACATGAATAAATATACAAAACTTTTAAAGAATGTCAAATCACCTGGAGATTTTGCAAGTGATGCATGGAATACTGAAAAATTGATCAACGCATATGATGCGAGGAAGAAGTTAGAGATAATCGGAGCAATAACATTCAATTCAGCTGCAAAAGAAAGGTGAGGCAGATTTATTGATGTATCAGACATTTTTTAACTTTTTAAAATTATGAAATATGTCAGACCTTTAGATAATAGCATAATGAATACTCCATATCCACCTTTATAAATATTTACATTTTGCCAAATATGCTTCTTATACTTTATTTTTCAGAAATTAAATCCTAGGTATACCATTAAAATTCCCTTTATACCTCACTATGCCAAACTTGGTATATTCTGTCCAATCACACTATACGGTTTTACTATACATATGTAGTCTACATGCATTATATAGTACTGTTTTGGATGTTTTAAAAGTCACATAAATAATCTACTATATATGTATCACTCTGTAGTTTGATCTTTTATTATATTTGAAATTCACCATATTGATACATGAAAACCAAATTTATTCATTTTTTTTACTGCTGCATATTATTCTGCAGTTTCATTCTTCTGTTGATTTAGGTTGCTTCCACTTTTCACTATTATAATTAATGATACTAGAAACATTCTTGATATGGCTCTTTGTGCATATATACAAGTTTCCTTAGGGTACGTACCTAGAAAAGGAAGTGCTAGATCATAGGAAACTTTACCAGATATTGCAAACTTGTTCTCCCAAAGTATGTACACCAAACACACATTTCCCATCATCACATGAGAGCTAGCTTCCACACAGCCCCACAACACTTAGTGGTATCATCAGCCTTTTAGTGTCAACTAATCTCAGGGCTTAGACAAAATCCTTTAAAACTAAAAAGTCCCGTGTCTTCCTTAGCAGTGGAAGGCCCGCTGGAGCTCACTTGTGATCAGAGGCAAAAGTGCCAAAAATAAATCAGCAAAGGCACTACCTTCATGGGGAACACTGGAATCCTTTTTTCCTTATGCTATTATCATATTTGTTTTAGGGAAAAGAACCTAGGAACCTAAACCATTTAGCTTTAATGGGAACTTATTGATGGCAATAATTTTAGTAAATATATATTAAATGTTATTATTTGCAGTACTTTATAATCATTCTTTCATTTAACTAGAAACTTAGTATACCAAGCAAAGTAACATTTTGTTAATAATTCAATGTTTAGAGCTAATACTATATATGCACCAAAATCTACATTAACATATCATTTATATAACTAACCAATTAAGATGAATCCAAGAGCAATTAAGAATGTTAAGATGTAGCCACGAAGAGGTTCATTATTTTTTCCATAACCTTTAGCAAACATCTGGAAAGCTGGGTAGATGTTGTCTTTACATAGAGCCTAATGAAAAAAACGTAAACATTAATGAAATGTATTAAAATTAGACATAGAGATTTGCTTATAGCTATAATAGGTTAGTCAGCAATGGAACTCAAATTTCTAATTCCTTGTCCTCTTTCTTTCCTGTCTCATACTACTTCACCTACAAACTGTAACGGAGATTGAAACATTTCAAACATTGGACGGGTAACTTGTTTAGAATACTGCTAACTATCTGCCTTATCCAACTCCCATAGTGAAATCCTTTTATCTATGAAGAAGAAATCAGAGAAGCAGACATACAAATAAAAGATGTTGGAAGTCTGGTAAATATGACATAGGTATGACCTACTTTAAGAAAACCAAGTTCAGATCTTAAAGCAGATAAAAGTCCCAATTATAAAACTTAACCACTTTTCTTAAAACATTACTGAACACTACTGTTTCAAAAAGTACGTTCTATGCCTTTACTGTACTCACTGGTTATAAATATAACATCAAGAACAAGGGTGTAGAATCAACATTCCCTTTCCTTGATTTAGTAGTAAAAAGTATTGCCTATCAGTATCAGCTGTTTGTTTAATGCTCACTAAAGGGAGATAATGTCTATTTTGTTCAATGTCTGGCACAAATTACACATTCAAACATTTGTGAAATATTTAGGCTGACATCATGCTGACTGGGACAAAGACAGTCGACTACTTCTGATTTATGGTCTTAGGCTGCACTCCTAGTCTTCTGTGAGACATCTTGAAAATTTATACTAAGTATGTCAAAAAAGAGCAAAAATCCATCATCACTTCTAAAAAGACAACTCATAGACTATGCCTTGACAGTAGGTAAATGCACATGTTTATATAAATCTACATAATTCATTCATACACATAAAATTAAATATACCTGTCTTGATATATGTGCATATGTATTTATTACATATATACATGGGGTTGATAGAAGCAAATAATTTAAAAATAGAAACAATCACAAATCGAAAAATATTATCTTAATTCCCCCTTTAACAAAGACCATTAATATGAAAACACTTACCTGAAATATTTTGGGAGCACTGACAAGGGATGCTAATGCTGAAGAAAGAGTAGCTGAAAAGATACCTGCAGAAATTAATGGTGCAAATCCTGACACCATGCTCATTACCTTAAATGAAAATGACAAAAATTGAAAAATAAGTCTCACAAACAATTCAAAAACGACACACCATTACATAGTTACATCTTGATTATGCTAATGAAGGAGATTAACACTGGGACTATTTGATAATAAATAATAATGGTGTACACATTCCGAATTTTTGAAACAGATTTGCCACTAGCCCTTACCTAACAAAAAAAAAAAAAACTTTTCATTTTGTAAAATTTCAAACACACACATGGGCAGAGAGAAGAGGATAATGGACTGCTAAACAGTCATTACCTAGTTTCAACAACCATCAACTTGGGGCCAAACCCTACACTATTTTGAAACAAGTCCCAAATATCATTTAATGCACGAGTGTTTCAGTATGTATCTTTAACAGGTAAGGACTTCTGAAAATTAACATAATATTTGCTTAACCAGTACCACAAAGCCAGTAGCATTCAAATTCCCTAATTGTCTCTCTTTTCTTAATCTTTTTAAAATACAAATCAGGATCCAAAAAAAGATTATCCATTATATTTGGTTGATGTGCCTCGTAAAGTCATTTTCAGTCCACAGGTTCATACTTCCTTCCTTATCATTTTTATGCCATTTCTCCTATAGAGATCCCACACCCTGGAATTTGCTGACTGCATCCCCACTGTATTGTGTAATCTGTGCCTCTCATCTCAAAACTTCTAGTAAACTGGTAGTTAGATCTAGACAGTTAATCATACTGAGGTAACAAGTTTTTGGTAAGAATATTTCATAGGTGGCATGATTTACTTCCACCGGGAAGGCTATTTCTTTTTATGATGTTAAAACAGTATTTTTAAGTTTTTTTTTTAAGTTATTATATTTTAGAGTTGTGGAAATATTTCCTGCTGAAAGGATATAAGGTATAGGATTTGCCTCTAAATAATCTGGCATAGGGGAAGTTACAAATGAAACAAAATTAGCCATGCATTGATAACTAATAAAGTTGATTAATATGTACATTATATTGCTTTCTCTGTCTACATGTTCAAATATTTCCCTAGGAAGACTTTTTTTTTTAATAACAAAAAAGGATTGATCACTAAGATCATGAGAAGACAATCTTATAAATCCACACTGAGGGCACAATGCAAAATAACTTGGCTGGACTGTTCAAAATGTCAATGTCATAAAGATGAAGACGGGCTGGGAACTCCCCTAGATTAAAGGCTTTTAAAATGACATGATAACTAAATGCCATATGTGATCCTAGATTAAATCCTAGACCCAGGAAAAATAGCTATAAAGGACATTACTAAGACAAGTGAGAAAATACATATACAGACTATATATTTAAATAATAGCATTTCACCAACATTAACTTTCTAAAGTGGAATAACTGTACTATGCTTACATAAAATATCTTAAATACTTCATACTGGTTGTCATGTAATAATGTCTATAACTTATTCTCATAGAATTGAGGAAAATACAGAGAGCAAATGGGGCAAAATATAAACAGCTAGTAAATATAACTGAAGGATGGATACACACATACTCACTATACAGTTCATTCTGTATCTCTGAAATTTGTCAGAATACAAAATTAAGGCGAAAGGGTTGTTTGGTGGATTCAGGTTACCATCGGCTTGAACAAGAGTAGGTGGTAGTATAAAAATCCCAGCAGTGAATGGTGATCATCACCTAGATTCATTGCTTCATGAGTAGAGATTTACCTTTCATTTATATTGACTAAGAACACATGCCAACTCAGACCAAAGAGAGAAAGAAAGCAGGTTTTAAGCTATCAAACACTTGACTGTAGTTTCATGGTTTAACCTGGATGTAAAGCCAGCGACGGACACAATCCCTGCACAGGCCTGATTTCGTGTGTACATAAACTACCTTGTTGACTGAAATGCCTTTCCAGGAGACTCACTGTTAAAATGAAGAATACATTTCTTAACTGTTTTAAGAAACATTAGCATACCTCCCCTGAGAATATTGGGGGGGCGGGCCTGAAATGATGATTTTCTTCTATTCAGTCCTTTACTTTAGTTACATATATGCTATAACATGTTTCACAATCACTATTTTTTCACAGTAATTAATGCTAGATTATTTAGCATTGGCAACCATTTCCTTAAAGATAGAGACAGTAAATGACAGGTAAAGTAAGGCAAGATAACAAAGAATATACCCAACTTCTGCTATATATACTTATCAGAGCATACAAAAATTCACAGCTGTCTGTAATGATTTCAAATTCAAATTAAGTGCAAAGACAAAAGGAGAGAAATGAAGATAAAAAGTGGAGAACAGAGAAGATGATACATACTACCTTGCTGGATTAAGGCAAAACTGACACCCTCAGCATCGGCTATAACTATTAACATAACCTTTTAACTTTCATGTTGGAGAAACAATTACATTTTTCCTTCTTCCATCAGTTCTGAATAGAAGTAAATAATGCTCATGCTTTTTTTTTTAATTTCAGCATATTATGGGGGTACAAAAGCTTAGATTATGTATTGCCCTTGCCCCCCCAATGCTCATGCTTAGCATCTGGAAATATTATGCTTTAGGGTCTGTTAGGTGTCCTATTTTCTAGTTAAGTATTTACTCAATGATCTCTGCATTTCCCAACATTTAATGGTAAAAGATGAGCAGAAAGGATAATGATATTGAATGTAAATAACAGTAATATTAGTGTTGTCCACAATATACAGGGGAAATGAAGATTTAAAAAAAAAACAAAAACATGGTCTTGTTGGTAATGTGGGGAAAAAAAGACAATAAAAACAAGGTAAACGATAGCAAGTAAACAAAGTGAATGGTGAAATTTTATGTGTGTGGGTGTGAGTGCTGAAAATAATTTGGGGTTCAAGATAAGTTCCATGGAACAGGTCTATTTGAAGGCAGGCAGATCGGGATGTAAAAATAAAAAGCAGGTGCACCTCAAGCAGAGTGGAGCACTGATAAAGGAAGAGAGTGGGGTGAGCACGTGTGCATGTATAAGCACATATAATGCCTGGAATCCAGTCTCAACAGAAATCAGTGGGACTTAAGGTATGCAGGGCTTTGACTGATAGAATAGTGCTCACATTTTGTTTATAGGCAATGGTGAGTCAAAGATTTCAGAAGATATTAAAATGTAGAAATACAGTAAGAAACATAAGACTATGCATAAAATTAATAATTTAAGACCAATAAGACAGCCCAAATCACTTTACTCACTGAAGCATGAGAAGTCAATTATATATAAAACAGCATTATAAAGTGTGGCTTGTATAGATTTTATGATAGAGACTCCAACTTACTCCTTAGTTACGTTCTATTCACCATTCTTCATTTTCAAAATGACCAGGTATTTATATTTTTACAGAATTTTTTCCCCATTTTGTATTGCTTTACAAAGTATTTGTTAAAAAATTTACTTAGATTAGAAAAACAGCTTTATTTATACCAAATTCCTCTTTGCTTGAATGAGTCCATAACTGGACTTGATAAAAAGACAACACACTTTTGTTGTTTTAAGGCAACACAGAAAACTGACTGGCATTTTTAGACACTGGGCAGAGACCAATGTTTGTGCCTTTCATACACAATATCAATGTCAGAATTGGCCTGAATCATTAGCTGGACGTGAATACTTTCTTTCATTCCTACAATTTTGCTTAGTCTTGTGACTAGAAAACAAACTTCTATTACATAATTGGGTTCAATATTTGTTACCACTGAAAGTGTAGTCAATTGCTTGAAACTATACAATAGAAAATAAAAATAATAATTTAATTAAAAATTTTAAAGATTTTATTGTAAAACTTACATATTCTACGTAAAATACATACTGAGTTCTAAATAAATTCTCAATTATTCTGTTTTACTATGTTTACATAATACTGAAAAAATATTGGCAAGCAAATTTTTATTTTTCATTTGGAATCAGCAGAACCATGTATTCTATAAATTTACCGGAATATTTTGTTTTAATCTGGATCTATACCTTTGTGTTCTTCTTTCTACTGTCCTAGGAACTTAAACAACTCTCAGAATTACAATCCAAATTGTAAATTCTTTTCCTCTTATATAATCTTTTCTCAGTTTCTAAAAAGCCATAAATTTTACAAACTAAAATTTCATTTCATTTTCACTATCTTGATAGAGGTAACAATAAATAGCAGATGAACTGATAGTCTTCAAGTACTTGAGAATCAATGCTAACCTTTTTACAGTCCATGTTTTAAAAGCTCACTAACTTTCATGTATTCATTCAGAATTAAATTCTGCTAGTAAATGGTGGTTTTGTACTGTATGACTTTTTATGGACCATATCTAATTAACATTACTATTGATACTGATCAGTACTTTTTTAAAAGGTCATAAAGCAATTACAAAGACAACACTAATTAGAAAACTAAACTAATTTCAATTAGTATAGATTTAAATTGCTCAAAATAAATATGAAATATTTAGGTGTAAATCTAACAAAATACATACAGGACTACATAACACTAATGAAAAAAAATCAAAGAAGATATAAATAAATGGAGAGACATACCATGTTCATGGATTGGAACTTTAAACATAGTAAACATGTCAATTCTCTCCAAACTGATACAAAAGTTTAATACAATTTCTATAAAAATCTCAACAAGACTTTTTAAAGATACAAATATTTTAAAATTTCATATGGGAAGACAAACTAAGCAACTTTGCAAAAGGATAAAGTTGGAGAAATTAATCTACCTGACCTCAAGACTTATTATACAACTACAAGAAACAAGAATTGTGGTATTGGTGGAGGGACAAGACACAAAGATCAATGGAACAGAATGGAGTCCAGAAACAGATCCACACAAATATGACCATGTGTGGGATGCTTCCAATGCTTCCTTGCTTTCTGAGGCAATACATTTACATACTACACACACACACACACACACACAGTATCTTATACTCTATTATAAAAGTGTTATCCTTAGGGGCCCTTTGTTCTTGAACAGCCTCAGATTTAATCCTTTGGTAGTTTTCTGTTTGTCCAATTAGTGATCTACATTTTGGGGGAATATAAAGTAACAATAATCCTCCCTTCTAAGTTATGGTTGTATTCTGAATGGTCAGATCTGATAGTTGTCTGACCCCTAGATAAATATCGAATGTCTGTATAATATAAATTCGATGCTCACCTGGAAGTTGTTCATTAGGCCATAGGAACAAGGATTGCTTTGACAAAATGAAAAGTCAAAGTTTAATTTGCAGGCTGCAGAAGTACAGTTTGTTAGCTCTGTTACAATAGTGTCATTAACGTTCCCAGTGGCATCCCGAACAACACAAGAACCTGAAGCACAAATGACAATGAGGATAATATAGCTAACATCCACATTCATTTCAGAATCACATACATTCATAAAGAAATCAAAGCACTGACTGCATATATATGCTCACTTATAATAGCATACACTGCATTTTTAGTTAAGATAGCTTTACCTTGAACAGAATTTGGAAAGCATCATGGTCCCCAATATTTAAGGAGTGAAACTGAACCTTTTATAAAGACTAGTATTTATACATATACACTTAAAAACCTTATAAATAATATTTGTGTAAAATGGTATGTCAGCAAAACTATCTCCTGGCCTATTTGGTTAAGATGAACTTAAGTAAATATAAAAACATTGTATTAAAAAATGGCAGCAATGTTTTCCTACACTCCAAATATTTTATATGTGAAATATGGCCAAAAATCAGACTTCAGGTAATATCAGTCTTCTCTGAGGGAAAACAAGTTGAATATTAATGAATTATAGTTCCATTTAAACTTTTGTCTCAAATATGATTACCCTGACAATAAGAAAATATATAGTGTCTGAGATTTGCTTAAAAATAACCCATGGGACACTGATTGGGTATAGACGAAACAAGATTAACCATGTACTAATATTTTTGCTAACTTTTTTGAAGTTGGGTGACATTGGGCTAATTATTATAGAAAATGCTCTACTTTTCTGTAAATCAAAAACTTCCATAACAAAATATTTTAAAAATTACCTTAAATAAGCACTTCATTACTCATTACAACATACAACTAATAGTAATTACCATTCCTTACACTTTACATGTTTTTACTTTTTGAAGCACTGTAACCATACTATTTCATCATATATCAGGTGAAAATTTTAGGCATTATAGAAAAAACTAAACAATAAACAGAAAACTAAGTTTGAAAGGGAGAATATTTTAATGACTACACAGACTACATATAGTTCTTCATTTTTCAATTTCTTCATCTACCTTTCAGAGCAATGTTTGCAAAACCTAAAAGTACCTCTGAACCATTGAAGGGTCGGGGGAGAACAGAGCCCTGTGGCTCCCACTAGTCCTAAAGCAGCTATGCTTTCGTGTATTTCATTTTCTGATGTTCTATACCTGCAGTATTGGGAGAGGAAAGGGTCCATTGCTTTGAACTAAACAACCACTGGTATACAGGCTATCTTTACTGGCCTACCTACTGAACATCAGGGAGAAGAGGCTACTTCTATTGCTCCAAGGGCTAGTGTAGACAGACCAAAATGAATATGAGGGCCAGGAATTTTAGAGGGTTAAGTAAAAATAGAAAATGTTTATCTGCTATAACAAGTTAAAACATAATCAGTTCTATCATTCTTTAAGACTAAATTTTCTTTAGCTAGCTTATACATAACATATACAAGCATGCTGGGAATTTTTAGGGGAACACATCTATCTTGCTAAGGATACATATGTGTGTATATGGATTGTCAGGATATATAAAAACCAAATTCCTCTTTAAATGCCAATTTAGCCAACCATGATGGTATTATTAGCATTTCTAACTCTCATGTAGTGAAAGTTCAAAATCACATGTAAACAAATAACAGCAGAGTTTGTAAATATAGTTCTGTCATTACTTCCTAACAAATCAGTGACTACATTGCAAAAATGAAATTTTCTTACTGAAATACAATGGAAATTTCATTATGTAGTCTATGAGCTTGGAGTTTATGATTCTTTAGTATTAGACTAATATTTACTTTTGTATTATGCTCAAGAAATGTAACTGTAAAAATTGGCTTTTAGAGTTTAGATATTTAAAACAATGCTTACTTTTCAAGAAAGTATTTTCTTGAAAGTATGCAGTTTCATGAAAGTGTAATAAACTCGAGACAATTTATGTACAGTCACTATGCAAATTGCATGTAAATTAATAGTAATAATAATTAAATTTTTCAAGAGTTTTTTTTTACCTAGAACGTTCCAGTAAATTTAAAGAGCCTATGTTGTAAATAGCCTTTAAAGACTTGATTTAAAAAAACCAAAAAACTCTCTTTGCCTTGAAAACAATTCTTTAAAGCAAGCATCATTATCTTTGGTAGTAAAATCTCTTCAGATTTGATTCCTTCATCTATAAAACAAGGATATAGAGACTGGCTGATCACTTAAGTCTTTCTTTCCAAGTTCTAAAATGCTATGAGTCCATGAATGCAATAAAATAGTTTTAAAACCATTTTCATTCAATTTAGGACTTTAGTAAAACTTTTCATTCAACTTAGTATGTCCTGTTCTTCAAAATCAGTGTTTCTGTAGACTGCTTGATGACCTTGAAACAATCTTCATATAATAAAGTTATATAAAAATATAAATAATCACCATAAACAAATATACTCAGAAATTTGTAGATCAGAGAGTAAAATTCATTTGCTTCTACATATGAACTATGTTTTCTATAAACATATCTCAGTGAAATTTAAGAGTTTACAGATAGGATTTCATATAATTTTCTAATTTACTATAATTAATAGAAATCCTGGAACAGATATAATAAAGCATTTGGTGGTTCAGATAATGTCTATAAAAGTCACTACTAGTTTTCTTAAAACTGTTTCTGAATTAACATAAAAAACTTCATGCCTTTTTATTGAAATATTTCTGAATTTAAAAGTTAGAAAGTGTCATGCAATATTTATAGTATGTACATCATGAAATTTCTGAAACACATAAAGAAATGTAAGGCTATTTACCTACAGATACTGCAATTCCTACGTAAACCAACGTAGTAATTAAAATGGCTAAGAGTGTTCCTTTGGGTATGGCTGACTGAGGATCCTAGAAGACAAGAAGATTTTTTTAAGTCTATCGTTAAAAATAAATATACATATACCACTTTTTTACATATAATTGACATAATACTTACTGCAAGATCACCTGAGATATTTGCTCCAGCCAGAATACCAGTTGCAGCAGGAAAAAAGATGGCAAATACAGAAAAGAAAGTCTCGTCATCTCGAAAATCTGGCCCAAAGTTCTCATTAAATATTTCAGCTGTGGAGAACAAAACATTTTTGCAATTAATGGATCACAGATTAGACAATAACGATTTAGGTAAAGAGTAATTGGTATATAGGACTCCTAACTTCTCTTTGGTTGATATAACTGGTAAATTCTTGTATATTTCCTAAATAAAGTATTAGTATTCTTCTTCTCTTTCATGAAGGAATGGTTTACAATCAAAATGATGATCCAATCTGGGCCATACATTTCAAGAGCCTTTGACTTGATTTTATTACCAGTCCAAATGTAAATAAAGTGTGAACAACCCTTTCAATCTTGAGGTCAAAGAAACAAGGGAGATAAGGTAACAAAAGGAATATCATACTAAAAAGGAGTCATTTTTTCCACAACTTTCAGTTTACATTACTTTCTGTACAGATTTTGGTCCAGAGCTTTCTCCATCGCCTAGGAGTGATGTGTTTGATTTTTGAGGCTGTCAGATAATTGCAGCTAAGGCATCCTAAGTAAAGATCTTTTCCATTTCAACAATAAGTTTCAACCAGTTCTATTGTTTTCATCTTTTCTAAAAGATAGAACCTGACACTAAAACAACCAATTAACCATAATTTATCCATCCCTCCATTCAATATTTAAGTACCTACCATGTGCCAGGTCCTGTATTAGAGCTATCTAGTATCTCAAAGTGCTTAGACATACAATATAAACAAGCTAGACATTGTTCCTGCCTTCATGGAACTTAAGAGTCTCAATGGAGAGCTACAAAATAAGAAATAGGTCATTATAAACAGCAGTAAACATACTGATGAAAACAGGGTGTTGTGACAGCGAATAAAAGAGAGAATCCAATTCAATGTGGTTATAGAAGGCGAAACAAATATATTAATAAATAAGGAGATAATACTTAAGTTGAGACTTTACTGAGCAAGAATCAGCCATGTGATAATCAAGGAAAAGACTATACCAAAATAAGCAACATGTATGAAGACTCCAAGGTAGGAAAAGGTTTAGCTCTTTTGAGGAAATAAAAGAACTCTTAGAGTAAGGGGGAGAATTAAATAAGATTGGAGAGAACAGTGAAGGTCAGATTATATAAAATTTTATAAAAGTTTAAACTTTATCCTAAATAAAATATAAAGGCAAGGTTGGGTCAGAAACACGCAAATGACACAGTGTGACTAACTGTGGATGCCGTGTGGGCAATGGCCTGGGGGGCCAACACCTGAAGCAGGGAGACCAATTAGGAGGCTGCTGCAGTGGTTTAATCCAGAGATGGGAGAAAACGCGCTGATTTCAAAGGATTGGGAATTAAGAGGAGCAGGTAGGAACAGGAAACACTGAGACCCTGGTTTCCTCTACTTACTTAGATGGAAAAGCTTGAGAAGGAATAAGTAGGAGAGACATCAAATAATCAGCTGGATGTATGTTTGGACTTGAAAAGGAGAGATTCAGGAACAGAAACATGTCAGGCTCTTGATAGTATTTCGAGCTGTGAAAATAGATACCACTGAGGGAAAGAATACAGGTAGAAGGCCAGGATCATACTCTGTGCAACTCTGCATTTAAAAGATAGGAACTCAAAAAGGAGTGCAGGATGTGAATAAACAAGAAAAAAAAATAAAGGACAGGAAGGCGCGAAGGGGGTCATAGGAGGAATAGACATAGTAGCAGTGACTTAGGCAGAACACCAAGGGTGTCTGACATCAAATAAAACAAGAGAAGAGTTTCAAGAGCATAACTAAGAGAACTGTTGAGGCAAAGAATGAAAAAACTGCACCCTGAATCTACCACAATGTGATTGTGATGGTGACAGACGGCATCCAGATGAGAGGGGTTAAGGATAAAACCACCTGAAAGTCTGATGGGCACTCGGCTGTGCACAGTCTCAAAGTATCCCTCCACCGATTACTTGGTAATCACAAAGAAGAAAATGGCAACCGCATAATAGGGAAACTGCACAGGTGTGGCCTTGACCAAGTAATCAAACTTAACACCATCAGCAATGGGGAAAACCGGCAGCATGTGCCCTCCTGATGTGGTACACTGAGGAGAACACATCCTTCACGTAGCGTTTCCGACAAAAATGAGAAACCTGAATCTATGGAAACAAATCAGACAAATCCAACTGTACAAACCTTCTAAAAAACAAATGAGACAGGCATGGTGGCTCACGCCTGTCCTAACACATTGGGAGGCCAAGGTGGGAGGATACCTTGAGGCCAGGAGTTTCAGACCAGCCTGGGCAATAGCAAGACCCCATCTGTATAAAAAAATTTTTTAAAAATTAGCCAGGCATGGTGGCACATGCCTGTAGTCCCAGCTACTGGAGGCTGAGGCAGGAGGATTGCTTGGGCCCAGGAGTTGGAAGCTGTAGTGAGCTATGATGATGCCCTCTAGCCCAGGCAACAGAGGGAGACTCTGTCTTTCTTTTCTTTTTTTTTTTAAAGGACTGTACTCTTGAAAAATGTCAGTATCATGAAAGATAAAAAAGGCTAAGGAGCTGTTCCAGATTTGGAGGGGAATTAAAATTATGTAAAGAACCGTTTAAAAAAAAAAAGAAAAGTGAAGAGACACGACAACTGAATGCAATATATGATCCTGGATTGGATCCTTGAATAGGAAAAAATAAAAGTTGTTATAAAGATCTTTATAGGGACAAGTGGAAAGATTTGCACATGGACCATATGTTAGATATTAGTACTGTGCCAAAGTTAAACTTCCTGAATTGCTCTTTTCCTTAGTAGAGACAAGCTGAAGTATTTAGAGGTAAGAAGTCATGATTTCTGCAACTTAGCTCAACTCAAAAGGCTTAGCAATCATAGAAATAAGTAGATATATATGGAGTGATAAAACAAATGTGGAAAAAAGGATATAAAAATGTTCATCATTGGTGAATCTAGGTGAAGAGTGTAAAGAGTTTATCATATTATTTTTGCAAGTTTTCTGTAGACTTTATTTTTTAATAACAAGGAGCAAGGAGAAGACGAAGATTTGAGAAATCTGCTTATGGAAGGGAACTGAAAAGTGAGGTGGTAACTGGAAGGGAATAAAAAACAAGAGACAGCATTTTTGAGGATGAGAATTACTACAGCAAGTTTCTAAGCTTGTACAGAGGTGAAACTTTTGATGCAGAAAAGCAAGTACATTACCAAAAGACAAATGCCTTTGAGAAAGTAAAAGAAATGGGATCCAGAACACATCAGAGGCAACAGTCTTTGATGAAAGAGAAACATTTCTCATATCAGAAAGAGAAAAAGAAGAAAATGAATACTGCTATTAAATAGTCATTTAACCTGTTTACAACTGACATACCTTAGTATAACAAATAAGAAGAGAGCCAAGCAGTATCAAGCAACAAAAAATAAAGTCACATTCCAAAGAATGCTTAGATTAACCTCATATTGAGATAGCCCAGATGTTTACTTGAATACAATATAAACTATTACTATACTATTAACTAACTTTCATAAGTTGTCAGAGATCTGAAAAAAAGAAAATGAAAAATGTTTCTTAGCAGGTATTTGTAGATATTTTAAAATAAAGTCATAAGCAATTGTATAATTGTATAATTATTTGTATAATTATTGAGAACATTTTTAGAAGTAACCATCCATTATAATTTTTAACACTTCTTTTAGGAATAAAAGTGACAAAAATAAGTGTTCCAAAAAATGTACAAGAAAAATTAAAGTGAAAAAAAAAATCATTCATAACTAGAAATTTCACAAACATACTTATGAGTGCACAAAAGCCAGGAAACTACCTGACGCTACTAGCTCCCATTTCTGACATGCCCAGTAGACAGCTCTTCCCCTAATCCAGGAAATCAGCAATTGAAAGCCCATTTTAGAAGCAGGCATATGCACTGTAATCAGAACAGAAATCACAATAGAAACCCAGGACCAGTATGCACAAATAATAATTGGGTGCCCTTGGTTAAGGTAAGAACCCTGAAACAATTCATATCAGAAAACCGCCCAGCCAACTAAATCAGTGTCAGTTACAGGTTAAACCAGTGCTACTCAACATATGATTGATCTAAGGACTGTACGTTGTTACCAGTCAGCAACAAGACTAAGGAGCTTACACCAGAATGTAAATCTCTGGTCTCCATAATTTAGTTGAGCTGATTTTATTTTTCAGTAAGACTTTCTGAAAGAGGAAGAACATCGATTTATATTCTACATCTTTTCACAGATCACTGAGTAGCTGTGGGGAAAACAACTCAGGAGACCTGAAGCTAAGCCTTTTTTCTAGGGCTTAAAAAAAGGGGTTAGTCAAGTGAAGATACACAGACTTATGAACTGAAGTGCAAAGCCTCTCTCATGCTACTGCGACTATTCTTTCCAACTAGCATGTCCCTTGCAGAGTCAGATTCAGAGTTGCCCGACCAAGTGGGGAGATGATGGAGGTTGGGGGATACAGATAGAAACTTTAGGAAATAAAAAATGACAAGTAAATTCTCACACAAGTTGTAGAAAATTTAAGCTTCAATCACACCAAGAGACTAACATTTCTAGTTGCTTTCACAATCTTAAGCACTTTAAACTGTTGTGCTTAACTACATCTGAAAGAATGAAAAAGACATGTTAGAACAAAAGTTACAAATTAATAAGTGATTTTTACTCCAACTGTACAGCACACGGAAAACTAAACTGAATTGTAAATCAGTGTGAATATCAGACCATATTCAATTATATTACAAAATACCTAAAATGTACTAAACTTATTTAATAATAGAATGTTATAATATGCATTCCTAAAAATAATTCAATCTTTTTACTTACATTTATAACCAAAGAAACCTTTGGGCTTCTTGCTCTCCAATGGGATAAATGTTCCTATGACGAAATCAGCAATAGCAAGAAGTAGAATCACCAAAAGAACAATCTGAGCCTGTAATTTTAAACATTAAAAATCAAAATCAAGTATCTTGTGTCTATACTTTGATTCAATTCTACTAGAATATAACTAGCACAAGGGCAAGGATTTCTGTTCACCCGTATCCACAGTGCCTCAAACAGTGCCAAACACCAAGTAGGTGTCTGATACATTTTTGTTTAATGAACAAACATTTCTTTAGAGTGGCCAATATACTGGGGATGTGCATGCCCTCCCACAAAGCATAAAGACACTGTAAATTCCAAAACACTGCAGGCTTACACCATCCCATATCATTCATTCCTGTCTCTTCCACCTTAGCACTACAATCTTGATGTGGAGAATATATTTGTCACAAACACAAGTTTTATACAAGGTCCAAACATAATGTTGAATGTGTAATTGCTACAGAAAAAGAAGACAAAGTACAGAAAGAAGAAGACAATGTGGAGGAGGAGAATGCAAGTAGCAATGGGACTGGAAGGAAAGAACTATCTATGAGAACTACCATCTCTCCCTCTTCGCTCTCAACCTCCCAATAAAACTGAGCAGACACTCATGAAAAACTGTGTCATTTGTGGGAACAAGAACTACTTACATGCTAATCATGTCCCAGGTAGTAAGAAATACTATTCTTTTCAATAAAGTCAATTTGTTAAATGTGTAAATAGATGATTTAATTTTATGTTAATATGATTTTAAAATATATAACAAGCTAGGGAAAAATTATTCTTTCAGAATTTCCTAATTTTTGGTTTGGTTGTTTATTACACAAAAGTCACAAATATGTGGCTTTTGTAAAATCTACAAAAGTAAACATCTTTATGGATCCATTACTCAGGAAACCAGAGCTGTGCTGTCTCATACGCTAATTCTCAACGATGCAGAAACAATTCTGGGTGCTCTGCCTATAGGTAACATGTGACATGCAGCAATTTTTTCCAGAGACAATGACACTGGCTTTGGTAGTCATGACTTCTGAGGTTTTAATAGTAAGAAGCAAGAACAGCTTCTCTAACTTCATATGGGTACTACCTTTCAGTTACTCCTCCATGTTTATTGTTAAACTAAACTTTAATATAAATTATGAACCCAAATATTTAATTTGGGCTACATAATACATTTTCCTGAGCATATCTACTTACTGTAAAACAAGATCGGGGAATTGGCAAGACGATGGGAAATTCAAAATTTGGAAAGTACTGTGTTTAACTGGATCCTACATTGAGTGTTATCTCCAAATATTCCTTACCTTATCACGTAGAAAATAACCTTATACATAAACTTCTGTGAAAATGGCCATTTAGGTGCCACTAGAGTCTGAAAATATTTCCATACTTTAGAGCATTACTAAAACATAAACTCTAAAAGTTCATATATGAAATATTTACAGGTGTTCCTATCACGACTTACTTTTGCTTCCCACTCCATTCCGGCTACTGAGATACCTAAAAGAATCACCACTGTAATGGCTCCGATAATTCGGATATCATTGATTTCATCTATCATAAGAATGGAATGTTCCTAAAAAAGATAATTACATATATAATGAGCAATATTAGTTATTTTACACAAACTCCTAAATTCTTTTTGAAACATTTTAGAAATATCACAGCACCTTACATGTAGAAGTTGCTTACTTAACAAATAAATGGAAGACCTAAAGGAATTAATCACTTATTTACTATTGAGGTGTCATTTTAAGTATTTGATAACATCAAGTGTATGATTAAATTAACACTGCTATATTTAATACAGGCGCAGTAAAGCAAAAGAAATTGCTAACAAGCACATAAATTACGGCTAGTATTGTAGTTAGGATTTTTTAAAGTTACGTGGCAAAAATATAGTTCACATTCATTGTGACTAGAGAACTCATGCTTTTAATGGTCTTTTATACTGCATGAGAAAAAGAAACACACTTTCATGCTGTTGTTCATAAACACACACTATTCCCATTCTATTTTTAAAAAGTTTCCATCTAGGTTAAAATTAGTTAAAGGCTGTGCTATCCTAGTAAACTAGGCAAGTAGCTATTTGTGAATTACTACCACTTCTCAAATAAGGTAATAAAAAGCACAAAAAACTAAAATATAACTCAGTATCTTTGATAACTCAGGAAGAATGTATCATATTAAAACTAAAAAAGAGTATACAAGATTTTAACAATTTTATCAATGCTTTCCAAAAAAAATATTCCTTTGTAAAAGTCAACAAGGGAGAAAAAACTTTGCTTGAATTCCAGATAAATGAGCTTTATACAAAAATTAGAGAGAAAACCCCTTAGGATCCAAAGGAATTCTCGCCAACCAAAGGCATAGAAAGTAATATAATATTTAACCAATATAGTAGGAAGAGTCATTTCTTAGCTTTTTTGAACCTGAAGGATCCCATTTGACTTCATAAAAGAGTATATACCTTTTATTTTGCAAAAAAGTTTAATTACGGATTTTTTGAAGTTCAATTTGACATCTCTTGAATTAATCTGACATTCCTTACAGCATTTAGATAATCTGCAAGAATTACTTGCAGAAGAAAAAAATCGTGGTAGTATAAATACATATCTATTGATCGATTTTTAGATTCATGGACCATTACTGCAAAAGAACACTACAGCTGTGCCTCAATATTTTATATATTAAATCTAGTTTTAAATATTTGTTTCCAATTTGGTTAAATTTCTCAGTTTAACTTTCCATGAAACAAAATCATTTCTAAACCCTAATCACTCTGATAAGAGTTCAGAGTAAACCTTAAACTTTCACTGCCAAATAAAAACATACACTAAAAAATGAAAGAATGTGAACTCAAATAATTATGCTGCTTGCTTACTGTGTTACAGCCCTTCTTTTTCTCCATCCCCTTGGCCTACACAGGTAAAGGTCAATGCCAATGTAAGGGTCAGTCCTTTGCAGATTTTACACTTCTGAATGTACTATATACTACTGTAGAAAAACAGTTACAACCTAACCTAATATGAACTCTAGGTGTCACTCAACGTTTCTCTCATTTAATAATACTGAGGAATCCTAATTCACTCTTACTTCTTTAATTACACACATCCTAATGACTTTCCAAACAAGTTTTCTGAACTCCAGAGCAGTATTATCAAATGCCCTCTACCCAGCTCTATCTGGATATACCCCCAACGTTCTCAGACTAGCACATCTAAAACTAAACTGTCCTATGTTCTCTGTCTCACAGTGAATGGCGTTATCTTCCATCTAAATCCCCCAGTTGGAAATTCGTATATAAACTTGAAATGCTCCTTTCTCTTTCTCTAATTTTCAGTAGCCCATTATCAACTCCACTCATTTAATTTCTTTAAAATCTCTCAAATTCACCCATAGTCACAATAGTAACATAAGCTGCTATCTCCTCTCCCAAGACAGCTACTATAACCTATCCCATGGTCTCCGTCTCCAGTTTTGATTCTCAATCCATTCTTTATACCATGGTCAGATACTTCTCTAGGCCCCAAATCTGAGCATGTCATGGCCCCCAATCCCAACCAAGATAAAACCCAAACTTAATTCAAACAAAACCCTTCCTAATGTGATGCTTTTTTCTCTCTCTAGTTTTTAAATATCTTGCCACTTTGTGCTCCAACCATACTGAAATATTTACAGTTTTCTTAACACATTACACTCTACCCTTTTTGGAAAGGGTGGCCTTTGTTTGCTTTTCTTCCCTATTCTCCTGATACCACCCTACCTTTCCTATTTGCCTGCTAGCGTCTAGACTCCCTTCCTTGCAGAACTGTTCATCGACACTCCTGTGCTGCCTCCATTCTTAATAAGTAAATGCTCCTCCATTACGTTGCCAAGGCCTCCTGTAGTTACCCACTGCTGGCATCCTAATAATACAATCATCTGTCTCTCTCCCATACTTAAACTTCTTGAAGGACCGGTTTCTCGGACACCACATCACTGCTTTTCTAACCTCTAACATGGTGGCATGATTTGGTAAACGAATGATTAAAAGAAAAGTGAATTAATTACCTTAAGCAACTCTACCACAGTTTCTGCAAATCCAACCACGTACATGGCGACTGCAACAGCATTGGCAAAAGCAAAGATTAGACCAATTGCACCACCAAATTCTGGCCCTAGACTTCTAGATATTAAATAATACGCTCCTCCTAAAGAAAAGAACAAAATACTAAAGTTAGGATTTAAAATGCCAAACAATACTTTTAATTACACAAGAGTTCACAAAACAGATGCCCCCAGTAAGACAGCAGCTAAATTAACTGGCAAGTCAGTGAGTGTATACTCAGGAAGAAAAAAACCCAAAAAGAATTCTTCATAATCTACTTCATTCATTAAAAATTTGCAACATCCAGAGAATTCTCCCCATGTCAAATATAAAATCATCCCGTTTAAATCACACTTTCTCTCTTAAAGCTTAGATTAAAATGGAGCCACAGCCTCTTCCTCATATTCATACATACCAAGATTATCTCCCAGGGATTTTCTAAATAATATATTTAATCTTAATGTAACTTTTAAAATCACAGTTAACATAATTTCAGTTACTTGTATTATGGCAATTTGCTGGGAATGTGAATACCAAAGCTAAAAAAAAAAAAAAAAAAAAAGTCTCACAGCTAACTGCAAAGAACAGCGTATAATGGCCTCCCAGAGAGACATAGCTTGTAGTCTAGCAAACTTGGCCTAAATGACAGAGTAAACAAGGACATTACGTGAGCTATCATGAAGTAAGTATTTTTCTAACTTAAAAAATAAATCAGTACTATGATTTGGAGTCAATCTAATTCTTACCTGGAATTTCTAAGAGCTCTCCCAAAATTCTAATTTAAATCTAGCCTTCAGGTCATAATCAAAACTTAGTTTTAATAATAATGAAGTTACATAAAGTTAGAGACATATTTCTATAATATATATATAAAAATGATAAAATACTTAACTTGTAAGACCATATTAAAATATAATGAAATGTCATTAAACAGTGAATATTTATTTCAATTATTCACCCAATATATGAAACAAAAAAGTTCTATATCTTGATAAAGCACCAAACATGCCAACTTCATTTGGAAATACCTACAATAGGTTTTATAGTAGATTCCTTTGATTCCTATCAATTCTCTCAAAATGTTATACAGCTTAAACCCGTTCATTAAATTTCCTTAGTTTTCATCATCTTTAAAAATTCAAAAAAAAAGCAATCTAACCATTTAACATTAACCTTGTGATTTTTTATGAGATAAAAATGTCTTAACATTTTCCCAGAAATATTTCTGAACAGTAAAAATTCCAATGAACTTATATAATAATTTTGTTAAGTCAAGTAAAGATATTACTATAAGCTCTAAAGACAGTACAACATGTTATAATTTATCACAAGGAAAATCCTTGCAATAGTATAATTATCACAGTCTATATTTAACATATATTTTCAAAGTTAAATAATTTCATTTACTGCCAATAAAAACGATTTAAGACAAGTATTGTTTATCTTGATTTTATAGACGAGAAAATTAAGTCATAAAGAAAAGCTAACTGAAATCAACCACTTGTGTTTTAATAGTTGACAATATAAACTTTAGAATGAGAAATATCACCAATAGGACCTATAAAAGCAAGGAATTCACTTGTTATGTGCCTCAAATTTTTGATTTTATGAACTGACAATTCTGAGATTTCAAAACTACTTAAAAATCTTCCAAAAATTGAGAAATCTAAAACTTTTAAAACCTAAAAACCAGTTTTATTACTTTTTAAATGATTTGTATTGTTTTCAAGGAAAAAAAGGATATATGGATAATAAAGCATATAAAAAATCTGCTCATCTTCCTCTACTTTTACTCTTGATGAAAAAAGTTCTTTGCCCTATTCCTTCCCACATCCATTGCTGCTTCCTAGAGGCAAGGTGTTTTACGAGCAGCTTTATTCCTTTTTTTTTTTTTAACATCACAATGGATAGTATTAAAGATATACTACTATAAAAGGTTACGGTATTTTTACTAATCAGCATAGAGTAGGTACATATTTTATTATTTATTTTGTTAAAAATTACACACTTAAGTATAGTAAAGAAATATTATCATGCTCATTTTATATATGGGAAATTAAGGCTTAGAAAGGTTAAATAACTTGACCAAGGTCATACAAGTAAGGAAAGACTTGTGCTTGAACTCAGGTCTCTTTGACTAGAGTGCTTATGCAGTACAGTGGTGTGGATGTAATCTTGAAAATCAGCCTTTCCATTACCATGGAAAATGCTGAAGAATATGATAAGGAGCTACGGCTCAACTAAAAGGCATCAACAGAAAACAAAAAGTAACCTTCTTCCAACAACAACAACAAAAAACTATTGCTCAAGCAAACACAGAAGTCAATATGGGGAAAAAAAAAATCCTCATGGAGTCTCATAATTTGGCCATAAACAAGACTAACTCCTGAGTGTAGGGAATGTAAATTAGTCAGATGCCAGAGATGCTAAGTAGTAACAATGTTACACTGGGTTCCATTACTATTGCATACTGATTTAGGGATATATGTCTCTGTAGCTCTTATTAAATCCCAAATCACTAACAAAAACCCTAACAAGGTTAATCAAGAGCCTAAGATTAAAAACTGATCATCGGTCATAAAATAAGTCTCAATAAATTCTAAAAAAATGAAATGATATAATGGATATTACTGACTATGACAGAATTAGATATATGAAAGACATCTAAAAATATAAATTATGTAACACACTTTTAAATAACCCATTAGTTAAAGAATAAATCACAAGAGAAATTAAAAAGTATTTTGAACTAAACTGATAAGAAAATGAAACATATCAAAATTAGTGGGATATACCTAAAGCAGGAATTATAGTGAAATTTATAATTTTAAATGCTTATATTTAAAAATAAAGATATTAAGTCAATGATTTAAGATGTAAGATAGGAAAAGAATAAAAATGTAAAGCAGAAAAAAGAGTAGAAACCACTGATACAGAAAATAAGTCAATAAAGCCAAAAGTTATTTTTAAAATGTTAATAAAACAAACAATGAGCTAGACTAATCAAGAACAAAAAAGACAAAATCAATTAACTGAATTAGGAATGAAAGCAGGGACAAATCACTATAAATTCTAAAGTCATTAAAAGGCTAAAAAAGTAATATTAAATAACTTTATAGCAATGATTTTGCAACTTAGATGAAATAGACAAATTCCTTGAAAAACAAAATGCTGCAGAAGTCTGACTAGAACAGGAAACAAATCCTATAGCTATTACAGAAATTAAATTTGTGATAATCCACCCTCATCCCCACAAAAAACAAACACAAAAAACCTACAGGCCTGGATGGCTTCACTGGGGAGGAAGAAATATGATCAATTTTACAAACTCTTCCAGAAAATAGTAGAAAAGGGAACACTGGCCAACTCCCCTTATGAGATGAGCATAACCCTAACCAAAAAACCTAACAAGGCTATTACAAGACAAGGAAATTTCAGATCAATGTTCCTTATAAGAAACTTAAAAATCCTTAACAAATTGTTAGCAAGTAAAATTCAGCAGAAAGGATCCTAATCACTGACCATGTAGGGTTTATTTCACAAATGCTAGGTTGTTTTAGATTTAAAAAAAACTACGTAATTTGTGATAATAACAAAATAAGGGGAGAGAAAACATATAACCATTAAAACAGATGTAGGAAAAGCATGACAAAATTCAACATCCACTTATGATAAATATTCTCAGCAACTGTGCAACAGAACTTTATCAATCAGAGAAATATCTCCCAGAAACCTTATAGTTAACATCTTACTTAACAGGGATATATTGTATTGAACTCATTCTCCCTAAGACTGGGAACAAGGAAAGGATGTTTATTCTCATCACTTCCAGTCACCGCTGTATTGCAGAGCTTAGCTTAGCTAGTTCAACAGGCAAGAAAAAGAGAGGAAGAGTCCCAGAGACTTGAAAGAAAAAGTCAAAACCATATCCATTCACAGGTGACATGCATGTTTATGTTCAGAGCAAGATCAACGACTACAAGGCCAACATATGAAAATCTATTGTATTTCTATATACAAGCAACAACAAAAGGGAAGATGAAATTTCCCATTTATAACATGAGAAACATGAAATACTTAGGGATAAATTTAATAAAGCATATGACCTCTACATTAAAAACTATAAGAAAAAATTGCCTAAGAGAAACAAAAGAAGACCTAATTAAATGGAGATACATTGGAAGATTCAATATTGTTAATGTGACAATTCTTCCCAAACTGATTTTTAGATTGAAATCCCAAAGCCCCACCAAGGTTTTTCAGTTTGATTGGAGGAGCGGGTAGGAAGGGGGCAGAAATTGGCATAGCTAATTCAGAAACGAACATGAAGTAGCCAAGTAGCTTTTGCCCTCTGTTGGGTCTGCCCTGGTCTGCACAGGAGCCACCAACGTGCCTTGGGGTGGGCGTGGGAGGGGTCCCCCAAGAGGCTCAGGCAGCAAGTTTTCCAGACTGTACCCAGCACTGGAAGGCAGGCACACAGCATCACTGGCAAGGGGCCCTTAGTGCCTGGATTCGCCCAAGGGAGTCAGGGTCCCGCTGTATACGCTCCCCTACCTGGAAAGGGAGGTTCCCCCAGAGGGTATAGACTGAGGGTTCCTCCCTCACGTGAATCCTGAGCACCTGCTGTTGGGCGACAGAGGGTACCAAGCAGCGCCGGGCATGCACCCTGAGCAACCCCTGTAGTCACCATGCTGCTGCCCTGGCCCCTGGAGGCTGCTGCCGGGGGCTGCGCTCCAGGTGCCGTGAGGGGCTGGTCCAAGGCACAGGAGCCCAGACTGTGCAGTGTTTCATCCTGAGCCACCGTTGGAGGCGGCACCAAGATCCACTTGCCAACTGCGGCTGATTTCATCGGACATTTGCCCACAGCCTGCCCGGCTGGGGTCCATGGGAGGCGGAGGTGGCCTGCTGGATAGTGGGTGGTGCCCCCTTCCTCTGGAGGAGTGGGTGTGGCTGGCAAATGCTGATTACTCCCCCTAGTTCATCTGCCACTGCCTCCTTCCAGCCCAGTGCTTGGCCCCAACCAAGGGCCAATAAATGTTTGCTGAAATGTTAAAAAAAATAAATAAATAAAAACCAAAACAATTATGAAAAAGAAAAATAGTTGGAAGACTTAGAACTTACTATACTATAAAGCTAAGCAATCGAGATAGGAGACTGGGTAGTGTTGGCGTAGGATAAACAATTGACGGTCAGCATACATTCCAGACAATACACAATTGCTTTTTCAACAATAGTATCAAAAATAATTTAACAGAATTATTGGAATTATTTTGAATTCCATTAAAAAAATGGAACAGATAGTTTTTCAACAAATGGTGCTGGAACAAGAGGATATTTGTACAGGGAAGGGGCTTGGGGGAAGAAAAGCCACACCTGTCTCACATTATACACAAAAATTAACTCAAGATTGTTCAGAAACAAAAATCTAAAAACTAAAACTATAAAGCTTCTAGAAGAAAATATAGGAAAATATTTTCACGAGCTTGGAATAGGCAAAGGTTTTTACAACAATAAAAGCACTAGCATAAAAGAAACATGAGAAACTGGACTTCATCAAAATGTTAAACTTGTTTGTCCAAAGACACGATTAAGAAAATGATAAAAATGATAAGGCACGCCACAGACAGGGAAAAAATACACATAGTACATATGTCAAACATATGACTTATATCTCGAATATATTGAAAAAAATTCCACAAATCAGTAACAAAAAGACAAAGCAATTTATAAATTGGCAAAAGATTAGAATACATCACAAAGATGATATACAAGTAGCCAGTAAGCAAATAAAAAGATGCTCGTTATCATTAAACATCAAGGAAATGCAGTAAGGCACCATTAAACATCCATAGAAATAGTTATAATTAAACAAGCTGGGCAAGGTGGCTCATGCCTGTAATCCCAGCATTTTGGGAGGCCGAAGCAGGAGGATCACTTGAGGCCATGAGTTCGAGACTAGTCGGAGCAATATAGCAGGACCTTATCTCTACAAAAAATAGAAAAATTAGCCAAGCATAGTGGCGCATGCCTATAGTCCTAGCTACTCAGGAGGCTGAGGCAGGAGGATCATTTAGCCCAGGAGTTTGAGGTTGCAATGAGCTATGATGACACCACTGTGCTCTAGTCCAGGTAACAGAGCAAGATCCTGTCTCAAAAAACAAAACAAACAAACAAAAAAAAAAATTAAAAAGATAAAACACATAATCCCAGCTACTTGGGAGGTTAAGGCAGGAGGATCCCTCAAATCCAGGAGTTTGATGTTGCAGTGAACTATGGTGATATCAGCGCACTCTAGCCTGGGCAACGGAGCAAGATCCTGTCTCAAAAAATAAATAAATAAATAAATAAAATAAGCATTGGCAAGAATGTGGAAAAACTGAAAGTCTCATATACTGCTGATGGGAACATGAAATGGCACAACCACTTCGGAAAACTATCTGGCAGTATCTTACAAAGTGAAACATACACCTACCCCATGAATCAACAAGTCCATTCCTAGGTATTTTCCCCAAATGAATAAAAACATACAGCCACAAAGAACTTATACAAGAATGTTCATGTCAGTTTATTCATACTAGCCCCCTAACTAAAAATAAACCAAATGTCCATCAACAGGTACTAAAGAAACAAACTGTGCATTATTACAAGTTGTATAGTAATAAGATAGAATACTATAATACACTGTAATAGAAATGAACAAACTGCTAACATATGGAACAACACAGATGAATTTCAAAAACATTATAATTGAGTGAGAGGCAAGATACAGAGTACCTTCTGTATAGTTCCAGCCTGGGATAGAAGTGAGGGACTGATCACAAAGGAATGCAGAAGAACTTTCTGCTATGATGGAAATATTCTATATTTTGATAAGAGTAGATATGCTTATCAAAATTCATAGAACCATAAATTTAAAATCTGTGCATTTTATTGCATGTGGATTTTACTTCAGTAGTGTTGATTTAATAAGCTGATATAAATCTTTGTTAACAGCTAGCATTTTAAAAATTGTACCCTAGTCAAAATGAGATCGTAAAAAATACTCCTGTGTTGGATTTCAAAAGAAGATTAAATGGTTTTAGCCGTCCTAGTCAAGTTCATCAGTTTACTGCTTATAAAAAAAGGAGTGAAAAAATTTTCAGTTACTTTTAAAGCTGGACTATGCTGTTAAATATAAGTTTTTTTTTATTGTATTAATAAAAAGGCAATTAAATGTATCTATCCACCTTTTCGGGGGCGGGGGGAACCCTAGCTCAGGATCAGCACCTGACATCTGCAAAGCGAAAGACACAAGTCCTTGTCACCACCTACCGCCCCTCTCCATACTTTCCTGTGGTCCATCTCTGTAGCCCCATAGAATTCTAGTAGTAAAAAGGATCTCAGAGGTCATCAGGCCAAACCTCTCATTTTACACATAATAAAGGCTGAGGTTCAGAAAGGTCTGTAACTTCAACAAGTGAGTAGTAAAGCTGTGAAAAGACTCAAGTGATCTGTTATTTAGTCTCACAACTAAAATCAAAACTAGCCTTGCCTCTCTCTTACTGCTGTTAAGAGTTAAATAATTTTAAAACTTTTGGAAAAAAATAAAGCCCTTTTATAATTCCATTATAAACTCAGGCAAGGTACTAAAAATTTTTTCCTTGCTGTGATGTGATATAAGGATAAATATATATTTGGACTTCACCCCATGTTACTGGAACAGAGAGCTATGTTCACACAAAAATGTCTGTGGTAATGTTTATAGGAGCTTTATTTACAACAGCCAAAACCTGGAAAAAACCCACATGCCCCTTAACTGGGGAATGGATAAACAAACTGCGGCATGTCTATGCAAGGAAATGATACTCAACAGTAAAAACCAATGATCTAGTGACACACACACCCATGCAGAGGAATCTCAAAAGCATTCTGCCAAGTGAAAGAGGTCAGACTCAGAAGGCTGCACACCACATGACCCTACTTGTGCAGTGTTCTGAAAAAGTGTCGGGGGCTGCAAGGAGCTGGGGGCAAGGAGAGGAAGTGACTGCAGAGGGGCACAGGAGCACAAGAGGTGACAGAACTGTTCTGCCTTGATTGTGGGGCTGTTTACAAGACTATTTTTATTTGTCAAAACTTGTAGAATTGTACACTTAAATTATTTCATCCAAATCATACCTTAATAAAAAATCAAAAAAATCTGGAGAAATAGACAACAAACAGTTTAATTGGTAGTTTTTTCCCTGGTAATAGAAGTGCTAGGTTTTTAAGTCTTTAATGTTTAAGCTGCTCTGAAACTTAATTATGCATAATGTATATGAACTACTTTTGTAATCTGAGATAATAAGAAAAAGGAATGAGCAAGGAAGCTTAATGGCCCACCAAAGAGGAAAATGCAAAATTTGAGTCCAGACATCTTTTATTTCCTTTGGAGGAAATGATTAATATAAGAATCATCTATGTATTTAGTGATAGCTACGGAAATTCTGTAAAAATTAAATTTTGTTGGTACACTGAGGAAGAAATCCAAGGGTCACAATAACAAAAATGTAATAAACTTAACAATGAGAAAGAAAACTATTTAGAGATTTCTATTCAGAGTTCATCTAGTATGATTAGCAAATATACCAAAATCCTTTGTTAGAGTAGCAAACCATCTACTTCTTTACTCTCACTAAATTTATCCAGAGCCACCTTGTGTACAATTTAGAGGAACCACTTTGGGAATGCAATGTCACAATGAACCCAACGTTCATTTTTGTTATTGTTCTAGCAAATATATTTTAGTAGCCTGGTTTACAAATACACAATAAGGAGTTTGCCTGTTAATGTTTGGCAAATTTTCCTCTATTTGGTTGCTATTATTAAGTCAAATAGGGAAAGGTAAGTGATAAACACGGAACCTCAGGCCAGGATCAGGTGCCATCTTATTATGACTGATCACCAGAGTAACTCAATTAAATTTTAAGATGTTAGAACAAAGACATACAACCCTAATTCTGCAGCAGACAATTTTGGAACCAAGTTAAAGTATTTTTAATCATTAAAGACTGGCAAAATTAAAGACCACCAATGAGTCAAAGAGAAAATCCATGTCAAAAATTATTAACAATATATGCCAGGTTCTCATCTGTGGTATACAAGTAGTGTCTTACTGAACTGAAAACACAATGATATGTTTAAGTCTAAGAAAACCTCTGACTATAACTGTTACAGAACTGCCTTATACAGCTTCTTAAAATATTTCAACAATCTAAAAAGTTATTTGAAATGAATTAGCTATAAAAGGAAAGAACTATGGAGCTGAATTCTAACTTAGAACTCCTTGCTTGGTAATGCTAGGAATTAACAGTTACACAATGAACAAAACAAACAAACAAACAAAAATGACAATTTATGATAATGCAATTTTACCAATACACAAAACACTTTCTGTCACTTATAATAACATGGGGGAAAGTCTTTCCTCACTTCCAATGTTTTGGCTTTACATATATACAAAAATGAGGAAGTCTTCAATTATTTCAGGGAAAAAAAGATATGAGTACATAAAGTAAATTCTGACTTATGATGTAGATATTTTAAAAAGATTCATCAGAAGAATCTGCATAAAATTTAATTTTGTTGGAGAGAATGGGTATGATTGCTTCATTTTTGCTATCATCTGTGCAAATGATAAATGTGACTACCACTAATGCTACAATAAATAAGATAATGTATGTCAACAACATGGTATTGTATCTAGCAGTTAGGTCTCAAAAAATGATAGCTACTATTACCTGAACACAGGCTCCAAGAAAACAGCATTTTGTCTGATTTTCATCACTATAAACCCAGTTACAAAATGCTCAACAATTATCTGTTGACTGACAGACATGTAATATAAAACTTCATCTCGGTCATGGAATAAGCAGGTTTATACTGATTTTAGACTTTCAGAACTACCTGTCTGAAATGTTATGCAACTTGGGTTTTTATTTGAAAGGGTACCGACATCTGCTTTTAACTAAGTCACTTAAATGTCCTATACCAAAAAGTGGTTAAGGAACCATGCCCTTCCATTGCTCTGTTCATATAGTATGATATGACTTAAAAACCAGAATTTACACTGCCTTCATCTTATGAACAGCTGCCTGAAGTTGTTTTTTATTCTATAAGTGAGTCTTTATTCACAGATTAGTTGAAGATGGGGGAGAACTCTTGTCTGTGAAATCTAGGAAATACAGACCTGAGTGAAGATGGCTGCTGGCCAGCACCACGTAAGTTGCAGAACCTGTTACACATGATCCGTGTAAATTCTCTAAAATCCAAGCTCTCAAGAAGACTGATATGAGGACTTGCAGAAGAGGAAGAAGCTCTGGGACCCGAGTAGGCTACAATAACCTGAGGATCACAAATGTGTCCTTCAAGAACAGTCAGGGACTATGCCAAGATGAGGGCAAACTTTATCAGTTACTTGGCACTACTATTTTTACCCTGTGGAAGGCAGGGAACTGAGGAGATGATTCTCTGACCTGCTGCCAGTAGCTCTTATTAGCATCCAAAATTCATTACCAAAATCTAAGCAAGCCTGAAACTATGCATCTTTTATTTTCTACATTTTTGCTTTTTTTTTTTCAGAAACCCTGAATGTTTCCATATTATATTTGTCCTAGATTTCATAATTGGACATTATTACATTTGTTTAAAAGTTGGCAGTTAATTCATATTAAAGAAACAACCAGCACAACATTTCCAGATGGATATCTGCTTAATCTCTAAAATGTATTGTTGAAGCCATTGTTAAAATTAATTAGTCATGTTAAATCTCTCTTATTGCAAAAAGCACACAACAGTTGAAAAAATACACATTTCACAAACTTCTACAAAGCTGGAATGAGAATAAAAATATTGTTCAATATTAAAAAATATGTGTTATATTTCAGTTAACAATCAAGGTAAAAAACTGTCAAGCACTACCTCAAAATAGTTCTTTATATTAATAAAAAAAAGATAACTATGCATTAGGTTTAAAACAGAGCTCTTCAAAATAAAAATTACTAAACAGAGTTAGTATGTTTCCCAATCTTTGAATAATATTTTAAGTAAATTTATTTCCTTATTAATTCCCTTCATAATCAACTCTGTCTATATAAAGTTCAAATGAGTTCCCCAGACATCACTACTCCCATGGCATCCATCCATTTCCCCTTTGATACCCTGATCCTTTGGCTAATTCTAGCTCTATCACCCTCTCTCTAACTGGCTCTTACATGGCAGGCAGTCAAAATCAAGCTCTCAGTGGCTGGTAGGAAATCTAATCCAGGCACTCTTGGTACCATCCTAAGGTTGAGTTTATGGTTAAAAATGGCAAACAAAACTCACACTCCTACATGGAGTCTCTTCAGTTTGTCTCAAACCCAAACTCCCTTTCCATCTTTTTAGCTCTGTGAAATTTTGCTAAATAAGGATTCCTTGTTCCACAGAGATTCCCAGTCCGGAATTTGCTGTCATCATCCTATAGTGCCATTTAACAAGTTCCTCTCTCCCCTGCGTGTTCTATAAATGCTTCCTGGAGATATGGGCATGATGCGATTTAGGTTCAACTTGTTGGGAAATAATACTTTATAGTACTTTCATCAAGTAAAAGGTTTACAAAGTTGAATATTATAATTCTCATTCCTCCTTCACTTATTATGTAGAATAATTATCTAAAGAACAAATCCCATCAATTTCTTGGTTACCTTTAGTTCAGGTAAGGAAACTTTCATTCAGGAGTTTAACACTAGATTCTGTACCTTTATTTATCAATTTTCATAAGATGGTCCCCTAGCATGTTTCCAAAGGGAAAAATAAGATTTTTTTGTGATATTTCATTGTGAACTTATGGATTTGATCATATATTATATTTTCATCCCAATCAGTTATGATTATTATTGCTGAACAAATTATCCAAACTTCAGCCAGTGTCAGCTTCTTCAAGTTGGCTCCTGGGTCCTTTTGACATGAAACTAGTCATCTTTGTTATCTTCCTTGTTCCTGAATGTGAAAAGATGTCTAAGCACATTCCTTGCCCAGATCTGGAATCAATCATTTCTTCAAAATCTTCCCTGGTTCTTTTGAGTGCAAATACATAATGTGGGTACTAGGGTTGCTTATTGCTTCTGGGTTGGTCATTTTGATGGACAGGTCATCTTAGTACAGGTTATTTTAATGGGCAGAGCTAAGACACATGTGCTTTCAAGATAAAATGCATGAGTCTCCTAATACTTCCAATTTAGAATTACGAATACAGGTGCAATATGATCTCAGTTTTATACCTGTATCTGCTTTCTCCCCTGTGGAAAATACTGTTTTTTCATGATACCAAACGAAATCTTGTTAGGGGTCGCCAAGTCCATGAGTCAGATACAGAGGAGACAGAGGGGCTTACATTCACCGAAATAATCTCTGGGAAACATTAATTGCAGATGATGCAGCCTGTTTATATTCTGTAAAGATCAGCCAGGTGTCCAAAGTCACCAACTAACATGCCTTCTAACAAAGCTTCATGGTATTTGGTTGTTTCTTTAATGCCTTTCTCTTTTATCTTCTATAGGTTTCATTATTTCAGCAAATGTATTTACTTCTCAATTGTATAAATACTTGATGATAATGGAAGAACTCCAAATTGTATAATCCAATGTTTTTTCCCCTATATGTTCTTCCTTTGTGAACTATCATTTTGATGGAACTGAAGCAAAACTGTAGCACATGGTAACCTGTCAGGACAAAGCTGTATATCTTCTACATTGTAATCATCTCCCTGGTCCTCCAGGACAGAAGACTGGACACAAAGTCTTTGAGGTAGTTGTATCTGTGACTAAACACACACACACATACACACATACTCAATAGTATTGAAAAATGAAATGGCTTTTTGGTCACAATCCAGGAAAATCTATGCTTTTTGAAGTTCAGATTCAAACGGGAAACAGTTCAGGGTTCATGCTCCCAGTGGATTCATGCCCCATTCCCCCTGAGGCTCACAACCTAGATTCTAAGGTTTGAGGGTAAGAAATTCTTTGATGATTTGCTGATCCCCTGCAAATAACTAACACCGCAATCTGTTTCTCCTCCCTCTTCCATTCCCCAACAGCGGCAGAGAGAAATGAAGCATGGGGCATCCAGTTCACAGGAAGGCAAGAGGAATCTCTGGTGTTGTCTGATTAACTCTGTTGGACATATTCACATCTATAGCCCAATCCAGACTAATACACATGAAACTTCTGTAAACAGTGATGCATGCTCAGCACAGTCATAACCATATTGATATGAGCTGCTAGTTTCCCGGGGCCATAGTGATCATATTCTGCATCATACTTCTTGACATACGAAGATGATGACAAGCTCAGGGTACAAATGTTTTGGTTACATAAATTGAAAAAAAAATGAAAAGCTCAACCTGGCATGCACTCACGCTCTGTCTCTCCCCCCTCCCCACCTCCCCCCTCCTCCACGCCATAGATCTTGTGGAGATGTTGTGGACGTCAATGAAAGAGGCCTCAGGGTGCTCACAGTAGAGAGCTGGACCTCAAAGTAAGGATTTAGAGTCCCAGGTGTATCTCACACAAAGCTATTAGATCATGGGAAAGGTACTCTGCCTCAGTTTCCCTCAAAATGAGGGGGAATGAGGTTATACTTGCACAATGTTAACCAAATGCCAGCATGCATGTTACTGATCCAAGGGCTAAAGCCTGGGAGGAGGCAACAGGATGCAGTCCAGTGGAGGAGAGACGCAAGTAGAAGCTATATTCTTGCTACCAGACATGCTGAACATCTTAAATAATTTAAAGTGCATGTATATGGATCAATATAAAATTGTACATTCAAACATACTAGTTTGGAAGTGCTCAACAGTAATTTTCTTGTCTACGTAGACCTCATATGTTGCTTCTAGTAAGGTAAAAAATAATTAGAAATACAATTTAAACCTCTATTTAGTAAATGTGATCTGATGACAATGATACAAAAAGATTGAAGTTACCTCCTCTTACAAATCCATTAGTAGCTATTGCTGAAGTGGACAGTCCTGTGATAGTTGTCACAACAGTGGCCATCATTATTACAATGACTGACAGACCTTTAAGGAGAAAGAAAAGAAATTGAGAATACTTTACCTGCCATTATCTAGAACTGGTTGGTCTAAGTATAATGAATTTACACTGTAAGTTATAGATTACCTAATTCTGATGCCATTTTAGAAAAATCAGAATTATGAAAAAAGTAACATTAAGATAACAATCTGATATAAAGAAAAACATAGATCAGAATGACTCCATTGCTTGAGTTTTATGAGGTTGAGAGCTCAGGAACAGCTATTTTGCTTACGCATTGTTCTCAAATCAAGCAGGGCATAGCTTCACTTACCTATTCCAGCTTGACCCACAATCCATGACAATCTAATGAACAGCATCACACCCCAAATGTTTAACATACAACGTACCTAAAAGAGAAAAATAAGTAAAGATATATATGAAGAAAAATAATCAAATAATACAGCAGTAAACACTAAACCAGCCAAAAAAGGGGATAACACGCATTTGACTATAGAAGATACAGTTTTTAAATCTAATTCCTACCCCACCCTTTTAACAGTTTTTAAAAAGAGTTTAATAACAGCTTACATTTGAACTAATGTAAATGCATTGTAATATAAGACAGTGTGTGTGTAAATAAATATGTTCATCACAATTATCTGAAGCAGTAGAAACATAAAAGATACAAGAAATATTTTAAGACTTCAGCCCTTAAAAAAACTTTATATTACCCTTTATTGACACAAGTTTAATTTTTGCTCATTCTTTTATAACATCCTCCTTTCATATGATTTCTTCAGCAGATTTAAGTATGTCAATACAAAATGCCAATTGTTCATTTTTTTAAAGTAAATTTTTGAGTTTCCCAAATTTATTTTCACTTTTATTTATTATGCTCATACATAGAACATAGTCTCCTAAAGTACTAAAATCTAAGCATAAGCAAACAATACCCAGAGCTTCGCATTCACCTTATTGATTAGGCAATAAAATTACTACCAGAACTGCGATTTTTCCCTCTACTTCTCTAAATTCCAATACCAACTCTATTAAATGCTTCCAAAGTCTCAATGAGAAGGCAATCCAGTCTACTTTAGTTAAAACCTTAGTGCCTATTCTAACACAGAAAAATAGAACTAAATATGAACCTTAATCACCTAAACCTGTGTACTGAAGTAAATTCAAGAAACAGATTTCTCCTTTATTCTGTTACTTGTTAACTTCAATATACTTCTCTTCAAAAGATAACGGGGATAGTGTGAAAGAAAGCTGGCATATTTCAGCTCTATTTCCTGCTCAGCTTTCTGAATTTTGATGCTTCCATCAATCTGATAGCTTCATACTTAATCTCCCAAAAGTGACAATATGTGAGATTCACAAGAAGCAAGGAAATATAATTTACAGGCAATAAAGGATAATTTGGTTAAATTAATAAATATATCTTCTTTATTAAATTTAATATCCAAAACGAATGGAGGTACAAGTTATTAATTTGATCTTCTACAGCACTCAGACAACAAAGTTGTAACAGAGGGAAATAAAAATTCTCTTGAGAACTGATGAGAATATTAGGAAGGTTTTATAATCAACAGAAATACTGTCATTCTAAAATAAAGTCTACATATACATACTAATACACCCTTGATCCAGCCAAACTTCACAACTCCTTTACTTTCTGCAGCGTATGTGACCACAGCATCTCTGGTTGGAGTACTTTCTTCACCATTTGCAAAGCCATCCTCAAAAGGTTCCTGGTTATAAAAAGAAATGTGAATTACGTTTAAGAATTATTTAAAATTTAAAATCACCTGATAAATACAAATACACTTAACCATATTTAGGAGGACACAGTATAGATTTCCAATAATCAAGGGTTTCTGAATATTTTACCTGAGGAAAACATAAAGCAATAAAGTAGAAGAAAACCTTAATTACTGAGATTTCTTAAAATTTAAATCTCACCATGACAGTAAACCCATTTTAATAATTTCAAATTTTAATTACACTTTGGTGAAGTCTGGAGAATAAAGAACACCGATTGCTAGCCATAGGCTAGCTAGGTCAGTCAATCCAGACTGCATCTCTCCAGCCACAAATTCACATCACCTAGTGGCCACCTTTCCCACATCTGAAATTTCACCACTAACAGATTAAAACTCCTCTTCCTCACCAATGAATACAGTTTTCCCTTTACAGTCCAAGATAGGAAGAGTCCCATGGATCCCAAGATTCGTTCATAACTCCTCCCTTTACTCATTCCTTACCTGCATTCAATCACTCTGTGTTCTTCAAGCTTTCCTTTGTAATTTTTCTCAGATTCAGACATGAGCTGTTTGACGTTTCCTTCTTAGGTCTTTAAATTTCATGTCTGATTCTATAATTCTTAGTTTTCTGTTCTCTACTTTCTTTCTCTCTAAGTGGTTCTCAATTTTTGTTCTGTCCCAATACACCCAAGGCATACGACACTTTTCCAAATCAGTAACAGAGCCTAAAAAGGTCATGAAGGGAGAAAGGAGACGGCTTGGGAAATAAAAGATGTGCTGGATCTAAAATAATGTCCCAAAAGTGGCCCCATGGTTGTTCCTCTACCTATACATATCTCAATAGCAGAAAACAAAATACAGCTATGTTTCAGACATTCTTTCTTTAAATGCAGAAGAAGCAACTATTATAAATTAATTATTTAAAACCATTTTCAGTGCTTCGCATGCTTTGGAGAATTCTGAATATAATTTTTTATTGCAGAAATGAGATGCAAGTTCTGTGCTGCCACAGTACAAAATCTACATAATAATCCAAACTTCCATTTTCCCTTGACCCAAGATCTGTCATTCAATTCCATTTAATGCAATATTGTTACATGCTTTTTAAAAGTACTATCATATCAACCTTGATCAGCTCTTAGATTCCATACTTATATAGCTTAACTACTGATGATTCTTTGATTTTGAAAAGATACACTAAAATAAACCAGATGCAATAATTTAAGTATTTCTTTTGTGTGGTTTTGTTTTGGTTTTTTTTTTGGCAGAGTCCCGCTCTGTCACCCGGGCTAGAGTGCCATGGCATTACCCTAGCTCACAGCAACCTCAAACTCCTGGGCTCAAGCAATCCTTCTGCCTCAGCCTTCCAAGTAACTGGGACTACAGGCATGCACCACCATGCCCGGCTAATTTTTTCTATATATTTTTAGTTGTCCAGCTAATTTCTTTTTATTTTTCAGTAGAGACAGGGTCTTGCTCTTGCTCAGGCTGGTCTCGAACTCCTGAGCTCAAACAATCCGCCCGCCTCAGCCTCCCAGAGTGCTAGGATTACAGGCGTGAGCCACCACGTCGGCCTAAGTATTTTTTTGAAAATACTTTTCTAGGCTTTTTAATGATGTTAAGAGAAAAATAATTAAATTTTAAACCAATCCTCATGTTTTCATTCACTGACATAGCTATAGCCTCAACTACATGAAATACATGGAAATGAATCATTTTAAGATCACTAAGAATTTAAATATGAAACTTCAATGTTAAACACTTCTGATAGTAGCTCACAAATTTTTTAAAGCAGAGCCTAAGACATAAATATAATAATTTTTCTTGTAACACAGTTTCATTAACTATCACCTACCAGTGATTACTGTACTGCACTGTGAGAGGGGCGCCCCCAGGGATGGTACACAGAACCGATCACCCCCATAAAAAATTTATAATTATTCCAAATCTGCTATAGTTTTTGAACAGCTTTATTGCAATGTAATTAACATACCACACAATTCACCCATTTAAAGTGCCCAATACAATGATTTTTAGCATATCCACAAAGTTGTAAGACTATCACCACAATCGACTTTAGAATATTTTTATCACGCTAAAAAGAAACTCAGTGCCCATTAGTCACTCCCCAATTCCCCCTTCCTCCAGCCCCTGGTAACCACCAACTAGCTTTCTGTCTCCACAAATTTCTCTATTCTGACATTTTATATACATGCAATCACACTGTATGTAGGCTGTGCATGTGGCTTCTTTCACTTAGGAAAATGTTTTCAAGGTTCATTAATGTTATAGTATATATCAGTACTTCCCTCCTTTTTACTGCCAAATAATATTCCACTGCATGGATATCCTACATTTTCTTCATTCATCAATTAGACACTTAGGCTCATTTCACTTTTTGGCTATTATGAATAATGCTACAATGAACATTTGTGTACAAGTTTTTGGGTGCACATTTGTTTTCATTTATCTTGAGTATATACCCAGGAGTGGAATTTCTGGGTCACAAACTTTTTGAAGTGACTGCTTCTAGTCATTTCTCTCATCTCTTCCTTTGTATCAGACTGCAAACTGTCACTTCTCATTTCAGTGAATATGCCTGCCTATTGTTATCCCTATTCTTGCTGGTATAAACATGGAAACCAGCAACCACTAAAACGTTAGAAATATGTATGTTTGAAGTAAAAAAAAAAAAAAAAAAAAAATTGTGCCCAGGAGCCTGCATAGCTAAATTGCAAGAACAATCCACTTTGGCTGTACTTCTACTATTGACTGTGTTCCAGCAGAGAGTCAATGACAAGGCCAAATAATAAAAATTGACTACAAATAGGGATTGATGACTCAACCGTTCAATTATTCAAATAAAGCCAGATCAAAAATGTCTACCTGTTAATTCAATTAACTTTAAATAAAAGTTTCTTAGTTTTTACTCTAAGATATATAATGCTCTTGGAGTTATTTTATGAAAGAAGACTTTAGAATATATAACCTCCAAGTATTATAAGAAAATACAATATCTAATACATACTAAAAAGACATCTCTCTCCCAATCTCTGTTAAAAGAAAACTAAAGATTTGTGTACTTAACAGGCTACTTTTTCCAAGGCTAACTATTGATACGGGCTTTTTTTTTTAGCAATGCAAAAGTATGCAGGCATCCTAAAATTTTTGATATGGGTGTTGATCAGAATTCCACCTCAAAAAAAAGTTGAAGATCTAGCAATAATTTTGCTAGTTTCCACCATACTATGCACAACTATGTTCAAAAAACAAAGTAAGATTTTCCACTTAAATACTGCATGTATCAAGTAGTATTTTAAATTAAGGTGGGTCCATATAAAAGGAAAAATTATCTTCCTCATCTTCTGGCAGTTCTATTTAAAAATGTGCTTCATTTATCTTTAAAATACAATTCAAAAGTTAAAATCAAATAATTGTTTGTTATTACCTGTAGCTCAATGAATAGACTTAAAAATGAAGTTTGGTTTATAATTGTATTAACTTCCTGAAATATCAGGAAACCAAAGTGCAATATACATCTTTTGTTTCTTTAAATACATTGCAGAGAAATAAGGAAATTATCAGGTATGGCATTTTGTCCACACACACACACACACACACACACAATGTATAAAAACCTTATAGTCATGGAAAATTTCATATATGCAATTATGAACTATAAATTACGCTAATACAAAGGTACGTAAATAAAATCTTCAATCTACCTGCCATTTTCACATAAATGATGGGTTTGTTTTCTTTACTGTGTTTTCCACACTAATGGATAAAAAGTAAAAAACAACAGCATAAATGATTTTATGGATGCCACGTTAAATGAAGTTGGTCCAAATTAATTTAGTATTATTCCAGGAAATAATCTTTCAAAAAGTATTAATAGCATTGTGATTCTGAGTCTCCCAAGCAGGGACTGAGGGTAGGGGTGAGAATAAAATTGGGAAGGGCGGAAGACAGAGGAAAGAATGGAAGACCCAGATAGATAGACCCTCAGTAACCAGAAAAGAAAATGATTAAATCAGTTGAACATGCTCAACTGTTCTCCAAGTGAAAGATAAAGTAAAATAGTTTTTCTTCTTTTGGATCTAGTTTTTAATTCCTGATGGTTTTAGTGAACATTTAACTGTTTAAAAAAAAGTATACTTGACCAGAAAGATAGATTAAATCTTTTATGATAATTAGGATGTAAATATGTTTTAGATTTATTCCTCCAGCCTAAGCAAAAGCAAGACCCCATCTCTACTAAAACAAAAAAAAAGGAGCTGGGTGTGGTGGTGCACACCTATAATCCCAGCTACTTGGGAGGCTGAGGCAGGAGAATCGCTTGAACCCAAGAGTTTGTGGCTGCTCGGAGCTAGGCTGACACCATGGCACTCTAGCCCATGCAACAGAGCGAGACTCTGTCTAAAAAAAAAAAAAAATTTATTCCTAGATGTACATCTTAGAAATTTGCAAAATGTTTTCAGTTACCTGTCTTGATTTACCAATTTATCTTTTACATATCAAAGGTCATATTTCAAAGTTTTTAGACCTAAGAGAAAACACTACTTAGAACACAATGATATGGTTTAGTGATGATATTTTTTTCACTGAAAAAATTCTTATAATATCAAGCTATTGTTTCTTCCCTAATGCTAGAATTTTCTTTGGCATTTTAGAGACAACCTATGATGTTTCTTTTTTAAAATAATGGAGAAAAATCAAATCTTAAGGAAAAAAATTTATCCAAGTATTTTAAAAATTACAATTAAAAACCTTAACCTAAAGCTTCCTAGTATTTTGATCTATGAAATAAAATTTCAATCCCAATCTCAATTAATGAAACTTTGTACAAGGTAAATCAAACTTCATCAAATAATCTAAAGTGACAAAAAAAAAACTACATGAGCAAGGAAAGACTGGAGGGAGGGAAGACACATAGTATATATAAAGTTTTTTATTCATGTAACAATTGCTTATTCAGAAGATTGTGCTATGTACAGGGTAGTAGCTATGGCAGAGATAACAGAAATTTTAAGGAATACAAAGCTGTGCACCCTTATTCAGGCTATCCAGTTTCAAATTATTCTGGCAGTCCACATCATCTAAATCCCCCCAAAAAACCAAAAAACTGATAACCATAAGCCATAAAAAAGTCACAAGTCAAGGCCAGGCACAGTGGCTCATGCTTGTAATCTTAGCACTTTGGGAGGCTGTGGTGCGAGGACTGTTTGAAGCCAGGAGTTTAAGACCAGCCTGGGTAACATAGCAAAACCCTGTCTCTATAAAAAATAAGAAAAATTAGCTGGGCGTGGTGATCCGCACCTGTAGTCCCAGCTACTTGGGAGGATGAGGAGGGAGGATCACTTGAGCCCAGGAGTTCAAGGCTGCAGTGAACTATGATCACACCACTGTTGCCTGGGCAACAGAGCAAGACCCTGTCTCTGGGGGGGAAAAAAAAGGTTACAAGTCCAACATTAAGGGAAATCATAATTACATAATAATATACTACACACATAAATAAACCAAAAAATAATTCCCTCCAGGAATTAGTTTTAAATTCTATCCCAAATTAACATCTATGCTAAATGAAAAATAAGATGGAAAAGGCCAGTTAGTAGTGAACAAGCTGCCTTCCTAGGTACATACACTTTATCTTCACCTGTATTTGAGATATTCTTTTACTACTTCCTATAACTATGCAAACACTTAGAAAATACACCAGAGAAGAGTGATTTTTTTTTTTCCCCTCATTGAGTCTTTGAGAGTTTAATTCTGGATAAGAACTGATTTGTAGGTTTGGAAATAACTTGGCTTTTCATATTTGAAGTTGGAGTGAACTCTGGCATAGAACCCAACCCAATTCAATTCATGTGTATTGAGATATACACCAATTTTGGAGTGAACTCTGGCATAGAACCCAACCCAATTCAATTCATGTGTATTGAGATATACACCAATTTTTTTATGCTAAGTAATATTGCAAGATACAAAGAAATAGTAGTTTTTCTACCTTCAAGAAATAAGATGGTCTTATAAAATATAGTTGCACATAATCTAGATGGTTACCTATTACCTATGGATTAAACTAAGAATTCTTAGTTTGTGAGACCCCCATAATCTGGCTGGCTTACTTTAATAATAGCCTCCATTTATTGAAAGCCTACTCTGTGTCAGACACATCCTTAAATGCTTACATGTCTTACTTTCCTAAATTGGCACATCTTTGAGAGGTTGGTACTATTATGCCCACTTAACAAATGAGCAAAAAGACTTTTGAGGGGTTAATTTGCCTTGAATTATGAAGCTGTTAATTTGGTAGAGGAAAGAACTTCCTAAATGGTAGAATTCCACATATTACGGTGAGTGAAGGTAATTTTAGGATTCTATTTTGAGCAAAGGGACAAAAGACAGGCAAATTATCCAACTCAGGAAACCGTCCTGCTTGAACTTTCCAATCCTCCAGCTATATATTTTTGCTCTTCACCCTTCTTCATCTTTCCCTCATTCCTTTGTTTCCAAATTTATAGAAGATAAGGGTTTCTAACACGGTCCTCAGAAAAAGAACAGCAGAAGTCTTGCACTGGATAGCACCAGGAGATTTTTAAAAACTCTTTGTGCTCTGTAGAAATGCCTCCCAGGGTATACAATGTCTATGAAACTCTTCACCCCACAGGACTGCTACAGACCATACCACCTATGGAGAAGAAAGAATTGCTACAGTATTTAGAAAGTCATCTGGAAAGGCATGTCAAATGTTTAACGTTATGTATGTTATTCAATTTTATTTGGAGGCTATTCTGATAGAAAGAGGAGGTAAAATTCAGTTTCTATGCTATTTTCTAGGATTTCTTTCTCCAGTTAAAAAGTCTCATTACCTGCTCAAGCCAGCATCTTGTGTTAATCAATGTTCTAGGTAGTATACTAGGTTCTTTCTTCCTTTATATATTTTCCTACTGAAACCTCTGGACCCCTGGGCCTACCTGTGCACCTATGCCTTCTCAGGAAGGGTTGAAAAATAAAACTATCCACATGAGATTCTTTGGATTTGTCCCCAATGTGAAGTTAAGGCAAATTTTCCTATATTTTTCCGACCACAGACCACTTTCCTATGCCTATTAACTTTTCTTAACATTTTTTATAACCCCTCAAACTCTATCCTTTAATTACTGAGAGTTCTAATTTGAAATAATATTGCTCTGTTGCAGAAATACTAGTTTTAAAGTATTTTCTCCTGAGGAACTTTGGCGTATTGTTCCCTCTGACTGTAATGCACTTTGAAGATGGCTGGCTCCTTCTCATCGTTTAGCTCTTAGCTTACATGTAGCCTCCTCCTTCCCAAACCACCCAACATATGGTTTCCTCTCAGTCCCTTTTATCTCCTTCATAGCACATGTCACACTCTGTAATTATCTTATTTACTTGGTTTTTTGTAATCTATGCATCCACTTCCACTCCTTCAATATATATTAAAATGGAAGGTCTACACAACACAGACCTTTCCTGTAATTTTCATCAAAGATACAATAACTGAATATTGAGCTTTTACGGGCAATCTCTGTTTTCTAGATAATGTCCTGAAATAGTACAGTTAAAATGAAAAGTGTCTGCTCTTAAGTCAGATCTATATTCAAATCCCAGCTCTGCTACTCACTAGCTATTGTGAACTTTGGCAAGTTATTTAACCCCTCTGGCCCTCAGTTTGCACATCTGTGAAATGGGGATAATAAAGTGAGAAAATACGATTGTATAGAACATAAAAACTCACATACGTTGCTCCTGGAAGTATAAATTGGTAAACAATTTTGAAAAAAATTTGGGCATTATTTTGAAGTTGAAAAGATGCATACCCTTTAATCCGGGAATTCTATTCCTCAGTATATTCTTAGAGATATACAACACTTCTGTGAAGCAGGACACTTGTATAAAAATGTCCATATCAGCATTGTTTAAAATTGTTAAAAACCAGAAATAATCCAAATACCCATAACTGCAGAATAAAATAAAGTAGTATATTTATTAGAAGATAGATAGCAATAGAAATGAATTACAAAAATACAGCATATATTAAATGTCATAAACTAAGAGTGAACAAAAGACAATAGATTAAAAATATAGTATATGATTCCATTAGTATAAAGTTTTAAAGCAGGAAAAACTAAACTAACGGTCTTCAAAAATATATAAAGGTGACCAAAAAAATTTTTAAAAAATCAAGATCAAGACTCAAAGGAGTGATCACCATTAAGTCAGGGCAGCGGCTACCTTGTGGAGGAATTATGAAGGGGTGAACAGTAACATTCTATTTCTTGATCTGGTCAGTGACTACACAGGTGTTCACTGGATAACTGAAGCTATACATTTATGCTTTAAGTTCTTTTTTTATTCCACAATTACAAACATTTTTAAGAGACAAAGAAAATATGTTAAATGCTTAGGATGTTGCCTAATTATAGAGTAAGAGCTCAATATATTTTGGCTGTTATTATAAACAACAAATAAGTGATCTACTATTATAACTGCCCATGTTGTAAGTTTAAAACTGGATGTTGAACAAATACATAAAAATAAATACTGCAAAACATCATTAATCTAGACTTAACTACTTAGCTTCTTAAAATTCAATATTGGCAGAGCTTAAGATTTCCTCTGGAAGAAGAAAACAAAAGCACTGACCTTCATGTACAAGTATGACATCACACTCTGCATGGTGGTGGTAAAGGATTTCTCAGCCACCCCACCGTCAGCAAGCCAACGGTATAGCGCAAGGAACGTGGTCACAGTACTAAAAATGCTTTGCAACTCCTCTGGCACTAAAAATTGCTTCATAAATGATAAATTCTTTCCTTCCCCATTTTCCTTAGTGGCAACTGACAGCACTTTACAGCAGGACCACCTAGGGTTAATGCTAAACTACATGGTCTGAAAATAGAAGCAAAACTTATGGGCCCAGTATTATTTAAGCAAATTTAGTCATAGTTAATGATAACCAGTTAGTCATAGTTAATGATAACCAGAAGAGTGAAAAATCTTTATTTCGGGGCACTGTCAATAAAAAAAATTTGTTTTGCTCACAAGCAGCTTAATGTTGATTTAAATAAACCCAAATTATACTTTAAAAATGTTAAAGTTCACTGAAAAATGCTATTTACATCCTAAAATCTTGTGAAATAAAATATTAATAAAGATACTTTAAAGATCAAAATTTCTCATATAGTTTAATAGCAACTGCTTAATACTAAGGTAAGCCAAAGTGTTAAATATCACAAAACATAGCTAATTTAGCAACTAAAAATATGTGCATACATATGCAAATTTAGATGCCAAAGTGGCTGACTTTATTCTAACAATTGTCCTAACATTTTTTTTAATCAAGTATTAGCCAATTATATCATCCCAAAGCTACCAACATTTCCTGTCCGTGCTGTCGGTGATTGGTGTATTCAGTGTAATGCTCCCCACACAGACTACTCTTTCAAAACAAAGTATTGTTTTACAGGAATCCAATCTGCTCTGGTTAACAATGCTCTATTAATGTCCAACGGCATTAATGCAAAGCTCAAAACTCAAGTGCCACAGATAAAAGTGGATGGTGTGACCACGTGACTTTACAATGAACCAAGTCAGAACTGCAGATTGCAGACAAAGGATTCAGTCCTCTACCTAGCCCATCACGTTCTTTACTAACCATTCAAGACTGAGTTACCAACAGAACGTATTAATAGCATAACTCATACATCACTTCAAAATCTCATACAACTTGCTAATGTCAACACACTAAAAGCTTGAAAACATTAATTCAAATTACTAGAAAACTTGTATCTTCTAGTATCAATAACATAACTGCGACCTACATTTCAAATTGCTTTATTTTTAAAATAGAAAGAACCAAAAGTTGACAAAGGGATAGGAAATACCTGACTAGTGGCATCACAAGTGGGTAAAACACTGGAAAGCAATATGCACAGAGAGCCATGTGATAACCATGTGATAGTATACACCCAGACATTAATACAGGCGATGAACTTGGTATTTCATGTAATTCTCACATGAGTGTATGATATTTCTCACTATGAATACAGGCTGACTATCCCTTATCTAAAATGCTTGGGACCAAAAGTGTTTTGGATTTTTGAATTTTTCAGATTTTGATATATCTGCACTATACTTAACCAGAGTTCAGCATCCCTAATCCAAAACTCCAAAATCCAAAATGTTCCCATGTGCATTTCCTTTGAGTGCTATGTCATGTGAGCACTCAAAAAGTTTCAGATTTTGGAGCATTTCAGATTTTTGGATTAGGGATACTCAACATGTATTATATTTCCCATTTTCCATATAAGGAAACTGAGGGTCAGAGGTGACAAATTCTTTTTCTAAAGGTCTCAGAACTGTTATGTAGAAAGGTCAAGATTTAAATTCCTGGCTGACAGCTCAACCATACAGTCATGTGTCATATAATGTTTCTGTCAATAATGGACCACATATACAACAGCTGATTTAAATAAACTCAAAATTAAATTTCAAAAATGTTAAAGTTCACTGAAAAATGCTATTTACATCCTAAAACCTTGTGAAATAAAAAATTAATAAAGATACTTTAAAGATCAAAATTTCTCATATAGTTTAATAGCATCTGCTTAATACTAAGGTAAGCCAAAGCGTTAAATTAATATCCCAAAACATAGCTGATTTAGCAACTAAAAACATATGCATACATATGCATACAGCTGAAACATTCCTTTTCTAGTGACATCGTAGCCATCATAAGGTCATAGTGCAACACATAACCTACATGTTTGTGGTGATGCTGGTGTAAACAAACCTACTGCCCTGCCAATGGTATAAAAGCATAACACATACAATAATGTATAGTACATAATACTTGATAATGGTAATAAACAACTATGTTACTGGTTTATGTATTTACTATGCTACACTTTTTATCACTGCTTTAGAGTGAACTCTTTCTACTTATTTAAAAAAAAAAAAAGAGTTAACTGTAAACCAGCCTCAGGCAGGTCCTTCAGTAGGTATTCCAGAAGAAGGCATTGTTATTGTAAGAGAAGACAGCTCTATGCATGTTATTGCCCAAAGACCTCCCAGTGGGACAAGATGTGGAGGTGGAAAACAGAGATATTGATGATCCAGACCCTCCAAAGGCCTAGGCTAACATGTGGTTTGTGTCTTAGTTTTTAACAAAAAAGTTTTAAATGTTAAAAAAAAAAAAGCTTACAGAATAAGGATATAAAGAAAATATTTTTATACCGCTGCACAATGTAATATGTCTGTGTTTTAAGCTAAGTGTTATTACAAAATAGCCAAATTTTTTTTTCTTTCAGAGACAGAGTCTTGCTCTGTCTCCAGGGCTAGAGTGCAGTGGTGTCATTACAGCTCACCGCAACCTCAATCTCCTGGGCATGAGCGATCCTCCTGCCTCAGGCTCCCAAGTAGCTGGTACTATAGGCATGAGTCATGATGACCGGCTAATTTTTCTATTTTTTGTAGAGTACAAAAAGGGTCTCACTCTTGCTCAGGCTGGTCTTGAACTCCTGGCCTCAAGCAATCCTGTCACCTCTTGACTCCCAAAGTGCTAGGATTATAGGCATGAATCATCTGCCAGGCCTGTTTTTAAAAATTTTTAAGTTTATAAAGTAAAAAAGTCATAGCAAACTAAGGTTAATTATTGAAAAAAAAATTTTTTAAAAGTTTAGCATAGCCAAAGTGTACAGTGCTTATAAAGTCTTACTAGTGTAATGTCCTAGGCTGTCACATTCACTCACTACTCACTCACTGACTCACCCAGAACAACTTCCAGTCCTGCAAAAGCTCCATTCATAGTAAATGCTCTATATAGGTGTACGCTTTTTAAAAATCTTTTCTACCATATTTTCACTGTACCTTTTCTATGTTTAGATACACAAATTCCTACCATTGTGTTACACCTGCCTAGAGTATTCACTAGAGTAACATGCTGTACAGGTTTGTAGTCTAGGAGCAAGGGGCTATACCATGTAGCCTAAGTGTGTAGTAAGATACACCATCTAGCTTTGTGTAAGTACACCCTCCGAAGTTCATACAATGACAAAATCGCCTAACAACACATCTCTCAAAATGTTAACACATACTCCCGTTGCCAAGCAACACATGACTGTATATGCATGGAAATGAATCCAGGGCAAATGAAAAAAAGCAAAGACAGGAAAGGAAATCCTCTTAATAGATATAGCTGCACTCAGTGAGATCTGCGACTTTGCTGCTTTTTAACTGAGAGCCTTCCCCAACTGTGTGGCTGAAATGGCTGACAGCAAAGCCCTACCACCTTCAAGTATCGGAGAAGAGTCCAAAGCCAGCAGAGGAATTGGAAATTAAGCGGGAATCTCTAGAAAAAGTGGAATGATAGCAAGGGTAAGCTCCCAAATCTACGCTGGCCACCAAACTATATAAATAGTTTGATAGGAGAGACCAGCAGGGGCCAGGCTAAAAAAGTAGTAGCTGGAAGCCATAAAACAGAAAAGAGGTTATCAGTTTTTACATGGGGGGAAGGAGCCCAGTTTGTAGCTAGAGCCTAGGAATCAAAAAACAATAATCTTCAAAAGAACATTTTTAAAAACTAACCCAAAGTCTCTACAATGTATTATCTACATGTCCAATTTCCACCCAAAAAACTATTAGACATGCAAATAAACAGGAAAATGTAAACCCTACTGGGGGGCGGGGGGCGGGGGGAAGCAGGGGAAAAAGTTAGTTAGAAACTAACTCCTGATATTGGATTTAGGAGACAAAGGCTTCAAAATAGCTATAATAAATATGTTCAAAAATCAAAGGTAAGTATGATACCAGAGAGTAACAGATAGCAAATCTCAACAGAGAAATGGAAGCTTTATTTTAAAAATTAGAAATTCTAGGTTGTGCACAGTAGCTCACACCTGTAAACCTAGCAATATGAGAGGTCCAGACAGGAGGCCTGCTTGAACCCAAGAGTTTGAAACCAGCCTGGCAATAGTGAGACTCCATCTCTGCAGAAAATTTTAAAATTAGCCAGGCATAGTGACGAGCGCCTGTTGTCCTTGCTAGTCAGGAGGCTGAGGCAAGAGGATCACTTCAGCCCAGGAGTTGGAGGCTGCAGCGAGCTATGACGAGGCACCGCACTCTGGCTGGGGCAAAAGAGAGAGACCCTACCTCAAAAAAAGAAAAAAAAAATCAGAAACTCTAGACTTGGAATAAATTTTTAAAGAAAATCGCAATAATTGAATTGAAAAATTAACTAGGTGGACTTAAAAGCAAAATGGAAATGGCAGAAGAAAAAGGAAAGAGTAAAAAGCACCGACTTACAGATTCAAGAGATTCAAATAATCCACATCTAGGTATAACTGTTTAAAAAAAAAAAAAAGAAATTTACACTCAAAAAGGATACACAAGAAGAAAACACTCCAAGGCATAAACTGCTGAAATCCAAAAGCAAAAAGAAAATCTTGAAAACAGTAAGAGAAAAATAAAATAACATATCATATACAGTTGGCTGACCTCTTGTCAGAAACAATGGAGGCCAGAAGACATTTAAACACAAACTCAAACGGCTGAAAAAAGAAAACCCTGTCAACCAAGAAGTCTATATCCAGCAAAACCATCCTTCAAACCTCAAGTAAAATAAAGACATGTTTAGATAATCAAAAACTGAGAGAATCTGTTGCCAACTGACCCATTACAAGAAACGTTCAAGGGAAGCAGTATTAGAAATGAAGAATGGAAATAAATGTGAGTAAATAATAAAAAAAATATATATTTTTCTTTTCTCTTTGCTTTTTCAAAGCCATATGACTACTGAAAGCAAAGAGTACCTTTTGCTCTCTGTTTGCTGCAACAGTGGGTCCAGTCGTCATCCGTGGCATATGCATCTTGCCCTGTAAACTTATATCTTGCTCTTGCTCTATAATCTCATCTTTCTCTCCTCAATAAACTTCACTTTCGTGCTTAAAAAAAAAAAGAAAGCAAAAAGTCCACAATGTATGTGTTGGTTTACCATTTATATGACAAGAAGAGCACTAAGGAAAGGGACAGTATTCTGTTTTAAGACTCCTACATTTCAGCTGAAGAAATTCAATATTCTAAGTTTTCACTAAAAAAAATAACATAAAGATATAACTAGAAATTCAATAAAAGAATTAAAATGGAATACTAAAAAGTATCTCATCAGCACAAAAGATGACAGGAAAGGAAAATTTTAGAAACAAAAAACATAACAGAACAGAAAACACCACAATGGCAGGCCGTATTATAACTGAATCACAATAAATGTAAATAGACTAGTCTACAAAGAGGAAATGGCAAGTTATGATACATGTACTTGAGAGCATTATACAAACATTCACTTAAAGAGAATGTTCAAGTGAATGAGTAACAAAGGAGTGACAAAGGAAACTTTGATTACTTGACTAGTAATTAGTTATTAAATGCTAAATGGGGAAAGTAGGACATAAAATTGTAGTTTAAAAATATACACAAGGCCGGGTGTGGTGGCTCACGCCTGTAATCCTAGCACACTGGGAGGCCGAGGCGGGTGGATCCTTTCTGCTCAGGAGTTCGAGACCAGCCTGAGCGAGAGCGATACCCCGTCTCTACTAAAAATAGAAAGAAATTATATGAACAACTAAAAATATATAGAAAAAATAAGCCAGGCATGTGGTGCATGCCTGTAGTCCCAGCTACTCGGGAGGCTGAGGCAGAAGGATCGCTTGAGCCCAGGAGTTTGAGGTTGCTGTGAGCTAGGAGGACTCCATGGCACTCACTCTAGCCCGGGCAACAGAGCGAGACTCTGTTTCAAAAAAAAAAAAAAAAAATATACACAAAAATGCAAAAAGGCTGTTAAAGGCTTGAGGTCTTTAAGTTACTTCTCTATTTCCCAAAATTTTTACAATATTTTCTCTTCTTAATGAAATAATAAACATTTTCAATAAGCCAAGTACAATGAAACTCTTGGAATAAATTTTTAAAATGTTGGTTTTGAAAAGGGTTAATCCTTAGCCTTTTAAAATTTGATATTCTAAGATGGTCTGAGACTGAAATTTTCCAAAAATGTATAGTTCACTGACACTTTTTTGTATTGAGATTTAAAGCACTATTGTTATTTTGTGTTAGCATTATGTTAGATGGAGATGTTGCAATGACCAGAACTCAGGTCCTGTCCTTGCATCTATTCTAAAGGGGTATTCTAGACTGCTACTTTCTGTGAACTTTGGTTCTGTTTTTCATGATTTTCTTATCTTCTGTCTCTGCAAGACGCTATCTCTAGCTGGATCCACCTCTGCCAGTGTTCAGCTTCCCTTCTAACCTGCCCTGGCTCTGGAAACCAGATGGCCACATTTCTAATAACTGTGTATAAATGAAGCTCTTTTATGTAAAAGCTTTTTTTTTGTTACCTTCCTTAATTTCTGAATCTTAACTTTGTGTCTGGTCAGCAAATCTGCCAAATAATTGAGATTGATATAGGTGAGAAAGTATAGTATTTTCTCCAAGCCAAATCTATTATTTCTAGAAATTTATATATAAATAGGTACCGAGGCTATTCTCTGAGCAGCTTTGCCAGAAAACACTTCCTCTTTAAAATATTTCTTCACAAATGCTTTAAGAACACAATTCTTATGACAGTTTTATTTTAAACTAAAATTCTTAGACACAAACTGGTGATTAAAGAAATGAAAAACAAATTCAAAGTTTAATTTGCAAAGAAAAATTCTTCATATGAAATCAAGAGTTATTCATCATAAAGCTTAATTTCTAAAATAGCAAAGCTTGATTACTTATGCCTAAAACCATTAGGTTCTATAAAAGAGAGGTAATATCTAGGCCCAATTATTCATCAGGATTGAAACTTATCAGTTATTACCTGTTAAGAACTGAAGTTTTAACATAATTTTAATTTAAAATTTTAAATTTCCTATAGGATTTTAATAGGACATTTAATGAGCAACATACATGTTTTTCCCAATACCTCACCTTTTCTAATACCCAGTGTCTACCACTAAATGGTAATCAGGTATTAATACCTAATACCTTTCCTAATGTGCAGTGTTACCAACTACAAGTTGCTACTAGCCTCTGAGTTTGTCTATCTGAAAACTACCTGGTTTGCAAGGTTGTTGTGCTCAGACTACAAAGAGCTCCTGAAACATGTCAAATGTTTAATGATTGGTAATTTAATTCAATTCAGTATAGTTACCTAAGAGTTAAGGCCATGTCTTTGATAGTATTTGCCTCTTTTAGGGTATTTCAAAGTTGAGAATCAGTCCATTAATGAAAACAAACTATGTACTACCACATGGTCTAGGACACTGGTTTCAAACCTGACTCTCTGGGAATCCCCAGGAAACCTTCTAAAAGCTACATACATTCTGAAGATGCTGAATAAAACATACTTTGTTTAAAAAAAAAAAAAAAAAAAAGCACTGCATATATTCTTGAGGGAGAGAAAACTGTAATTTTTCCCCAGCTGGTTCTTTTATAAATTTTGGAATCATTGGTCCAAAAGAAAAGAATAGGGAGACAGACACATGGTTTCAAAAGGGTCCCACCCCACCAAGTATAGCTTATAGGCAAACCACAAGCTTGCAAAATAAGACTGCTACTCCAAGACCTTTTGAAAACCCAATTACTCCAAAGTTTGATTAGAAAGTTTGATCAAATGCAGATATGTAAGTTAAGAACACTTTGGAAATGCGAACACTATACAATATTAAGAAATTCTTCACATCTTTCCATTTAAAGACCCAAATCTCCACTCTTAGAAAGAAACAGATTCCACTGATTCAAACACTTCATTGAGGACCAAATGTGTTCTAAACATCTTTATCTGAGGAAGGATCCTATGCAAAATTAGAAGAAAATTTTGACTGCTTAATGATTTTAAATTAGTGGTGACTAATGTGGAAGGAGGCAAGAAGCAATGAAAGAAGAAAAGAGGAAAAAAAGTTCCTTTAGATATCACTTTCCTTAACAGCACTATCTAACAGATCTTTCCACAATGATAGAAATGTTCTGTGTGTCTGCTGTCCAATATGATAGCTGCTAGCCACATGTAGATATTGAGCACTTAAAGTCTGACTTAAAATGCGACTCATGCAACCAAAGAACTGAATTTTTTAACATAATTTTAACTTAAATTTAACAGCCACACATCACTAGTAGCTGGAAAGCACAATCCTAGAATGTTTAAAAATTTAGATCATACTTTTGGAAAATACAGATAGGGAATGGCAGAGAAAATAGAAAAAAAAAACTTAGTAAGATTCCATTTATAAGCAACTTTCTTATACTTAATTTTTTAAGGATTTCTCTACTAGGAAAAGATACCTCCACATACACTGAAACTGAGGAGCCTAAATCTTTTCTATTTTATTTTCAGTGGATGAAATAAACATCTGTCATAAGTACTTAAAAAGAAAAAAAAATCACCAAAATAACAAGAGCTTATATAGTATTAAGTTGTTGGCTACTGGAATGAACACCAACCAAGACTCAAGAATATCTGCTCCAATTTCCAAATGTGGCTCTGCCGGTTAAATGTCCTACGATTTTGGACAGGTCACTCAGCTCCTTTGGGTCTTAAACTCCAAATGTGCAAAACAGGACAATTTCCCTGTCAAATATCCTTTAGAGATTCTAGACAATAGAGTATACATTAAAAAGTTTAGGATTCTTTTGCACTACATAAATTTATAAAGAATTAGGTCTATCATTCACCATGCACTGATTGAGGGTCTACTGTGTCAGGCCTGTACCAGATACTAGGGACATAATGGCGATCACCTACAGACATAGTCTGTTTCTCACAAAACTTAAAGTTAGCTCAAGTCAACTCAACCAGATGTTATACTACCACTAACTGAAATAAAAGCTGTGAGGGAAAAAGGGTTTGTCCTAGACTGGAGGATGAAGGCTTCCTCCCTAAAGAAATAAGAACTAAAGTGAAATCTTAAAACTGACAGTTAATAATATATGAACTGTTCGGAAAAAAAAGCACAGTGAAAATTGTAAAGCAAAGAAATGTCTGAGCCCATGGACACTACAAAAGCACCAGCCATAATTAGGCCCTGCAGAGATTTTCTACTAAGCTATTTTTGCATTTTTCCCTTCTTCTAATTAGAAGTCCCCAAGTTCTCTATCAGCTCTGAATTTTTCATACTAGCTTTAAGATGACACTGATGGAGGTTCTAGTGAGAAATGGAAAAATTAAAAGGCCACTGGTAGATGGCAGCTTTCATATTTTAAATGGGACACCACTTATATGTTTTAAACTTCAGTATTTTAAGTAGTTTTCCTTATTGTTCACCCTCAGTTGGCTTTCCTTTTGTGGAATCAACCCACTAGGTTCCCCACCTCTCTGTACCCTATTTGAAAAACTATCGGTTTTCATGGTTTGACCTGGTGAAGAACAAAAGAATGAAGAATATTTTTATGCCAAGAGTTAAAAACTGTTTTCTCAGGTTCTATTATTTAACAAACCAGTAGCTGCAATCTTGTAACTGCTTGTTCCACTGGAGTACTAATTTGTAGAATGAAACCTAGTCTTGAATCCACCTCCCAAACTTGCTCTTTCCAGTCTTCCCTCTCTCCATAAATATCAACTCCATTCTAAACAAGGGAAAAACCCCAGCATTACTTTTTCCCTACACCCTTCAAACCATCAGCAAATCCCAACAATTCTACCTTTGAAACAAACACATCCAGCATCTTGAACACCTCTTACTGTACCAATCACTACCACGTTAGTAAAAGTCATCATCATCTTAACTGAACCACTGCAAGAAGTTTCTCATGGGTCTCCTGGCTTCCACCCTTGTCCACTTACAGCAGTGGTCCCCAATCTCTGGTGTGGGCTCTGAGAACCAGGCTACGCATCACAGCCTGAGATCCCTGGCACATCCCCCCACCCCCCGCTACCATCCATGCAAAAAGTGTCTTCCATGAAACCAGTCCCTGGTGCCACAAAGGTCGGGGATCACTGATGTACAGTATATTCTCCACACAGCAATCAGGGTCATATTTGAAAGACATAAGTCAGATCATGTCAAATCTGTGCTGAAACCCCTATGATGCTGCCTGACATCACTAAGAGTAAAACCCAAAGCCTTTAGGTTCTACATGATATCTGGTCCTCATTATCCCTTTGAGCTCCTCTCATATCACTTTCCATCTCATCACCTCAGTCTTGCCGCCTTGTCTCCCAATCCCACCGGGCACACGCCCATCTCAGGGTCTTGGTCCCCGCGGGTCCTCGCCTAGACTATTGTTTCCCCAGTATTTGCACGGGGTGATCTCTCTCCCTTCTAGCGTCAGCTCACATATCAGAGGCCTTCTCTGACGACTCTGAAACAGCACCACCACAGCCAGCACCATCCAGCCACCTTTAATTTCCTTCACAGTACTTACATCTGACTTATTTGTTTATTGTCTCCTACAACTAGAATGAAAGCCCTATGACTTTGTTTTGTTCATTGCTATATTCCCAGCACTTAGAACACTGCTGTCATTGATGTTCAGTAAGAATTTGTTGAATAAACAAATTGACATTCATTTCACTTCAGCATGGAACCAATTTGATTAGTACTATGGATTTCCCAAATATATATATGAAACATATGATTAAAAATCATTGAAAGCAAACACACTCAACACATTAATACCCAGAAACTCTATTTTGGTCCTTTGAATTCCAGTCTCACAGGATTGAAAAATGTATGAACATAAATATACACAGAGAAGATATCAATTATGATTATCAGTGTACAAATTTTTTTGCCACATTTTAAACCCAAAATTTATCTTTTCTTCTACCCAAGCAATCAGTTGGTGTGTACTTGGGGAACGCATATAGCATCACGGGTAAGCCAGACTTCAGGGGCAGGTGGCATGGGTTTCGCAGGGTAGAGGCCCTGGCTAAATTCGACTTTGCTACATGTAAATATTTTTTATCAGGGTCCCCCTTCCCCCAATCCCAGAAACTATTCTCCTCCTCCTCCTGCCTCACATGACTCACTCTTGTTCCTCTAAGGTGACCTTCAAGGACTCAAGCTATATACCGATGTGATAAGTAGTATGTGAAATTTCTTGTCCACGAATTAACATAGCCCACTCAGAAGCAGATCAGTGTTAGAGAAGATACTGTAACTGTGTAGTGTTTTACTTAAAGTCCTTGTTAAGTAACAGGAACTGTCCACCTGGATGTGTACACTCCATGAACAAATCTTTAAGTCCCTATTCCCTATATAGAGATGAATGAAACACACTCAGATACTAATGAAGGAGATAGTCATATTAATCAATAATTACATCATCACAAGTATTCTTCCCCTTCATTCCTGTCAGATATGTAGTCATTCAACTCTCAGGAGGTCAAGGTGGAGAGGTCATCGTGGTAATATCCACAGTGTACCCCTCAACACCGCTGCCATCTTAGGGCAGGTCTGAGAGATAGGAAGGAGGAAGAGATAAAAAGAACCTGGAGCTACAATACACTAGCATTAGAGTAAGAAAAACATGGTTGTGAAGGCCAGCTGTACTATTTTTGTTTGTTTGTTTTTAGGGACAAGGTCTCACTGTGTTACCAGGCTGTAGTGCAGTGGCTATTCACAGGCAGGATCACAGCACACTGCAGCCTCGAACCCCTGGCCTCAAGTGATCCTCCAACCTCACCCTCCCAAGTAGCTGGGACTACAGACGTGGCCTCCAGCTATACTACTTCTATGAGTGGCTACTAAGCAGTTTCTTCTGTTTCTATGAACCCATTTTATCATGAGTAAAATGTGTTTAAGACCTATTTCTTAGAAATTAAATGAAAAATCAAACATGTTAAATGACACATGAAAGACAATATAGTTGCTCCCTTCACCTTTTCTCTTTTGTTAATGAGAAAGGCAAAAAATAAAGGAGCCATAGGTTAAAGACTTCACATACCATCAGCAAAAGGCTCCCAAGCCTTGGCCTCAGGACAACTGCAAAAGTAATGCTATTTTAGAAAAACAAAACTGTTCTCATAATGCTATAAATCCAGTAGGAGCTAGTATGATTGTCCACCACTCTGCTTTTCCACATTTGATAATCATGCTCTCCATTATACCTGTTGACGTTGTCCATCAAATACCTGTTACCCTCCACTTTTTATTTCTTCCTGTGGGGCAGAAATCAATACCTTGGTTTGATTTTTCACAATAATTTTTTTTTTTTTTTTAAATCAACTCCTGGCATCAGCCTTGAAGAGTTTCTGCCTTAACTCTCTTCTCTCAGCTTCCCCAGCACAGTTCTCCAAGCTATTTCTCACCAGTCTGGTAGCTCTTTCTTAACTTCCTTTGCCCTCAATTTAGACGTTCTCTAGGCCCACGCCCAGACCCTATTTTCTGTTATCTACACTTTGCTAAGTAATTTAATCCATGACTTTAAACCACCATACCTTTATACGTATACATGTGTGTATATACACACATATGTATATATTCTGCCCTCTTCTATGACTCTTGGAATCAGATGCCTCACAGGCTACTCAAACAGAATTCTTCCTCCCCTCTTCCCCGAATGGATTTCTCCATCAATTTTAGCCACTTCTGGCAACAGTACCAACATCTATTCAGTTGCTCAAGTCCGTCCAAAACCTGGGAGTCAGATTCTGTCTCACTCCCACATCCAATCCAGCCATATCCAATCCATCCTGCCACCAACCCTCATTATCTCTCACTCAGACCAGGGTAATAGCTTGAGTCTCCCTGCTTCTCTTCTTGCCCCGCAGCCAGGGATGTTAAAACAAAACGGGATCACGTTGCTGCCTCACACAAAATCCTTCAATAACGTCCCACTACATTTACAATGAGATATGCTGAGCTCCTTTTAGTTCTTTGGACAAACCTCTCTTTCTCATCTCACTAACTTCACAGATGCTGTCCTGTGGCCTGGAATGTTGTTCCACATTATCAACTTACTCTTCAGGTCCCAGCTTCAATGTCACACTTCCTGAAAAAGGCCTTCCCAAATCCAATTAAAATTAGGTCCCATTATACCCTCGTAAGCACCCTTTACTTTTCTTTCACGGAAAGAAAAAAATACTCTGTAACTATGTTATTTGTCCAACCATTTGGTTAATGTCTCTCTAGGCAGAGGCAGTTATCTGTTTCACTAATCACTGCATCATCCCACAGTGCCGCAACCAAGGGGTCAATGCCTAAGGTAACTCCTTCCCCAATAAATATTTGATAGATGGAGAACTCATGTATCCTGGTCTTAGGACGGCTACATAATAAAGCAAAAAACACCAGGGATATTTAACTATTTCCCTACAGTTGGACATTTAGGCAAAATATTTTTAAATAGTCACAGCGATGGATAATAAAAGGAATTCAAGTGGAAAGAAGACAATCTAGTCCTTTTTCCCTAACTATGTCCTGGAGCATTTGCCTTTGACTTCTTTTGTTCTTCCACAGTTCCCGGGACAGAGTTAGACCCATGTAGATAATTAAGCACTTAGGGGACCAAAGTAGAATACATGACAGACAATCAAATGCTGGAATTTAATGTTACAGAAATACTAAATATTATAATTCACTGAGGGTTAGAAGCAATAGAGAAGGTGGGAATCTAGAAAGGGTGTGGGACAACTTTCAGAGGATCCAACCAACCCATGTCACCCTTCCTCTGCCTACCCCTCCTTCTAAAATGGTGGATAGCCATATCTATACTACTTAACATCACATATTTCTTTAATCCATCTGCTAAAATTCTAAGCAAAATTACCTTTAATATGTGGCTATTAGGTAACTCAATAAAACAGTGGCCATAAAGAATATGAATGGTAGAAGGTAAAAAACTACAAAAAATTCATTACATTACCTTTTGCATAAATGAAACTCTGAACATTTTATATACTACTTCCATCTAATAATGCAGGAAATGAGAGAATCCAAAGTTGAGTTGAGATCCTAGAATTTAACTCTGTAGTTTCTGAAGGGCCAATAGAAGAGGGCACTGAACAGGGCCATTTATTTTTATCATACTTTTTTCCTAATCTTCACAATAATTCTGAAAGCTAAGGCTGAGAGGTTGGGTGTCTTCTTCAACTAGCATACAGCTAACAATAAAGGTGTTCTGTATTTTAGACACTTCGAACTGAACCAAAACTCCAAAAACAAAAAAATACACACAAATCCAACGTTTTGGAGAACTGGAAGTGCTTTGTTATTGAACTTAATTTAAAATAACAAAAACTTGCCTAGGAAGTACAAGATATATATCCTTCAGTTTTAAAAGTCTTTATAAACCTCATGAGTAAACACAGATTGCTTTACTGCTAAACTACTTTGGTGAAATAAATCTAAAACATCTCTATATTTTCAATAGTAAAAATGCTCTAAGAAAATTATCAGCTCTATATGTACTTCAGTCTACAAAGCTTTCTCAGTTTTGAAAAGGAAAAAAAGAATAAGCTTTGAAAGAAACTACAAGAGCATGAATAAAAGAAGTGTTTTAGAAATTTTTGCTTCTGATATGACAAAATACAATGGAATAATTTTTGCTTCTGATATAATAAAATACAATGGAATAACAGTAGTATTATCTAAAGCTAAATGATGTCAGGCTTTTAAACAATCAATAAGCTGTAAGGGTTGGGACCTCTGTAATTATTTCAAACTATGTGAATGTTACATTATCAAACACTGGGACAAGTACAGTCTTGTATGAAATGACTGTATGAGATCAAATAATGATACCCAAAAGATATCACATAACTTAATGGATTTAAACTTTTCCACACTGATCATTTCAACCTATGTAGTACCAACTTCTTGTATTCACAAAGTTCTATCAATGTAGCCACTACATACTTGTAAAAGCAGACTTCTAGTAATCCCAACCCATAAAAAAAGTTAAACATTAATAGAATCTCAAAAGCATCAGTGTTATCTCAAAATAACAGCTTTGAACACTGAAGAAATATAAGTCTTATGTGACCATAAAAAATAGAATTACAAAAATCAATAAGAGTTTATGGGGTGGTTTTCTGTTTACAAAGTATAACTGCTTATACAAAGAACCTAGAAGGTCTTTCTGGACAACCTCCACAGAAAAACCAATTCTCCGGTTTCTTTTTTTCTTTTAAAGACTCACGCCCTCTCCCTAAATTTTTTTTTTTTTTTTTTTGATATAGCCCTCTCCCAAAGGGTTTACATTACAAAAAGATGGATTTAAGCCATCATCAGGAGCATGTCCCAAGACTTAAGACTTCTACGATTCTTTGCAAAGTCAAGACTGCACGAATTGAACTTTAATAATTCACAGATCAAACACACCCTGCTAAGATTTTCCTTCAAACACCAACTTTCCCACTCTTGGGATCCCTAATAAGTATACATAAGCCACACAACACAATCTTTAAAAAGGACACAGATGGTAGGTGCTCTCCACCCTCTCCCAAGAGACCTCCTCACCTAAGCCTCCTGCCCATTCCTTGGCCCACAAACACAACTGTCATTCAGGGGAGTGGTAATTGTTAAGCGTGGGTGACAAAGAAAGCGTACGCGAAATATCTAAGTGGATGGGGCAGGTTGTTAAATGCAGTCTCTCCAGTATCACGTAACTAACCAAACCCGCTGCAAACTTTTAAGAGATTAAGTTACATTCCTCTGCAATTCCACCCTTGACAGCTGAATCCAAAGATGCCAGCCAGTCGTGCACATCCATTCCCGCCACCTCACCCGGGGAGAGTGGGTGCCACATCCCGCGGTCAGCGTGCACAGGGGGCTGGGGAAGGAGGAGAGGGCTGGGCGAGCTCACCTTTTCCAGCTCGTCGTGGAGTTCCGCCAGGCTGGGCCGCAGCAGCTTCTCGCCCAGCTGCGCGGCTGTGTGCCGGTAGTGGTCGATCCTGGGCACGGCGTCCATGGTGTTGTGGCCGAAGGTGCGCAGGTAATAGGTGTTGGTGTGGGTATCATAGTAGTAGTGCTGGTGGTGCCCACTGCCGCCGCCGCCCGAATGCAGGCTGCTGCCCTCGCTCAGCACCGTGTCCCCGCCGTTCTGGAAGCTCACGCTGGGCCCGTCGCCTCCGACCCCCGCTGCATCCGACAGGCTGTCTTCCGCCGACGAGGAGGCAGCTGGGTCCACAAAGTTCACGCGGAAGCGGCCCTTGGCTTCCTCGCTAGCCTTGGCCGGCCCAGTCTCGCTGCTGACTTTCCCATCCGCGGTGGTCTCTTTGCCCCCAGGCGGCGCCGCCGCCGCCGCAGCCGCCGCCGCCGCTGCCGCCGCCGCGGCCCGCCCGGCGTTCTCGGAAACCAGGTCCACCTGGAAGCGGCTCTGGCTCGGGGTGGGCCCCAGGGGTCTGCCCAACCCGTCCCCGGCTGCCGCGGCGCCCTCACTGCGGACCCCACCGCCGTCTCGGCTCGCGGCCGCAGCATCCTCCGGCACGGAGGGCACCGCCGCGCCGGGCAGCTCTACCCCGGCGGCGGCCAGCGCGGCGGCTGGCGGCGTCTCTCCGACCCCAGCCAGCCTTGGGGCGCCGGAGGAGGGCGCCGTGGGCCCGGGCTCCATAGCCGCCCGACCCCCGGCGAACCTGGAGAGCCTGGCAGACGTCTCAGGCTGCGCGCCCTCCGCGCCCCTAACCAGTGATGGCCGCGGCCGCAGGGCCAGGTGAGGGAGTCACTGTCTCCGCCACCCGCTAGCAGCCGTCGGCAGCCGAGTCAGCGCGCGAGTGCGCCGGGTGCGGCGCGGGTCCCGCTGTTTAAAGCCTCGGCGGGGCCGCGGCGGTGGCGGCTCCGGCTGCAGCACGCGGGAGGCGGGGCCGGCGGCTCCCCCGCCCCTCAGCCCGCCCACCCGCGGTCCCGGTGCCGCGCGCGGCGGGCGCTCCCTCGGCGTCCCGGGCCTCCCGGGCTCCCGCGCTACCCGACGCGAGAGCGGCCCCCGCGACGATCGAGTCGGGCCAGTCGGCGCCGGGCCTGGGGCACAGCGGGCAGCACGAGCAACGCGACCAGAGAGCAGGCGTGGCCGCGCGCCGCCTCACTGATGTCGCCGGGAAAATCTCCGCGCCGCTACCTCCTCTTCCGTCGCCCTCCTCCCGCCGCTCCACCTCCCTCCCCCGCCGCGCTGGGCGGCGAAGAGGAGCGGGCTCCCCGGCTGCCTCCCCTTCTCTCCACCCCGGGCCGCACGTCAATGGACCGACAGCCCAGGCCACGCAGCTGCGGACGGCACGCGGCCCTGCCTCGGCGTACACCGGTAGCTGATACGCCCGTGACAGCTGCCACCCCAGCGGCTGCTTCAGGGGCTCTCGCCCGCTCGCTTCTTCTTTTTTTTTTTTTTTTTTTTTGAGTTCTGAACTCGCAGTAATTGGGCCGAGCCGGCGAGATCTCGCGAGATGCTGCGGGGCGTCAGGGCGGTTTCCCCGCTAGGCGCGTGGTACCCAAGGCCGGGCTCCAGTTGCCCCTGTCCCTGCCGGTGATGCCGGGGGCTTTGCTGTTGGGGCCGCGGGCGCTTCCGGAGCCGCGGGCGAGGCGCGCCCCCAGCCACGCTTTCTGGAGGCCCCCGGACCCCCGCGACTCCCCACACTGACTCCGGGCCTGAGCCTGCTGGGAGGCAGGATTTCCTCTGTGCCGCTTTTGTGCGGTAGACTCACCCTGCCCGGCAGAGCACGATTTGCATAACTGGAGATTAATTCCAGTGGTGATGCAGTGGGTGTGTCCACACTTCCGATGACACTTCTGTTGTAAAAGCTGATGTTTGAAGGTGAGAAGGGAGCTTAGTTGTGTTATCTCTTTGTTTCAAGATAATTTTTAATTTGGAGCATTTCCAAAAATGATATGAAGCTCAGCTCTCAGAATACAATGACTGCAATAACTAGTCGTGAGTGTACCCGGAAGCTTCTGCATGGTTTGGGTTGTGAAGAATTCCTCTGTTTTAATAGAAACGGAAAGGTACTCTTCTGCAGGCCTAATTTCTCTTCTATAAAATGTAAGGGAGTATAACTATTTTCCAACTTCCTTCGCAACAGAATTGTAACCTAAATTCTACCCAAAGCCCTAAGTAAAATCAGTGAATGGCAATAATGGCAATGAATGGCTTCCTCCGAACACTTGTTTTTTATTTATGTATTTGTTATATTTCTGTATTTTTAAATTTTATTTATAGGGATAAACACCATCCTTTGCTGAACCCTTTGAAGCACGATTAAAGAGCCTTAGAGTTTGCAGAACTGTTTGAAAATGCTGTAGGTAAAAGCTGCAACCAGGCAATTTTCAAAAAATTGTCACGACTGTGATCTCGTTTAACCTTGACAACTTTTCAGCTCATTTTATAATCTACTTTAAAAATGGAAAGAGGAAGGAACAGCTCTTGAATCGTGTTGCCAGGGTTGTTAAAGCTCCACTTTTGCTTTAGTAACAGCAGAAAACCAGAAGAGGCAGAAAAATCAGGTGGTCTGTTAAGCAGTGCAGTTTTGTACTGGGGAATTGGTACCTTAGTATTTGATCTATGTGGTACCTTTAAGCTCCAAAGCTAATTTGGTGACTGTTGGAATTCAATGTTCATTTCACTGAGAAGTGTTGAACACCTTCTATAAGCTGCTCTGTGTTCTGGGGAAATAACAGGGAACAAAACTATCCCTTATCAGACTATCCCTTATTTCATGGAGCTCATTCTAGTGAGAGAAACAATAGACAAGATGAATAGATAAAATATGTAGCATCCAAGTAGTGAATGCTAAGGAAATGGGAATGGGATATGTGTGTGAGAGATGAACATGATAACATTTTGCATAAGATGGCCTCACTAAGAAGGTGACATTTGAGTGAGGAGGTGAGGTGAATGTTGCGAATATTTGGGAAAAGAGTGTTCCTTGCAGAGGAAAAGCAAAGGCCCAAAGGTGTTAGTGTGCCTGGTGTGCTCATGGAATTGCATGCAGGCCAATTTGGAGCTCCTTAAGAGATGGGGAGAATCAAAGGCGATTAGGCCAGAGAGTTTGGGCATATGGGACATGATAGACGAGAGTGCGTAGGAACTGTGGCTTTAGACATACTTTGGCCTTTAGTCCGAGTGGAATGGTATATTAGCTCAGGCTGCCACCATAGACTGGGTGGCTTAAACAAGAGAAGTTTATTTTCTCACAGTTGTACAGGCTGGAAAGTCTGAAATCAGGGTGCCAGCATAGTTGGGTTCAGATGCGTGTTCTCCTTTTAGCATGCCGACGGCTGCCTTCTCTGTGTGTCCTCACGTGGGAGAGAAAGAGTTCTGGGGGTCTCTTCCTTTCTTATAAGCACACCAGTTCTATGGGATCAGGGCCTTACCCTTATGACTTCATTTAACCTTAATCACCACCTTAAAAGTACTGTTATCTTCAGCACAGTCACATGGGGAGGGTGGTTTAGGGCTTCAGCATATGAATTTAGGGGGACAAAATTCAGTCCATAGCAGATGGCAAGTCTTTGGAGGTTTTCAGTGGAGGAATGACATAATTTCGCCTATTTAAAGGCTAACTGTCTTGTTGTAAATAGACAAAGGGGGGAAATGATAGGGACAAAAAAAGCAAAGATAAATGTTAACAGGTATTTCAACAATCCAGGAAATGATGATGTGGCTTTGACCACAGTGGATAGCAGTGGAAATGGGGGAAAGTGGTTTAATTCTGGGGAGGCAGTAGTATTTGTTGATGGATAGATATATGGTGTGAAAGAAAGAGAATCCGAGGTTTTTGGCCTCAGCAACTGGAAGACTGGTACTGCTGTTTCTGAGATGAAGGAGATGGTGAAAGGAACAGGTTTGGGTGGGATGAATATCAGAAGTTAGTCTGAGGTGTTTGTTGGAGGAAACACACAAATGTAGAGTAATAATAAGCGATAGTCACTCATATAAATGTGTAACTGCAAACTGAGAAGTTCTAGAGGAACATGGGACAATGAGAATACAGAATAGACCAGACTTGGTCAAGAAGGAAGTGACTTTTCAGCAGAGGTCTGAAGAACAATTACGACCAAACTGCAACTTGCAGGGGGTTTCAAACAAGGGAAATACTGTGGACAGATACCCTCATGGAATGAACAGGGCCTGTCTAAGGAGCTTGAAGTCAGTTAGGTTAAAGCTGTGGGTCCCCAAGCCCTGGCCTCAGACCGCTAGGGACCAGGCTGCACAGCAGGAGGTGAGCAGCCAGTGAGTGAGGGAAGCTTCACCTGTACAGCCGCTCCCATTGCTGGCATCACTGCATAAGCCCCGCCCCTGTCAGATCAGCAGAGGCATTAGATTCTCATAGGAGCTTGAACCCTACTGTACACTACAATAGGAGGCATCTAGGTTGCATGCACGCTCCTTATGAGAATCTAATGCCTGATGGTCTGAGGTGGAGCTGAGGAGGTGATGCTAGTGCTGGGGAGCAGCTGCAAATACAGATTATCATTAGCAGAAAGGTTTGACTGAACAATAAATGTAATAATGTAATGCACTTGAATCATCCCAAAACCCCTATCCCTCCGTCCATGGAAAAATTGTCTTCCATGAAACTGGTCCCTAGTGCCAAAAAGGTTGGGGACTACTGGGTTAAATCATAGAGATTAAGGAGCAAGAATAGTTAAGAGATGAGTCTGTCTTTATTCTAAAAGCCCTATAAAACCATTAGTAGGTTTCCAGGGAGATAGGGACACATGATCAGATTTGCATTTATTAAAACTCTCTCTAGTTATATTGTGACCAGAAGAGTGAAGAAGAGGCAGAGTCAGCATGAGAAGGCAGGAAATAATTTAACTAATCTAGTCATAAGATGATAGTAATAATAGTAGCTAACATTTATAGAGAATTTATGTCCTGGATACTGTGCTAAATGCTACACATTTGCATCTTAATTCTCACAACAATACTATGAAGAAAATTATAGGATTATCCCCATTTTACAGATGAAAAGCTTGGTTTAGTAAAAAAAAGTAATGCCAACGTCACGTAATGACTAGATAAAAGACCTACAGGTAGAAGGAGTGGCCTAAGAGATGAGAAGAAAACCAGATGAACGCATTTGGAAGTGGGATCAGCTGTGCTAAATTGGGCCAAAAGGCAGAGAAAGATGAGAGTTGACTATATATTGAATTTAGTAACATGTATTAGCCAACAAAATGAGAGAGTAGTAGGGGGTGGGGAAAAGCAAAGGTTCCAGGAGATATAATCAAAATATTTATGTGAAACTTGTAGAAACATTGTCAGGAGAGGTCTCTTTTAGTTAACTGTTAGCAGACTTTTGGTTTTCAGATTTACCAGATGTCAATTTAGAGACTAACCTTGAAGAACAGACTCATTGTCAGTGTCACAGTGGAGTACCCCGCTTATTTTGCTGCATTTCCCTTCTTGCCAAAAGGTCAGCCTGTGACAATGTGTGTATCGATGCACTTAGTAACGTGTATTTGATGTACTTAGAATTTTAGAACTGAAAGCGACTTAGGTGGTCGCTGTTATTCCAAACCTCTCATTCCACAAATGCCAAAATAGCCTCCAAGGGACTTAAAATACAACTCCCTATATCTGCAGCATTAGAACAAGTAAGGTACAAAGCCATGTAGAACCTTGAAAGTCAGCTCTTTTTTTTCTTTCCGTTAAACAGTGAGTTTTAGTTAGACATGCTGTGCTGACATTCTGCCTGGTTGTAGTTTTGCTTTTTTATTAGATGGCATTCAGCATAGAGATTGAGTCAATGGTATTTCCCTTGAGAAATAAAGTTATTATCCTGTCATGGAAAAAAGAAGAGTTACCCTAGAGAAGCTTGTTTATACTGGTAAATATCATAATTTTGTTTTCTTACCTATATCCCAATCACATTCTTCTTTAATTAAAAATATTATAAAGATTTTAAAGTCAGTCATACAATTAAACATTAATCAGAATCTTACTGTGCTTTTTCTCTAGACGTGATTGATTGATTGATTGATTGAGACAGCATCTCGCTCTGTCACCTAGGCTGGAGTGCAGTGGCTTTCCACATGGCTCACTGTAACCTCAAACTCCTGGGCACAAGGGATCCTCCTGCCTTGGCCTCCCAAGTAGCTGGAACTACAGGTACAGATACCACACCCAGCTGATTTTTTAAAAAATTTTTTGTAGAGATGGGGGGTTCTCACCATGTTGCCCCAGTTGGTCTGGACAACATTTAAATTAATCTTTGTAAATTATGTCATTCAAAAAGTACAGCCCAACTTTTTTTAAAATTTAAATCTATTATGTTTTGCTTATCTAAATAGTAAGTTCACAACAAATGCATTTAAAATAAAAGTCTTTCTCAGTCCTCACTTTGACCTATACATGTAATTTGTCATAAAGCTAGTAAAGGAAATCTCTTCCAACTTAAATTCTGTATTAGAAAAGTTATTTTCCCTCTGTACTGATTTACTTTTGTACTTCTAATTCTACAGGATATGGACATTTGCAAGCATAAGAGTTCAAATTATTATCAAATATTAATATTTGAAGTAAATACTTTTACGTAATAGCTTAGTGGTTACAAATACGGACTCCAGCACCAGACTGCCTGGATTTGAATCTCTATTTCACTACTTACTAGCTCTGTGACCTTGGACTAGTGTGACCTCTGTATCTCAGCTTCCTCTTCTATAGTAACGGATGGCAGCTACCTGATAGAAGAGTTATAAGGGTTACATAAATTTCTATCCATAAGGTGCTTGGTACAGTCCTAATACATGGTAAGGCCTAATGTATGTAAGTATTAAATATTTAAAATAATATTTTATTTAAAAAAGAAATAGTGCTAGGACAAACCTTTTAATTTGCAAGTGTGTCCCATTTAGTTCTTTTATTTTGCTTTTTGTTTTGATTTTAAGAAAAATTTAAGTAATTTCGCTGGGTGCGGTGGCTTATGCCTGTAATCCTAGCTCTCTGAGAGGCCGAGGCAGGAGGATCACTTGAGCTCAGAAGTTCAAGACCAGCCTGAGCAAGAGACAGAACCCGTCTCTACTAAAAATAGAAAAAATTAGCCGGGCGTGGTGGTGCACACCTGTAGTCCCAGCTACTCGGGAGGCTGAGGCAGGAGGATCGCTTGAGCCCAGGAGTTTGAAGATGCTGTGAGCTAGGCTGACGCCACAGCACTCTAGCCCAGGCTACAAAGTGAGACTCTGTCTCAAAAAAAAAAAAAGAAAAAGAAATTTAAGTACTTTTCAGAATAGCATGTAAGCAATTTTTTTTCTCTTACAGATTTTTAAATCAAGTTAGTATCATTATGTTACTGCTACTTATTTGGAAGATGGAACAATAGCCCAGACTAAGGATGATACTTACTCATCTTGAAACCATTTTTTTTCCTTCCACTGGGTCCTTTAAAACTAATGTGGACTAACATGCTATAGGAACACTTTGTCTGCATTCACTGTATTGTACTGTACTTTCAACAGCAAAAAAGTGATTTAAAACACAAACACACTTGTAAAACACACATGTACACATACCTTAATAATTAGTTTAATTGTGCCCCCTTTATGGAGTCAAATAATGTAATGCATCCCCTAACTAAATTGCATACCTATATTTTCTTCACTATTAATGAAAAATCTCTAATGTTTTAATTCTCTTTTACAGTCCTTAATGGTTAATCCATTTTTTTTTCACTTTCAAAAAGCCATAAGTATGGTTGAGATATTTTTATAATTATTCTAAGAGACCTGAAATTCAGAAAACCATAAGTATGGGAAGGATCTTAAAGGGTTATGTAGTAAGTCCCTACGTTAAAGAATAATTATATCTTTGACACTCGTCTTTTTTAAGAAAAGATTTTTTTCTTTAGTAACATATTCTAATGGTTACAAGTCCTTATGCCATAGCATTGGACATATAATAATCACTCAAATACTTATTTAAGGACAGGACATTCTTCCTAGTGACTAAATTAAATTATTCTTATAATAATTCAAATTTTTTGCTTTTTATACTATTCTGCAGAGGTTATGGTAACCCATAAAAATGTAAGGTTATTTTCAGTTTTATTTTCTAAATGATTTCCTCTTGTATGTCATTATAGAGCCCAGCTTCTATGTAATTATTTTTATTACTTTCCTCTGGGTCCTTTCCAAGTAATTTAATCTTCCTTTAAATGTGGGCCAAATCTATTAGGTTCAATATTCTAGTTTAAAAAAACAAACAAACTGATGCTTATAAAGGTAATGACAGGTTTTTACAGTTCAAGTAATTGTTTTTACTTAAAACTAGGCTACCAGCTGACTTTTGTATGTGGCCCTGAGTATCAACCCTTCTGATTAGTCAAAAAGTTTTCTGTTTTTAAGAGATTTGAACTAAAAGTCTACCTCAATTGCAACCAATTTCTAAAGACATATAATTCTGTAATGTATATAAAGAATTGCATATCTATAAGAAGTCAAGGAATTAGATATTTATATTTTTCTAATTGTAAAAATAATGTATGTTTAATACAGAAGTCACAGGAAAAAAGCAAAAGTAATATTTGTAATGCTAGCATTGCAAAATAACATTTTCCTTTTAGATTATAGTATTACAAAATGATTTATTGTATGTTTTGTAATTTTTTAAATTTACCAATAACATGAACATCTCTCCATATATATAAAGGAATGTTTGCAACTGCATAATTTCTGATGGCTTCATAATATTGCATCATTTAGATTTATCATAATTTACTGACTGTATCACCTATTTTTGAACATTTTATTTCCTTTCTTATAAATAATAGCAAACAATGCTGTATTGAATACCTTTGTACATATATCTTCTTAATCATTTCCTTAGGATACATTCTTAGAAGTGAAATTGCAAGGTATGTATATTTTTAAAACTTGTGGCATCGGTAGCAAAATTGATTTTCAGAAAGGTTACATCAGTTTATCCTCCTATCAGCATTGTCTTTGGAGCACCTGTCTTCTACCACCCTTATAAATTCTGGGTAAGATCCTTCTTAATCTTTGTGAATCTAATTAGCAAAAGATAGTTTAAGATCACTGACTGCTAGTGAGGATATACTTTTAAAAGTTTATTAATCATTTATATATGTTTATTCCAGAATTGCCTGTTAGTATCTATGGTAGACAGTTGCTGTATTCTGGATGGCTTACTTCTACTCTGTCTTGTTTTTATAATGGTGTGCAAACTTTTTTGTTTTGTTTTGTTCTTTAGTGGAGTGAGGAATTACCTCTGTGTGTGCGGTTTTGAAAGTTCATAATAGAGGACCTTGCCTGCCCCAGCCAAATTGTGAGCATACCACCAAATATGCCAGTCATGCTCTCCTAAGAGTTTTGCATTTTGAGTGGTGTGATGCAAAGTCCAGCTACTGGGACTCTTAGCTGCTTATATCTATCTCACTTCCTCCCTCCCTAGGGAACTGCCTAGCCTGGGGGCAGCCCAGGACCACTGACTGGCTAAAGGTCAATATGATGGGCCTTGACTCTATTTGGGACAATTCTGAAGGGCCATCTTAGCAAAGAGTACCCTGTAGGATTCTCTGAGGCTTCAGCTGAGTCCTCATTGTGGGTCTGCCCAGTCCTGCCTTCCTCATTTCCTTCTAATTGTATCCCCCGAGAGCACTTCCCTGCAGACTTTCTCTGTGCCATTCTCCACCTCAGTCTGTCTCCAGGGAACTGTCCATTTATTCCAGTGGCAGCACTCAGAGAAGACTGTATTGTATAATAGTTCCTGCCACCAAGACCTTCTGAAACTACTTCTGTTGTCCTTTCTGTACCTGGTTCTTCTTCCTTTTAGCTTCCCCATATTCTCCCAATAATTCACTCCATTTAAGTTAACCAGAGTTGGATTTTGTGCCTTACAACCAAGAGTCAGTATTAAGACAATGTTCTTTGCCTTTTTTCTGGTGTCTTTTACTTACCAATTTTAAGAGCTTTTTATGTATTATGGGCAAAAACCTTAAACTATTAATAAACTGGTGTTCTACAGTGTGTCAGTTGCATTGTAGTTTTGCCTATCGTAGTGTTGGCATTCTATTATATAGAAAATATATTGCTGTGAAGTATCTTAGTCTTTTTCTTTGTGATTTTTACCTTTGATATGATGCTTAGAGAGGCCTTCACCATCACAAGATTTTATATATATGTAAATTAATATGTACTTTTTTTATTTTAAGGTTTTGTTTTGATTCCCTAATTCTTATGACAAATATTTTTGCTTTGGTATATATGCCAATGATTTAAGTATTTCCTACAAATAATTTAGCAGAGTATTTAGACTTCTCTGTTAAAATTTGCTGTAACAGTATCCTCAGATTTCAATGCTTAGAAAAGATAGGCATTTCTGACTTACTCAGACTGCGGTGCGGAAGGATCAACGGAGCTGCCCGGTCAGCTGTGCCATTCCCATCCGCAGGCTCCTCCCTCTGGGTTAGAGATGGACGCCTTCATTTGTTTCTATTTTCCAGTCAGTGGGAAGGGGGAACTAGAGATTGGAAAACAGTCAGCTTGCTAGTCACACACAGACACACACACACACACACACACACACACACACACACTTCATCTTATTGGCCAAAATTTAGGCACTTAGCTATGCATAGCAGCTTGGGAAATAAGAGTCTTTTACTAGTGGCGAGAACCCAGGGAGTCCGGGATCTCCCATGATGATGAGTCCTGCCAGTAGGTAGAAACCGGTGTTTTAAAAAGGTATAAAACATTTTTAATATTAGTATTAAAGTGACATTTACATTGAACATGGAACTGAAAATGCACATACATGTAATATTGAGTGAAACTTCACACATAGCTAACATTTTAAAGGGATTTTCCCCTAACAAAATGGTGTGTGTGGGTGTGGGTATGGATGTGTGTGTACCATAACAATTCAAAACTTCTCTTCCTCCTTCACCACCACCACTACCAGATGTTTGAATGTAGAACATGAGTTGAGAAGAGAGGTTTTTTTAAGGAGATGATTTGAAGCTTCTTGCCATGCTTCTGGTATTCTTTTTTTGTCTCTTAAATTCTGTCTGTGCCAGCTAGGTGAATATGAGTAATGATGATAGGAAGAATATATTCGTATGATTGTTTAAGAGCATTTGCCATTTATGAAACAAATTTATCATGAAATATAATATTCCTGAAAAAGAATGGCCTAAATCTAATTTAGGAATGAATATTAAAGGTCTAATAATAAAAAAGGAATTAAAAATTCTATCTTCTAATCTAAATATAGAATCTGTTCTCAGTACTGGTACTGATTTTTATTGTGATGGTTTAAACAATTGCATATTCAGCCTCTTTTTATTTTATTTTGGGATTATAAATGCCCAAACCTTAGAATTCATTTTGCAAACCTGAGAATGACTCTTTGGAAACTAGCATAAGGTATCCCTTGGAATCGTAGAATATTAGTTTGCCTGAACCATGCATTTGATGCAGAATGGTATAGGGCGCTTTATTTCTGCATTTGTTATGACACATAACATACATAGAGAAATGTTCAGAACATACACTCTGTGTACATTTTGATGAAAATTATAAAGCAAACACCTGTAAATTACCATCTAAGTCATGAAATATAATCTTGCCAGGATCCTAAAAGCCCCCAAGTGTGCTCTTTCCAGATCACAGCCCTTTCCTCCACTCCCAGAGATAGTTTGTGATAGTCCTTTTCTTAGTTTTATTATCTGTATGTACCTCCCTAAACATAACGTAAATGGATTCATACCACATGTTTCTTTCGTGTCTTATTTTCAGCATGTTTCTGCAATTAACTCATGTTGTTTGTGTTGTGATGCAGTTGTTTTCATGATACAGCATCACCTTGTATGGACATAGCACAATTAATGTAGCCATTCTGCTGTTAATGAATATTTTGGTGATTTCCAGATTAGCCTTGTTTTTGTGAACACTGCTGCTGTGAACATTTTTGTACATATGCCATGGTAAATATGTCAGTAGGTTTCTTTGTGGAGTATATATTTAGGACAGTATTGCTAGTTCATAGGGTATATATATCCTCACCTTCAATAGATAATGACATATTGTTTTTCCAAGTGGTTGAACCAAGAAAGATATGATTTTTAAGATTCTTTATCATGTCTCCAAGTATTTGATAAAAGTTTCTTGAGAGAGGGAAAAAACTAGTTATGCTATGGTATTAGATTTTATTTATGAAATGAATTTTAAAATAACATCTACAAAGGATAGAAACCCATTCATTTCTAGTCAGTTTTGAAAAGCTGCCTCAATGGGGATGATATGAATTCTATACTGTACATATTGAATTACTGAGGTTTATGAACCATTATCCATGTGGTTTCTTTTCTTTAAAATATTTAACAATATTACAAAAAGAACTACTTTTAAAAATACGTTAGATATGTACAAACATATTTTAACATATGGTAAAATAAAAGTTATCAATAAAGGTATAGAATGAAAAGCAAATTCTCTACTAATTCCTCTCCCTAAAGTTCTTCATGAACTGCCTAGTTTAACAGTTTCTTTTGTGTGCTTAAAAAATTATATATCAATATTGCTTCATATACATACATGGATCATAATGCACGTGGTATTTCTTCACTTTTCTTAAACACCACGTATGATTCTATGTTTCTTTTCAGTGCTAAATAATACTGAATTGATTGAGTATATAACAAGTTATTTAACCCGGCAGACTAAATGATGGATATTTAGATTATTTTCAGGTTTTTGTTATTACCAGTAATGGATCAGTAAATACATTGGAATATAAACTTTGTAATTTTTTTTTTTTTTTTTTTTTTTTGAGACACTGTCACTCCGTTGCCCAGACTAGAGTGCCGTGGCATCAGCCTCGCTCACAGCAACCTCAAACTCCTGGGCTCAAGCGATCCTTCTGCCTCAGCCTCCCGAGTAGCTGGGACTACAGGCATGCACCACCATGCCCGGCTAATTTTTTTCTGTATATATTTTTAGCTGTCCAGATCATTTCTTTCTATTTTTAGTAGAGACAGGGTCTCGGTCTTTCTCAGGCTGGTCTCAAACTCCTGACCTTGAGCGATCCTTCCACCTCGGCCTCCCAGAGTGCTAGGATTATAGGCGTGAGCCACCGTGCCCGGCCAAACTTTGTAATTTTTGAGAGTTTATTCATTAAATTCCTCACTATAGAATTATGGTTCAGAGTGTACAGCATTTTTTAGATTTTGATACATATTGCGGAAAATTGTGTTCTCCAGAAAATTGTTTTAATTTGCATTCCTATCAACTGCTATTTCCCAGCATCATGTATTATCAGAATATTTTACCTTTACTGCTTTCATAGATGAAAAATATAGTTTATTTTGGTTTGCATATATGTAATTATGAGTAAAATTGAGCATGATTCCATTTGTTTTTCTATCAAGTGCCTGTTAATATCCTTTGCCTATTTTTCTATTACATTGTTGTGGGTTTTTTCTTAGTGATTTGTAAAACTCAGAAATTTAAGAAATTAATGTTTTTGTATATTATGTATTGCGAATATTTTTCCCATTTTGTTTATCAATTTTTGTACATAAAATTTTTTGTGACTCTCAGGTTGTACATTCAAATTGTTTAGAAGCCTATTTTGTGTGTTGCCATTTGTCTTGTAAATTCATAATGACTGCTCAATTTAGTTCACATACAGGTCAGCCTTTTTTTCCCCTTCTTTTCAAAGAAGGGGAAAAAAAACCACTAGAAGAAACCACTGTAGATAGATGAATATGATAAATCTAATGAGTTTAGTTTGTTAAAACAAAATGTGTTTAACATTTAAATGGCTTCTATTTCCTCCTTCCTTCGGGCATCTGAAAAGTCAATAGGTGGAAAAGTTTTATTAGTAAAAAACATTACCTTACCTGACATAAAGTTTGTCATCTAAAAAGGTAGAGGATTCCTGTTCTCCAACCTTCCTTCAAACTACTGGTCCTCACTTCACCTGAAACACTATATTAAAGACTGGCAGAAGTGCTAGCATCTCTTATAAAATTTATCCATGGTTAAATGTTGGCATGTAATAAAATGAAATTGATTTATGTGGACTTTTTCTAAATTTGCCTTAGAAAACCTATAATAGGTATTTTAATAGAATAAATAAAATATGATTTTATCAAAACATTTACAGATATCCAAATGAATTGGTATTTGAAGGTACAAAAAGAGTCCATGTGAACCTAGCCCATACTTAGTTCTCAGCTAAAATGACTTCTAATTTAACCCAAACTAAGATAAGAGACTGAACAAATCTGAATAATAATACTTATAAGTATTGGAGAGCAACCAATCATGCAAGACTTTTTGTTTATATTCTTGCTTTCTATAAGTTGTAAAGCTATTTAAAAACTACTTAGTAAAATGAGCTAGTGTAAAATCAAATCTTACTTGCAGCTTCTGTTCAGTAGGCTGGGAACTCAAAGCTACCACATCACACTTCGTTGGAAACATGAGTTTCTATGTTGTGCCCAAAGTAATCTTACTTTCTCCAGAGTTCTTTAGCTCAGGCCTATATAGATAACAGCATCAGGCCAATTCACACTGGATCTCATACTTCTGGTTTGTAGGGTTAAGAAGGTTTCATATTGGACTGAGAGAATTCTGCTAACTGTCCCATATCTGATGTTTAAAGATGATCCAGATTTTCTAAAAGATTCCCAGTTTTACACCTTACTGTTTTTAATAAAAGCAGCTAGTAAAATATTTAAATGTTATTTAGTTCATACCCTTATAAAACTTTATCTTATAAAAGAGTTCTTAAAAACACTCTTAATTTTTAGAAACACTTCCATTTATGAGGCTATGAGAAAACTGCTTCGCTGGCTCTACTTCTAGATATTATATAGCGACTGTAATACTCATTAGATCAATACATTCAAAACTGTTCTTAAAGTGTTTAAATTTCTTTCTAAAATGTGTATTTCTAGGGCCAGGAGCAGTAGCTCATGCCTGTAAGTAATCCTTAATGCCTGTAAGTAAGCTTTAATGTCTGTAAGTAGCATTTTGGGAGGCCAAGGTAGGAGGATTGCTTGAGGCCAGGAGTTCGAGACCAGCCTGAGCAAGAGCAACACCCCATCTCTGCAAAAAATAGAAAAGTTAGCTGGGCTTGGTGGTGTGCACCTGTAGTCCCAGCTATTTGGGAGGCTGAGACAGGAGGATTGCTTGAGCCCTGGAGTATGAGGTTGCAGTGAGCTGTCACGATGCCAGTGCACTCTAGCCCAGGTGACAAAGCAGGACTCTGTCTCAGAAGTAAATAAATAAATACCTAAATAAAATAGGATTTCTCATTAAATTCTGGGGTAACTTAAAACAACATTTTGCACTGTAATATTAAAATTGAATTAAACATGGTATAGTGTTGTGCCTCCACTAAAGAAAATGCAGAAGTCAGTTAACAAGTTAGTTAGAATGTGACTATAGGGTAAATTTTTACTTACCTGAACCCCACCATAAATGAATCCTCTGAATATCAGAATTGTCAAAATAGCTGAATAATAGTTTTGTTTTTTTTTAATGTTAAGATTTTTGAACTGCCTTTAGAAATCTCTATGAGTTACTATATTATTTCCTCTACTTCTTAAGAGAATACTGAAAATATGTTAACACTTTCTTGGCTCAGGTAAACTTTTGGAATGATATAGCTATCATAACATACTGAAGGTAGTAGCTATAGATAGAAATTTAGATTATTAGGAGACAATGATCCATGGGTCTCTTGCGTTTTGCGGATCTTAACAATCAGAGGCACTGACTGTTCCAGATTATCTTTTTTTACATGTGCAGCCTTGGAAGAGTGAGATAATGTTTCCCTGCAGAGCAATGAGCACGTGTACTTCTCATTGTAAAAGATTCAGGTTCCCTGAACTCAGGGTTCCTCTCCTCTAATACAACTACTGTGCATGTAAGTGTCACCTAGCTCTCTTCATTTTGTCCTGTGGGAATTGGGACATAAGGAACTGGTACAAATGCTGATGGTCTAATGACTGCTGTTGCTATAACAAAGTCTTTTGTTTCTGATACTGGAATCTCCACCAGTATCCATGAAACTGTAGTGGACTAACTTGTCAGCTTACAAGTAGGGTTAAAAGCTGAGAACCTTTACAGGTCTTGACAAGATGATATAAGACAAGGATCAGCAAACTTTTTCTGTAAAGGGACAGGTAGATAATACATGATCTCTATTACATATGCTTTGATTTTTTTTTTTTTGCAACCGTTTAAAAATGTAAAAACTATTCTTAGCTTGTAAGCCACAACCAGCCTTAGGACTAGATTTGGCTCATGGAACATAGGTTGTTGGCCCCTGAGGTAGATCATAGGATCAAATGAATGTTCAGCTCCCCTAGCAAGTTTCCCAGAACTTCTTTCAAAATCATGATAGTTTGCTTTTCAAACATGCTTTTCTTATGACTATTAGAAAAAAAAAGAAGCTTGTACTGCTGCACATCCACTTGGAAATTAAATATGACTGCCTATAAAATTAATTAGGTAATAAAAAGAAACAGTTGTGTCTTCCTAAGTGATTTTCTAGAAAATTTTCATCCTCCCTATCACTCTTGGAAATCAGTTGATCTGTGAACCAAATAGCAGATTCATTTGACAATAACAATAGGCCACAGGCAGCTTTTGTCAACATATCCCTTATGTAACACTGAAGACTCTTCACAATAAAAACTTACATTGAGTTTGGTGGGAGAGTTTAATCTAAAAGTCTATAATGTATTCCTCAGAAAACCGTCATACTTTTATCCATGGACTTCTTCCTAAGGTTTGTGTGAACAGAATTTCTCAAAGAATGTTAAATATTGGGTCTAGATTGATCATTTAGTATTGATGTATTGCTGTGTTAGACCAGTGGCACCCAACCTTTCTGGCACCAGGGAGCAGTTTCCTGGAAGACAATTTTTCCATGGGGTGGCAGGGGCGGGGTGGGGCATGGCAGAGCTCTGCATCCAGTCCCTAAAAGGTCACAGACCGGTACCAGTCCGCATTGTGGGGGTTAGGGACCTCAGTGTTAGACTATTTTAATTACTCTTCCTTAACAACTTTTAAAGCTGTTTAAAAAAAAAAAAAGAGTATGAGGGCATCTCAAAGTTACCTAAATAAGAAGGAATCACCAGGTAGGATCTGGGTGAGGGTGGAGACCTAGAGAAATATCTCAACAGTTGGGGCTACTTCCCCTCTGGGAACAGAAATAAAGAGGCTGTCCCATGGTTTTCAGCTTGGAATAAGCAGTTAGAGACACAGACATGAGTCCAGGGTCCACCAAGCAGGGGTCATGGTGAACTACTTGTCCAACATTACATTGGAACTCAAAGAATTACAACTTAGAAGAAAAAGAGAACCAGAAGGAGACAGCATTTTCAGGGACTGCCACCCAGCTTCCAATCATCTTAGTGTCTCTGGTTTTTCAAAGTGATCCTGGATTGCTAGTGCTTCTAGTACTTGGATTAATTAATTATAAATCCCCTCTTGAGGAAAATAACAGCATTCTAGGCTTCAAATTATTTCTGCAAATAATTTTTCATGAGGAGGCAAGACACCGTGGACAAAAAATATAGTATTATAAAATAATGAAAGCAGTAGAAACAGATGCATGGGAGCTTTATATATTGGAGTTACTAGCCACATGGTATATCAGCTTATACTCACTACTTTTCAGGAATATAAAAGATAAGAATGAAGTTTTTAAATTTCAGAAGAAGCAAATGGAAATTCTAGAAGTGAAAATTCTAGATAATAATTGAAATTAAGACTCCAGTAAATACATCATGGAGAGAATTAGTGAAATGGAATATAGGTCAGAAGAAAATATGCAAAATGAGGCATGGAGTAATATGATACACTGGAGGTCATGAAAATAAAGTATCTAGAATAAATTTTAGAGTAATAAAAGAATGGGAAATAAGTAAGAGAGGATAAGAGTCTTGGCCTAAAATCCCTGGAGCGTCCCAAAAGACAAGCAGAGGAAGCACTAGGAGTAGAACTGCTGAGTCATATGGAAATTCTCTGTTTTTCTTTTTTTTTTTTTTTTTTTTTTTTTTTTGAGACAGAGTCTCACTCTGTTGCCCAGGCTAGAGTGAGTGCCGTGGCATTAGCCTAGCTCACAGCAACCTCAAACTCCTGAGCTCAAGTGATCCTCCTGTCTCAGCCTCCCGAGTAGCTGGGACTACAGGCATGCACCACCATGCCCGGCTAATTTTTTCTATATATATTTTTAGCTGTCCATATAATTTCTTTCTATTTTTAGTAGAGATAGGGTCTCGCTCTTGCTCAGGCTGGTCTCGAACTCCTGAGCTCAAACGATCCGCCCACCTCGGCCTCCCAGAGTGCTAGGATTACAGGCGTGAGCCACCGCGCCCGGCCTGTTTTTCTTTTTGAAGAAGTATCAGGCTGCTTTCCAAGAGCTGACTTCTTAATAATATTAATAAGTAAGCCAGAAAACAATGTAATTCCATCTTCAAAATACTGAAGGAAAATAACTGCAAAAGTGGAATTATATACCCAGTGAAAATATCCTTTCAAAATGACATCATCGGAAAATTGAGAGAATTGCGATAAGCTGAAGGAAATACTAAAGGGAGTTCTTTAGACAGATGTAAAATAATCTCAAAAGGTCAAACATGTATGAAGGAAAGAAAATGAAAGTGGTATATATGAGGGGCAGGCATAAAATAACATTAACAGTATAAAGCAGTAATAATGTCTGGGTTTAAATACAGTGAGAATGAAAATATCTGACAAGAATGGCATTTAAGTTGCTAAGGTGTTAAAAGAGTAAGCTTTCTAAGGACCTTAACTTGCCTGAGAAGGGTATGAATCTATTAAATAATATTACACTTTGATAAGTCAAGAATATATGTTCTAATCTTTGGGAAAATTATCAAAAGTATGTAACCTCCAAGATAATTCAGAAGGGAAAATGCAATAAAAATTCTATTCAAAAAGACAGTAAGAAACGAAAGACAAGATAAATAGAAAGTACTTCATAAAATGGTAAATTTAAATACAAATATTCAGTAATTAAATGTAAAAGAACTAAATGCTTAAGTGACAAAGTCAATATTGTATTGTTTACAAGCATGATATTTAAAATGGGAGAATGCAGAAAAAGTAAAAGGATACAAAAACGTGAACACTAACCAAAGGAATGCTAATATGGTTACATTAATATCAAATAAAGCAATTGTCTTAGTTTGTTTTCTGCTGTTATAACAGAATACCACAGACAGCATAATTTATGAAGTTTAGTTGGCTTATAGTTCTAGAGGCTGGGAAGTCCAAGCATGTGGTCCTGGCATCTGTTGGGGTCATCCCATGTGTGAAGGAAGGCATCATGTGGCGGGCAAGTGAGCACGTGAGACAGAGAAATTGGGCAGAACCATCAGGAGCCCACTCCTGTGATAACTGACCTGCTTTCTCGACAATGGCATTGATTCATTCATGAGGACACAGCCCTCAAGAACTAATCACCTCCTAAAGGCCTCACCTCTCAGTACTGTTAAAAATGGCAATTGAATTTCAACATGAGTTTTCATGAGGACATTCAAACCATGGCAGCAAAATTTAAAGTAAAAATCATTCACAGAAATAAAATGCATATTTCATAATGTTAAAAGTGTTAATCCACCATAAAGATATAAAACCTTTACATATGTGTCTAATTATATAGCCTCAAAATATATAAAGCATAAATTGATGTAACTGCAAGAAATAAACAAATACAAAATTATAGTAGAACATTTTAACCCACCTCTCTCAGTAACAGGATAAGCAGATTTTAAAGCACGCACGTGTGAGTGTGTGTGTGTGTGTGATTTGCAAGGGTATAAAAGATTTGAACAAGATTAGCAAACAACTTATTAGACATATATAGGTCACTACACCCATTGACTGGAAAATTCTAAGGACAAATGACTTCTGTCATACATTTCAACATGTAATATGCCAATCTTACACAAGTGTTTTCAGAGAAAAGAAAAAGAGGAAGCATTACTTGTTTTCTAAGGCCAGGATAATCTTGCTACTCAAATCTGACAAGAAGATAAGAAGAAATAAAAGCCAATTTCACACATGGATAATATATAAATATTAATGCAAAGGATTATGCATCATAGCCAAATTGGGTTTATTTCATGAATTAAAGATTGAGTTAATATTACAGACACAAGCAGTACAACTCACTACATTAACAGAATAAAGAGAATAATTGTATAATAATCTCAAAAGGTGCAGAAAGGGTGTTTGATAAAGTTTAACATCCTTTTGTGATTAAAACACTGCAATCCCTATTAAATTACCAACATCATTTTTCACAGATACAGAAAAAATAATTTTATGCTTTGTATGGAACCAAAGAAGACCCTGTTTAGCAAAAGCAATTTTAGGCAATAAGAACAAAATGGGAGGTATTAATTTACCAGACTTCAAACTATACTACAAGGCTGTGGTTATTAAAACTGCACGGTACTGGCACAAGTGCAGGGACACAGACCAGTGGAACAGAACAGAAAATCCAGGTATAAAACCATTCTCATATAGCCATTTAATCTTTGACAAAGCAGACAAAAACATACTCTGGGGAAAAGAATCCTTATTCAATAAATGGTGCTGGGAAAACTGGATAGCCACATGTAGAAGATTGAAACAGGACCCACACCTATCACCTCTCACAAAAATCAAGTCATGGTGGATAATAGACTTAAACCTTAGGTGTGAAACTATTAGAATTCTAGAAGAAAATGTGGGAAAGACTATTATAGACATTGGCCTAGGCAAAGAATTTATGAAGACCCCAAAGGCAATCACAGCAACAACAAAAATAAATAAATGGGACCTCATTAAATTAAAACGCTTCTGCACAGCCAAGGAAACAGTCATGAGAGCAAACAGACAACCTACAGAATGGGAAAAAATTTTCACATGCTACACATCCGATAAAGGACTGATAACTAGAATCTATTTAGAACTCAGGAAAATCAGCAAGAAAAAAATCAAACAGCCCTATCAAAAAGTGGGCAAAGGACATGAATAGAAATTTTTCAAAAGAAGATAGAAGAATGGCCAAGAAACATATGAAAAAAATGTTCAACATCTCTAATCATCAAGGAAATGCAAATCAAAACCACTATGAGATATCACTTAACTCCAATGAGAATGGTCTATACCAAAAAGTCCCAAAACAATAAATGTTGGCGTGGATGCGGAGAGACAGGAACACTCACACACTGCTGGTGGTACTGCAAACTAGTGCAACCTCTGTGGAAAGCAATATGGAGATAACCTTAAACACATACAAGTAGACCTACCATTTGATCCAGCAATCCCATTATTGGACATCTACACAAAAGAACAAAAGACATTCTATAAAAAAGACACCCTCACCCGAATGTTTATAGCAGCACAATTCACAATTGCAGAGATGTGGAAACAACCCAAATGCCCATCAATACATGAGTGGATTACTAAAATGTGGTAGATATATACCATGGAGTATTTATTACTCAGTTGTAAGAAATAACGGTGATATAGAATCTCTTACGTTCTCCTGGAGAGAGTTGGAACCCATTCTACTAAGTGAAGTATCTCAAGAATGGAAAAATAAGCACCACATGTACTCACCATCAAATTGGTTTCCCTGATCATCACCTAAGTGCACATTTGGGAATAACACTAATTGGATGTCGGGCAAATGTGGTGGGGGAGGGGATGGGTGTATACCTACATAATGAGTGCAATGCGCATAGTCTGGGGAATGGACACGCTTGAAGTTCTGACTCGAGGGGGTGGGGGGGCATGGGCAATATATATAACCTAAACTTTTATACCCCCATAATATGCTGAAATTAAAAAAAAAGAAAAAAAATACTTTCTAAACTAGAACTAGAAGGGACTTCATTCACATGATATAACATCTGTAAAAACCTACAGCAAACATTATACTTAAATATTATACTTAAAATATTGAAAGCTTTCCTTTTGAGATAGGAAATGAGATAAGAATATCACTGCTTTCATTCACCATTATATCATAAATCCTAGCCAGTACAGTAAAACAAAACTAAAAAGATGTAAATATAATATTTGTAATGAAGAACTAAAGTTGTCATTGTTCATGGTCAATATGAATTTAGAAAACCCAGGAGACTACAGATAAATTATTAGAATTAAAAGATGAGTTTAGCAAATTTGCTAGATACAAGCTCAATGTGTAAAAATTAATTACATTTTTATATACTAGAAAAATCACTTGGGAAAAGGATTTTTTTAAATGATACATTTAAAACACCATTAAAAACTACCATGAAATAGATCTAACTAAAAATGTTGTAAGCCTTCATGCAGAAAACTAAAATTTTATTAAGAGATATTAAAGAAGACTTGAAGAAATAGAAGGATATACCATGATATAGATTGGTAGACTATAATGTTATAAAGACATTAATTCTTCTTGAATTGGTCTGTTGAATCAATTCCAATAAAAAATCCTAAGCAGCTTTTTTGGGGGGAAAACATTTAAGGGGAGTTAGGAGCAGCAAAAATGACAAGCTGATTCTACAATATATATAACAATACAAAAGTCTTAGAATAACCAAAATACAAATGAAGAAGAGCAAGGTGCAAGGACATATTTGAATAGATATCTTATTTATAAAGCCATTATAATTAAGACTATGAGGTATTGGCACAAAGTAGATCCATGAAATAGAATAGACAACCCAGAAATCCATTCATATTATGTACTTGATTTATAAAAAACACACTACTGCAATATAGTGGAAAAAGAAGAGTCTTTTCATTATACTGTACTTTATAATTGGGTTTCCACATGGAAAAGAAAATAAATGATTCTTACCTACATTTTACACAAAAAAATCAACTCAGTTGGATATTATATTTAAATGTGAGAGCCATAGCAAATCTTCCAGAAAATAAAGGAGAATATTTTTATAAACTCATGGTAGAGAGTAACTTCTTAAATAGGACAAAAGAAAATACTAATTATAAAGGCAAACACTAGTAACACAGACTACATTAAAACTAAAATCTTCTATTCATAAAAATACACCATTAAAAGAGTGAAAAGGCAAGACTTTTCTTGAGAATATGTTAGTATTTTGCAACACATAATTTAAAAAGGGCTTGTATCTAGATACACAGAGGATCTCCCTACAAATTAATATGAAAATGATAAAACAACACAATAGAAAAATGGGCAAAAGACTTGAACAGGCACTCCACAAATGAGGTATCCAAATGGATAATAAACATTAAAAAAGTACTTAATTTCACTAGTAATCATGTTAATTTGGGTGAAAGTCAAAATGAAAAACTGCTACACACCCACCTGGATAGGCATGCTTAGGAGGACAGCTAATGCCAAGTGTTGGTGAGGACTCAGAGGAAAAGGAGTTCTTTTCCATTGCTGGAAGGAACAAAAATTGTTATAACCACTTTGGAAACCAGTTTGGCAGTATTTATTAAAGTTAACCACAATTATATTTTATGATCTGTGATTCTGCTGCCAGGTATGTGCAGAAAAAAAATGCTTACAATGTGTACCAAGAAATATGTACAAACATGTTCACAGCATCATTATTCATAATAGACCAAAACTGGAAACAATTTACACATCTATCAACAGTAGAATGAATAAACAAATTGTCTCATTCATGTCATAAAATAGTATACAGCAAAGAAAATGGATGAGCTACAGCTATATGCAAGAACATGGATAAATCTCACAGTGGTGAAAGAAGCCAAACACAACACATACATATTATGTAATTCCCATCATATAAAATTTGAAAACAGGCAAAATTTTATAGTGTTCAGGCATGCATGCCTAAGTGATAAAACTATAAGGAAATGTAAGAAACTGATTACCATAAAAGTCAGGACCGTTGTTACCTTCAGTGGGTACAGTGGGATTAATGATTAGAAGACAGTACAAGTGGCCTCGGGTTGCTAATGAAATTGTATTTCTTGAGTAGGGTGATGGTTACACATACTGTTTTGGGCACTTCTCTGTATATGTTATATTTCACAGACAAAAATTTTAAGCCATGATTATAAGATAGGAGGGGGACAGCAAGCTATTCCATGACTTCAAAAAATTGGTTCTGAGTTACAAAAATGTTAAATGCTGATTACATTACTCAGGGCACTTTTAGCTGGAAGTAATAGAAACCCAATTCAAACTGTCATGAAGTAGCTTAAGCTAGTTCCATAGAACAGCGGTCCCCAACCTTATTGGAATGAGGGACCGGTTTCATGAAAGACAATTTTTCCACAGACCTGGAGGTGGGAGGATGGTTTTGGGATGATTCAAGTGCATTAATTACATTTACTGTGCAGTCAAACTGTTAGGAAGATAGTGAGGGATTCCGGGTCTCCTAGGGATGAAAGTGGGTGCTGTTGCCCCCATCTTGGTTCTACCCCACCCTAATTCTCCATACCTGGGAGAGGTGGGAATACCTACAAATCTGCCAATCAGAACTTGGTGCTCCAGCTACAAAAGAATGCAGAGGACTCTCCAGCCCATGGGCCACGTGGCATGAGTACCATAAAATCCAGAAAGTGATCTAGAACCCACAGCGCAGTAAGACTCAGGTCATGCAGCTCCCAACTGTCCAATCAAAGTGGTTCTATGGTGACGTTTGAACCACGGGGAGGTCCCTATCGGGACACCATAAAACAAGACCCAGACCATGACCAAGCTCTCTTTTCCTGCTGCGACAAGGGATCTGGTCGTCATCTGCGGTGTATGTATCGTGCTTTGCAAACCTATGTCTCGCCCTTGCGCTATAATCCTATCTTGCTCCCCCTCAATAAACTCCACCTCATGCTTGCCTAACTTTGGTGTGTCTGGTCATTCTTTGGCCATGAGTGCACTAAGAATCAACATTCCAGACTAAACCTGACAAAACCTCTCTGTTAATGATAATCTGTATTTGCAGCTGCTCCCCAGCACTAGCATCGGGGCCTCAGCTCCACCTCAGATCAGAAGGCATTAGAGTCTCATAAGGAGCCGCAACCTAGATCCCTCGCATGCGCAGTTTACAGTAGGGCTCATGCTCCCGTGAGAATCTAATGCCACAGCTGGTCTGGCAGGAGGCGGAGCCCGGGCAGTGTTGCGAGTGATGGGGAGCGGCTGTAAACACGGATGAAACTTCTGAAGCTTTGCTCGCTCACCTGCTGCTCACCTCCTGCTGTGCTGCCCGGTTCCTAACAGGCCATGGACCAGGGAGATTGGGGACCACAGCTATAGACCACCTAATAGAAACGCTAGTGGTGGGTCCAGGGGCTCAGTATCAGTTGTCTATTCCCAGCCAATACACATAGTAAATCTTTATTAAAGAAAATCAGTGCTCTTTCTCCAATTCTAGGTTCTGTTTCTCTTAATGTGTTAGTGTTGGGACTCAGAAAGTGATAGCCCAAAATGAAGGCTCCAGAAACAGCCTCATAGGCAAAAATTTTCTCTGACCTTCTCCTTCCCTCCTGTCTGTCCCATTCTCCCTGGAGGCTAGCCATGGAAACTAAAATCTCTCTTCCCCAAGGCGGCTCACAGAAATCATACCCCCTTTCTCAAAAGCCAGACATAAAATCTAAAAATATTCTGTGTGAAAACTGGCCACAAAGAAATTATCTGACCTACCTTATTTGACTGTGGGTCATAAGATCCCCATTCCAGAGAGGCCTGCCGCATGCCCGCAAGGGAGGACGCTGCTCAGAGAGGCCAAGAAGAATCTAGACAGACGGGCCGTGCTGGGTTTCCCACTCACTCTTACTGACATTAGAGCATACCCCTTTCTGTCCAGTCATATTTCTACACAGCTAGCTGACCATACTTTGTTGAACATAAGCATAAAAATGGACAATTTCCCCTCTATCTTTGGGTCTTCATTCTGAAGGCCCCCTTGTATACATATTAAACAAATTTATAAGTCTTTTCTCCAATTAATCTGCCTTTTGCGAGTTGATTTTTCAGAGGGCAGAGGGCCAAGGAGAAGCCCTTGGCTGCTACATTAGCATCATTTTTCTACTAGAGAATGACTCCTCCATGCAGATTCCTGACACTGCCCATCCAGCTTACAGTCACAGAAGAAGAGGACTTATTTCCCACTAACTGGCAGGAACTTCTTAGGGAGGTCTCCACCAGGCTCTGCCTAAGTCACATGTCCGCGCCTGAACAGGTCTTTGTGAGTGTCTGTGGTTGCAGCATGGCTCACTCTGAACTGGCCACAGGCACACGGCTAGGACTGGCCGTGGGTAGGAAGGGGCTGGGCCAACCTCGCCAGGACCACATAGCATAGGAGAGAATGATTCCAAAAGGGGATGGAAGCCAGGGAATAAACTGAACAACCGCATCATGAAATCCTTTTGATTTTAATCATCTTGATCTATAGCAGCGCCTTTCAGCTTGGGCTGCCTATTAGAATCACCTAGTGAGCATTTTTAAAAATAGTGATGCAGAGACTATACCCTGGACCAATTATATCAGAATTTTGGGTGAAGCAAGAGGAGAATTGTATTATTTTTTAAGCTCTCCAGATGATTTTAATGTGCTCTTTCAGTGTGGAGAAGTACTGGATCACTGTGTAAATCATTGAAGTAATAGTCAGGGTAGAAAAAATGGCAAAAATATTCATAGATATTAATCTGTTTTCTCGGGTAAATCGTATAGTTACCCAAAATTAATTTTTTTTTTTTTTTACTTTACGAGTCATCACTAACCTGTGATTACAATTAAAGATTGAAAAAGAGAAGAGTTTGCCCTTCAAGTATTTGGTTTGCCCTTGTCAATTCAGAGGTAAATGACACTTGATCAGCAAGATAATCAAAGTTAAGTTAGCTACATTAGCACATGAAAAACAGTCGACTGTTCCACACCCCATTTAGGCCCACAGGAAAGGGAGTCATTAGCATGTCCTAGATTAGAAATTGGCCAATACCATTTCATCAACAATATAAGTGGTAGATGATGCTCTAAAAGGAATTTTCTGAAAGTTACCTACTTTCTCAGTAGTTAAAACTGCGTTTTAAATGCTATCTCTTTTTCAAAAACCAAAGCCTCCCTCCTGGAAGTACGAAGTACAAAGGATCAGACGTGTAATCATTCACACAAGACTGTATCTATAGATCTATAATGTCACCTAACTGAACTTGCAAAGGCCAGCAGCTGTTTCTGAGTTCTAATATCAATATAGAGATGCTAATACTGTACTAATAGATGCTAATATTGTGCGAATTCAATATGTCTTACTCACTTTTTGTAAGGGATAAAAATGGCCATTCTCTCTTTTAATGTTAGCATACCTATGCATTTGTAAGCAGCAGCATGGCACAGTGAAAAGTAACTTTTAGGATCTGATATGCCTGGAATTAAATTGTTTGCTATTTATCAAGTGTGTGGCCTTGGCCAAGTTGACTTCTTAGTGCCTCACTTTCCTCGACTGTAAAAATAAGAATACAACTCATCTTGCAGTGTTGTTGTGAGGATTAGGAATGACAACTATCTTCCTTCAGTGATTTTGCTTCAGAATTAAAAAAAAAAAAAATTACAAGTAAAAAAATGAGTAAATATATTCTCCTTATAAAAAATTAAAAATTACAAATAAGCAATTAATCTTTTGCTGACCATACCCCTTCCCACCTTGCCAATGGTAATCACTACTGTCAGTTTGGTGCATATCGAGGGGCTAAATATACAAATGGACGAGGACTAGACCATGTATGTCAGTAGAACTTGATACACGACCTCGGCAGCAACCAGCCTGGTCAGCCAGACCACAGGCTCTGAGTGTCAGAGCTTGGTCAATGACTGTCAGCTTCCCACTCACGACCAATCAGAGAAAGCCAAGTAGGCTCCCCAAACCAATCACATGAGATGTCCTGCTTCTAGTTAGCCCACCTCTAGCTTTCCATGCCAACAGTTTCCAATCGTAGTATCTCTGAATCCTTCCTTCTTTTTCACTATAAAGCTTTTCACCACTGTCCTGCCTGCCCTTTGAGTCTCTGCCAAACATAAGTGATGGTGTCTGACTCCCTTGTTATAGCAGGCCCTGAATAAATAGCCTCTGATTTTTCTCATTTGAGTTGTCTTTGCTTAGTTGCATGATACCATTCCAGTCTTTTTATATGCATATGCGGATGAACATTTATATGTACCCTTGGAGAATATATACAAAAATACCATCATGTTATATTACGGCAAGTGTTACAGCGGGTGGTCCCAAGGACAAACCGAGTGGCACACGGAGAGTCGCAGAATCAAGATATATTCGCAGGTGGGCTCAGAGGGGTCTCACCACCAAATTCTGAGCCCCGACTACCGATTTTTCCTACTTTTATTAAGTTGGGGTGATCCGAGGGGTGGGGTCTCAGGTGGCTGATGCCCGCCAGGTAATAGGTTAGTTGATGTGTCAGGTAATAGGTTAGTATTATGTTGATGTAACAGGTAATAGATTAGTTGATGGGCCAGGTAATAAGTTAGGGTTATGCTGATGCGGGTCTTCCGTGAGGGGTGGGGGTCTCAGGTGGCTGCTGTGCCAAGTAATAGATAGATGGAGATTTTCCTTATCAATATATATTGTTCTGTGTCTTGATTTTTTTTTTTCTTAAAAATATTCTGGAAATCTATTCATGTTAATTCATTTCAATTGTTTTTACTGGAGGGAGGTAGTAATGTCTATCCTGGCTTCTTTAATATGGTTAGCTCTGTGGTGCTGCCTACTCCAGTGCTTTGCAGGCTGCTCGCATGTCTATGTCTATCACAGGGACTTTTCCTTTACCTTTGTGCCCCCATCCCACTTCCCTGTCACCCCCACCCCCAGGCTACTCCTCCTTTAACCCTCATCCTCTGAGCTGCAACTGCCAGTAATGACTGTTCAGGGGCCTTTTTTTTTTTTTGAGACAGAATCTTGCTCTGTTGCCCAGGCTAGAGTGCCGTGGCGTCAGCCTAGCTCACAGCAACCTCAAACTCCTGGGCTCAGGGGATCCTTCTGTCTCAGCCTCCCGAGTAGCTGGGACTACAGGCAGGCGCCACCATGCCCGGCTAATCAGGGGCCTATTCTTTACCTGTGCAAAGTTGGAGCATGTCTGAGGGCTCAGAGTCATTGGTCTCTGGTTGGTCTATGTCCTGTTTGTTGCCTGCTTAACTTCCTCATTACTAACAAGTGACAAACTGCAAGTCTTACTCATGCTTGATTCTTTCACCTTGAGTCAGTTTTCCAATTGTCGGTAAGGAATTTCTTCCACTGAATTAAACATACCAACCTCAGAAACTGGTTTGTGAAGGAAGTAAAATAAAATTAACTGCTTCATTTATCTTTGCTTTTACCAAATAATTTGGTAAACCTTGCAGTTACCCAACTAATGTCACTCCTGGTAAATACCAAAACATTCATAATGAAGATACCTGATGGTAAGATCTAAGAAGAATTACCTTTAGGATCTGACCGTTTGCACGGGCTACTAAGGCCTCTAAATCCAGTATGATTGATTTAATGAAGTGATACTATAGTAGACTCTGGGACAATACAGCCCTGCATTTGAATCCTCACTCCTCTGGTTCAGTGAACTTAGGCAAGTTTCATTACTTCTGTGAGTCTAAGTTTTCTGGTATTTTGAATGAAGATAAGAGTACTTACCTCATAGCATTTGTTGGGGAGGAAAAACTTTTCTGCTACCCTCTTAGCTTCAGTTGTTGGGGGCTTGTGAATTAAACTGACAAGAGAAAGACTGGCAAGAAAAAAAGACATGCTTTTATTCACACAGGAGCACACAGAATAATATCTCTGTAAACAGCTAAATATGGGGGTTTATATTCCTAACTTAATAAGGGAAAGGTAACTTAATGGGGGAGAAAAAAGGGGATGTAAAGGCTTCTGTGGGAAGAACAAATGGGTATCTAGGGGGAAAAATGAGAGATAAAGTTTGTGATAATATTTGTTTATGCAGGGACAAATGGTCTTCTCTTTTTCCTGCCCAGCAAAATTCTTCCAGAGAGGAGATTTATTACAGCTTCACTCCCAGCAGTTCCTGCCTTTCGTCAGATAGGGGCGCTCTGGAGAGGCTTTTTCCTGCATCTGTTGAATCTTTAGTTTAAAGTAATCTTCATACCAACTCTGGGGGTCCCAGTGAGTCCCCACAGGTTGCTGTGAAAATAATTTAGGTAATCTGGCAAAGCTCTTAGCAAAGCATTCCACAAATATTTGCTTTAATTATTGATATTTGAAAATTTGATTTTCTACCTTCTCACAAGTAGCAGATGGAAAATTATGGTGCATGTAGTTCTAACGTTGACCCATTTAATAGACCTCAGGCAGTCCGCTTAATTCCTCAATGAGCATTTTCTATATAGTGAATTGCTCATTCATTGCTTTTTGTTCATATTCAATTAAACTCTCAGCCTAACTTTTCCAAATCAATTTATTTGTGATTATTAAACTTGCCTTAGAATTAATTGTAGTTGTTATAAATAATCTGAGCAACTCAAGAAAAGTAACATCTGATCTTATCTTTCCTAACTTCCTCCAGCTCCCTAAGGATGCTCTGGGATTTCAGTCCAGGCTCTTTTTTAACCTATATCCTCTTCACCTCATCTGCCTTCTTGCCCATCAGAGGAAAGACCCAAGAGTGATATCTTTGTTTGTGTAATCCTCTTAGGTCGTCCATTGTTTATAACTGTTTAGCATTTAAAAGGCCACTAGGGGTCAGTGGGAAAAATGTATTTAAAGATAGATATCATCTATTTTGCTATTTGATAATGTCATGGACTTTTACATGAAGTCTCTAGCTGGAGTGAGCAAAATCCTAATAAGTTTAGGATAGGTCAGAAGATTTGTGCAATAGACTGAATGTTTGTGTCCCCTCAAAATTCATATATTGAAACCCTAATCCCGATGTGATAGTGTTTAAAGATAGGGCCTTTAGAAGGTGGAGCTCTGATAGATGGGATTAGTGCCCTTATAAGAAAAGATCAGAGTGCTGGCTAGCTCTCTTCTTACCTTTTGAGGATACAAGAAGTTGGTAGTCTGCAACCCGAAAAAGACCCTCACCAGAACATAATCATGCTGCACCCTCATCTCAGACTTCCAGCCTCCAGAACTGTGAGAAATAAATTTCTGTTGTTTATGGGCCACCCTGTTTATTGTACTTTTTTCTAACAGCCCAAATTGACTAAAATAATCTGGATTTTAGGTTATATTGCTTGCAGGAGGTACGTAACTTCTTGAAACATATAAACTGCCTATTTATCTTTTGCTGCTTAAATTTACCAGATAAATATTTGGTTTACTTTGCTCAAAAATATTTTAGATATTCTCCTGTACAAATGCAGTGAAGTATAAAATGCTAATTATTTCCCCATTTTAAATTAGTAATTGCTATTTAAGTTGTCAATAAGCATTTTATTATTATGGTATTAAACAATTTGTATGAATATAATTATTACTTGCTAAAAATATGTACTGTATCTTGCTAATGAAAATACATTTGAAAAATGCATGAATTGGTTATTTAACATGAAAGCATCATTCCATGTGGAATTCAGAGACTAGGTTGCCAAAAGAGAGTAATATTTAATGTCATTCCCTAAAGGGTAATAAATTTATAATTACTGGGACCACCAAGGAGAGTGAATTTGAGGGTTCAAAACCCCTCACTGATTTTACAGTAGACTAAAATCAAATCAAACCAATGTCCATTTAGCTAGCCAAACAGCCTGGCAAAATGCATAAGAATAGTTTGGCAGCCTTGGGAAATATGATTATTAGAAATAATTCTACTATGTTCAATTGAATAAACCATTAATTGATTTTAAAACAAGTTATGTCTTCATTTTATTAAGTCTTTTCATACCAGCAAATTAGAATTATAACCATGCTTATCAGAATGGAGAATAACTTTTTAGACTGTCTTTGTGATACGAATTTGTTCTTGGTTTATTGGCAGCAATTACTAGGGATTTTAGAAGACTTTTTTCTAAAGTTTTCTCCATCTCCTAGGAAAGAAATGTAACCCTAAAATTTCATTTAAAAGATTGCCAACCCATATTAAAACATCACTTACAATGAAAAGACAAGAGCTCAGATCGACAACCATAAATAATTCCTTGGGTAATTTGGGATAGGAAGCACTAATTTTTCTAAACTGTCAAGGTAATTGAGGGGTTACGGAGTCAATTAGCGTGAATTATCCCAGTGATTCACTGTACAATTCAAATATACATGATAACGCTAACTCCAAACTTCATAATTTTAGACTTATTTTGAAAAAGTGCCTTTGTCAAACTTTGAGATACGTCACTTAAAACAAAGGAGCCTCTTAATGAAAACCACTGCAGCTAATTAGCTATTTCCCTGCTTGCTGGGATCTTAAAGAGCCTGATGATTATCCTGGGTTTCATGTATTCTACAATTGACCGTTTATCCCATAGCACCTGATTTCCTCCAGTTAACAGATGAGCAGCCTGAAAAATCTGTCCTTTTACTTAAGCAACAAGCCCTCTCAGGACCCACTGGGACAAAGCCAATTGTTCATAAGACAGAGAAGTCAGGAAGGGGCCAGACTTCCAAATGACTATGATCCATAATATTAGTACTGAGAATTTGATATAAGAGGATCTCCTGGACTCTAAGTACGGCAGCTAGCTGGCCTTGGCAGACGACCAGAAGTGGCACCTGGATGTCCTGTCCCTACTTGTCCTCCCTACTGGCCAGCTGTTCAGGGTAGAGGTGACGCCAGGGCCGGGTGAGGAAGCCTGGCAAAGGCCAAGTAGGACTCTTTATTTTTCTCTTGGGGTATTGGAGCAGAATAAAAACCAGGACCGAGGCAGAAGTTCAGCTAAACAAACCAGTGAGGAGGACTCAGGACCAAGGTTGCATTCTGTGGCATCGGGTAGCCACACAGAACTCTAGACTCCCCAGCTCCCTCAAACCTGCTTCTCTGCCTTCCCAGTTTCAATAAATGCCATTGTCCCATCCCCCAAACTTCTCTTTCTGGACTATCACTTCTTTATCTCCCAACTCCAGTGATCTGCTCTCTTCTTTCATAACGAAGCTTGACGGTACATTAAAACCATAGCAAAAAGCATTGGCAGCCCAAAAACACCTTCATTTCCTTAAGGGCAAAAAGACCTTAGTTTTACAAATAGAAGACTCTGAAGGGTATTGGAAATATTTGTTTCTTGTCCTGAGGGTACAAAGATGGGGCTGGGGAAAGGTACTCTTTGCCATAGACTGATTAGAATCTCCCTTCTAATACTGCAAATGAAAGGGAAAAAATTCCATATTAAAAGAGACTTATTTTCATATCCAGCATACAAATATCTGCTGAAAAACATTTTTCTGAAGGAAAGTAGTATGTAATTCTCAAACAAAAGAAAAATAAGGGTTTTGTTCTCACTCTTTTTTGTTGTTGTTTAGTTTTACTAATTACTTGAGCCTTCTGGCAGAAATATTAAAATGAGAATTTTATCAGTTTAGTCACCTTTTATTTTTTATTATTTCTTTTCTTTTCATGTCAGGCAGGTAATGTGCCGACATCGTAATGAGGATTGAAGGGGGCACCTCTCACGCATGCGCGTGAAGACCCAGTCATCACGCTCATGAACTACAAAAGGGTCAGTCACCTTTTATTATATATGAAAAATGACATGACAAACCAATCTTTGCCTTACTCCTCTGGTTGATGTGAAACAAAGGAGTGTGGAGAATTTCACACTGTTGTTGCATACGTTCTCCAAATGACATCACGTTCTTGATTTTCAATAACCAGATAAGCATAGACTTTTCTTGCCTGTGCCACCAAATTCCAATCCTAATTAAACACCGAAGTTTATCATCATGTGGTAAACACAGAGAAACTGTGCGAGGTTAGTGAACATTCCCTTGTGTTCAGAAAGAGTTAATGTGACTTTGCCTTCTAATGTCTCACTTCATAGCAAGCACTGTAGGGAATTGAGCTCATTAAGTAACATATTTTGTTTTGGTTTGGTTTTTAATGAGACTCATGAACTATCCCCCTAAACATTTTTATTAGCATATAATGTCAGCTCTTGGGGTTGATACCATGAAGACTAAGATAGAGTTTTACAAAGAGTAAGAAAATGTGGAGTCTATCTGAAAAAAGATTCTTTTTAATTTTTTTAACCCATGGAAAGCACTTTTGAGGGGATTCCACCAAAGAAGCAATGGAGACATGTACCAGAAGTGAACAGTGTTTCTTTGAGTGGTGTGATTACAGCTGTTTTTGTGTTTTCCAAGTTTTTAGTTTGTTTTGTAGACAGTATATTTAATTTTGTATAAGTGGGAAAATAACCTGTTTTTTAAAGTGATGAACAAGGACTTATAGTACTTTTCCACAACTGGATGCTTAATGATTTTTGTTAAATGAATGAGTATATTTTTCAGCTTCTCTAATTTTTCTCTTAGTGCCTTTAAAAACATTAAGGACATTTATTTCAGGTCAAAATAACTCTCCAGATTTCCTTTAGGAGAAGTATTCTGCTAACTCTATCTTCAACATTTGAAAACCCCTGATGAGTAAGTAAAAAACTTGATAAATTCCGTGGTTGTTATATTGTACCCAACGGATGAAGAAGGTGAATTTTCCCCTTCACAGTTTTAGAACATTCTAAAAATAAACACTATTTGCATGTAGGACATAAACATAGTTTGAGTGTCATCATCTCACTTGGACTTAATATGAATTGCTGAAGTTTCCCAACCTATCCTGATGGAATAGATTAGAGAAGAGAATGCAGAAAATGTCTATTTAAGCTGTCAGATGTAAAGATAAGTAAATGTAATGAAAGGCAATGTTAAGTTACTGGAACAATTTGATCTGGATCCAGAGGTAGAAGATTTCAAAACGTAGTCTGTGAGTTTAGCTCAGTTGGCTGGACTGTGAGGGCTGATGAGTCCAGTGTTCAACCTTAGATAGTCCACTGACCCTCTTTATTGTTTTAGCCAGTGACTAGGCTGCTAAACTGGTCAGACTTCCTACATAGACGTTCCATGGTCTTAAGGAAAACGAGATGATAGGAACACAGTACCATCATGAGAAAACAAGTCAAATATAAGCTTTAATGATGGTGGGAAGGGAGTGCTTTGGCATCAGTATTGGGGGGCAGAGCCAGTGAGGGGTGGTGGTGGTAGTTGGTAAAATTTGCCAGAGAGGTAAATATTAATAGATGGTACGAATTCTATAAAATCAGTCAATTTATTGGGAAAACAGAACTGGAAAGATTTAAGCTTTTAATATCATGAGAAAATTGAGTGTGAATGATTCCTTTAGCAAATATTTTTATTCTACTAAATGGATGTATATCACTGAGATATTTAAAATCCTATAGAAGAGACAAGAGACACATACAACACATTAAATAACAGGTATATTATATGCCTTTTTAAGCTACTCAAGTTCTCTTTGTGCCACGTCTTGCTCTAATAGCTGCTGTAGTAGGTTTGGACCAGCATCCTATGGGTAAAACTGGACAGCACTCACCTAATCCCAAACGTTTACCTACCACTTCCTGCAGAACTTCTCTAATGCCGTATTAGAGGCCAGAACTGCACAGGCTCACGCATGTGCAATCAGGAGGTCCAGGGGAAGTATTGCCAGGAGGATCATCTTTAATCAATGGGAGACAGGAACTTACAAATAAATATTTTCTCTTTTCATCTCTTAGGTGGATTTTCTGAGAAGCATTTCATCAGGCTCATTATAGGATCCTGGTGAGACCCAGCATCGGTAACCCGTGGTGGTGGCCAACTCAATGAGGCACCTTTGTACTCCTCCCTCCTTCTCTGTCCCACGCCCTGGGGCTCTCGATCGTGCTTCTTGGGATCCCTGCCCGGGTAAACTGCCGGCATGCAAGCCTAGGTCTTAGCTCTTTTTTTTGAGAGACCCAGTGTCAGACCAGGGCAGGGAAAAATCAATGTGATAATGAGGCCATAGCCTAAGAACAGTAATTACAGAGAGAAATGAAGAGATGGATTTGAGAGATAGAATCGATAGAAGAATGGATAGGACTTAGTAATTAAACAACAAAGAATAACAAGAGTCATCTCCGAGGGCCAGATAATGGGTTCTATTTTAGAAGAGGCCGTAACTTAATAGTAATGCCCAGTTGGAACTAAGATCAAGGAATCAAGTGAGAGTTGAAATCACAAGGGTGAATGAGTTCTCTAAAAGAAGACTTCATAAAGAGATGACCAATGGTCTATACGCTGCATTTCAGATGCTGGTCAGATTTCAGGAGTCAAGAGGAAAAAGAAAAGGCAGCTACTGATCACTCAGGAACATAGAAGACTTTAGGACTATGTGTAACGGTGGATGAGTGGGGAGGACATGCCGCTCAATTCCACCATCAGGTCGGAGACCAGACTGAAGAGGCTGAAGATGGAAGTAGATGATAGACAGAGATGGTGACAGTGACAGAGATGGGTCACTGTGCGGATGAATGTAAAGGCAGATAGTTCACTCTTGATAAGTAACAAGCTTCCTAACAGTGAACTGAAGGAGAGAAGTTAGAAGCTTGCAGATCCAAGTATAGCAATTTTTGGGGGGATTTAAAAAATGGAAAAAAGCTAATGGAAAGAACCTCTATATAAAAAACCCTGAATTTATTTTATTTTCAAATAAACTTTATTGAAATTAATCATTGATTACATAGAAAATTTGATATTTATCTCTTACTTTCACACTGATGCAATTTTTTATACTTGAGAACACTCATTTTAAAAAAAGACGTACACTCATAAAGCACTTTCTCTAAGATGTTGGTCCACAGAATGGCATTATTGAAAAGTACCTCTCTTCCAGAAAATATTGGAAGAATTCCACTTGAATAAATATTGCATAACTCAGTGCCTACTTTTACATACCCATATTTGTGTTAAGCTAATCCTAGTTTCTAAAAAAAGGTTTTTGTACTGTTGAAAAGCATTTCTGAAATCCTGCCAACCCCATCTTATGATTGAAGTTTTTTTGGTATAAAACAGGTTAGAAGGGGTGAGATGCCAAGCAGGTATTTAGAGTGAGTTTGAATTGATTTTTTATATTTGAATAAATCATGGTTTAATCTATTTCTGCAAAAATATTTTCAATACGCAATCTGATCATTTTTACTTTTCCACTGAATATTTTCTTTTTGGTCCTTTTCAACCATCTGCTCTAACTACATGTAAGTGACAGTTTATCACAGTGTGCTTAGGTTTCAGCAGACCTCATCCCTCCAGGGGATGCTTGTTATCTGTTGGACTTTCACTTCGCATTAAACAGTTGCTGTATGAATGAGATTTGAGACAGTGACTGGCTGCCCACAGAGAATGAGTGAGCCTTACAAACTACATACTGTTTATCCAGTGACTTGCTCTAAGCCTGTTGTGTACCCACACGATATAACAGTGACATTCAAACTGTAGTTCATTCACAGGAGGTTTTCCTTCTTGTTTCACATTCTTATGACCATGATAGTATCTGGTTCCAAGTGAGAGTAAGCTGCCAATGAGCTCTCTGTCTTTTCTAACTTTTACATCTTTCAGTTTTGCTTACTCAACATATTATTTTAATTTTCCTTTTGGTGTGAAACTTTATTTGTTCTTAATGTGCAAGAAATCCAAGTTTCTTATTGATAACAGAGATTTCTCAGAAAAGGACAAAATGAAGTTTTTTGCAATCCCACCATTCGGAGAGAACCATTGTTGACATTTTTGTTCACAGGATGCTATAATTTTTTGATTGCTATATATAAAATAATTAAAAACAAAAATGGTATCATATGGTACTTTCCCAAATTTGCTTTTTTAAAAATTAACATGTATCAAATACATATGATACTGTCCTAATGTTCCCCTGCAATGTCATTTATGTTGGGCACATAACAGATGCAGTAGTCCTCTCCTGTTGAATGTTTAGAGTGTTTCTAGTGCTGTGATGAATAGCTGTATAGTTAAATCTTTTCCATTTCTTTAACTAATCCTTCGGTGTTAGTTATCACTACATTATTTCTGTATTAGGTAGAACTCTTATTTTCAAGCAACAGAAACCCTCTTCAGCTTAACAGGAAAAGAACATATTAGAAAAACACAGGAGAATCTTAAGGAACATAAGGACAAGGATGGAGCTGGAAATATTCTCTTGACTCCTATATATGCTCAATCTGTCACTCTGGCTAGAGTGTGGTGGCATCAGCATAGCTCACAGCAACCTCAAACTCCTGGGCTCAAGAAATCCTCCTGCCTCAGCCTCCCGAGTGACTGGGACTACAGAGGCTGACTAATTCTTCTATTTTTAGTAGAGATGGGATCTCACTCTTGCTTAACCTAGTCTCAAACTCCTGAGCTCAAGCAATCCTCCTGCCTCAGCCTCCCAGAGGCTACGATTATAGGCCTGAGCCACCGCGCTCACCCTAGCTCTGTACTTCTGATTCATTCCCTCCCTCTTAGCCAACAGTCTTCCTCTGCTTCTTACTACATGGATGAAAACAGGGCCACAGACAGCTTCCAGGTTTCTATGTCATAGGTCCAGCCATTCTGAGAAAAACAAAATCAATCCCAATCCTTTCCTCTCTCCCCACCCGTCTCATCATTCCAGATTTCCAGGATTAGCAGATGTTCACCTTGACACAATCACATGGGCCAAGGGCTGATGTTCAGTGAAGGGGAGGGCTCTTGTCACCCTGTAACCCTGTAAACGGTAGGGAGGGCTATTCAGAAGGAAAAGAGGAGTTGGGCAAACAACCAACCTATAAATACCATCACATTCTCGTCACTCACCACATTCATTTTTATTTGGAGTTATTTGTTGCAATAAATTGGCACTGGTAAACAAGTTTTTTTAAAAAAGGGGAAGTCTTTTTGGTTCATTTATTAGTAAGAATAGCTTTTTATAAGAATGAGTTCATTCTATCTGATAGTGGATTGCAACTCATTCCCATGTTTTCAAGCTGTGCATCATAAGGAGATATCATCCTCCAAAGATACTCTAGTTTGACTCAACTGGAAAACGATCTCTTGTCAGAATCATAATAAGAAAATTCCATAATGGAAAGAGATCTTAAAATTTGTCAGTTGTTCTCATCTAGAATTCTTTATATGTAAAATCAAGTTTCTCACATAATGAATTTTATGGTTATTATATGAAAAGTACTTCTAGTATTTGGGAATAAGATATTAAGATTTATAGAGAAAAATCATAACCAACTTAAAGTAAATCTAAATTTTCTATGACTTTTATTATGCGATTAGAAATATGTTTCCGCAGGAGAGTAAAATCTTGCAGTCCAGCACCCTGAAACTTCTGAAGAGGGGCAGTTAACAGAATGGGAGGCCCAAGGCAAACCAGATCGTATAAATTTTATCAGTTTTATGTTTTCTAGAAATGCCTGCAATGTTACATAAGACTACATTTTTGTCAGTTCGCCTATTCTCTACTATGTTAGTTATCAATTGCTGCATAACAAATTAACCCGAAATTTAGCAGCTTACGACAACAAACAATTTATTATCACACAGTTTCTGATGGTCGTAGTCATCTGCAGGCTTCAAAGCTCACTGGGGCGTGGCTGTTAGCAGGGAGCTAACACGGCCATGCGTGGGAGAGGGCCTGCTCGTGACAGGGCAGCTCACATGCCCCAGAGCACATTCTCCGAGAGAGCAGAGGGAATGGAGCAGAAGCTACACTGTCCCTTATGACGTAGCCTTGGAAGTGACAAACCATTGCTCCTGCCGTACTCTGCTGGCCCCACAGACCGACCCTAATATTAATATAACAGGGGAGGGAATTCCAATGTGTGTGAACACCAGGAAGAAGCAGTCCCTGGGGGGTCACCTTGGGGTCTGGCTACCACATATATCCTTCTTATACCTTAAAAATTGCCCTCTACCTTGATCTCTACTTCCATTTCTAGAACCTAACTGACTTCTATTTATTTTTCACAGGATTCATACTAATGTTACAAATCAACTGTAATTTCACAGTTTGTGCATAGAGACTACTTTCCTCAAACAAAAACAGGTCAAGTGAATGTCCCTCTATATTCAGGCTATGGTGCATTCATTTAACAATAATTATTGAGTTTGGGGCACTGTGTTTTCTTTACTGTTCTACTATGGCACCCCTGTGTTCTATCTCCCTCTTTTTGAAAAAAAAACAGCTTTATTGAAATATATTTCACATACTATACAATTCACTCTTTAAACTGTAAAGTCTCTCTTTTTAAACGTTTGTTTTCAAGACAAATGGCTTGACAATATCTAAAATTGGGAACTGTTCTTGTCAATCAAGATATGTGGCCATCCTAAATGTGCTTAAATAAGAAGGTCCAACTTTAAGATTCCGTGCGTATATGTTCTTCTATCAGAGCACTCAGGGAGACAGGATGCCTTCTCTATGCTTCCTGTGGCTGCTCTACACAGCTCCAGAAACATGGAGAAACGTTGACTGTGAAGCAAACGGGACCAAACAACAACTTCAGTGGGCTGAACACCTGTTGTCTCCGGATAAGTTCTCCGATCACAGCCCTATCATTTTATCCCCAACAGTAGAGCCAAGCTCCAGTAGTGACTATAAAAACTTTTTACCAAATGCTGCTACTCCAGAAAATCAGGTTACTAATGAATAGAAATTATATTTGGACTAATGTTAGTCCCAAAAAATAAAAGATGCTTTCACATCCTCTTAAAGAACAATCACATAAGCATAAAGCAAAGCAGGTGTAGATCTTAAGGGAAATGTACTATACATAAAATATTTCTCTCCTTTGGGATAATTTTTAATTATTTAAAAAATTATATCACCAGTACACGTCTGCTACAAGAAATTAGAGCACACATAAAGGCAAAAGTACAAAAAGAATGGCAAGCACTCTCAACCCTATGATCCAGAGGCAGCCTGTGTATATGTTCTGGTAAATATCCTTTCAAAGAATTTTTTTTTACTGTACACTTATGTAACTTGTAGCTGGCATATTGCAAGCTTTACCAGTCTGTAATTAAAAACTGGGCTTCTATTAATAGTTAAAACCCAGATTATTTCTAATTGCTGCGCAGTCTTTCTGCTCTGATCCCCAGCCGGTGTCGGCTGCCTTCTTTCCTCCCTGCACTAGCTTCCCTGGGTCCATGTTCATTGCCTATCATGGCCCCCGAAGGAACCTCACCGTCACCATTGCTAATGGTGCCTCTTGCCTGCGTGAAGGGTCCCTACCATCTCATGGTGCTTAGAAGGCTGCCAAATATCTTGTGGGCCTCAAAGCAGCATTGCCATGTGCCACGACCCTAAAGAAAACACCTTCAGCTTCTCAGAGCTCAGTTCCCATGTCCTGTCAGCAAGCCTGCAAACATACACAGACACTTATCCGTGAGAACAGTGACATTTTTAGGACAGTGAGATTTTAAGCCAAACTTATAAAACAAAACCTTCCTCTGAAAGAGAATGATACCTGCCACCCAGTAAGAACGCTTAGCTGACCCGTATGGGCAGCCTCCTATGTGAATCCCTTTGTACTGACATTCAAGTCTGGGGGCTCCGCATCTCAAACACCTTCTATTTGGATAAGGGATCAGCTTAATACTTCTGTCATTAAATGGCCTATTCGGGATTTTCAGATCAAAGAAAGAATCTGCCCTAAAACTAGATCCTATAACTGCAAAACAAACAAGGTAAAACGATTTCACTCCTTTGGCTGTTTTGTAGGCTTTTATCTTCTCCATCCAGGTTTCAACTGGCCAAGTGTCAGTAAAGGTACAAGTTCAAGGTTCTCGCTCCATACTCTGGTTTCTCTGAAGAGGGTCTTGACGATAGGCAGGGATGGCAAAGGGGACTTTCCATTTTCATGCTTTTGCTGCAATGCGAATGTTTGCATATACTAGTTGCGTAATTAAGAAAAATAAGCTGTCAACATCACCACCGAAAAAACAAAAGTAGAGACCCAGCCACAAACACGTTAAAGCATTCAGAGAAAAGCTTTGGTATATCTATTTCTAATACACTGTTTTAAAATTTGTGGTGGCAGCGTGGTCCACTAGAAAGATGCATCCAGAAGTCAGTGCACCTGGCTCTGTAACAACTATGCAAGCCTTACACATGTCATTAAATCCCTTAGTCTTCTTTTCCATCCCATATTATATGGAATGCTGAGGCTTCTTGGAACTGTACCATTCTGCAGGGCTGCGGTTCCCAACCCCCGGCATGTGGCCCATGACCAGTCCATGGTTTGTTAGGAAACCAGCTGCACATGACCCCCTGAGCTCCGCCGCCTGCCCATCCCCAACCCCCACCTCCCCACTCCCAGTCCGTGGAAAAATTGTCTTCCATGAAACTGGACCCTGGTGCCAAAAAGGTTGGGGACTACTGCAGTAGGGTATGTAGCTTTCACTTGAATACTCTGGTTGCTCTTATTTCTCCAAATAAAACTAATCCCCTCCAAGTTCCCTTTTACTGGGTTGGGAGAAAATTCAATTTGTCATTTTCAGAGTTCCCTTCCCCTGCTCTAGCGTGTTGTCACAGAGCCCAGGGACACTGTTCAGTCCACACATATTGGAGGGCGCCCTCTGGTCTTCAGCTGACACTAAACACTACTGCGCTCCTTGTCCAATTCTGAAAGGCTTCTTGAAGGGAGGTAGCTCAGCTTCCTTTTACCTTATCGCAGCCATGAGGAAGGACCCTTTAACAACCCTCCGACTTTTCTTGTTCATTGCCACCTCCCCTGTGCCAGTTATTCCTCTGTCTTCTTTTCACCCTTCTCTGTGCTGTTGGTATTCTAGAGGGCTGGGAGTCTGTGCCATAGTGCCCATTCTCCCTTGCCAGGGGGCTGTGGGTAGGGCTGCTAATAGGCACCGGCTGGATACTGGAAGGCAGAAGGCAGGGAGAAGGGGGTCACCCATGGCCTCCAGTTTCTGAGAGTGTCTCAGGCAGCAATGATGGTATTTGCTGTGGTAACCGTGTTGCCAACATTACATCTCTGGCTGGGGTGACACCTCATTGGCAGATCCAGAGCTGACTGTGACAGTGTCTCCAAAACACAGTACAGGCTTGTGAACCCGAGCCCAGGAGCACTGGCAGTCTCTGTTCTTTGGGTATCACCCTTCTTACCTTTCATCTTCCACCACCCCTCTTTTCTATTTTCTCCCTTCCATACTTTTGTAACCAATTCCTTGAATTCAATTTCTTCCAACTGAAATGCTCTACTTGGTTTTTGTTGTCTTGAGTAGACCCCGAGTAACACAACCTTTCTTCCCTCTGCCCTCCTTCAGCCACCCCATCACAAGTCTTATGGGACTTAATATGGGACCGGGTGTAAGAGTAAGATGCTGTCCTTGCTCTCCTCAGATCCCATAGTTGGTTAGGATTCCTGTGTTTGCAAATATCAGAAACTCAAATGAGGACTCCTGAGACAGGTGGAAAAATCTTGGTAAGACAATTGTGAATCATGGAACCTTATTGCTGGGATATATGCAGGCCTCCAGAGCTATGGATGGGAACGCTGTAGCTGTTTCAGTTAGCCAATGCTGCGTAACAAACCACCGTTATAATAACAAATATTTACTGGTTCTCATGTCTGTGGGTTGTCGGGGCAGTTCTGCTCATCTGGGCTAGGCTTGAAAGATCTTAGCTGGTGGGTGAGGTAGGGGCTGGCTTGTCAGGATGGTGTTGACTGGGGCACCATAGCTGTGCTCCTTATCCTCTAGCAAGCTAGCCAAGCGTGTTCTCAGGAGAGGATGTGTCAAAGATAAAAAGCATAAGTGTGCAAGGCTTCTTGTGATCTAGGCTGGGAACTGGTACTCTGTCACTTTTGCCAAGTTACAAGTCCAGCCCAGATTCAAGTGATGGGACATTAGGCTCCACCTCTTGGTGGGAAGAGCTACAAAGTCGTATTGTGAAGGGAGTAGAAGGCAAGTGAAGACTGGTGCCAGTTATGCAATCTGTCTACCACAGTAGCCCAGGGAGCCCTCTCTGCTTGTCTGTGAAGGTCTGCTTCATTCTTCTTTCACCGCAGACACGCTTTCTCTCTTACCTGGTCTGGGTGGTAGAAAATGGCCACTGCAGCGCCTTCCAAGTTTACCTTTTTACCCTTCACGAAGATAGCCAAGCTAAGACTGGAAGCTCAACCTGCTGTGTAGAGCGTGGAAGAGAGCTCAGCGGCTCCTCTTGAGTGAAATGTCCATTCATGGATCAATAAACTGTGGTCTAGAAGACACGGTCAGGCTGGTGTTCCTATTACAGCCATATGGATGGAAGGAGAGTAGAGGGTAGCTATCAGAAAAGAAAACAGCAGCACAAACATTATTCAAATAGAGCTACAAAATTTACAAGTGGTTACAATGTGTCTTCAGATTTTTTTATAGGAGAAATAACTTTTTGCAACTATGGCTTAAATCATGAACGAAGGAGGAAGACAGATTAGGGTGATGAGCAAGAACATGGGTTCTAGAGTAAGGCTGCCTGGCTTGGTGTCTCCCATCCACCATATCCTGGCTGTGTGACCTTGGTCAAATTCTTGACCTCTTTGTGGTCCAGTTACCTTACTAGTAACACTGGGAAGAAAATGATTCCTACCTTGTAGATTTTTCTGAGGATGTAATTAGCAAATACATAGGGTATGTATAGCAGTGTCCATACATAGTAAATGCTCAAAAAATGTTAGCTATTGATACCATTATTGCCATTAAAGAAAAAGCATTGAACACTGAGTATAAAATTCAGTAGTATAGAACTTGTGATTTCTCTCTATTAACCCTCATTGTCAGATTTATTTGCTAGGTGCTATTAGAGAGCCCTAATTTGAAATTAAATTAAACTTATCACAGTGTATCCCCACTGGAAATCCCAGATACATGTTTACCATTCTATTAGTCATCTTTTTAAGGCATTCCTTCAGGTTTTTGTGTATGCTCACAAAAATACGCAAAGAGGTAAGTCACAGTGTGCAAGGAAGGCTAATATGTCAGTTGCAGCAAAATTGAGCTATGAATCATCAGAAGTTTGGGTATCAGTGACTTTCTGTTGCCGTAAGTCAGAAAAGCATAGAATTTTGAAGAAAGAAAAAGATTCATCTTGAACTAATTTTCCCCTAACTGCTACAAAAAGCCTCCAGACCTAGAAATGTTAGTAATTGTATGCCCATTAGTCCTGGCCAAAAAGGAAAAGAAAACCATTTAAATCTTGCAAGATTCATTATAGATAAATTTAAATCATACTATGTAGAATGCAAGTAGATAGGAGTTTAGAGAATGCCAAATCAGGAACTTATGTTAGCAAAAATAGGAAGAATTATCTTTTTAAATTTAAAAAGTTTTTTTATTATGTAATTTTTTTGAAGATCAGATTGTATTGAATGAACCCAGTTTAAAAGTACAAGCAAGATATTATGAAAATGTATTAAAATAGCTTCTTCTGTTTTATCTACCACACCTACATTCTTTGTGCATATTCACATAGGAAGTAGCTAGAACTGAAAGCAGACAATTCCCTTATAATGTTATCAAAAATAGAAGCCAATAGTTGTAATGACTCACTTATTTCCTTCTGCTTTCAATCCTTATCTTGGGACCACAGATTGCATTACACTTGGTAAGTAATTGCACATCTTTTGTGAAGCACCTTGAAATATTCTGGCATGATAATACACTGACCATGTTTTAGAATTCCCAAACAGAGCTGAGTGTGTGACTGACCCTGTCTCTTTAATGTAACACTTCAGATTATTTTGAGAACCTCTAGTGAGTCACTAAAAAAAAAATCAGAGCAAAGCACTTGAAAAATAAAATTAATTAATTTAAATAGGAGATTTCTGAAATCTATTTGTGTCATACTTTTTGTCACTTCTAAAATATACTATTATGAACATGTCTGATAGTAAATTACAGGCGACCTGATGCTTACAAATTTTATTTTTCTTCTATACCATCCTTGACCCAATTTATTTTTTTAATGCATGAAGTATAATTTAGAGGTTTGAAAACTATGAATAATGTTAGTATCGGTGAGGGACCACATGAGAGCAACCCAGGCACAGCTGATTTGATTATTAATACAACGTTAAAATGTGTAGAGTGTGGCAAAAAGCGCTGGTTGTTTCCCCAAATCCATTTTCCACTTAGTCTCTATTAATAAATCCCTGGCGATCATCTGGGCATATGGCCGCCCCCAGTCAAGGCTATGTTTCTTAGCTCCTTTGCGGCTGGGTGTGGCCAAGTACTTCAGTTCTGGACAATGAGATCTAAACGGCACTCATGCATGAGTATCTCTGGACCTTCATGGGAGAATGTGTCTTCCTCCCACCTCCCACCACCTACCTGCATCTCATGCAATAAAGGGATAGTGGGAAGTGACAATAAAGTGATTACTATTAGTGATTAGTGATTATCATTAGGTATAATCAAAATAAAGAACCATGAGAGGGAACTGACCATACTCAGTGTGTAATCAGTGACAGTCCTAAGCCTTCACCAGCATTGCCAATTTCAATAGAAACAAATCCATCCTTAAAAATACAGAGCATTTCTAAACTGGTGATTGCTTATCTATTGGAGGTTATCACATATTACAGACCCCACCCAATGATTCTACCTCTATCAAAGGTGAAAAATGAGAATTGGGCCCAAATCATGGCAAGAGAGATTTGTGCAATAAGAAAAAGTTTAAGGAAAAATTTAAAGATACTAAAGATGATGATAAAAACTGAAAAGATCTAAGTTAGAGATCTTAATTTTGACTATATTTGATAATAGGGTAAACAGCTGTATTTTGTATTCTAGTTTCTTCAGTTCTCTTTCTGATACAGTGTTGTATAAATCCCCTAAATATTGCATTTATTAAAGTTATAAAAGTACTTTTCTGTGAAAAAATACAGTATGTTTTCTCATTTTTATGTCTCTGTAATGAGTATTACTTTAAAAAATTGTATTAGCATTCAGACATAAGCAATTCTCAGAGAAGCTCAAAAAAACACAGGCTTACATATTTATTTTTGTCATGCAAACCTTAGGTAGTCAACTAAATATATATTTAATCACATCAAAGCATGAGGTTAAGCTATGATTTTAAAGCCGTTTTACAGGTCATATATAGGACAAAGATGTCTTCATTGCACACTGCAAATATTTTATTTATAGCGTCAGGTAAGATTGGCAGTAATTATAGTTTTCTTTATCAAATTTAGAAGGCTATCAACCACCACACACATTCATTCCGCCAGTTCCTTTAATCAAGTCTGAAAAACAGAGGGCAAACGTCCCTGTGCTCTGTTGTCATCCAGGCCCCGGGGCACAAACATGGCTTAGCAATGCTGAATTCTCTTGGATATGAGAAAAGAAAGAAATGTAAGAAATGTGCATTTTCTTATAGTAGCAGATGCAAATTCTTAAATGTTGGCCACCTCCTTTCACTAGAAAAAACAATGAAGAAAATTGATAAATGTCTGCTAATCCTCCCCTCCTCCTCCTCCTACTAATCCTACTACAATGATAACAAAACTGATCCTGATTTTTCTGTTATTGCTTGAAAAACATCTTCCAGAACAACCATATTTTTTAAAAGATAACTTATATCTGGGCAGCTGAGTCCCAGGATTTTTTCCTAAGTTTTGCAAACACATTATCTGGATATGACAAACATAGCAGCAGCATGTTTCCTGACTCGCTTCTATCTTCTCTCTAATTTCGATTATATGCCACTCATACTGAACAAGAACTAGGATAAAATATAACATCATCACTGGAACGTGTCTTCCAGTATCTTAGCATTATAGTATGTACTCATTTTTAAAAATTATTTTCATTTTTAAAAATTATTTTCCTTGTGATGCAGTAGAAAGGAAGATGGACCAGGAATTAGAAGACCTAGATTCACTTTCTGCCTTTGACCTTAATTTGTAGTGTGGTCACCCAGGGCACCCAGGATGTTAAAATGTGCATCACTGTCTCATCTGTATCATGAGGAGAATTAGACTAAAATATCTCTGGGATATTTTTCTCTAAATTACAATATGCTAAAGTTATAATTTAAATAAAGATTTAACATGTACCCGAATGTTTATAGCAGCACAATTCACAATAGCAAAGATGTGGAAACAACCCAAATGCCCATCAATACATGATTGGATTAGTAAACTGTGGTATATGTATACCATGGAATATTACTCAGCTATAAGGAATGATGAAGATACGACATCTCTATGGTTCTCCTGGAGAGAGTTGGAACCCATTATATTAAGTGAAGTATCCCAAGAATGGAAAAACAAGCATCACATGTACTCACCAGAAAATTGGTTTCCCTGATCATCACCTAAATACACATCTGGGAACGACACCAATCGGATATCAGACTGAGGTGGGGGGTGGGGGAGGGGATGGGTGTATGCCTACACAATGAGTGCATTGCGCACCGTTTGGGGAGTGGTAACACTTGAAGGTGCTGACTCGGGAAGGGGGGGTGGAGAAGGGAGGGATATATACCTACATGATGGGTGCAACTCGCACTATCTGGGGAACAGACACGCCTGGAGCTCTGACTTGGGGGGGGGAAGGCGGTACAGGAGCAACGTATGTAACCTGCAATTCTGTATCCCCCATAACAAGATGAAATAAAAAAAAAAAAAGATTTAAAAATATTTGTCTTTTGATATACTTATGTAAATATCCCTGGGTTTTGTTTTTTTGTTTTTTTTTGGGGGGGGGAGTGCTTTAAAAACTGTAAACTTTGAAAAGAGTAGCACTTAATTTGAAGTAGACCTTTACTGAAGTTTAAAAAAATAGTCACTATCCATCTGATCTCTCTGAAATGAGTGTTTGGATTGAGTTAGATTAATTTTATACTTGATGAGAGTTCAAATATAGAACCAGTAATTACAACCCAAAGTTATGCATGGCGTAAGTTAAATAATGAGCAAGTCTGCAAATTCATTACTGAAATAATATTTTTGTGGGTTTTTTTGTTTGTTTGTTTTGCAAACTCTGCTAGCGTGTCCTCTGAATTTACCAATGCTTAAACTTTTGGAGAAGAAATTTTGCATTGTAAGAATCCTTACTTTATTTAGATTATTAGAAGCTGTAGAAATAAAACCATTGCAAAGATGATCTAGATTTCATTGTAATGCAAAGTTTGGACTTTAGCCATTTCTGTAGCCCGTGGTGTTGTTTTTCTTGCTTGGAAACCATTAATTTCTTTTCTCAAAACCCACTCCTCTTCTTATTTCTACTATTAAGTTTTTCCTCCTCCTCCAACTCCTGCCCGCCACTCACCCTGCCTCCGTACCATTGATTCATGGTGCAGCTCACTCTGCCCTTTCTCCAACCAGCTGCTGACCAGGCCCTGGGGGCCCATGAGATCAGTGTAATCTATCGATCCTCCACAAAATTTGTCTTGGTTGGTTTTAGCTCCAGAGCATTTGTCCTCTGCCTTTGGTAGGTGTTGATGTTTGTGTTGCATATGTTACATCATTGACGCCAGTTTCAAATTTTTACAGATTTCCACATGGAATCCATCAGTTCTCATGGATTCTTCCTTGACCTTCAAATAAAAGCAGTTCCCTAAAAGCTGATCTAAATCAGAATGTGCATCAGACACCTGACAATTCATTAAGTGTGCATCACGATTTTTATTGCCACTTTCCTTAAATCTCAGCTGACATTGATTTTACAATTCTGCAGAGAAAATGCCAAATTATTTGGAAGATACAGTACAGTTTCGTCAGCTGCTGAACGAATACAGATAGGGAAAGAAAGAACCCTAATTTGAAGAGCATCTGATTTACATGCAAAAGGCAAATGCTTCAGACTGACTAGCAAACAGCTGTCTTCACTTTTCCGAGAGAAATCCTTGCCCTGTAGGGTCACAGTCTCCCGACTTTAGCTGACTGATGTGGACGTAGGAACAGGCAACCTTTAGGTGACCAAAGGCTGTGGAGGGCTAAAAATCGAGCGCCTTCTGAGTCATGCTGAGCTTGAAATTATAAGCTGCACAATGACGAATACTCTAGAATAAACTAAAAATCTTTGTGATGTTGAGAAATGCAGACAAGAAAGGAAAGTAAGGTAATCAGAAAACCCAAATGTGCAGACAAAACATTGTTCCGAAGCATGCCTGAGCTGACACTGATGAGCTGTTTTTGTTTCTGTAATTCCCAGAGGTACTTGCAAGCTATATAATTTCAATTGGTAAGTGTCATATTTTATGTGTGACATTCACAGTTTGAAACACTGCCACGATTTAATCACTTGCTCTTGGACAAAAAGCTGGAGAGAAATCAAGTTTTGGGGCGGTTTCTTGAAAACCATACTGAATCCATCCATAAAGGATTCAAAATGTTGAAAAAGATGTAGCATTAACAGGATGGCTTTTAGACTTGCTTTTGAATTACATGATCACTCTTTTTGGCAAATGTAACACATTTAATTTTAAATCAGATAGATTCTTGCCATGGTACTGCTGTATTTTGCTAGTGAATGCAAATTATTTACTAACCTGTCACCAAATTCTTTAACCAATTCTTTATCTAAGATTAAAGTGCTAAATGTTCATTCTATTGCTGGGTGGGTTTTCTCCAATTTAACCAGAGAAATTTTACAGACAACAGACAAGCTTCTTCCAGCTTTGTAAATGCGTCAATGCATGGGTAGTAAAATTCCTTGCTTCTACTGAATTATCCATACTACTGTTATCCAATTAACAATTCTGCCTTATTTTGTTAGATCAATTCATTTTTATGTCACATGCAGAATTTGTAAAAAGGTATTTATGTAATAAGTGAAGCATGTTGAATTAGTTTGTCATTAAGGCCCTTTGTGATACATAAGTTCTACAGTAAAACAATATTTTCTAAAAAATAAGAAAGTGAAACTTTTGCTTGATTGCCCAAATATTAGAAAGACACTATTCGTGCCCACACCCAAATATTTTCCTTAAAACATTCTTTAAAGTATTTGTCGGAGCCCCCCCCTTTTCATTTTATTTTGTGACTCAAAAATACTATCTGTGTCACCATAGCCACATGGGTACGTTCTACTGCAAAGAGGAGTAGCCAGCATCTTTTTTTGATTTGGTTTTGGTTTTTCTTTTTAAAAATTGTACATATTTAAGGTGTACAACATGATGTTTTGATGTACTTATCTTGATATACATATACATAATGAAATGATTACTATAGTCTAGCAAATTAATACATACATCATCTCTAAAATCTACACTCCTGGCAAATTACCAGTATACAATTCAACTATAGTTCTCATGTCGTACATTAGATTTCTAGTTTTATTCATCCTACATAACTGCAGCTTTGTGCCTTTTGACTTATATCTTTCCATTCCTCCCAGCCGCTGGTAACCACTTTTCTACTGTCTGTTTCTATGTATTCAATTTGTTTTTTTTTTAAGATTGCATTTATAAGCGACATCATGTGGTATTTTTCTTTCTGTGCCTGGCTTATTTCATTAGCATAATGTCCTCTAGTTTCACTCATGTTGCTGCCCATTTTTAATTGGGTTATTCATTTTTTTTTTTTTTTTTTGCTTTTGAGTTGTGTGAATTCTGCATATATTTTTGACATTAACCTCTTATCGGGTATATGTCTCACAAATATTTTCTCCTAATCTGTAGGTTGACTTTTCATTTTGTTTGTTGTTTCCTTTGCTGTGTAGAAAATTTTAATTTGGTGTAGTCCCTCTTACTTATTTTTGCTTTTGTAGTCTGAGCTTTTGTTGTCTCATACAAAAAGTCATCACCAAGGCCAATGTCAAGGAGCTTTCCCCCTCTTGTTTTCTTCTAGTTTTATGGTTTTATGTCTTACATGTAGGTCTTATCCATTTTGAGATGATTTTTGTGTATAGTATAAGGATCCAGGGTCCATATTCTTTTTTTTTTTTTTTTTTTCCCAATTTATTTATTTATTTTTTTTTTGTTATTTTTTTTTTTTATTCATGATAAATTATTAAGTGAACAGTGCAAGTTAAAAACAATAGTTTCATATTTTTTCCCCACCCCCCCTTTCCCGAGTCAGCACCTTCAAGTGTTACCACTCCAGGGTCCATATTCTTTTGCATGTGGAGTAGCCAGCGTCTTGACAATTGCTAGGAACTCTCAGTAAATTGAGGGTGGAGGCGGGGAAGGGACATTGGTGCAGTAACTGTGGAAAACAGTATGGAGGCTGCTAAAGAAATTAAAAAATAGAACTACCATATGATCCAAACAAAGTGGGGAGTGTGGTGAGAGGTAGCGTGCAAATTCATAGGCAGATAAGAGAAAAATCCTTTTATATCCTTGTAGAGATCTCCGCACTGAGATCTTTCCCATGAAACTGCCCACTCCCAAATTCTGCAAGTTTTAATTGGAAACATTCATGCCTTATGTATTAGTTCCTTAACAAATTCCCACAAACTTAGTGGCTTTAAATTTAGCTTTAAATAAAGCACAAATTTATTGTCTTATAGTTCTGCAGGTCAGAAGTCAGATATGGGTCTCACTGAGCTAAAACAAGGTGTTGCCAACACTGAGTTCCTTTTTGGAGGCTCTAGGGGAGAGACCATTTGCTTCCTTTTTCTGGTTTCTAGAATCCTACATTCCTTGGCTCATGGCCCCTTCCTCCGTCTTCCAAGCCAGCAACGTTGGGTCCAGTCACTCTCACGCTGCCACTCCCTGGTTCTGTGCTGCCAGGAAAGGGTCTCTACTTTTAAAGACTCGAGTGATTAGATTGGGCCCACCTGGATAATCCAGAATAATTTCCCCATCTCAAGATCCTTAAAACTATTCACATTTTGAAAGTCCCTTTTGCTGTATAAGGTAACATATTCACAGGATCGGGGGATTAGGACATGAACAATCTTTAGGAGGTCATTATTTTGCCTACCACACCTTGGTAGACGTTCATTTGCTAACCATTTTTCTTTCTCTCCTCTCCCTGTATGTACTGATATCATGGACATTCTGTCTACTTCTCTTCACTCCCTTCTTTAGGAATTTTATTTAATCTCATACATTTGACATTTAATGGGGGTGGTTTTATTACCAACATGCAACAAATTGAGGATTTTTAATTTTAATTAACACTGTGAAGTCAATAATCTGTTATTATTTGCATTTATATGACATGCAAATCAGTTATTAAACAGGCAAACTTTTAGGTGATTTAGTAGGTTGTAAGAACTATGTAGATATTATGCTTATTTTCTTATTAGCTAAAAATGTTGACATAAATAAATGAGGCTTTTAAATGTAGAATGCCTTCTGACTGACAGAAGGATTGATTTTCTCTTAGAGCTGAGCTGGTTTTCAAAGTTACTACTCACTTGACTATCTGATTGGCTGTATAAAAATGTGGACTAAAACTTAGAACTAAAAAATTTTAAATTTAAAAAACTTAAAGTGAAAAAAACTTAAAACATGTTACAAGTATAGCAATGCAGGATAGGGAAGGGATGAAAATTAGAGTTTGGGGTAAAGTTATTATTATCCTTATTAGTGGTATTTGTCAAATAGCCTCTGGTTTGTGGTTCTTTAATTTCAAGTCACTAAACTCTACTCACTTTAAAACTAGTGTTGCCAAATAAAATTCAACACACTCAGTTAAATTTGAATTTCAAATAAACAATAAATAATTTTTTAGTATTAGAATGTCACATGTAGCATTTGTTAAATACTGATACCAAAATTGTTATCTATCTGAAATTCAAATTTAACTGAGTATTCTGTATTTTTATTTTATAAATTTGGCAAACCTATTTGTAACTAAATTTTTGCCAAAAATGTATTTCATATCTCTGACAAAGATCAGGTTAAATTTGCCTTCACTTGTTTCTGCTAAATTTCTAACCAGTATACTTGAATTAAGGATGGGACGAGGAGCGATATGCCAGTTAGGGAAGCAAGATGAGCATCTACATTTCTTCCTCCTCTTTCCTATTAGAAAATCTATGGAAAATAAGTTTCTTTTCATTTCAGTTTTTCCATTTGAAATACAAAGCATTTAATTCAGAAACATTTGCAAGAATATGGAAGACAATGTAGCTCAACCTTGAAGTATAATTTCAAACATGGATGGGATTAATTCAATGTAATAAAAGAACATGGACATTATTTTAATCACTTTTTTACAAGCTCATTTTCAAAAACACTATTCTTAAAGTTGTCACAGATCAAATTCCATTATCACTACCAGCTCTAAAGGGATTGTATTATTTCAGTTCTTGTCACCAATTAGAATTTTGATGTTTCAGATGTTGTTTGAAATAAAGGTGCAGCTGGTGTGTTGCTTAGACGTACTTGGATTATCCAGAATGTTAGTTGAATAGGAATTTTTTGCCACAGGGTTCTTGCTAGTAGATGGCTGGAGCTCCTGGATCAAGTTTCTTTCTCTGCTATACCTTTGCCATCAACTCTTATGCTTTTTATATCTACATTAGTAAACTTCAGGCCCCTTCACTTTGCAATCTTTCACTCTTCAACTTTGCACATCTTCACCTTCCCTGCACATTGCTCACATATGGGTATAATGCTAACCTGGATTTTACCATCAAAATTTTCCAGACTCTTTGACCAGAGCCATTTCTCCTTTAGGGCCACATTCTTATAGTTGCTGTCTTCTCTACTCCTCCTCTATCAGGCAGCTAGTTGCACTTTACCCAGTCAGTGAAGTCTTCCTTGACCACCTTGCACACACTCGCTGACTTCCATTCTGACCATTCCAACACTGTAGATTACCTTCCATCTTGAACTTTCCATGACCTGGGCATCAGTATCATGACTTCACAGACCTTCTTTTTTGGCACCAGTTTCTTGACAAGAGAACTCTGTCGAAGGACAGAGGATACTGTGGGCCAGATCCTCTGCAAAGTGAAGTGTGTCATTAAAAAGATTATGGGGAGGCCGGGCACGGTGGCTCACGCCTATAATCCTAGCACTCTGGGAGGCTGAAGTGGGAGCATCACTTCAGCTCAGGAGTTTGAGACCACCTTGTGCAAGAGTGAGACCCCATCTCTACTAAAAATAGAAAAATTAGCTGGGCATCACGGTGCACACCTGTAGTCCCAGCTATTTGGGAGGCTGATACAGGAGGATCACTTGAGTCCAGGAGTTTGAGGCTGCTGTGAGCTATGATGATGTCACTGCACTGTAGCTGGGGCAATATAGTGAGATTCTGTCTCAAAATAAAATAAAATAAAATAAATTATAGGATAAGCCTAGCACCGACCCAAAATGTGAGAGGCATACAAGATCCAGTCAGGACTAAAAGAATACTAAAAGTTTGTGGAGTCCTATCAGGCAGTAAGGAGACAAATGGAATCAAATCAAAGCATGAAGGAAGTTAGTCAGTGTTGGGGATACAGAATTCTAGCTACCCCAGTTAAGTGATTAAAATTGGTTTGTGAGCTGCGTAGATTTGTTGACACAGTTTGTATAAAAAAGGTGCAATCTGTTTTGGGATTCCAGCAGAATCATGAAAGTCTAGATCTCAAGTCCCACTTTCTGGTCTTAAATTTCCAAACAACAAATAATTATCAAGGCCTTAGAATAACTTTATTCTACTTGAGATGATAAATCTTCTTCACTAAGTAAGTAGATATCTTGACATTCAGGAAGGTTTAGAATTAAATATGGATACAATGAAGTAAATCAAACCCATGGTATTTAGGCTTTTATATAAGAACATTTTCCATAAACATTAGAGAAATGTATTTGTTATTTAATCTGAGAGATTATACATGTGACTTCCATTTGAAATATGTGTTTGGTTTAGACATTTGACTTAAGTGGAAAAGTATAACAGAATTTGAATAATTATTAAAATCAGTTTTAGAATATTTAATAACAATTGTGATTCAAATTTTTATAGATATAATTTATTAGAACTATAACAGTTAAATGGGAACCGAGGAAGGCCTTACTTGTTAGGGTGGTTAGTGTGCCTGTCCAGACACTTGAAATGCTTGCAAAAAATCAAATATATTAAATTTGTAATTTAAAATGTGGTAAAATATATATAGTATTTAAATAGAACTTCTTAAATAATTTTAATTTGTTCAACATGAGTTAATTGAACAATAAAGAATTAAAAACGGTAAAAGGAGATCTGAAAATGATTACTCTTATTTTATATAAAATAATTGGATTTCTTAAAAATTATTGGATTTTTAAGTGGATGATTTAGATGTTGACCTCAAAGCCTTAAGAAACCTTACCTTAAAAAATTTTTGAGTGTTAATTTAAAACCTAAATAATTATAACAGCCCATTCTGAACCAAAACTGAAACACTCAACCTAATCCTTAACACTGCTCATTTTATCTAATTTTTTTCCTACTTCCAGAGTATGCTACAGTTTTCTGTTCTACCCCAAATACTTCCTTTCCTCCCAAGCCCAGTTGAAGTTCTGCGTCACGTACCAGAATATCTTCTCTGATATCCAGCTCTCAATGACTGCTTCTTGCTTTGAGATTTTAGTATTCTTTTTCTCTGTTTCATTCACTTTGGACTTAGCTGTGATAACTTTTAAGTCAGAACAGCATCTTTTAACCCCCATGAAGGGAATGTCTTTGCATCTTTATATCTTCTTGTTAGGTATTGATTGGGCAGACCAGTCGTCCACATCAAAAGAAGACAGAATGGCCAACAAACATATGAAAAAATGCTCAACATCTCTAATCATCAGGAAAATGCAAATCAAAACCACAATGAGATATCACTTAACTCCAGTGAGAATGGCCTTTATCAAAAAGTCCCATAACAATAAATGTTGGCGTGGATGCAGAGAGATAGGAACACTCATACACTGCTGGTGGGACTGCAAACTAGTGCAACCTCTGTGGAAAGCAATATGGAGATACCTTAAACACATACAAGTAGACCTACCATTGGATCCAGCAATCCTATTATTGGGCATCTACCCCAAAAAACAAAAGTCATTCTATATAACAAAGACACCTGCACTCGAATATTTATAGCAGCACAATTCACAATTGCAAAGATGTGGAAACCACCCAAGTGCCCATCAATACATGAGTGGATTAATAAAATGTAGTATATGTATACCACGGAGTATTACTCAGGTATAAGAAACAATGGTGATATAGCACCTCTTGTATTCTCCTGGATAGAGCTGGAACCCATTCTACTAAGTGAAGTATCCCAAGAATGGAAAAATAAGCACCACATGTACTCACCATCAAATTGGTTTCACTAATCATCACCTAAGAACACATTTAGGAATAACATTAATCAGGTGTCAGGAAGACGTGGGGAGGAGGAGAGGATGGGTGTATACATACATAATGAGTGTGATGCACACTGTCTAGGGGATGGACCTGCTTGAAGCTCTGCTTTGCAGGGGGCAAGGGCAATATATGTAACCTAAACTTTTGTACCCTCATAATATGCTGAAATAAAAAAAATCCTTGACTGGGTGATTTAGATTTAATGTGTTTCAATAACTCAACAAATTTTTGGTTTTAATGGCTTTATTCAGGCATAATTTGCATGCCATAAATTTTTCCCATTGAAAGTGCACAATCAAATAATTTTAAATAAATTCTATGTCTTTTAAAATCTTTTATAGATTTAGGGGATACAAGTGCAGTTTCATTACGTGAATATATTGTGTAGCAGTAAAATCTGAGCTTTTAGCTTACCCATCACCCTAATAGTGTACATTGTACCCAATAGATAATTTTTCATTACTCACCACCCTCCCAACCTCCCACCTTTTGGAGTCTCCAGTATCCATTATTACACTCTGTATGTCCATGTGTACTATTGTTTAGCTCCCACTTATTAGTGAGAACATGCAGTATTTGACTTTCTGAGTTATTTTACTTAAGATAATGGTCTCCAGTTCCATCCATGTTGCTGCAGAAGACATGATTCCATTCTTTTTTATGGCAGAGTAGTACTCCATGGTATCTAAATACCACATTTTCTTTATCCAATCATCCATTGATGAATACTTAGGTTGCTTCCATGTGAATAGTGCTGTGATAAACAAATGAGTGCAGGTGTCATTTTTATATAATGATTTATTTTCCTTTGGATAGATATCTAGTAGTGGGATTGCAGGGAGGAATGGTAGTTCTATTTTTAGTTCTTTGACAAATCTCCATACTGTTTTCCACAGAGGTTGTATAATTTATATTCCAACCAACAGCGTATAAGCATTCCCTTTTCTCTGCATCCTTGCCTTCTGTTGTTTTTTTACTTTTTAATAGTAGCTATTCTGACTGGTATTGTAAGATGGTATCTCACTGTGATTTTAATTTGCATTCTCTGATGCTTAGTGATGTTGAGCATTTTTCAGTATGTTTTTTTGGCCGCTTATATATCTTCTTTTGAAAAAATTCTGTTCATGTCATTCACCCAATTTTTAATGGGGCTATTTGTTTTTTTCTTGTTGAGTTGTGTGAATTACTTGTAGATTCTGGATATTAGCCCTTTGTCAGATGCATAGTTTGCAAATATTTTCTCCCATTCTGTGTGCTGTCTGTTTATTCTGTTGATTATTTCATTTGCTCTGCAGAAGCTTTTTAATTTAATTAAGTCCTTCTTGTCTATTTTTATTTTTGTTGCATTTGCTTTTAAGGACTTAGTCATAAATTCTTTGCCTAAGCCAACGTCCGGGAGAATTTTTCCTAGTTTTCTTTCAGGATTTTTATAGTTTCACATTTAAGTCTTTAATCCATCTTCAGTTAATTTTTGTATATGGTGACAGATATGGGTCCAGTTTCATTCTTCTGCATATGGCTATTCAGTTTCCCCAGTACCATTTATTGAATAGGGTGTCCTTTCCCCAGTGTATATTTTTATCAACTTTCCTAAAGATTAGTTGTTATAAGTATGTTGCTTCATTTCTGGGTTCTCTATTCTGTTCCATTAATCTATGTTTCTATTTTTATATTAGTATGATGCTGTTTTGATTATTATAGCCTTGTAGTATAATTTGAAGTCAGGTAATGTGATGTCTCCAGCTTTGCTCTTTTTGCTTAGGATTTCTTTGGCTATTCAGGCTCTATTTATTGTTGTTGTTTTTTTACATATGAATTTTAGGATTGTTTTTACTAATTATGTAAAAAATGGTATTTTTTAATTTGATAGGAATTACATTGAATCTGTAGGTTGTTTTGGGCAGTATGGTTATTTTAATGATATTGATCCTTCCAATCCATGAGCGTGGGGTATTTTTCCATTTGTTTGTGTCATCTACAATTTCTTTCACCAATATTTTGTGGTCCTCCTTGTCAAAATCATTCACTTCCTTGGCTAAATGTATTCCTAGGTTTTTCTTGTTATTGTTGTTGTGTTTTGTTTTTTGGGTTTTCTTGGCTGCTATTGTAAATGGGACTGAGTTCTTGATTTTGTTCTCAGCTTAATCTGGTGTATAGATATGCAACTAATTTTTGTATGTTGGTTTTGTATAAGGAAAGTTTACTGAAGTCATTTATCAAATCTAGGAGTCTTTTGGAGGAGTCTTTAGGGTTTTCTAAGTATAAGATCATATCATCAGCAAAGAGAGATAATGACTTCCTCTTTTCCAGTTTCTTGCCAGATTGCTTGGGCTAGGACTTCCAATACTATGTTGAATAGGAGTGGTAAAAGTAGGCATCATTTTTTTTTTTTTTGCAACATCAAACTCCTGGGCTCAAGTGATCCTCCTGCCTCAATCTCCTGAGTAACTGGAACTATAGGCATGTACCACCAAACCGAGCTACTTTTTCTATTTTTGTAGAGATGGGGTCTCACTCTTGCTCAGGCTAGTCTCAAACTCCTGACCTCAAGCAATCCTCCCACCTTGGCCTCCCAAAGCACTAGGATTACAGATGTGAGCCACCATGCCAAGCCATAAGTGGCCATCTTTTTCTTGTTCCAGCCCTTAGCAGAATTGCTTTCAACTTTTCCCTGTTCAATATAATGTTGGTTGTGGGTTTGTCATATATGGCTTTTATTATTTCAGGTATATTCCTTCAATGCCTAGTTTGTTGAGTTTTATAACAAAAGAATGCTGAATTTTATTGAAGCTTCTGCATCTATTGAGATGATCATATGATTTTTGTTTTTAGTTGTATTATGTGGTGAATCACATTTATTGAATTGCATATGTTAAACCATCCTTGCATCCCTGGAATAAAATCCACTTGATCATGTTGTATAACCTTTTTGATGCACTGTTGGATTCTGTTTGCTAGCATTTTGTTGAGGATTTTCATCTATGTTCATGAGGGATATCGGTCTGTAGTTTTCTTTTTTTGTTATTTCCTTGCCTGGCTTTGGTATCAGGGTGATCCTGGCTTCATAGAATGAGTTAGGGAGGATTCCTTTCTCCTCAATATTTTGCAACAGTTTCAATAGATTTGTTACCAGGTTTTCTTTGTCTATCTGATACAATTTAGTTGTGAATCCATCTTGTCTTGCCTGGGCTTTTCCTTTCGGGAGATTTTTTATTACTGATTCAATTTCACTACTCATTACTGATGTATTCAGGATTTCTATTTCTTCCTGGTTCAATCTTAGAAGGTTGCATGTTTCCAGAAATTTATCCATTTATTCTAGGTTTTCTAGTTTGTGTATGTAGTGATGCTCATAATAGTCTCTGATGATCTTTTGCATTTCTGTGGTATCAGTTGTAATATGATCTTTTTCAGTTATGATTGTGCTTATTTGAATCTTGTCTCTTTTTTTCTTGCTTAATCCAGCTAGTGGTTTATCAATTTTGTTTATTTTTTCAAGGAACCAACATTTCATTTCCTTGATGCTTTGTATTGTTTTTTGGTCTCAATATCATTCAGTTCTGCTCTAATCTTTGTTATTTCCTTTCTTTTGCTAGCTTTGAGTTTGGTTTGTTCTTGTTTTTCTAGTTCCTTGAGGTGTGATATTAGCTTGTTAATTTCAGATCTTTCCATCTTTTCTATGTAAGCACTTAATGCTATAAAATTCCCGCTTAGCACTGCCTTTTCTGTATCTCAGAATTTTCATTAAATTTATACAGCTTTATTGCCCTTCCCATAATCCAGTTTTAAAATATTTCAATCACCCCCAAATTCTCCAGAGCTTGTTTGGAGTCAATCCACATTCCTATTCTCAGTTCCAGGTAATCACAGATTTTTTTTTTTTTCCTCTCCATACATTTTGCCTATTCTGGACAATTTATATAAACCTAAAACTACTTCTTTCACTTATCATAATGTTTCAAAGTTTCATCTATGTTAGCCATATATCAATATATGTATTTTTAAATTACAGAATAGTATTTCATTAAATGAATATTTCATCATTTTGTTTAACCATTCACCAGCTGAAGAACATTTGATTTATTTCCAGTTTTGGACTATCATGAATAATGCTGCTGGGAACATTTGAGTACAAATCTTTGTGTAAGTATATGTTTTCATTTTCTTGGATAGATTTTTAGGAATAAAAATGCTGGGTCATATGGTAAGCTTATGCTTAATTTTTTAAGAAACTGCTAAAATGTTTGCCAAGTGGCTAAACCATTTGTATTTTTACAACAACAAACATTCTGAGGCCTACTTTTCCTTTTTTAGACAGTGTTGGTTTCAAAGACAAATAAGCCATAGTCTCTGCTTTTTAGGAGCTCATAGTCGAATATAAATGTAGCAAATTGTCACAGACTTGTTTTTTTTGGCCCTGTAGAAGATAGGAATGCATTTATTTCTAAGTCCCATAATATTTAATTATCAATATTATCAATATTTCAATATTAATTATATTTAATTATCTCATATGATAAGAAGTCTAAAAATAATTATTTCTTCTTAGATGCAGCAATTCAACAATGCCATTAGTAACCACTGCTCTTTGCATCTTTTCCCTCTGCCATTCTCAGTGAGTTGACTTTTCATTCTAAGGCAAGCTTGCAATACAGTAGAGCTGTTGTAGCTCCGGGAATTGCATCCTCAAACTACTGCTTGCACAGCCCGAAGAAGGTGTAGATCCTCCCCACTGTTTTTCTTTTTATTAGGGATCAAAATTCCTTCCAGAAATCCCCATAAAAAATTACTCTTATATTTGTTTGATTGATAGTGGGTCACATGCCTATTCCTAACCAAATATCTACCAAAAGAGGATGGGTTACCATGCTTGGTTAGACCAATTATGCTTTATACTCAGCCTTCATCACTTGGGACCAGGTGAGAAATACAGATTATAATATTTCTAATCTCACTATTATCATGGTTCCTTTGACAGTATTTAGAATGCATGTTGGGACTGCCATTTATCTCTCTGACCCTCAGTTTCCTGTCCTGTAAAACAAGGGGACTGGAGTTGGACTAGGGTCAGGAAAATCCTTGGAGATTCCTTCTAGCTCAAAAGACCTGCTAGTACCTTAAAGATTTTCAAAATTTCCATTCTCCACTCCAGGGGGGATTTTAGGGAGTCTAGCTCCATTCTTACTTGATTCCAGGAACTGGAATCAAGGTGTAGAGATGGGGAAGAAATTTTTCTTTTCATTTTTCATCAGCCAAATCTGCTTTTTTCCATCTGACTTTGCTTAGAGTCACAGGCTTATATTATTTTGGATCTTAATATAATTCTATTGAGATAGCATTGAAAGAATTAGAATCAGATTCTTCAATGTTAAAACCCACTGGCTTAAAATATGCCTTTGTGGTTGACTTGTCTGCTATTTTAAAAGCACCATGATACTCAAATATTCCAGCTGCTAAGTAGGACAGGTGTCTGATGATCCTCAGAACAGTTGTCTAAAGATAGAACTTTAGACATTCTCTGGCATAGCTATAGGCAATCATCACTATAATTAATGTAAATGGACACTGGATAGCTTTTTTGTGAATTCTAATGCTGCACAAGGAGACTTCATTGTTTCAAAAAATTTAAACCTTTGAGATTAGAACCTAGAATTTTATGACTTAGAGGAAATTTTGTAGCCTATTGCAAAAAGGGTAAGGCAGAAAATATTCTATGTCAAAGGATGTACATTTGGTATTTTTCTTGTGAACTCCTTAATGTAAGTGGCATGATGGGATTTTCTTGGTCTCAACACAGATGATGGGTGTTAAGGCTGAGAGGCAGATGGGATGGGGCTTGGGGAAGAAAAAGATTTGTTTTGCAAGGTTTGTGGAGAGCTGATGGAGATACGAGACCAAGAGGAGGGTTATTTATTTGACACTTATGTTGAGCCCATTAATATCTCCAGCACTTAACTCGCTTTATCTCACACAATCATCACAGGAAAGCTATAAAGTAAGTACTCCCCTCCTCATTTTACAAATGGGGAAACAGTTATGATTAAGAAAATTTTCCAAGCTCACACAGTTATTAACTGACAGAACTAGGACTCAAACCCGGGCTTAACAAATTTCAGAGACATGCTTTTAATGACTATGTGACACGGACAACCAAAATAAGCACCACATGTGCTCACCATCAAATTGGTTTCACTGATCATCACCTAAGAGCACATTTAGGAATAACATTGATGGGGTGTTGGGCAGATGTGGGGGGGGAGGGGATGGGTGTATACATACATAATAAGTGTGATGCTCACTGTCTAGGGATGGACACTTTTGAAGCTCTGAGTCGGGGGGTGGGGTGGGGAGACAAGGGCAATATACATAACCTAAACTTTTTTACCCCCACAATATGCTGAAATAAGAAAAAAAAAAAAAAGCCGGTATCCACTTATATTAATTATAGTGGTTGTTGGTTTAAAAAGAAAAGTATTATTGAGGTGTATTATCTATCAGCTTAATTAGAAGTGCAGTTGAGTTGTTACTGAAGACTGTAGTAAAATTGCAAAATAGATAATATGCAAAGATATAAAAATATTTATAAATGCTTACATTTGGGGTAAAAGGTATCAAAGTAGCCACACTCCATGGAGGATAAGGAACTCTAAGCAGAGATGTATTAATTAGGGTTTTGGGAGCAGGAAGGGAGGATGGGAAGTTGTATGGAATTGGGGGGTGAGGGGGGGCAGGGGGAGAATAGCACCTGGAAACAAAGAAATGGAAAAAGGTAGAAGTTAAGAGTTCAATGAAAAAAGAAAGAATGAAAGATACTGGAGGGAAATGATGAACGCACCGCAGGGGATCCAGGATGTCAGGAGTTCGGGGGCTTCGGACAGCTGTGGGGAGAAAGCAGCGCATAAACTGGAAGCCAGCGATAGGAGCCAGGTTAATGAAGGAGTCAAGCCTCAATGGGAAAGAATTGTAAGGCATAGAAGCAGCAAGAGGCTTGAGGAAAATATTATGTAGTACTTTTAAGTTTTTAAGCTTGACCTGCCCTCTATAGCAAAAGCAACATGCTTGAGCACAGAATTAAACTGACTGAACTGTGTTAAGATGTACTATTGTTTTATATCCATATGCACTTGGTGTGTGCAGTTATAAAAAAAAAAGCCTCAGTGGGTGGGAAGCCCAAGGGTTTGGGTCAAGTGTCAGATATGCTATTTACTGTCCAGCTGTGTGACCTCGTCCAAGTCACTTGTGGCCTCTGAGGCTTTATGTCTTCATTCATAAGAGGAGTTTTTCTTTACATTAAACGGGATAAGGTATGTGAAAGAGCTGAGTGCATGGTGGTTCTGAATTGCGCTCTGTAATACTATTTTTAAAGGACTTCAAATGAAAAAATTAATGAACTTATAAATTAAAAGATTCAAAACGAATAAAAGGTATACAATGAAAAGCAATTGTCCTTCTCAGCTGTAACAGTCTACCACAAACAGATCTCCTGTTTCCTTCCAGAAATATTGTATATAAAATCTTCTCATTTATTTTTCACTTAAATGGGGGTATTCTACACCTTGCTTTTTTCATGTAGTAGTATATTCTAGAGATCATTTTATAAAAGCATAGGTAAGCATATCTCATTATTAGAATGGTTTGAAGATATTGACTTATTTAACCTGTCTTCTCTTGATGGATACTTAGATTTTATTCAGTTCTTTGTTTATTACTAACCATTTTGCAGTGTAAAATCACATTGCAATTTAACAAACATTAAATAATTACTATGTATATATAGTCTTCTTTTTAGCATTGTTAGATAAACTAGGCATGCTCCTTGCCACCCAGGAACTCACAACCTAGTAACTGTAGTTGGCTGATAGCTCACTGCCCAGACCTGAGGACCCAATACAACCTCTTGTGTAAACATCCTGGTTAATTGGAAATATGTTTTCCTATTTCCATATTACCACTTTGCTTAAAAATTTCTGGTCTTTCTGTTTATGTAAGATATACAGAATTTCTCTTTGGACATCTCTTTATAGCTCTTGATTCTCTTTTATCTTTGCTACCAAAGGGTTTGCACATCAGTGAAAGGAGTGTGGGTGACTTGTGGGCTCTATCACATTTGGAATTTTGGGTCACCGATATGAAAAAAAAATTGGAGGTAAAAATAACATTATAATATGCAATTGGCATATGAATTGCAGATACAGCTATTATTAAAAACCCTGTGGATGCAGACCAAATGCAGGTAAATATAGTAAAATATTTAGATATAATCAAATAATGATAATTCTATTAATAATTCTTCAAATTTGCATGATAATTTACTTAAAATATTTTAATGCATATGATCCAATCTGCTCAGATTATTGAATAAATAAACAGACTTGCAAATGCTTTGGAAATAAAACTTTATCATTATAATTTTGAAGAAATAAAGTTAAAATAAATGTTAAAGTTTTATAATCATAGAGTTTTAGTACTAGGAAAAAGTTAAGAGTTTATTTGATCAAATAGCTCTTAAAAATTCTATGAGTCTTGCATCCCTTTGAGAAAAGCTATATTCCTTCTTCCCAGAAAATAAATTAATGATATAATTTTGGAGGGTCCATAGATGCCCTGAAGAAAATCCATGGCCCTCTAGAGCAGTGATTTGTTTTATTTTTGAGTAGCTTTATTAAGATATAATTTATATACCGTGAAAGTCTCCCATTTTAAGTGGAAAACTTGATGAATTTTACCATATTTGCAGAATTGTGCAACTACTACTACAATCTAATTTTAGAACATTTCCATCACCCTAAAAAGAAATCTTAAGTCCATTTACAGTCACTCCCCATTCCTACTCTTAGCCCTACACAACCACTAATCTATTTTCTATCTCTCTATTTTTGTAGGGTAGTTTTTTATTTTATTTTATTTTATTTATCTTTTTTTTGAGACAGAGTCTCACTCTGTTGCCTGGGCTAGAGTTAGTGCTATGGTGTCAGCCTAGCTCACAGCAACCTCAAACTCCTGGGCTTAAGCGATCCTACTGCCTCAGCCTCCCGGGTAGCTGGGACTACAGGCATGTGCCACCATGCCCGGCTAATTTTTTCTATATATATTTTAGTTGGCCAGATAATTTCTTTCTATTTTTAGTAGAGATGGGGTCTCACTGTTGCTCAGGCTGGTCTCGAACTCCTGACCTTGAGCGATCCACCCGCCTCCGCCTCCCAGAGTGCTAGGATTACAGGCGTGAGCCATCGCGCCTGGACTGTAGGGTACTTTTAAAAACATTTTTACTTCTATCTACAATAATAAATGTGTTTAAACCCCAACTTACAGATGCACACACAGACAGAGCAAAAGTTTATAGAATAATACTCTTGTTCTGTGCAATGTACTCTCATGTATTCCAATCCATTACAAAAATGGATTTTATGACCAACTAATGGATTACAAGCTCAGTTTGAAAAACTTTGTTCTAGAGGGTCTCCCATAGGTAAAAGCCCAACGAAATCAAACTCTGAAGCAGATGGCTCCCTTATTTAACAGGTGAAGAAACAGGTCCAGGAAGGTGACTTGCCCAAGATAAAAGCCAGGCCACAGTGGGGTCAGGATTAGTATTAAGTTCTCTTTTGTCCTAGTCTACTTCACTACTTATTCCACTCCTGATTTCCATGACCTAAGACCAAGCACAAAAGGGGTTTATAAGGAGTCACAGCAAAATGATCAGGAGAAAAATTATCTAATGTGCTATAGTTTGAGGCAGGAGAGGAGAAACTTGATTCTTCCATGGGTTGGGGAAAGTGCGAGGTCGCTCTGGGCCACAGGAGGAAGGCACTCCTGTTTCAAAGTGACCAAAAGTGTTACCAAAAGCTCAGTACTTGTCCCCAAGGCTGAATCAGTGAGAATGAAGAACAAGTACAAGTGGTTTGAGGAAAAGGAAAGAAAAGTTTATTAATTTGACAAGCAATGAGGGAGCAGACTAGCACCTCAAAAAACCGCCATCCTGCCTTTAGGCAGAAATACAGGGCTTTTTAAAGGAGGGTTTTCAGAGGTTGGGATTGGGGGCCAGTGATCAGTGTCACATGTCGTGGCTTTGGGCTATTGCCGTTTAACTATAGTAGGTGGTTTCTGGTCCATCTTATCTCCAGTGAAGATGATCTTGTGATCTCCAGTCAATTCTTTTGAGCCATCTCCTGCGGTTTAAGATACTAGAAAACAAAGGACATTTTTCTGCCCCTTTGATTACTGGCCTTGGGAAGGAATGCAGGTTTTAATTCCCAAAAAGGGTGGGTGGGGGGTTTAAAGAGACAACTCGTCGTACATTTTGCCCTTTTTCAGACCTTTACCTCAGTTACAGAAGTATGCCCTGGAGGCCACCGCCTCAGGCTAATTGCCTCTTCATCGTGTTCAGGTTGTTCGAGTTGAAGCCAAGCAGCCTTTTCCACTGAGATGTCTCTTGTGGCTCTGTTGCCCAGGAGGTTCTGGCATGAGCAAGGATGTTTATAATCTTCTGCAGTGACTCTGCAGTCCCAGCAGAAGCTCCTTCATTTGCTTTCAGCGGTGCCTGCAGACTGTCATCCCACCTGCGCTCAGAGCACATGCCCGCAAGAGCATCGACGTTCTCGTTTGCCTTTGCTGCAAGTTGAAATGTTAGCTCTCCACATGCTGCAGAAGACTCAGTGTGATGATTGTGAAGCCTATTGCTTTCCATTCATATTTTGGGTAGTAAGCAGCAAATTAAAGGTTGACGGTAGGTGCCAGTGAAGAATTCAGATGTTAAGCAGATAAAACATACAAATAATTGAGAATAACTGAAGAGAGCCATGAAGGAAAGGTACAGGGCCCTTGAGATCACATAACAGGGGTACCTGGTCAGGCTTGATAAGTGATGAAATCCAAGTTTTTAATAATTATAGTTCACAAGATGGAAGACAGAAGCATTTTACATTTAAGAAGGGCCCTAAGACACCCATTCCTGAGCTTTGAATGTGGCTGAGTTTTCTGAAAAGAGGTGAATGAAGTACAGTGGGAACGTTCCGGAGCAGCTATCAGCTTCTTCAGCAGGGAAAGGTACCATTAACTGTTTTTGTCAACCAAGGCAGTTACGGAGAGGCGACACAAAGGATAAGGATTCCATCTGAGATTCCAATCCTAGAAAGAGGAGGAATGGAGCTAAGGGGAAGTCCAAGAATGTGCTGTTTATCTTCTTGCCAGAGGAAAGAAGCAGACATGTGGGAACTAAATGCAGTCTAGTTTGACCAGAGTTTGAAGGGACTTGAGGAATGAAAAAAAAAAAAAAAGCCTGCAAAATTCTTTTAGAAGATTGAGAAAATAAGAAAACCAGGAAATACTGGATTCCAACAAGGTGAAAGAGAATTGACACTTGAGTCAGGAGAATAAAAAGTAGAAGAATGTGACAAGAGGAATAGGAGATGAAAATCTACTCCAAAGAGAAGTAAACATAATAAATGTGGACATGTGACATCTGGGCTTGCTGGAGAAGAGGTAGCATGCACAGTCCTGAGAATAACAATACATCCTCCAAGAGGAATCCATATCTGGCTCATGAGAAAGGAGAAGACAGAAAAGGAAACAAACATGGCGCAGAGAGTAGAATGCTGACCTGGGAAGAGTCATGATTCATCATGGACGGCTTTATTGGGTGAAAATTAACCTTTTGAGTAAAAAATGGGGGTTGTGAATCTCTGTATATGGCTACATGTAGATTTGATGTGGCCTGTTGTTTGTCTTTCTACAGCACAACAGTTGGGATAGAAAGCCTAAAAAGACTAGTTGAGCCCACTTATTGGAAAAGGAATGGATTCTGAAGCACATTTGGGGAGTAAGGTTCTAGGGGTAAAACCTGACAGACTTGAGGCATAGGAAAATTGTTGTTCACATTTTTCAGTTAACTTCTGTGACTCTGGAAGGGTGAAAAGGATTTAAAAGATGACCAAGATGGGATCCAACAACAGGGAAGTCTCTAGATCATGGTTGCAATTAAGAGGAAGATGGATTTTTAGGCTGGGGATGGGGCACGTCTTATTAGAGTGGAGAAGAATCTATTTGTCTGGTCTAGAGTTCTATGATCTGAACATGGAGGGGTAAAGAGAGGATAAGAGAAACACCCAGATTAACTTCTGTGGAAGAGCTGGTTGACATGGAAAGAATATTATGGGAGCTTCTCAGGGGTTGACAACTGAAAATTGGCAGGAGAATCAAAAATAACACTTGACACCTTAAACCCTCATCTCTAGTGTGATATGGACATAGATAGCAAGCCCAGTGAACAAAATGAGCCTAAAACCATAATCAGCAAGTGTGAATTCAGATGCATCACTCAGTCTACTGTGCCCAAGCCCTGGATTGGAAAAGTACAGTAACAGGGTGGGGAGAGAGGAGCGGGGACGTGTACCAAGCTGCTACAGACCTGGGAAGGATCCTTTCATCTGCTGGCACAATCGCACTGCAGAACAGGAGAGAGCCTGCAGGGAAAGAAAAGCATTCTGTTGTTTTACATGTACAGTTGAGACCCTCTGCTGAGACAGATAAAAGCAATAATGTCTTCCTGACACCCAGATCCCAAACCTGTTACAGAAACAGAACATGGTGGCCAGGGAGAGTTTCAGGAAGCCAGTCATCTGCCTGGATGTCTCACCCGGCTGAAGCTAACCAAGTTCTTGTCTGGCCTTATTAACAGTTATATTTACAAAATAACAAAAAAGTCAATTCTACAAGCCAGTGGTACTATTTGTCATCCAGTGTGGACATTTTGATATTTTGATGGCTTTAGACCATTTGAACAGTATTTTCTATCTGGAGAACCATAAGACTAATAAGAAGTTGCAATTCTCCCAGGATCTAAATAAAATGTATGTCTGACAGTTGACTAAAACAATCAAAATAACCTAAAATGCTATTTTCTTAATTTCATAAATTCTTTTCTAATTCTCATTCAGATAACTTCTGTAGTCTTCCCTCCCCTTTTTCTTTTGTGATGGAGGAGGGATTATGATTTTCCAGTCAACACTATGCGAAATGCAGAGAAGCAAGTGAGGGCAATGAAGGAAGGGAACATGGAGTACAAGATGTGGTTCTGCAAAATAGTCCGTTAACAAGAAGATGATGTGAAGAGTTCAGTTTGGCCACAGTGTGCTGTAGTGTTTTTAAAAAGTGAAGTAGCAGGAAATAATCTTGGAGAGATGGTTGGCAGTCAGATTGTGGAAACCTTGAGTGCCAACCTGAGTTGTTTGAATCTTACATTTAAGGTGTAGGAAGGCTCAAAATGTTTCAGCAGAAAGTGTCAAAATGAGAATGATTTTTAGGAATACGAATTTTAGATGCCTTGCATAGCTAGGGTAAATTTATGAGCCAAGGGGTTAGGATATTGAAAACAGGGAAACTAGACAGGAGAATATTGCAATGGAGCAAGCATGAGCTGAGAAAGGCCTGAACTAGATGGATGGCACTGGAAAGGAGATTATGCAAAGGAAGAATTATCAAGGCTTGGAAAAGAAGAAAGGGAGAAGTGAGATTATGCTGAAATTTTGAGCCCACATGACCAGGATAATGAAAGAGAAGATAAAAAATATAATTATTGATATATGACTTCCTGGCGATGGCAGAACATCTAAGTGTAGAAATCCAGGAAGCAATTTGAGATACAGGAAGGCAAGAGAGTCAGAATTTGGAGGTAAAAATACAGATTTGCAAATTCAGTTATGTAGAGCTAATAGCGGAAGCTACAAGAATATGAGCTTTAACTAAAACTGTTAGAACTATTTTTCCCAATTTTTTTCTTTTAGCGAATACGATTTAAGGTAGGTTTTTTCATGTCTTTATCATAAGTCAGTGTTCGGTTGCAGAAAACAGACTCTAGCCTGTGTTAGCAGAAAGATATTTGTCTATTAAGAGGTTTGTGAAATCATCATGGTGGCGGGTGGTGAAGAAACAGACGGGTTAAGCTCGGAATGACTCCCACGCCTTGTCCCAGAGCTGGGCATCCAGGTGGGCTGCCGCAGCCTCCCTCTAGCAGGGCCAGGACGTGCCTGGACCAGGAGGCCCACACTGCTGCGCCTGACCGCAGTACAAGGCCACCTCGACACAGACCTTGCCAGGAATGTGTACATCCAACTGTGCCTTTCTCCCCATGTGAGTCATTCTGAATCAAAGTCTGAAACCTTGAATTTAAAGAGACCAGGAGACGTCGTTTTTCAGCTTTGCAGTGCCTGCATGCTAGAAAGGAGTTGGGATCAGTGTTGAGTAAACCAATCCACAACATCCAGAACAGTGTCTTAGCCCCATTTCACAGTAAATATCTAGAATATCTAGATATGGTGGATTCCATCTGAATGTTGCTGAACGTCTTTCTCTGTCCCTCCATACTCGTCTGTCAAGGTCATCTTCTTCCTGACGCCTCGTTGATGACCTCCTCACAGTCCCTCTCCAGACAGAACCGGCCACTCCTTTCTCTGCACTCTCTTAGGTGGTACGCCTTCTGCTGAGCAAACATCATGTCACATTTTAGTTATTTACCTACATGCCGTTTTAAAATTGAGCTACTCAAAGGCAGAGACAGTCATTTTAAAACGATGATTTATCGAGTATTTTGCATATATTCTCTCATTCAGCTTTTAAAATACATCTAAGAGGAAACAGGGTCAGAGGGGTTGAATATCGTGCCCCATTGTCATGTAAATACTTGGCAGAAACAGGGCGTGAAGCTGGGTCCTGCTTTATGCCCACAGCTAGCACAGTGCTGGGCATCAGCTGTGTGGCGGCCTGTGAATGCTCATCAAATGAGTGAGTAATTCAGCGACTGAGCTGCATGCTACAAACGCAAGAAAGCCTTTTGGCCATCGCTGAACGAAAGTCCTCTCAGTTACTCTGGCAGCTCTGAGCATGCTGCAGACTTTAATTCAAACCAGACCTTAACACCTGGGAGAAGGAGACTGTGTCACAAAAGCAGATTACTGGGAACAGCGCAGTAACTACCTCACTTAGGGTCTTCTACAGAGCCTGGCTTTCCCAATAATGTGGTTCATGTCATGACGATTATTTAAAGATCCATTTTAATACTACAGCGTCAGAAACATACAAACACGAAACGAAAAGAAGCTTTCCCTCCATTGCATGAATTGGGCTTTGCCGCACCCTGTGTTCAGATGGGAGATTTGCTAAAATGCTGAGACCTACCTAAGGAACTTTGGCAGAGCAACTTACTCCCCTGGGCTTGTACAGTAATTACTGATGATTAGTTTTGGGTACCACTATCTCCTGTGTTCCCGAAGGAGTTTCTTACTATGATTTGAATGAATCAAGACCTTTTCCAACTAGACTGGTTTTAGATCTGCTGGCATCATTCCTAAATGGCAGCCAGGTGTCCCAGTTATGTTTTGGCTTTCCTTTTCTGCTCTGAAGTGGGTTTTTCCATCAGTAGGTCCCCTCCCACATTTACCATCCATCAGGGTGGAGATGGGGAGTGGCCATGTGCTTCCAGGGTGCTGTGCTGAGAAAGTTGGACTCTCTGTTCCCCTGGGTCCATGAGCTCACCCTGTTTCCATGTGTCACCACACATGTGTTGGATCCTGGTGGAAAAATCGCTGGGTTTGAGTGGAAATAGCAGGGAGTGGGACGGCTGCATTTCAAAGCTTTTAATTTCCTTTTCTTCAGCACCCAGCGATGCCTCACCGTAGGGTTAGTGAGTACACGGCTCTGCACCGCTTCCCTGCCTCCGCTTTGCTCTTTCACTCTTTTGCTATCACTGTTCCTAATCTTAGAAACCAGATAGTGTTCCCGATGTCTGTCTCTTGGGAATCTTAGTTTTATTTTGATTAAAAATTTTGAAAAATCTAAGCTCTTAGGAATTCTACTCATATAACCACAGATTTTTTTCCCAATATGCTAATATCACCTACTCTAATTTTTTTTTTCTTTGTCTTTTTCTCGGGAGTGGGTAGAAATTTGGGCAGAGTCAGTGTGATATGTGACCGTCCTGCGGCTGTAGAAATGGAGAGACTTGGTTTCTGGTCCTAGCTCTGTCTCTAACTAAATGACTATTTCAGACAAGTCATTTAAACTAGCAAGGTCTGTAGAACAAGAAAGTTGAAGGCGAACAAGATGATCTCTAAAATCCTTTCCAGATTTAAAAAAAAAAAAAAAAGATTCTGGAATTTTATCCATCTAGTTTTAGGTTTTTTTTGGTTGGTTCTCCAGAATTTGAGTGAAGTAGAATTTGGAGGAAGTACAAAGTGTGAACAGGGCTATTTTTATATGAGAAGGATTTTCTACCATAAACACATTCTCCATTGATTTTGTGATTCTGTACTTTCTCTGTGAATCAAATTCTTCAAAATTATCTGTAGTTCAAAATATATTTAGAACCATTGGAATATAATTAGATCTACTTAAAGAACTCTCAGATTAACCATTAAATTGTCTCTGGAACTATATTAGTTTATTGAAAACAGGGCCTTAGTGTCTTCCTAAAAAGAAGCAAAATGATTTATTTTAAGAAGAAACTTACTGGAATGGATTAGTCTGGGAATTTGTACTCAGGATTCTGGCTTCCATTCCCCTCCTCCCTACCTTTATTTTTTGTACTTGATTTACTACTTACCTTCAACAAATCAGTTCATCTCTCTGGGCCACAAGTGCCCAGCTAAAGAACAGTGATACTATTTCAAAATTATCTAGAATTTAAAGGTTACCAAGTTAAACTCTGTAACATGTTTTGAGATAGCTGAATAAAAACTGATACGCACAAAGTCTTATTTTAGTCTCATTTTCCTCTTCATACCATTAAAAACATTCAATATGAGAAAAGCTATTTCTGTTCTCTAAGCAGAATTTTTGAAAATGTTGACTGTAATGGCAGCATTTAAAAAAATTCATCAGGCATTTATTGAGCATAAGCATTAACATTATTTATTAAACTTCAAATCATTAGCATTGCATTTTTTTTCTGGGCACTATCCAATTTCTTCTCACATCTTGGTGATTAAAGGTATCCTATATCCACTAACAAGAGGGTGACTTCACTTTGTGCCAAATAGAAACTCTAACTCTCCCTAGAGAGTTTGGGTTGTTTCATTTTATGTACAGTAGATCAGAAGGAGGCCTTTCTTTTATCCAAGAACCTTTATTCCCTGGCCTAACTGAGCCATAAATGTCCTTTAACGTTGAGTAGTACCCATGACTGATAAACACAATCTGCATGGAGATATAACCGGTAACAATCTGGAGACTCTGTCCTTTACCTTTGGGAATGGATTTTCAAATCTGCATATCTTTTCAGATTAAATACTTATCTCTTGCAACGAATAATTTAAAACTGCGGTCCCCAACCCCTGGGCTGTGGAATGGTACCCGTCCCTGGCCTGTTAGGAACTGGGCTGTACAGCAGGGGATGAGCAAGATGTTATCTGTATTTACAGCCGCTCCCCATCACTGGCATCTCGGCCTGAGCTCCGTCTCCTGTCAGATGAGCGCAGCATTAGATGCTCATAGGAGCTCGAACCCTACTGTCAACTGTGCTTGCGCACGTGAGGGATCTAGGTTGTGCTCCCTATGAGAATCTAGTGCCTGGTGATCTAAGGTGGAGCTGAGGCGGTGATGCCCGCACAGGGGAGCGGCTGCAAATACAGATTATCATTAGCAGAGAGGTTTGACTGCACAATAAATGTGATCTGCTTGAGTCATCCCAAAACCATCCTCCCCACCCCTGCCCCTGTCGTGGAAAAATTGTCTTCCATGAAACCAGTCCCTGGTGCCAAAAAGGTTGGGGACTTCTGATTTAAAACATCGAGAACTTATTTTGCTTTGAAATGGCTGGCATGGGAACTAACCACATTATTGGCATCTAGAGCCTTTATTGTTTAATTTCTTCATGGTTTTCAAATGTTATAACAGTTGAAGTTCTAGTATGTCAGTAAGATGGGCATTTTACCTGCCAGTGTTTGCAGACACAAGGGTGAATCTGGGTTTTGGGGGGCCTGAAGCTTACATAATTGGTGGGGGGGACTCTTTAAGGAAAAGAACATAAAGTAGGTAAGACGGTGATATATACTTAGAAAAAGAACTCACACTCATAAGTTTAAAAGAGCTGACAGATACCACAAATTAAATTAAATTAAATTCCTGAAATTAAACTGCCCTTTCCCCACCATGTTTGGATGCATGCTTTTTGACTACCTCTTCATATATCAATAATTTAAAATTTTTATATCATTTTCCATGGAGAAATAGAACAATCTTTTCACTAACATGGTTAATTGAAATTTATGCTTTATTATTAACCATTTACAAAAGTTTCTTTTATTTCTACAATCTATTATTAGACACGCAAAATTATAAATTATTGTCAAATCTGGGCACCTCTAAAAGTTTCATTCACCTATAAGCTTGCATATGTACTCTCTCTAGTATGCCTCCAAACACAGAAATTGTAATACACTTTATTTTATGCAGGTGCCATCAAAAGAAAAAATTATGGTGCATTTGTAATTGTATATGCTGCATTGTTGAGTATATCACTGACAGAGAACTTCTACTTTGACTACACATTTACAGAATCTTCATTCTCTACTCACAACTTTACATGTCTGATGATCGAGAGAATGTTCTGTAGACTAGCTTCTCACTCTCTCTGTTCCCAGCTTCACCCAGACACTTCTGTTGCTGGGTGCCATAGGACATGTTCACATCACAATACATAATCTAGCTCTGCACATACGTGTTGTGATGCCAGGTGAGTCAGTATTGGGAATAGCTATTTCTTATATTGGGTTGGCTAGCAATGACTTATTTACATAAGAAAATGATTATGAATCATATGAATACATCTCATTTAAGCCAAACTAAATGTATACTCTATTCATTTTACCTTAGCTAGAGCTTAAAAATACCTGCAGGCAGTTTACCACCAACAACCTAAATGGTTAAGTGAGTCAGGACATAGGAGTGGAAAGAGACAGTGGTCTTAACTAATTGCTGTTAAAAAGATCTTTTTTTTTTTGCCTATTTTACAGAAATATCCTCTGAAAACATTGCAGGGTTCCCTTTAGGACCACGGAAGGTGCCTGTGCATTCTGGAAAACCTGAGATGCTGACCAAGTGCCTGGTCTTTTTGACTTTGGAAATCTTGTTCTTTGTGTCCCTGGTGTGAACAGCCACTTGAGGCACCAGAGCATGGTGTCATTTAGTAGAAGGAGATCTCTCTTGTCCCCCCTCCCCGTGTTTCCTATTATTTCTGGTATCCCCAAAGCCCAGCACTGTCCCTGGTACACAGCATGTGGAGAAACAAGAAGATGGGCTCTTCCCAGAGTTTAAACACTACTTTTGCCACTTGAGTTTTGGCAAATTAGTTTGTTTATGAGCCTAAATTGCGAATTCAGGTTAAAAGTTTCTGTGAGAATCAGAGATAATACATGTGAATTAGTTCATTTTTGTCAGCTTTGGTTTGCTCATTTATAAAATGAAATTAACAACAGATTTCTTGAAAGGTTGTTTCGAGGAACAGAGATAATGCATATAAGTTAATTAGCACAGTGCTTGGAATATAGACAGCATTGAGAAATAAATCATCACCACTTACGGAAAAGGCTCACCATATATTCTTGTACTCTCTTATACTTCCCAGCCTATTTTGTAGTTGGGTTAGAGTCATGTGACTAGCTCTGGCCAATGAAATGTGAGGGGAAAGTGGCATTTCTGGGCTAAGACAGTTAAAAGCCAATATATTGTCTGCATTTCCTTTTACCTCTGCAGCAGATACCTTAGAAATAGTGTAGCTGCAACACACAAGGAGCTTGGATCCCTGAATCTCTGTCAAAGGAGAACTTTTAGGAAAGCTTCTGCACTATACTGGACTTTGTGTGAACATGAATAAAATGTGATTGTGTTATGCCACTATGATATTTTTTGATTACTGCAGTTAACCTAGCATTACCCAGTCATATTATTCTTGCTGCTATTATTACTGTTGAATTGAACAAAACTATTCACAAACTTTGGCACTTTTAGTGATACATGGGTCTAGATGTCATCTCCTACCCTCAGTAATGGGGACAGAAAAATATTCCTGTTGCAAATCAAACAACTAGTTCTTTCACAAACATAGATTCCAAGAAGGTCAAATGAAAATAAAATGGGAAGGAGAACAAAGTGTACTAAACTTTCCATTTGGCTCACCAGCTAATCCTCTTTATTCGGGCTACCGTATTTCTTTGAAACCCTGATTCTAAGAGTCAATGCATATTTTTGTGATTTACTAAAAAATGATGTCCCTTTCTATCAAAGTTTTAGAGATTATGTTTTCTCCCTTCTAAATTTCCCTGGCTCCCCAATCCTCTAAGCCTTAAAACAAAAAAAGGTCTAATTCCTTGTGCACTGCCTTTCCCAATAGGAATAAATTCCATAATCACTGATTCTTAGGTAGGTGGCTGGGAGGCTACATTCAGAGTTTGGGCATCAGCAAGCACTGGCATAGAGCAACTGTGTATGTTTTTGTTTTGGGAGCAACCATCACTTCAACTATTTGGTAAAACTCTATTTAACCACTTTTAAATGGTATAATTCTAAATGTGGTTCCATTTGCCCAACTCTCTCTCTTTGGGAAGATTGCTGGAAATTCTAGCTTGATGGGCTGTTTCCTAGATTCTGTGCAGTTGTTACTTGGAGCTTCCAGAAGTAGACATAATTCAACAGACCAGAGCAAATCACAGCAAGAGGTTAGTACCAAAGAAGTAATATGGATGCCAGACTGGAAACAGGTGTGAGGCTCCACAGATGTGTAAGACCACAGGTCAGGAGGTTGGGAAATAAGGTAGGACACAAGATGATTTGGGAAGTAGACCCTTTTCCCTTTTCCCAAGGAAGGAGTGCCGGATCTTGTTCTTTCTGAGTGCTGTCTAGACACCTGGAACGAGAACGGGCAGGCAGCAAGGGTGGGCCAGACCACAGGCTTAAGGATGGGGAATTAAGGTAGACTTTCAGGGTAGTTAGAGAAAAGTGATAAGGCTTTTGACACAAGGAAAAATGTTAATATTTATGAAACTTGACAATGTTATAAAAGAAATATAGGCACATGGATTAGAAAAAAACAAACAGTAACATCTGACAGCATATTGAGGTTAAGGAGTTTCATAACATTAGTCTAAGTATGGACAAAGGGTTATACTACCAGCTTATGTATGGTCCTTGTTTCCAGATAGTCCATGACAGAAAGAAGAACAAAGATTAAAAAAAAAAAAAAAGAAAGAAAGAAAGAAAGAAAAGAAGAGGAAAGAAAAAAAAGAAAGAAAGAAAGAAAGAAAGAAAACACAGCTAATGAGACTCATTAAATCTCCAAGTGAACCACTGGATAGTGATATCAGGTAGGCCTAACTTGAAAATGGTTTTTGATAGCAGTGAGACATGAATAGAAACTCTGAAAAATGTGAAGAAATCAAGATAATAAATTGCACATATATTCCCAATACAGAGAAATGCAGAGGAAAGGGGCAGGGAGCAGGTACTTTGAAAGCAGGAAGACTCTTCATGCTGTTTCCTAAGTCGAATCATTTTCCAGATTACTCTAAAGCTCTGGCTTACTAACACTAGCCACAGACGAGTAGTTCCCCTAAGTCAAATAAGAACTCCCCCTGGAAACGGAGAAGAAAACGCTCCCCTGTGGGACGCAGCGTCGTCCCGCCTTCGAGAGCAGCTGGGTCCACCAGGAGCCCTGCCTGTGGTTCTCCCTCGGGCCAGTGCTGTCTGCTTCCCCCGCTGCTGGTCTTGCTAACTGCCTCTCTGCTCATCCTTTCCTAACGTTGCCTCTCAACCTTTAGCTAGCATCAGATCACCTGGAGGGTTTGTACAGGCACAGGTTGCCGGTCTCACTTCCGGAGTTTCCGATTCAGTAGGTCTGGGGCGGGGCCCGAGAAGGTGCATTTCTAGCTAGTCCTCTGGAGACGCTGCTGCTGGTGGTCTGGGGACCGCCCTGGAAGGAACGCTGCTGCCTAACCACTGCAGGGGAGGGATTGTTTGTGGTCATTGATTGACAAAAAATAGATCATTCTCTGTGATCCTGGAGTCCACCTACCAATCACTTTTTACTGCTAGCTGCTGAGTATTTAAAATGTTTCTAAAGATCTGTGAATCAACAAATCAGGCAAGTGCTGGCATTACCTTATAGGGCCAGATTTTCTGCTTTCATTCTCTTCTTTCTTTCTTTATCAAGCTTTAAATACAGTTTCCCCTTTGTGCTCCCACTCAACATTCCTGAACTTCCTGGTAAAGCCTCAGTCTTCCTCGATGCCCAGCTGTCAATCAGGAACAGGCTTGTCCTCTACCTCGTTTTTCTTCTTCCCAGGTCAGGACTGTGGCCGACAGGACGCGCTGACTTTCATAAGCACCGTGAGTGGACACGATTCTAATCAGTTCTCCTTACGGTCCCTTCTCAGAAACACCACTGCTCAGCGCTAGCCGGCTTTCTGTTCTGTTTTTGGTCTATTGTTTTTTTCCTAGATGGGTGACATGATACGATTCTTGCAGATGAGAATCCAGTTTATTCCTTCTTTTCGGTTAGTCCTTCTGAAAATTCTTTGTGTCTTTTCTGCAGGTAAAACATGCGGGAATCAGTCCCTTTCTATCATAGGGTCTCCCTGCTTGATTTTTTCCTTTTGTGTTCATTATTATTTTTTATAGTGGTAAAATTTATATAACATAAAGCTCATTCTTTTAATCTTGTGAAGTGTATAATTAAGTGGCATTAAGTACATTTACAAAATTGTGCTATCCGTTTCCAGAGTTATTTCATCATCCTGAACAGAAACTCCAAACCCGTTAAAAAATAACTTGCCGTTCTCCTCTCCCCGACCCTGGTAACCTCTATTCTACCTTCTGTCTCTATGAATCTGCCGATTCTAGGTACCTCACACAAATGTAATCCTACAGTATTTGTCCTTTTGTGTCAGGCTCAATTCACTTCATTTAGCATAATGTTTTTAAGGTTCATGCTTGCTTACTTTTATCATCTGTATTTCTTATTAGATATCTGCAGTGGAGCTTGCATTTTCTCTAGTGCCCTTTTCTAGAATGAAGCTCACCTTTTCATTTATGACCATCTTCCTTTTTAAAAAAAGACTGAGTCTATTTATCCTAAAAGTATCGGTTCCAGCCTCATTTTTGGTTGACATTTACTAGCAGGCGAACAGAATTTTGCGTGCTGATTATTCATCCTATGACTCATGTGCAGGGCATCACTGAAATCTCTGCTGTCATCTCGTTCCATAAGCAGCCACAGCAAGTAGAGTTTTCCAAAAATATTTTAGGAGTCTCTTAGAATTTCTCCAAGAGCTCTCTTTCTAGACCCTTCTAGAAGCAATCTTTAAAGCTGAAGGCCTTAGAAGGAGAGGGAGAGAAGTATCTGTTAGAAGTTGGTTTTTATTTGACCTTATCTGCTAGGTAACTGTCTCTTCAGCATTCTGTCATTAACATGGTTATTGTTTCTCCTCACATAATCAGTGAAGAAAATCAGTGGATGCTAGGATTGTAAAAAAGTTGCAAGGACAGGGGAATCTTTTAATCACCTTTAAATATATTTTGTTTCCTAAGCCTATTTCTTATATCTGACAAGGCAGCCGCGTATGATTCCCTGCCAAAGCGGGGAGGAAAACCAACAATCCTCTGATAGGTGGTTCGAGGGGGTGATAGCGTGGCTTTTGCTTATCTATGAGTTCAGGCTGCATATTGATTTATTAAAGTTGCAGAGAAGCTAACGTAGCCTCCAGGCAAAGTTAAGTGGTATCGCCAAACCACTAGGTCAAAGGAAACCCAATGACTGTGGATTCCTTTTCCGTCACTGGAAAGTCACACTGACTTGTAAACTGCTTGAAAATAGGCCTGTGCTCAACGGCTGCCCAGCTCTCTGTTGGAGGATATCAAGCATCCAACTAATCAAAAATGAGGATCTCATTAATATATACACACTGTGCACACATGATTTGAAAACATCTAGGTAGCCACTAATTCCTTTTTTCCTTCTTTTTAAAACATGCTATTTGTACTAATTAGTGAATTATGCTTTTTAAAAAGATATTATTTTCTTTCCTTTTATATATATAACAGATTCCATCCACTCAGAAAGAATGGAGACTATGTGTTGTTTTTACTGAATTTGCAATTTAATGGGCCAAGCTTGGCTTCATTTCCAAGTTCAAAGTTACTTAAGCAAAATGGGAAACATAAATAACATCATATATCTCTTTTGTAGGCAGATAAAATAGAAAGTACGCTTACAGAACGAACAGCTTTGCACATTCATTTTGCCTCAACTCGTGATACTACATTCCCCATCCATCATTAGGCGTTCAGGTAGTTATGTTTAAAAAATGGCTCACACTATCGAACTGAAGAATGGAGAAATGATTGTTAAGGATGGAGCTTTAACTCCTCTGCCCTTCTTGAAACTCTGTTTCTAATTAAGATCTTGAAGCATTTAATCCGTGTTGCTGCTGGCTGCTGAATTTTCCAGAATGGAACCTTAACAGCAACCTTAAACTCCTCGGCTCAAATGATCCCCCTGCCTCAGCCTCCCAAGTAGCTGGGACTACAGGTGCACGCCACCATGCCCAGCTAATCTTTTCTATTTTCAGTAGAGATGAGGTCTCACTCTTGCTCAGGCTGGTCTCGAACTCCTGGCCTCAAGCAATCCTCCCGCCTCAGCCTCTCAGAGTGCTAGGATTACAGGTGTGAGCCAATGCGCCTGGCCCAGAATGGAAGTTTTTAATCAATATTAAAAAATAAAGTTTTCTATTTTGAGTTCTTTATTCAGTCTCTAGTACCTTGAGTACCACAGATTCTTCAATTCAAATGTAGTCAAACAAATATTTGAAAGAAACTTTGTGAAGCCCTGCTTCCTATTTGAATATTAGTAAGCAAAATTCCTTCTTGCAAAATGTTAACAATTTGGCAAGGGTAAGGTGGAAATAAGGTGAATATACACACTCTATGATTAAGGCAAAGTGGAGAAGATAAATGTGAAGGGGTGGTACAAAGTGCTCTAAAAGGTTTAGCAGGACAGGAGATTAGGTGCCCTCACTGGGATAAGGAATAATTTTAGATAACAGCATTTGAGATAGATCTTGATACTCAGAGTTTAGTGTGCATCAGGATTACTTGGAAAATTTGTCAAAATACAGATTGCTAGGCCCCATACTCAGTATTTTGATTTAATAGGTCTGGGATGGGGCCTAAAATTTGTATTTTTAACAAGTCCCCAGGTGATTCTGATAATGTTTTTTCAGAGACAACACCTGGAGAACTACTGCTCTAGAGAGATTGAAGGAAGTGGATAGTGTTCAGCCCAGAGAAAGAGAATGAGCAAATTTGAGAGGCAAGAAACTGAAGGACACTTTAAACAATAATAATAAACAATGCACTTTTTTGAGTTATTTCAATTTTGCCAATAAGGAGATTAATTTTCAGAGGTTAAAGAACCTGCTTAGGGTCACAGAGCTAATGAGTATTTGAACCCATGGAGTCAACAACTCAGAGCCTTATGTCCAACTGCCATGATGGATAGTGGCAAACAGGACATCTTGAATGACACAGGCACTTTGTCAGGGAGTAATGGGAGCCAAGGCTTGGGGTGTAGGTTGAAGGTATATTTCTGAGGGCTTCAATGCCAGGCTAAGGAACTTTGTACTTTGGTTGTCAATAGAGATGTATTAAAAATTTTTGAGCCAGACGAATTGATTGAGTAGCAAGAGGGGGAAAAAGATGGAAACCCGGTTAGAAGCCTTTTATAAGATCCAAGTAAAAGGAAAGGAAGGAATAAGTTAGGACATTTGCAGTTGGAATGGGGTGCGAGGAATGGAGGTAAGAGCTGTTTTGTGGGTAGGCTGTAGTGATGATTCTCAATCTTTCCATGATTCAAAAGATTTGGTTTATAAAGCAAACTGAATTTAGCTAAACAAAGAGAAAGATGTTCCGTCTGAGATAATTATCTTTCCTATTATGACACAAATCGAGATGGTGACTAACAGTTCCTAATCATCAAGGGTTCAAAAATCCCAGCACTGTCCTGGTTTGGTAAGGATGAGCGCCGAACGGGAGCCAATGTGCAGATATTTAAAAATAGTTTGCTGTTTTCCATATCAGATCCCTGTTGTTATGCCCACATCCAAGGTCAATCCCGTGATCAACATTTTAAATTTAAGTCTCATCTACATTCATGTTTGAGGAGTTCTTCTGATGCCATCAAAGGCCAGTGCAACGTCTTAATAATCCTGAGACAATAAGTGTTTCCATACTGATATAAAAGAATTTCAGCCAGAATGAAGAAACCCATGTGGTTTTATGAATGAACATATAATTTCCACTAGGTATTTTAAAAATCGAATGTATCTTTCCTGTCTTTTTGGTTCTAAAACGTGAGGATTTTCCTACCTGATAATGTGTGTGGGGCCAATGAGTAGGAGTTGGACAAGACTCTCTAGGTTCAGGTTTGGGTGTTTTGGAGGAGGGTCGGAACAGGATGCTGCCGGGAGAGCCCACGCAGAGGCGGGGTGGAGAAGAGAGGCGTGCTGAGCTGGCTCCTTGATGCAGGGCCCTCGGCAGGATATTGCGCCAATCAGCCCTTAGAAAAACAGGGAGCACGGAAGCCTTTTGGAGTCCAGAAAAACTACACTGATATTTCCCTCCAATGTGAAATATTTTAACTTGACAAACTTCTAGAATGCAATTTTCGGATAAAATAGAACTTTTCTCTTGGTGATGTATAAGATCCACTTACACTTTTTGTCACTGCTCATATTCCGAAATGCTATGGAAAATATAGGGTCATGATTTCCTTTAGACATAACAGTAGCAGCCTACAATATGTGGCCATGAAACAGTCAAGCAACAGGCCTCCAGTAGCTGCGGCCGGAGGAAACACTGGGCAGGTGATCCAGCCTCTGTACAACAGGATCTAGTTTTCTCTCCGCAGCAGCACTGGGCCGGGAGTTGGTCATTCTCACACTGTCAAGAGCGGGGCCACCAGAGAGGGGAATCTTCATAGAAACAAGTATTTTGCAGAGGATGTGGGAAAGAGGAGCATCTCTCCCGCTGTGTCTGTATCTATGCCCGAGCAAATTAGGAGCAACAGTAGCTTGAGCTATAAATACAATTCATTATGTATATTTGGAAATTGAATTTTGAGCAATTACCATCAGAGATACTGAATACACACTACAAATTAGCATGCCAACCTTGCTAAAGGAAATAATAGCTCTGACACATATTAAGGGAAGAAGTGAAACTACACAAAACCAGCGGAATATCAGCAGATAACATGTAAACCAGGATGATAGGGGAAAAGGACACAAGTAAGATCACAGCAGGTATATTATTCTTAGCCATGTATGGCCAAATGAGTCCCGCTCTGTAATGAGGAAAAAATAGAAAGAATGCTGAAAAGGAATAACTCCAAACTGTTTATTACTTACAGTGAATATATATACATATGTAAGCATGCATATATTTGCTTAAATTAGCTGTTAAGGAAGCTCTATTTAATTTATTCCTCAGTGTGGGCTGAGTCATCAACAATTATACTTTTCACTTTCTTTACAGAATCCAGGACGAGCAGAATCTGTCAAGTGTTGCTAACTAGAACCAGGGGGCTCCAAGCAGCAATGGCAGCCACGCCCTTAGAGCCCAGCACGTAAAGACCAGGGTGAGCACCCCTGCGTGCCGCTGCCCCCAGCTGTAGGAGAGCTCTCAGTGAGAGTCCGCGCAGCCCCGGCAGCTGGCAACGCACAACGTGGGGGGACAAATGGGAACTTTTTGAGAACAAACCAATCAGTCAAGGTTAAACAGAGAGCCTGCAGCTGGGTAATGCTAGATGTTCTATCTTGTAATTAAAAGGGTTTTCTGCGTAGTTACCTGACATAGTTACCAAGCGGCTTGCATGAAATAACATGCAGCATTCTGCAGCGACTGTGCAATGATCTCACATCATTACCACGTAGTCAGAAGACAAAGGGAAATGCAGGGCGAAGCTTTTAACAGCAATTTGTAGCAAAGATGTTTGGAATAAGAACACATTGCTTGTTACCACTGGCTTTTGTGTTAATCATCTAATTGCAAATTGGCTTTCCTTAATGTCTGGATACCACTGAAATAATCCTATACTTTCTCTGCTCTGATATCCTATTATTCACATTTATATGGAACAAGCCTGCACATAGAGATTTTTTTTCTCTTTCCACAGGCATTCAATGGCTCCATTTTTTTCCTTTGTGTTTGGAGGCAGGGAAATAAGACTAGTGAACCATGGGGCTGTATTCTGAACCCATAGTTCAGAGATGGGGTATATAAAAATGGAAATGTTCTGAAAAGCAATATATACATCTTTACTCACACAAAAGCCTACCAAAGATTCCACATTCTGGAGAAGATATTTGCTGCCTTTGAATATTACTTTCCTGTTAGCATGATCTGTTCTGGCATTTTGACTCTCTCTACTCAAAGAGAGTCAGATTTAAAGCCACACTTTCCTTACTACATTTTAAAGGTGACTGTCACCTTCTGTTAATGGAAAGGGACACTAACCACTGGTTGTGTGGCACTTGTTAGTGTACAAGACCAAGAGAACCGTCTGCATAGTGGTCCCTGGCCCCTAGGTGTGCACCAGCGAAGACGCTCCCACGGGACATACTGTGTCATCCCCCACATGGGGGGCTTACGTGCACCAGGGTGAAGTAACGTGACGTAAACTTCCCTCTAGTCCAAAATCTGCTCATTATAGAAAATCATGTACCCAGTGATGAAAGGGACAGAGAAGAAAACAGAAATTACCCTTTCCCCCACCCTGGAAACCAATGGAAATGCTTTGCAATTTTTTAATCTTCCCTTTTCAAGATTTATTATTTCTCTTTTTCTGAATACATTATTTCATTATCTGAAATGAATGTATATGTTCATCAGTCAGGAAATGTTCTGAGCCTATAAGGACTAATTTTTAAAAAGTCAAATTTCAGGTCAATGTGGTATACAGATGATAGAGGATCCTTTTATGAACTATTGGAAAAGAAAATGCAGAATTGGTGACCTAGCCCAACATAGGACCAGGATATAGCTCTGATTTTTATGTTTATTTTTTCAGTCTAGTTGAAGTACCATGTTCACCTCCATTTTGGATCTATTCCCAGATTTTGTTTTGCATAGCTCTGGGGTATACACTTCAACTAATTATCTTAATGAATTTATCATGTCTTCTAGTATATTTAATTCAAAATTTATCTTTATGAAAAACAAATTTGTCTTATGAAATGTAACCTTAAGGGAAGAAACAGAGCACTCCCAAATAATGAATCAGCAGACGAAAGAAAGGAAAAGGTGCGATTGCAACTTGAGTTTGCAACCTTAACTGCTTAGTTAAAATCCCTTCACTTTCTGAACCACAGAGAAGGATCTATGTTTGTCATGTTAAAATCACAGCTGAACGTAGCCCCCACTAAATAGTTTCATTTCTAGCAACTAAGCAAATTCAGTGTCTCTAAACCAAAGGTTTTCCTCTTTCCTCCTTATAGTGGGCCGAACTCGTCATCATGTTGTAATTCAAAGGCTTTCTAAAAATTAACCTATTGAATGAATAGGTAATAAACCTCTTTGGCTCTGATTGAAAATTTGAAAACTGAAATGAAAATGTTGAAGGCAGGAAACATGGTTTTGTTGATAAAGTTACGTGAGATGAATGAATGAATTAAATGTTTAGCCTGTATAATTTTTCCCATTTAGGTTTTCCAGCCTTTCAGGTGACTTTCACAAATAGTTGTTATTCTGGAATTACACAAGTTAATCTGGCTGCAAAACTGGTTTCCCTAAGATACCCTTAAATCAAGGGTCTTAGCTTAAGCCTAAGGCAAGTTCACCCAGCATTAAGGTACATAGAAACAGGTCTGAAAAATTTGCAGAAGAATATGTTGTATTCATGAGTCTCCTGAGCAAAATTTTATTCTTGGAAAGAAGGAGTTGGACCAACAGTAGAGAAAAGGGATGGCATTGTAGGTGCCCCTCAAATTAATCCTAATACTCAGAATAATCCCTGGTACACACATGTAATGGTTTCAGTAGCTTTGCCAGAACCGGGACTAGCAGCTTCCGTGGGTGATGGCCGTGACTCAGAGTGCTACACAAGGGCATCGTACCTTTAGTGGACCCCAGTGGTGGCTGCTGCCTTTGCTGTCCACAGTGGAGGGAAATATCACCTTGTAACAGGAGGAGGAGAGGAACACCAGCCAGGGTCACCAAGAAGACTGGTCGGGGGCACACAGGGCAGCAGTTCTAAAGAATCCCCCTATTTCTTGGGAGGAATCGAAGTTGATTGAGACAGAATCAGGAAATACTGTTTTGTGATAATTGTTTTGACAATATATTTATTTTCTGGCTGCAGTGACCTAGGAAACATGGATTTTCCCCCAGTTTGGAGTTTGTGCTAAAATAAAGAAGAGACAAAGTGGGTGGGAAGAGCATCTGAGTCATGGAAATGTGATCATATACGCATTTTAGACAATATTTATTGTTCCGATTTTTATTTAAGTGAATTGGTTGTATCTTACTGATCTGCATGGTCTAGTTGGGGGCAGAAAATGTCACATCTGAATGCCTGTTAGCTGATAAAATGTGCTTTGTTAAAACGTTATGTTCTGAGGGTTAGAACACTGTTAAATGCCGTGGAAGGTTCACATTTCAGGGATGGAAGCAGGTAAGTGTGGCAAGTTCCCACCTCTGCTGAATGTGTTTTTATAACCAGGATCATGGAGTTATGCATTTGTCTTGATTACTGGCTAAATGGCTACTGGTAATTTTTGAGGGTTGTTGTAAGAATGTCTTTCGGGCGTCCATTGAGAAGGCTGACTAAGTGCTAGTTCTTCATAAGCAAGAGCTAAGATGGGGGTTCAGGGCCAGGTAGGTGGTAGAAGAGGTCGAAAGGACAGCGCTGTAGTTTAGGAATTAAGGCTTATCGGGAGATTATGCTAGACTAAGGGCCTTGAGGCCGGGGGCTTTATTAGTTTTGCTTACTGCTGTAGCCCCTAGAACAGGGCGCCCATTGAGTACGTGCTGGTGCAGCAGCGAGCGCACACGCAGTGGGGACGGCTCGGGGAGCCTGGGCAGAAGGGGAACCAACCTAAAGCAGATTGGATGAGCACACCTTAGCTTCAAACTAGAAAAGTCCAAGCCATCTTCCCCAGGGAGCAAGGAAGATCCTTCTGGTCCAGGGTTAGCTGAACAGAAATATTTAAATCAAGGGCCACTGAGAAAAACTGATCACCCAGTTGGACTCTTCATCAGCTATTTATGTCTGTTGCTGAGTAACAAAGTTGCCAGAAAACACAGCAATTTATTTTAGAATCCAGGAGCAGCTTAACTGGGTGGTTCACGCACAGGGTCTCTTAGGAGGGTCTCCTGTTGGCTGGGGCTGCACTCCCGTCAGGGCTTGACTGGAGTTAGAGGGTCTGCTTGCATCTCACTCACGTGCTTGTTGATGGTGAGAGGGAAAACGCCCATCTGTTACCTGGCGCATCAGCCACCCGAGACCCCCACCCCTCGGACCACCCCACCTTAATAAAAGTGGGAAAAATCAGGTAGACGGGGCTCAGAGTTTGGTGGCGAGACCCCTCTGAGCCCGCCGGCGAATATACCTTGATTCTTCGACTCTCCGTGTGCCGCCCGCTCGGTTTGTCCTCGGGACCACCCGCTGTAACACCTGCTGGAACCGCGGGGCTCAGTCTCCCACTGGACGTTGGTAGCCTGGCACTGGCGGCTGAGGGAGAGAGAGAACCTAAATGGAAGCCACAGTCTTCTATCATTTAACCCCAGAGGCGACACACATCACTTGTGTATTCTATGTCACACAAGTCAGCCCCGGAGAGTGCTACTCCAGTGTGCGACTGGCAGGAGGTGGTCTCCTTGGGGCCCCTCTTGCAGGCTGGCTGCAGCAATAGCTGTAGGCACTGTCCCAAAACAGTACGTCCCCCAACAGGGGAAAAAGTGGCCTAATCCCAACCCCCAGGGAGTTTATAGTCTATGTTGGGCTACAGAAATATTTGAATAATGATAAAAAAAATTAAAAAGTACGCTGTTAAAAAATTCAAAATATAACCCAAACATCTCTCCCATAGATTTCTGCTACACTATTTGAAATGGACCACAGACTGCTCTGAAGCCCATCGAATTTGGGGGCCAAGGTCAGACATTCATTTCCAGTCTAGTATCTCGGGACTAGTCTTATCTGTCCGGACTTTCAGGAGGAGCAGAAAGGTGTCATCTTTTCAATGCAGCTTTTATTAGTTAATTTTCTGGGCAGGATTGAGGGTAAATCCTTTTGGTTTGCCCCAAACTCTTCCATTCTGGCTTGCATAACCTCTTTTCTCTTCACTGTAGAGGCTTGCTCAAACCTCTAGCACAGTCTTTAAAAAAAAAATAGCTGTATTTCCATTTAGAGAGTGGCACATCCACTGCAGTCTCATAGCTCATGCAAATAATTCAAAAGTCATATGACAAGCGAGGACGAGCACCTGTGTCCTGGCGCAGCTGGAGAGGTGTCTGTGTTGACGTGGGCAGGGCTTTTCCATGGGCTGAACACAGCAGACTGTCCCCTGCGGAGTGTGTTTCCGTCTTCTCAGGGCTTGGAGAGGTGTTGCTCTTGGGGCTGCATTCCACAGGGGGAAGAGATCTGCAAAATACACAGTTCCCCAATGCTTTCATAGGATCCACATTTGAGTGCACCGAGGGGCTCAGTCCAGTATTCAGTTTGGGCAGCTTCCCCTGCCTGGATGAGGCTGGCCGAGCAGCTCCCATCATCTCTCCCCACAGCCGACCTGGCTACACCACAAGGAGTTAAGCTTTCTCTGCGCACAGAGAAGCAATAGCGGAGCAAGGGAAGCTCTAATTGCTTCTCTAGAACCGGCAGGGGGATCATAGATGCAATGACCTAATAGTTTTTTTCCACAGCTATTATTCCGATCACATGAGAGCTATTGGTAGTCCTTATAATCTGAATTTTCCAAACCCTGGCAATTGTCATGGTTTGGGTTGAATTAACCTTTAAGCCATTTTGTTCCTTATATCTTTGAAGCCACTGACAATAAAAGTGCAAGTTGCTAAACTTCAGCTGTTTTATAAAACCACATGGTAGCTAATAATTACAGCGGTCTTTTCCATTGCTTAGATAAGCTCTGCTGGTACGGATTAATAAACTTGATCTCAGCATTCAGATGAGGGAGTGGTTTTATTAAACCACTGAGTTTGACTCTGGTGACATAATTCTTTACAATAGAGTCAATGTAGGAAAATCTGTTTCTCATTTAAAGGGATAATGAAGTCGAAGTCACTTATCAACATTATACTCTGATCTAAATTCCAATTTACTTAATATGTATTCTTTGATGAATCTTATCATAAGGACATTGTCCAAATTATAAACTGTAGTTACAGAAGTCATTTCTGCCTACTCTGTGGGTGCTATGAAAGTCATGATTTATGGGACTGTTTTTATTTGGGTCCCTGATGAGACAGTAAATGATGCCCCCATTTAACAATGGGAAAGAAAACAAATAAGTCTTTTTGGTGACCATATTCTTCTACTTCTCTGTTCTTTGTCTCTGACAATTCATACCCTAAGATTTTTCTTATTGGCATGAGGTAGGAATGCTTGTCAAAAACCAGTCTTCTTAGAATAATCCCGTTTCCAAGAAAATTACAGAAAGATTGTTCTGCCTTTAACAGAATTTACTTAATCCTTGCACAGAATACTCTAAGAACTCTAGCCAGAGCGTGACAAAAAAGGGGTGTGCATTTAGGAGCATGGCTGCAAAATGTCCCCAACAGAGGATATCTTGTCCCATGGACATGTATCTCCTCTACTGCCACCATGGCTTTAAAAAAATGTGTCACTTGGTTGCGATCAATGTCCTCACAAAGGTCACTTTATATTCATCTGCTAACATTTAATAAGCACTTGTTGAATTTCTACTTTGTGCAAGGCCCAGAGGAGGTGCACTTAATAACAGATGTGTCACGTAGTTATTAAGAGCATGGATTTTGGCCGGGCGCGGTGGCTCACGCCTGTAATCCTAGCACTCTGGGAGGCCGAGGCGGGTGGATCGCTCAAGGTCAGGAGTTCGAGACCAGCCTGAGCAAGAGTGAGACCCCGTCTCTACTAAAAATAGAGAGAAATTATATGGACAACTAAAAATATATATATAGAAAAATTAGCCCGGGCATAGTGGCGCATGCCTGTAGTCCCAGCTACTCGGGAGGCTGAGGCAGGAGGATCACTTGAGCCCAGGAGTTTGAGGTTGCTGTGAGCTAGGCTGACACCATGGCACTCACTCTAGCCTGGGCAACAAAGTGAGACTCTGTCTCAAAAAAAAAAAAAAAAAAAAAGAGCATGGATTTTGGACACCGTATGAGTTAGGTTCCTGTGTCTGACATGCTAATTGTGTAGTGTTGGGCAAGTTTAGTGTCCAGTGACTTCTCTGTGCCTTGGTTTCTTCAACTTTAAAATGGGAATAATAAATGTATTAATATCTCTTAGAGTTCAAGTGATGATTAATTAACATATGTACTACATTTAGAGCAGTGCCCAACTTATAGTAATGCTATAGATTTTAGTTATCATTGGTATTATTTTATTAAAAATAAACATAGTCTCAATTGACTATTTCCATCTAAATCTTTCTCTATCCACTCTTTGCATAGCCTCCCTCACAGTTACTTCTTGTTAAATTTAAAGTAAATTTTCATGAGAGCTTCAGGAATTACAGCACTTTGCAATCTGAGACCCTTGTTTTATAGATGAAAACCAGCCCTGGAAAGGAGATATGAGTGCCTCAAAGTAAAAAACTTGGTTACAGTGCCAGAATTAATACCCTGTTATGCCTCCTATACTTTAATTGTGGCTTCAAGGTCCGTGTGGCATAGTTTTGGGGCCTCTCAGTCGTAGGCCAGAGGACCTGAGGCTCATTCTCCTCCTGCCACCATTGTCCTGTCAACAAATCAGCATCCATCCCTTCTCCACCAAAGCCAGAGACTGTGACCTTGAATCTCCATTAGAAAAGAGTTCTGGCCACTTTCCCAGCCCCCAGCATTCTTATAGCAGGCATTTAATACAAGAGCAAAGAAAATGTGAGTGTTTCTGCTCTTTTCTATGAATCAGTCATTGCATTGGTGATAGAAACCAATCCAAATTAACATACCCAAAAAAGGTTTATTAGAACTGAAAGAAGCCCAGTTGCGGTGGCTCACGCCTGTAATCCTAGCACTCTGGGAGGCTGAGGAGGGAGGATCGATGGAGCTCAGGAGTTCAAGACCAGCCTGAGCAGGAGTGAGACCGCCTCTCTACTACAAATAGGAAACATTAGCCAGGTATGGTGGCATGCACCTGTAGTCCCAGCTACTCAGGAGGCTGAGACAGGAGGATCACTTGACCCCAGGCGTTTGAGGTTGCTGTGAGCGAGGCTGATGCCATGGCACTCTAGCCCAGGCAACAGAGCAAGACTCTATCTCAGAAAATAAAAAAAAAAAAAAAATAAAGAACTGAAAGAAGACACAAGCAACAAGCCTTGAGAAGTTTTCAGAAGATTAGAACTAGGAGTTCAGGATTGATTGATTGTGTCAGGATTCTCTTTGTCTCATGTCTGCTAGAGAAGCAGAGTGTTGGCTTAATTCTCCCAGCCCAGCGTTCCCCATGTGCTAGGGACTTGACCACCAGCAGCGCCAGACTCACACTCCTATAGGTTTCTAATTACTTGACACAAGAGGCCTGGCTGGGACTCTGTGCCCATCACTGTCAAGGGGAGGGGTCAGGTATGATTGACCCAGGCAGTCCCTGGGGCTTTGGGTGGGTGTGGGGTCTATTTTGAGTGGAAGAAGAAAAGCGGACAGGGAAGAGGAAACATACATTCAGATTTGCTTCCTCTGAGTGAGTGGCAATTCATGGCTCTGCAGACTCGTGATACACAGGGGTGTAGAATCTAGAACTCAAATTAATTTGCTTACAAACTGAACACGTGCTACTGTGAATATTCTAAATACTTTCTGTGCTTTTTTGCACACATCCTGGATTCTGAGATTTCCTTCCTATTAGATATTTTGAAATTTTGTGGGCAGTAAAGCAAAGGGGGGGATAAAATTACCAACCATCCTTTTCCATGACCAAAATTTTTTTTGACATCTATCAGTCTTGGATTTAAGAGACCAACACAGCCCTCATACAGCAACTTGCTCAATATTTATCATTGCTTATCATGTTGTAAGAGCTCATATTTAGGCATACACGGGGCAGATGTTTGTAGGCCATTTTACAAATGAGAAAACCAAGTATCTCACTTGCCCTTGGTTGTGTATTTAATAAGTAATAGAACGTGCACTAGAACTGGATCCTTTTGTCTTCTTGTCAAAGATTCTTTCTACATGTTTTGCTAAATCGAGGCAAGCAAGGGCAGTTATTGTTTTTTAGTTCACAGGCAACAAAGGCATCGAATCCAGTGTGCTGGGAACCTGGCTCAGTGTACACATCAATACATATTGTTGAATGAATGAAGGCACCTTTGCTAATGTCACAGAGTAAAGCCTTAACAAGGTGGGAAATAGAAATGAAGATCTGTGCAACAATTAGGCCCCACTAAAGTTCCTTGACACGTGTCTACCAGGGCTGGCATTTTTCTTGAGTACTGGCTGAGAAGAGCTTTTCCTTGTTTTCTTTCCTGATTCAGATTGCCAGATCCTTGTGTTTGATTTTAAATTGGTTATGACAGCACATCCTGTTTACTTGGATTAATTCACAATTATTCTTTTTGTCTTCTGTTTTATAACACAAGGGTTACTTTTTTATACCTGACCGGATGCTAAACATGTCTTTTGTGTGTTTGAGTTTGTTTAGCTCTTGCAAATATGTTTCGTAACTGTATTTAACAATCCAATCAATTCATAGGATTAGCGGTGTGAGGTGGTGAGTAGAGTGAAATTCTACAAGCTCTTTTGCCTGGCTATTAATGAAGTGATTCATTCTATATTAAGTATTACTCAAAGCAGTTCTTAAAGGGGCCCAAATCACTAATTAGATCAATCACAATGTTCTCACTGAGTTTTTATTTCCAAAATCAGAGTTTGATGCAGTGAATAAGGACTTGAGCATACTCTTTTGCAAAGGACCTATTTCTGTTTCAAAACTGGGAAACCACTGACCAAATCCCAGAGAAATTAGAGCATAGAATTTATACTCCATATTATCAGTGAAATCAGTTTTTAAAAATGACACCCCACCACCCAATTGCCAACAATAGAAGTATTTCATAATTGTTAGCAAGCAATCGTTTCCAACTTGGATGAGAGATGAGATTCAATCTGTAGTTTTCCCTTGGAAGTCTCAAACTCTTTGCAAAGAAATAAATTTACTTTTCATAGGAGTGAGTGGCTGGCCCAATCTGTAAGTGTTGGAAAATTCCTATGTGCCATCTTGTGGAGCTGACCAAAAAATTTAATCTATGACTGCTTGTGTGGGTGACGGAATGTGCCACCTCACACGTTACGTAAGTATACATACGAACACTGGGCTGTATAAATGCTTGCCTTGAACCTAAAAGGAAAAAGGAAAGTTAGCTCTACACTTAAGGTCTTATTCTTAGGTTCTCATGCATTATTTTCTTCCAACATAAATACATTCACATCTCTTGGTCATCTTTTTGTTTTGAAGAATTCCTCCCTAAAATTTTAGTGTAGTATCAGTAGTCTTCTCAAAGCATGTGCCATGTTTGGGGTAGCTTGTAGGTTGTTGTTTGCATTATTCTTACATTCCTTTGTATTTTTAGTTTGCATTTCTGTTTTGTTCTTTTTAGTCTTCTTGACATGTATCTTTTCCATAATTCCCATATATTCTTTAGTGCTCTCTGTCCATTCTTTACATTCTTCTCCCTTCCATCTCTAAAGAGATCCCTTTGGATGACAAGTGGTGAAAGAGGGAGTTGCTTACACCCATTGGCACTGTTTGGTTGGCTTTTAATATTCAGAGTCTTGGTGTTTTGGGTAGCCATTCTGTTAATACCCCTATGTGTAGAGAAAACTCAGTTTCAGATGATCCGCAAAACAATTCAAGCTCTATAACCTATGTCATTGCCGTGAGACTTCTAAGAATCCATTACATTTTTCATGAGCCTAGATTTTTCTATAGAAAAAGAAAAGGTTGCCCTCTTGTAGAACAGGAAGGAGAGCAGGAGTGACTCCATGACAAGCTGAACCTCCTGGAATAGGCCTAAATTTCGGTTTCCCTGACGCGGGTCCTCCCCTTCCGCTAAATGCCACTGATAACAACTAAAAGGTCCTGGGACTTGGAACCAACCAATCAGGAGCCAACACGATCAGCAACTCTTGAAGGAGCAAATGAACTAAGGGAGGGAGGGTGATGGTGTGCCCAGTGTATGTAATCTGAAAAGTATAAAAGCTTAGTTTTTACCCCAGGGCGGGGTCCTGGTTGGTGGAGAGGCCACTGCGTTGGTGCTCTGGGACTTGGACCCTAGCTCGAGCTAGCCAATAAACTCCTTTGCCTTTTGCAGCCTCAGTGACTCTGCCTCTCTGTTCCTGGGGCCGAGGGGAACTGGTTCTAACACTCTGGTCTTTGTTATCAAGCCCCAGAGCTAAACTATAGTGAATTGCTTAGAAGTGGAAGATCCTAGTGATTGCCTGACTCGGGGGCCCGAATAGATCATGTGCCTATTTGACTGTAAGCCACTCTGGATCTTAAACAACTCCAGGTGTGGACATTTTGTCTGTGATCAAGACATTCTCCTGAAAGCTTATCTAAAATTGCTTGTCGACCTTTAAGTTCTATTCTTTTTGTCTGTCTTGGGTAAATTCTTCCACAAATTTGTTATTAAATTAAAGCTACTATTATTTTATTCATTTCAAACAATGAGCCTCACCTGTGTTTTTTGCCTCTTTCAGGTCTCCAAGAACACTGGGAATTTACCTAGCCCAGAGACTGGGGAGCAAGGGAGAGTGAAGAGCCTGGCTTTCCTACCCACTTAAGGAGAGAAACGGAGCCTGATCAGTTCCCATCGCCTCTGGCTGTCACATGATGGCACCCTTGAAGACGAACCTCAAGACAGGTGGTGCTTTGCATGGCTGTGATGGCTCTGTGGTTCTAGACTGATCTAGACTCTGCCTAGGACAAAGGGGTCCGTAGAGGGAGTTGCAATACCTCTCTCAACACTGAGCTTGCTTGGCTCTTTCCCATACAGCCACGTCTCAGCGCACTAGCAGGCCGGGGTTTGCTGGTCTGGTCTGGTCCGATGTGCATCCACTTACAGACCCACACCACCTCCCTGCTCTCCCTCCGACTTCCCTCATCTGGAGAAAACTTGCCACACCGGTTTCCAGGGTACTCACAGCTGTTCTTCTTTTGTCTGGGGGAGGATCATTGTCCCCAGGGCACAGTCTTCAGTGCTAATAAAGGTGATTTTAAGGCCTGGCTCATTGGCTCACTTTGGGAGGCTGAGGTGTGAGGATCTCTTCTACAAAATAATATAAAAATTAGCTAGGCGTGGTGGCACACGCCTATAGTCCCCGCTACTGGGCAGGCAGATCGCATGAGCACAGGAGTTTGAGGTTGCAGTGAGCTGCGATCATGCCACTTTGGAAAGAGCACTACTAATAGTTATACCAAGACTCTAGTCACAAACAAGAGAAACTAGGACATTTGGTCATTTTCAACTTTTTTTGTTAGAGAGAAAAAAGAAACAGAAATTTAATCTGTGGTGGGCTTTCTACTACAAAGAGCAAGAATCTACTAACTTTTAAACTTCAAAAGAAAAATCAGTTTGATTTCAAACAAAAGCGCATGTTACACTAATCACATGAAGTCTCATAACCAAGTCTTTTTCATTTAAATAATCAGCATTTATTGAGTATTAACGGGGGTGTGCGAGTGAATAGACGCAGTCCCTGTCTGCTGTTCTGAATAAAGCATCTCAGCTTCTGCATGTGCTGTTTCCCCTCCTGCTGGAGTTACTTATACTGAATGATACTGAGACTGAAGTTATGTTTAAAGTCATGGAATGAGCATTGGTGAATTCCTTCTTTATTATTATTTAAAATTTCCTTTTATACAAACAACAATTGAATTAAACTGTTTGGATTGGGGATATGCCAAAATTTTATTCTCCTTAAAATTGGAGAACGTGATGACTCAGAAAAATGTGCATCCTGGCTGAGCACAGAAAGCAGTGGTTGGCTGCTGTAGCTGTATTCAGTGTCAATCTTGCTGAGCCCTCCAGCTCGGGAGACGAAACTCTCTCAGTTATGTGGGAGGATGAGCTGGAGGCTCACACCGTGCCTCAGGCTGGCGTGGAATAACTGTGGGCAGTCACCCTGTTCACCTGGTATAATTAGATTCAACAGTATTAAAATGACTGGATTCGTAACCATCGCTCTTGGGAACATTGATAAATGGTGGAGGCCATTTTGTTTGCATTCCACAAAGGATGATCTTTCTGTAAAACTTGCTGTGCAGGGGAGATTTTGGGGCTCTCTTCCAAGATGACTCAGCTCTTGTCTGGCTGTTCTACGAACTGGTTACTTGGAAAACAATGTAAATAACAATTGCAACGGTAAGTTACAAGTAGAGACCATGCCAAACGTCTAGCATGCAGAAAAGCCCTGCCTATTACGGAGGCATCTGGTCAGCCGCGGTTGCTGCAGAAGCAGACGTGGCAGGTCTCCTCGCAGTGTGCACGTACAGGGGCATGTCGTGCTCACAGGCGCAGGGGACGCAGCGCGTCGCCTTGACCGCAGGCACGGACCGTAACCCGAGCTCTGTCAAGTATCTGGAGAGAGCGGAGTAAGAGTAGTGTAAATTTATCTTTGCTTCTGAAAAAGAAAATAAAACCCTCAAAGTTCCCCAAATTCCAGAATTTACTGTGTGATTGAATAGCTAATTACATGCCGCCTTATATTTTCTGTAATTTGTTTCCCAGGTGCTAGTCCCAGCTCCCCACACAGACTGTCGAGGGCACAGTCACACACGAAGCGGGGACGCGTGCGGAGCTGGGGTTGGAAGTCCTGCACCGCCAGCCCCCAGCAGCGCCACTGTCTGTCCCTCCCTCCCGGTAGGACACTGTGCTCTAGGCCTGCGCAGCGCCGCCTTCCCCACTGGGCCGATCTGTCAGCATTCCCGCCCCTGCTCACTCTGTGTGACCCCTGGCCAGCTCCCTCCCCGTCTTCGGGTTCCGCCCCTGCGTGGAGCTGCAAGCAGCGGGGTGGTCGTGCGGAATACACACGTGGTGTTGACACGGCGACGCAGCGCCCAGCACGATAGCAGTTGTCACAAATGCTCCTCTTGGGTGCTCCTTTCCCGTAACCCTCAGTCACATTTCCGCTAGACTTGCGCTCACCGGGCCTTCCTTTGGCCCAGTCTCACAAAATTCCATCCATAAATGAGAATGAGGTGCTTTAGAAACGAGCTAGGCTGGACATTTTTCAGGAGTGTTCGGCATGGCCCCAGGTTCCCCTGGGACCCCCTGAGGAAGGCTGCAGTGTGGCCCTGGGGCTCCTTGGGCTAGAGAAATGCTGCTTTTATCAGTTTCAAATACCGAGATCTGTGTAAGACTTCATTCGGCAATGCGGGGCGTGCTCTGTTCCTTCCCCCACCCCTCCACAAACCTAAACGAGTGAGATGCTGCTTTGACCAAGGCTTCATTTCAGGGACGAGGGAACTCAGACCCGGAAAAGTCCCAGATTCAAGTCTTTGCTTTCCTCCTCCCACCCTCCGAGCCTTGGACTCTTTTCCTTCTTGGAGGGGGTCCTTTAGGTGTTTTTATTTATTTATTTATTTATTTCCACTCCGCTCCCTTCCTCTCCCTTTAGATGTTTTTCATGCCACTTGACTAGACTCCACATTGGACTGTACTCTTGTGAGCTTTATTCAGTAAAGATTATTACATTTAAACTCCCCCCACAGTTTCACAACTGTTTAGCGTTAAAACCCCTTCTGTGAGTGCTGACATAATTCTTTCTAAGATATTGATGATTGCCAAGACTCTAATGTATTTAGATTTCAAAAAGTCAACAAATCTTTAAACATATTTTAAGAGAATTACTCAAAAAACACATAAATATGTGCTACTAAACATTCAAACAGTGTAGACATGTATAGAGTAAAAAGCAAAAGACCTTCTTCACCCATCAGCCTTCCCCTAATTAATGAACTAATCCTCCACTTCACTGTTCAAATTTTAATGTATAGCTTTCCAGATATTATTCTATGTATCTACCCACATTCACATATAGTTTTAGTTTTCTCTGTGTAAATAAAACCAAACTCCATATTATTTTGTGACTTGATGTTTTTCTTCTAAAAACATCATAGAGCTTTTTCCAAGTAAGTCCAATGTTGTGCTTTTAAAAGTCTTCACAGTATTTCCTGGCGTGAATGTCACTAAAAATGAGCAAATAGATGATTTTCTCTTTTTTTTTTCCATTACAAATACCCCTGCAATAAACATTGTTGCATATATTCATGTACACATTTGAAAGTATATCTCTAGAAAAAATACCTGGAGAATTTCACAGTCAATTAAAAACCTTGATAGATACAGACAATCTGCCATCCAAATTTCCATATTCATTTGTACTCCCGCCAGTACTCTCAACCAATACAGAGTATTTAAACTTGGATATTTTTCTCTTTCATTGTATTTTAAATTTTATCCTTTTAATTTTCTAGTCAGAGAGATTAAAGTGATTTATTGTTTTATTACCTAAGTCTTTGTTTATTGATGGGGCTGAATGTTTTTGTTTATGTTATTTCCATTTGTATTTTGTTCAGTAACTTATTTGTTTATAACTTTGCACATTTTTCTATTGGGTTGGTTGTTTTTTTTTCTTATTGATTTATAGCTTTTTTATATATTTTGGACACTAAATCCTTTTTATATATATTCTACATATATTTTAATCCTTTGTTATATACATTAGACATATTTTTCCTTCATTTATTTTTTAACTTTAAACTTTGTTTATAGTCCATTTGTTACATAAGGTTCACGTGTCCATATAGCTGCATCTGTCAATCTTTTGCTTTGTGGCTTCTGGCAGCCCTGTGAACACTTCCTGCCTAATCCAAACACTTTCCCTCCATCATTCTTGCCTGAGCCACTATTCGCTCTCACAGGGGCCACTGCAATGGCCTCCTGACCCATCCGCCGGCTTCCACTCGTGCTTCTCCACAATTTGTTCTCCGTACCGTCCCTATTTAAAAATGCTGATGAGCTGTTACTCTTCCACTTAAATTTTTTTAATTGATTCACATTTTGTTTAGAATGAAATCCAAACTTCTTACTCTAGTTTACAAAACCCTAAGTGATCTGACCTACCTCTCAGACTTCACCTTAGCTAGGTACAATGCTTCCGCTACATAAGCATTGAAGTTGCTCAGTCAAGCTAGATTTGGTCTTAACTTATGGCCTTTGTACTAGTTTCTGTGAATAGAAAGTGTCCCTTCCAGCTCTTTGAATGACTTGCTCCTTCTTGCCATTCAAATGTCAATTTATATTTAATGTCCTCAGAGAAGATTTTCTTCCAAAAATAGCCAAGGACACTCTTGGTCAGCACACCCAACTTTAATTCTCACGACAACACACCTATCACTGTTTGATCCTCTTCTTCTTGCTTGGTTGTTGGTTGAATGATCAGTCTACTTGTTAGATACATACCTAGTCATCTACCTGTCCTTCCATCTAGTTATCTTTCTATCCCCCTACCTATGTACCCACCCATCCATCCCTCTCCTCTCGGACCTTGTGCCTAATATTTAGAAAATATATTTATTGCCATTTAAGTATGGTTTGAGGAAGTAGTAGAGGTACATATATATGATTAATTGTAAGATGGCCATACAATTTATCATCTAAAACACTTTTGGGAGTAAAAGGAATTACAATTATACTGGGACAAGAGGTATAACCTGGGATGATCTCAGGCATGTGGTTATCCAATGGACTAGCAGAAATTCCTTTATTTAAATTATAGATACTTTGTCACATTTTAATATCTGTTATGCTTTATATTTCTTTATTTATTCTTTATTTAATAAGGCTACTGACTACTCTAATAATTTCATTCTCCCTGATGAATTTTACATTAATTTTATTAAATTCATATATCTCTATGTTAGACTTTTCCTTGGAATTCCTTCTACACTTGGAGAAGAAACAATATTATTCAGGAATATAATATATGACATTTGGTCAGAAATGACATTATAAAGAAACATATCTCTCCATTTTATTTTTTAAAAATATCTCTTAGAACATTTAATCTGTTCTTCATATGGGTCAACATAATTTGTAAACTCTTTTCTAAATTATTTTATATTTTGTCACATTGATATAAATGGGATCATTTCCCCCACCTTAATTTTCTTACCTATTATTGCTGGTCTACAGGAAAGCTCTTGCTATTTGCTTATTTCTTTTATAACCCTTAGTGCCCAACTTCAGGAATTTTTTTCTTTCATTCCCTGTTATTTATGTAGGAAATATATTGTGCTGACTGTGGAAGACTGAATTTTCCAAAGACGGCTGCCATGGCATCTCCCATCCCACATGCTCTTCCGAATGTGACCTTGGCAGTTTTCTACCAAGGGTCTCCTTACATCAAATCTGGACTTAAGAGAATGCAGCAGCAGGGAGGCTGTGTGACATCCATCTGAGGCCATTCAGCTCCTGCCTAGTTCCCAGGAATACTACCTCTCCAGATGCTTCCTTTTGGGGTGCTCCTCAGAATGCAGGTACCATATTGGGAAGGGTCCAAGCCACATGGAGAGGCCACATGTAGGTGCTCTGGTTTATAGTTTAAAATGCCCAGCTGAGCATTCTAGTCATCCTTGCTCAGGCATCAAACATGTGAGCAAAGAGACTCCAGATGATTTCAAGCCTAGTCGCTTTTGTTCTCCCAGCCATTCTTCCTAGCTGAGGCCCCAGACATTAAGGAGCAGAAATAGGCCATCCCCACCGTGTTCTACCCAAATTCCTGATGCTCTGAATCTGTGAGCACTAAGTCTGGGGTTGTTTGTTACACAGCAATAAGTAAACAGAACACCCATGAATCCGTGACTAAAACAAAAATCATGATACCTCTGCCATTGGTCAGGATTAAGATCTTCATCATATCGATTAAGCTTTCTTGGGCTCACGTCTCCTTATCTCTAAAGGGAGGACAGTGTTATTTGACCTTCCAAAATCACAGAGAATTTGTAAGAATCAAGTGAGAAAATACTTTGTGAAAATGGATGTGAAATAAATACGAAGAGCTGCATAAACATAAGTACAAAGACTACCTTTTGAGTCAATTATATGTATTTTTTCTAAATCAAATAGGCTTACTAATTCCCCTGGGCAGAGCTGGCCTCACACTCCAGGCAAGGTGATCCTGGACCCATGGAACATGAACTGTATCTCTGAACTGTATCTCTGAAAAGGACTCTCTGCTCTTGATAAACGACTGAAATTCCAACTGGGAAACGCAAGATTTGTGTGGTTCCATTCAGAATTGAAGAAATCCAGATACCTCAGATGTGACCCAAGGTAAAACTAAAACTGCTAGAGAATATCTCACCCTTGTTGAGGTTTTTCTTTACAACCTGAGGTCATCACATGAAAAATAATCAAAACTGCTTGTTCAGAGAACTGAACTGCTTACTGTGTTACTTCAAGGCAAACCAAGGCATCAGCCAAAATGGCTCATATCTCCAACTTGAAGTGCCAGAGTGATCAACAGTTAAGCCAAGCTCACCAATTTCCATGCAACCCAAGTAAATCACAGTTAGATAAAGAAAGTGCTTGACCTTTGGAAGAGAATGGAGAGAGGGGAATCTCCCTCTCAGCATTTCCACTGTGTTTTCTTGTGAATCTAAGAAAGGCAAATGTTAAAACATAAAGCATAAAAATTTGAACTTCCTGATGTTTATGTCTAGATTGTTCTCAAACCCAGTCCCTGCTCACCTTCTTCTTGGTATTATTAATTCTTCTGTATCTAAAACAATTTGAGCATCCCTTTCAGTTGTCTGTTTTGTTTTTTTTTTTTTTTCCTTTAAGAATTTTACAGCTGTAAGTAGGCAAATGAACAGGATTTAATGCTGAATGACCGTGTGATTTACTTACTGGAAAGAACGCAAATCTTATTATGCACAGTTAACAGCATTGACTTTATCTACTTTCTGAAACTCAGAAACAGAATAAACAGGGATAATAATATTTACCTCCTCCTGCTGTTGTGAGGATTAAATGGCCTTTCATGTTTGGGGGGAACAAAGTCATGTTAACATTTTTAACCCAATTTCCCTGGCTCTGATCCTCTTCCAACATCGCTGCTGAACATCCCAACCCTCTCTTTCCTCTTTCCCAAGTCCCTCCAGTTATTCTGGGAAGTCTCATGTATTTTCACCCATGCTCAGGCTTGGGTCTCGGCCCTCATAAAATTTGGAGTAAAACAGTCCCTTCGGCCTCTGTCTCCAGCCACTTGGCCATGAGCTTCGGGCTGGAGATTAGACATAATTTTCTCTATAATCCTATTTTCCTTCTTCCTCCGCATCTAAATTCCTGCTTAAGTTAATAACTTAGTTACCCTTTATTTGTATGCAAATCAACTCACGCAATAGACTTGGGAATCAGCACACCTTCCAGTTCCTGGGCACGGCCAGACCCCGGATTCTGCTGCGGGCTGACCGGGCAGCGGGCACACAGAATCCCTCACACTACATGATCTAATTTTACCCGAAGACACGCTCCGTGGCATACCGAAGATCACAGAATCAGGACTCCAACTCAGGTCTTGTGACACCACAGAGCCTCTTCTACCGGCAACAGTTGGAGTTGGACCCTGGTGCTCGATTGCTGGCCTCAAAGCTGGGATCGGGGCTTTCTCATCAGTGGCTTTGGACAAGCCTGCTCTGGGCAGTAGACTCAAAGGCTATTATTATGTCGCTTAGCCCGGTAGCTGCCCTCCATGACACTGACCTCTAAAGGTCACTCTGTAAGATCTGTGATGCCTTCCTACTCAGTAGGAAAACGCATGTCTTTATTTCCCCCCTTGGAAAATATGTTAGCATACTTTTCCTGAGTAAATAATGGTTCTTTGTGTTTAATTTCTATTGCACACTCACAATTTCTGCTTATGGGCAGAGTCATGGTCTTAATTAAGCCTACCTCATAGGATTTCATAGTCAGTATCTTACCTTTCCTTTCACATTTTGTTAAAACCCTGGAATATTTCTTGGGAAGTAATGGCAGAAACAGCTAAGTAATGCTGTCACAAACACACATGCAGAAAATCCAGCGATTTTTAATTTCTCTATCAAAGGACCAGTCCATCTGGCATCCAGATTCTGGAAGAATGACTTGCAGTTCATTCTAAGAGAGTCAGCTTAGATAGCTCAGCCAGGTGGCTCCTGTGAACACCTCCATGTAGCTCAGAAAATGGATGGGTTGAACACCAACATAACATCATGCAGCATGGATTTCCAGGCAAGAAACTGCACTTGCATGGTCCAGAGAGATGCGTAGTCAGTTAAAATGATCCCTCAGAGACCCTTTTATGAGGGAGGCCTGCAGGCCTCACCAAGCCTCAGCCAAAAATTTTCTACCTCTTTGGAGGGGTTGGCCTATAGACACAGAAAAATATCTGAGGCTACTGGCTCTCTCTTGTGGACTTGAAGAGACAGAGAGGCCTTAATTGCATTAATTTATGTAAAGATAAAGGGGATTCCTGGGAATGGAAATATTAAGTGACTCTTAAGTTATAACCAAGATTTTTATTATTAAGTATGCTTGGTAGAAAATGTTTCCTATAGAATTCCTTTCTGTTTTTCCTCATTGCCCTTATTTAGAATTCACTTCTGTATCTTTTTTTATACCTTTTTGGCAGGAATTTAAACCAAATTGAAACTTGTATCAAAAACTATAATCACTAGACTAGCTTCTTAACCCTGAACCAAAGATAGAGCAACAAATAAATATTTATTTAAGGCACAGGTTAAATTAAAAGATTTGTTTTTCTTTTCTTTCATTCGTTCTTTTTTAAATTACAATGAGTAGGTTTGAAAGAAAACAATCCCTCCCCTTTTTTAAATGAAGAACACCACAAAGTATTCTCAGAAATGAACTGAACAAATCTTATAATTTTTTAAAATTCCAAGGTCTGTAATCAAAGGGAGACATCGGAATCACGGCCTGGGAGATGGATTTTATTACCTGAGATGACGGGCAGATTATTAAGCTTTTTGTATCTGTGGCTCATTTTTTGCCAGTCTTTCCCCTTAACTTTAGGAAGTTGATTACTGAAACTTGGGCTGACTCCTATTCTCTCCTGGGGCTGTCTGATTGGCACCAGGGACTTCTTGAGTCTAGAAAGTCCTTGGAATGGCTAGGAAATCCTTCACCAATCAAAGCATCTTTCTATATACTCCTATCAGCTCCTGAAGCTTCTAAAGCAGATTAGATACAGCTCCAGCTTTCCGAAAAAAAGAAAGAAAAAAAAAATCTGTGATTTTCAAAAGGTATTGTAGAAAAGCTCTCTCTCTTATGCTTGGGTTATTCAGAATAATTACTGTAACACCTGTATTTTGCTTTCTCTGAAAAGACCTTAATTTTCTGTAGTAGGCAAAAATAAACCCCAGGACTACTTTGCATGCTGAAATTTGCAAGGAAATGAGACTCTCAATGCAACCTGGCATTTCCATTAGCTTTCAAATGAATGATAGCCACGCAACTCACATTACAGCCCTCCAGTCCCACCTAAATGTGACAGGAAATTACTCCTGATACTTCAGGGGACAATTGTTCTTCATCGTCCCACCACCATCTCTATATACTAGAAGTCCCATTGTTGTCACCTGTATTGATTTTAGCTCAATTTGTGCCAGAGGTAAAGATTTTCATTTTAAAAGATTAATAATAACCAGGATTTATTGAGTGCTTGTTATTGTGGTAAGCACTATTCGTGTGGCAAGCACTAAATATTAATTTATTAATCTCTAGCACAATCCCATAAAGGAGGTACTATTCATGGGAGGTACTATCATTTCTACACACAGGCAGAAAGTAGAGGCATTAATTTTTACAGTCTCTGAGTATGGAGGCTCTGAGATGACCTGACTTGTTTTGTTCACTGCCATATTCTCAGAATCTAGAGGCACGTTTGGCACATAGTAGGTTCTCAATAAATACTTGTAAAATGAATGTATGTATGCATGAATGAATGAGTGAATGCACAAACAACCCCAAAGTGACATAGCCGACTGGTACCCAGACAGCTGTCTAACTCCGGCGCCTGTGCCCGCGGTGGCCTTGGCACACAGATGGTCCAGGTGCTGTGCCTGCACTGCAGTCGCTCTCTGCTCAGAGGAGGAAGAGGTGGGTACCTTTTCGTTGCCATAGTCTTTGTGAAATCACCAGCCAAGGTAGGGTCAGATTTAGGCTCTGGTAGGTTTGTCTTTGCTACCTGTTTGGGTTTGATGTGAACAACCTGGTGAGCTGAAGAAGTAACACAGTGTGGTGCAATCTGATAGAACTCTTACCTGCTAACCCTCTCTCGGCTCCCGTTCCACCGTCTCTGAAACAGAAATAATGCTGTTTGCTTCATATGGGTATTCTGAGGATTCAATGAAAAAAATGTAAATAAAATGCCTAGCATCAATGTTTTGCACAGAAGAGGCATTTGGTAATGGTTTACTTTTTCCTTTACCCATCGAATCTGAAACTCTGTGTACATTTTTAGACAGGCGACAGAATCCTCTGTGCTCTTCCTCTCCCAGCACAGTGGAGGAGGGAAAGCCTGAGGAAGGATGTTGGCCCTGAGGCACAGAGGATGCAACTGTACTCGATTTGCACTGGATTTGCACTGACTGTTCCCCTGCAGGTAGGACGTTCCCTTGCAGATATTTCAGCACGTGTCTTAAATGCTCTGAGATAGTTCTGGCGTTTGTGGATATGGAAAAAATGCCAAACTGACTGAGGGCTTGTGGATGCTGGAACAGAGCCTAATTAAATAGGTCATGAAGAGCGGTAGGTAATGTAATATGTAGCTGTTCTGAGGTTGGAGAAGGCAGCCTTTTCAGAATTTTTATTGGAGGGATTAGAATTAAACATTACAAAGATTCAAATTTTAAGAAAACCCGCATTTAAAAAAATGTACATATGGAGCTAACAATACTTCTCTGGAAATAGCCTTAAAAAAAAAAAGAAAAGAAAAGAAGGAGTGGCTTCCGGAATGGAGTTGAAACGTCTTTGAAACCTTTTCCTTGAAAACAGCATCAGATCCTGTGTGGGACTGAAGAGGAAGGGAGAGCACGGGGGAGGGAAGCAGCTAAGTGGGGACCAGCCCACTGGCCTGGGGCTCCGGGGAAGAGTGGGGTCACCTGTGTTGCTGGCTCCGGGTCCCACACTCACTCCAGCTAAGCCTGGCAGCGGGAGGTATTTTTGAAAATAAGCTTTAATTTTAAAAAGAAAAGAAATAAAGAAAGAAAAAGGATGCATGTTAAAGGGTGGGTGGTGGAGACCTCCCACAGACAGGCATCCCGAGAGCGCTCGGAGCTCACGTGTGCCGGTGGCTGAAGTCGACAATCAGAAGGAAATGGCCCATCCCAGACAGGACACCCGGCCAGAACGGAGCCCAGTTCCCTAGACTGGGACACAGCCCTCCCTTATGTCCCTGTTCCCTCGACTACTGTCACCTAACGGCTCAGCACCAGGGCTTCATTTCTGGAAAATGTCTCCGAGGTTTGAACAGCCGAAAGAGGGCCTTTAGTGGAATGTTTTGCCCATTCGACCACGGGTAGTAAAGCCAGATTCAGGAGCAAGAGTGTAAAAGATAGAGCCAATATGGAGCCCCATTTGTCTTTTCTCTCTCACACTGAGTCGCCATCTGAGGAGGATGTTGGCTGTGTTTGTATCTCATTTCCACGGCTACTGCACATGGCTTCCTTTGGCCTGTCATCTTTTTTGATTCTTGTTTTTATTTACCTTTTCCCCCTATTCCTGCTGTTTTAATTTTCATTCTGCTAATTCTGCTCCCATCTTCTCTCCTTCCTTTTTTCTTTCTTACTGATAGGTTTACTCAAGACTTTCTGAGATTGCTGGGCCTGGTGATGCCCCTTCTTCACCCCACCCCAGTGTTAAATGCAAGAGATTTTTATTTTAGAGTTAACTTAAAAGAATATTTTGCTGTAAACTTTTCTTAAAAATTGGGATGCCCTTTTGGATATGGACTGGGGAAACGAGGGCTGGGCCTCCCAGCACTGGAGAGCTTGGTAGATCCCAAAAAAAGTGAAATAAGTCTGCCTTTACTTAGTACCATAATAAGCCCGGAGAAGACTGTAGTATAATTGATAGGTGACCTAACACGTTTTCTGTGAGGACAATAGCTAAGTTATCAACCCTGTACCTTCATAACAGGATTGTGAAGCCCAATCAGAATTCTAACTGTAACTTTGTGCTTGTTCACCAACCTGTGCTTGTCACATTCCTCTTCTTTCCTCCCCAGACTCTGGTAACCACTATTCTACTCTCTACTTCTATCAGATCAACTTTTTTAGATTCCACGTATGAGTATTTGTCTCTCTGTGCTTGGCTTATTTCACTTAACATAATGTCCTCCAAGTTTATCTATGTTGCCACAAATGATAGGGGTTCATTCTGTTTTGTGGCTGAAAGCATTCGCTTGTGTGTGTGTGTGTGTGTGTGTGTGTGTCTATATACACATATATTATATATATGCTACATTCTCTTGATCCATTCACCTGAGATGGGTATTTCAGTACCAATTGGACAGAAAGAATAAATTCTAGTTTCTATTACCAAGCAGGGTGATGATAATAAAGAGCAATGCAGTGTGTATTTCAAGATAGCTGGAAGAGATTTTGAACATTATCACTACAAAGAAATGCTAAATGTTTAAGGTGATGGATATGGTAATTACCCTGATTTGATCATTGTACAATGTATACATGCACTGAAACCTCAAACTGTACTCCACAAATATGTACAATTATGTGTCAAGTATAAATAAAAAATTAATAAGAAAGGAAAAAACTCTAAAGATCTTCCCATTATTCCCATCTCAGTCCTAAGTGCCTAAAATCAACTTTAAATAATTCATGCATAATTAAACCAACACATTTGGCATTCTCCTACTATCTAGCACTCTCTTCCTTCTGTAACATATTTAGAAAATGACAATGATGCCAAGTCCATAAAATAATCTGTATAACATAACTACTGACTGTAAGGGATGCCTGGGAAGGGGGAGGAAGAGAAAATGGCATTGCTGATAACGGTTGTGATACAGCGGTAGGATTAACTGTGCCTCCCAAAGACCATGATATAAATGCGGTGCTGTGTATACCAACCCTTCACCACCTTTGTTTTATGTTCAGTAATTTAATCCTGGTGTGCACAAATAAAGTTTTTACTTGAAAAAAAAAAAAGAAAAAAAAACAAACTAATAGCAATTATTTTGTTGGCTAACTGTCTTTGGGGATCACACCCTTTTCTCTTTTCCAGTAACTCTATTGACTTCTTTTTTCTACCCATCCTGACTTATTCATTTATTCCACAAATATTTACTAAATGCCAGCAAGGTATTCAGCTATGTGCTGGGCTTTAGAAATAGAGGTTACAGACCAACATGGCTAAGTCATCCTGGAGCTTAAAATCTAGTGGCTCCTTTAAGTGCTTTGTTTTTTACCAACCTCTCAATGATGAAAAAGAAAAAAAGCTCATTCCTTGACTTTAATACCAATACTTTCAAACAGCAATATTAGACTCCCCAGTATAATGAATCCTACTTTAGGGCTGAAATAATTTGGCTTGTAACAGTATACCTTGAAATTAATAATTTATCAAGCTTTATCAAAGTACCTACATGGTGTGAATCATTGGATGTAAAATAGTCTACAAATAAAACCCAGATGCAATCTTTGAGGATTATATATACAAACACACATTTTCACTTTTTTTCTACTTTTGAGTTAGCCTTTATTAATTATTTTCATAGAGATATAGTTTACATATAAGAAAATGGATAGATGTTAAGTTTTCAGTTTAGTAGATTTTGACAAATGCATGCAGTTGTGACACCCACACCTCTATTAAGTTAGAGAACATTTCTGTCACCTCAGAAAGTTCCCTTCCCACCTCTAGTCAATTCCCTCCTTTCTCCAATCCCAGAGACTGTCACCATTCCAATTCCTTTCACCATAGTTTAGATTTGCTTGTTCTAGACTTCATATAAATGGAATTAGATAGCATGTACTATCTGGTTTCTCATTTTTTCCCTCTAAATATTGTTTTTGAGATTCATTCATATTATTCAGTATATCAATAATTTGCTTCTTTTTAATTCTGAGTAGCATTCCCTTGTATAGATATACTACAAATTGTTTATCCATTCAGCTATTGACGTTTGGATTGTTTCCAGTTTTTAGCTACTGTGATAAAGCTTCTTACACAAGTCTTTTTGAAGACTTTTCAGTTCTCTTGGGAAAAGACCTTGAATGGAGTTTCTGGGTCATAGGAAAGGTTTCTGTTTAACTTTATAAGAAACTGAAAGAAAATTCTTCAAAATAGTTTTATGTTCCCATTAGCAGGCTACGAGAATTCTACATCCTCACAAATCTTTGTATGCCAGTCTTCTTTATTAAATTTTATCTTTAATTGAAAAATAATTATAAATATTTATGGCGTACAGTGTGATATTTTGATATACAGTATGTTTACATTGTGGAATGATTAAATCAAGCTAATTCATCACCTCACATACTTATCATTTTTTTGTGGTAAAAACATTTAAAATCTACTCTTTTAGCAATTTTGAAATATACAATGCATTATTATTTATGATAGTCCCCATTCTGTGCAATGGATCACAATTTCCTCCTGTCTGAAACTTTGTGTCCTTTGACCAACATCTCTTCTTTCCCCAACCACCCTCTCTCCCACCATTCTACTCTCTGCTTCTATGAGTTCAACTTTTTTAGATTCCACACGTAAGTACGAACATGTGATATTTGTTTTTCTGTGCCTGGCTTATTTCACTTAGCACAATGTCCTCCAAGGTTCATCCATGTTGTTGCAAATGACAGAATTTCCTTCTTTTGTGAGGTTGAATAGTATTTCATAGTGTATACAGACCACCATTTTTTCATATATTCATCTGACGATGGACAGTAGGTTGCTTCCACATATAAGTTATTGCAAATAATGCTCCAATTAATATGGGAAAGCAGGTATCTCTTTAGCATACTGATTTCCTTTCCTTTAGCTATACACTCAAAAGTGGTATTGCTGAATCATATGGTAATTCTATTTTTAGTTTTCTGAGGAACCTCCATACTGTTTTCCATAATGGCCATACTAATGTACATTCCCACCAACAGTTTATGCCAGTCTTTTTTATTTTATTCATTCTAAGTGGGTGTGACACAGTGTTTCATTGTAGTTTTAATTTACATTTCTTTAATGACTAATAATTTTGAGCACCTTTTGATGGTCTTATTGGATATTTGCATATCTTCTTTTGTGTAATACCTGGTCAAGACTTTTGTCTTTTAAAAATGGATTTATCGGCTGAGTGTGGGGGCTCATGCCTGTAATCCTAGTACTCTGGGAGGCCAAGGCAGAGCTCAGGAGCTTGAGACCAGCCTGAGCAAGAGTGAGACCCCCATCTCTACAAAAAATAGAAAAATTGGCTGGGCATTATGGCGTGTGCCTGTAGTCCCAGCTGCTTGGGTGGCTGAGGCAGGAAGATGGCATGAGCCCAGGAGTTTGAGGTTGCAGTGAGCTGTGATGACGCCACTGCACTCTACTTGGGGTGACAGAGCAAGAGTCTGTCTCAAAAAAAAATGGATTTTTCTTTTTATTGTTGAGTTTATGAATACTTTATAGTAATATATTATAGACATAAGTCCTAGGTTAGAAATATTTATGTGCATGTTTTCTCCCATTCCATGGCTTTTCCTCACATGTTCTCCCAAATCCACTGCTCCATACTATTTATTTCCATGATTCATTCCAAATTAGTTTAGACTTTTGAAATAGAAATGCTGAAATCTCAATTTTTTAAATTTTTATAGCATCTCTTTCCTGAGGAAATAAATATGTGATGCCTTTGCTAATTAAATGGAGGAAAGGCCAGGGGGTATAAAGAAATCGGGAGATAAAATGTAAAATGTTTTTCTATCATACAGCATTGAAACATATTTTTTTAAAATGAGAATGGAAAGACATACACATAATTATAGGTAGAAAATATAGAGCGAGGAGCCAGAGAGAGGTGCAAGAGAGGGGAAATGATGCATGGAGCCAGGCAGATGAATCAAAGAGACAGGAGGAAGGGTTCACTTCCCTACCAGGAAGACCTGGTACTTTACCTGAGAGAGGTAGGGAAGGAAGGTAGAAAATACAGAAGTAGGAAATACAGAAATATGTTGAGTGAGAAAAAGAAATCTGTGGGATGTCCAGTCAAAAATGCTTTGATCTGAGTAAAGTATAGGAGAAGGCACTGCAAAAATAGAGAAAAGTAGGGGTTGGTCTGGAAACTTGAGGACCATGGATTGGAATGGGGAGTCTGCAAGAGACAAGGGAAAGGAATGTGGATCAGAAATTAAGGGCAATGATGTATAAAGTGACCCATTGGTTCACTGGCCAGACATCGGCACTAGCTTCCTATCAAAGAAGGATGGGAAAGGCGTTAGTGTGGAGTTGCGTATTGAAAAAGTGGACAAAGTAAGGGGCCAGGTGGTGGAATCTCAGATGCTGGGAAGACCACCGCCGAAAGGGCAGAAATAATCTATCCTGAGGAAGGAGGAGTTCAAGGTCAGAGGAGGCCTGATGAGAAGGAAGAACATGGAGCTCCTGAGAGCAAATGTGTTAAATGATGTTGGAATTGTCTGACTGTGGGCAACCATTTGCCTTGAAGCCCCATTTCTTTTCCTATACGCATTTTTATGTAGATATGGCTGACCCGGTCTTTAGTCCGAGGTTGTGGACGTTCTCATTTTCACAATAAAGGACAGAAGTTCACTTTAAGAGTCATATCAGAGAAATTGTTCTAGAATTTATGAACCTCAAGTTTCTTTATACTCTTTCATATAGAGGTCAAGTAATTTTATGAAAGTTCAATCAAGTGTGCTTTCTTGGAAGTGATAACTTCTCCCTGGTCATCTAGCTCCTCTCCTTTTGAAAACTGCTTTCTCAATGGTAACTCTGTCTTACATTTGATGCTGCTGAGTGTGCATATTAAATTTACTTTTGCTTTGCAGCACAGCTCTATATGTCTTGCAGAAAATGAGATACTAAAAATAGAAGGAAAAAGAGAGAGAGGAAAAAGCGAGCATCTGGGGTTTCTGTGGGGCTCTGGATGAACAATATACCCCGTGGTGAGACCTCACCAGAGTGGTGAGAAGGCTCATTTCTAAACTTTTGGTCTGTGTTCCTATGCCTTCATGCCTTAACTAAAATTTGCCAGTAGTCATTGAGCAAATTTCATCATCTGCTTGCAGATTCTAATTTTCCCTCAATTTTACAGTAAATACACTCAATAATTCTGCCAAAATACAAAATATGAAGATAAAAGGAAAGCGAAAGGAAGAAATTGAACTTACTCTAGCTTTGGCTTAGTTCACAGTAGACCCCTCAATCTGATCATCTTTTAATACTAGTTGACTATGTCAGTTTACTACAAAAAATTAATAATATGTCAGAATCCATGTTGGACACAATAAGCTATAACCCAACTGATTACTTGCCTAAATATTTCCACATCTCAGTCAATGGTTATTGCCTCATTTTCCATCCTATTTTCTGTTTGGCCTAGGACAAGTGGCTTGTTAGTTGTATCTAATTTCGGATTTTTAGAATCCTTCTGGAGTCTACTATAATTACCTATTATCAATTATTATCTATCTATTTTCTATTATTGTCCTCTGGAGTCTATTATTATCCCTCTGGTTTCAATAATTGTTTCTTTAAATTATTTCAGACCAATAGGCGAGTTTCCTCATCTCCAGGGAAGGGCATGCTCTTGTGACCTAATGCAGAACGCAATAAATTGTATTGTTCAATTTAATAACAGTGAGGGGAGATGCAAAGTGTAAAAGTCGCTGCCTTCAAGGGCTATAACATCTAGTTAGGGAGGCAAGGCACATGTGTGTGAAAAAAAACAGCCCAAACGGTAGATTATTAAGTGCCTAATAGAAGCTCTCTTGACAGTATGTGCTGTGAGAATTCAGAAGCAGGAGAAGTCAGTGTGGGCTGGAACGCTCAGGAAGGATTTTGTGAAGGGAGGGAGACTGGAGGACACACATCATGCCAAGAGGAAGACAGAGGTGGGGAGGGCATTGTACAAGTGAGGCACAGAGGTGGAAAGGCTCCTGGGTACTTAGGAAACAATTGTTAGAAGAGAGTGGTTAGAGAGCAAGGTTTGAGTTCAGACATGGGAGACGAGGTTGAAAATCTAGGGTGGAACAAATGTTGGCAGATCTAGAATATTACCAGTCCAAAGACTTTGGAGTTCGTTGCATGGGATATAGGAAGCTATGTCTGAGCAGGAGAGAGACATAAACTCACCTTCTATAATATTTGGCTCTCTGCAGACAAAATATTGCTGTTTGCTTCTGTTTTCCATGTATTAATATTTTAATTTACTAGATGCTAGTTATTAAATTATGTTCTTCTCTTCCTGGAACTGGATGTATCTCTGAATCCATCTCCCGTTCTTCAAGGGCACGTTCACCTGCACTAATCAGTACCTTTTAACCACTGTTCAGTGCCTTGAGAAAACACTGCAGCCTTGCTTTGGCTGAGGCAGAAGTTCAGGTAGGAACGTCTGACTCACCTGCCGGCTATTAGGCTGGCTCAACTAGTCAGTGGCTGTGAGGCACGAACCACTGGACCCTAAAGCCTCATAGTTAGTTTTCCTTTACCATTTTCCCGTAGAAAACGTTTTTAGACTTAGCAAACTCTGTATCACAAAAGGACAAATCGGCTTTCTTTCGGGGCTGTAAAGTATGTCCCAGAGAGACGATACTGTTAAAACTCAGATTGCCCTACTGAGAACTGCTTGCGTCTCAGAAGAACGAAATTGTCTGAAGGTGATTCTTGATGGGAAGAGGGGGGCAGGGAAAACAACCACATACAGTCTTTTCCACCTGTTATCTTTCCGAGTGACTCGATTCTGGGAGTCGCAGAAATAAGCAACCTGCTGGTGTCGGCTAGAGAAAGCCTCCCTTTTATTCTGGCCAGCCCTAGACAGACCAGGTCACGGCATGTTGTACCCACGGCTTCACAAAGCCCTGCTGGCATTCCAGTCGGAGTCTGATCTCTGTTCAGGACCTTTGTTTTTGATGACCACCGAATAAAAGGATAAAAGGAAAGGGATCTGATGTTGGCTGGGTCAGGACGGGCAGAACCGTGAAGCGGAAGCCTCTCAGTCTCTCTTCTAGTCAGTAGCCCCTGCTTCTGCCTCTCCTAGTTTCTCCTGGCTTTAGGTTCCTGAAAAATGATAATATTATTCTGTGTTAGTAAGGGTGTGACCCACTTGTGTCATCTTGTGGGATTGAATCTTGGGAATATAAAATACCACGCTGTATAACAGAGGCAGTAAATTTGAATAATTGGCCTTTTATTGCAGGAAAAGTTGTATAATGCAAGTAGCCGCCTTTTTGCATATATAATTTATCTGTCTCTAGAATTTTAGAGTTGACTGGACTTTTACAGATCATGTAAATGAGAAAGTTAAGGTTCAGAGACAACAACCCATATGGTGACCACCAAACTATCCTTGTTTGACGTGGGCTTTGACCTGAGGTTTCCTGGGATGCAGTGCTTGCAATGCTAAACCTGGCAAAGTCCCAGGAAAATGGGGATAAATTTGTCTACTCAACAACCAATTACCTAACTCAAAGTTTCATAGCAGTTGTTCGACACATCGCAGACTAAAACCCATACTACTTTCCAATACAAAGCCTTTCCCATAATAGCATAATAAAAGTAAAATGTTTTCTCATATATGAGCCACATATTAAGATTCTAGCATACTGTAATGGTCAGTTTGACTGAATGTTCTAGACGTTTATGAAAGTTTTCTCCCACTTCTGATCTAGGCCTCCTTATCCCTCAGAATTCAACATTAGTACATATATTTTTAACCTAATTTAAATTTAATAAGGATAGCAGGCTATTAAATCTGTCTTTATTGGATGGAGAAAAAAATCAATGCAGTGTATTAAGGATAGCCAAAGAAAGTATTTGTTCTGGAAATTAGTTTATGGCCACAGTTATTAGATCTCAAATATATGAAGCTTGGATTAAGGTCAAAAGGCAATGGATAGGAATTCTGTATAAACGAAAAATGGGACAATAACCCCCAAGCACTGTTACTAACAATTCTTCCAGCTCAAATTCTTGTGGTTGTAACTGTAAAGCAAAGAGGTCAATTGATACATGTGGCTTTCAGATTGCCTCGTCACTTCGCAGGCACGACCCAGGCAACTCTTTGCGACTCTTTGTGATACGAGGGAAATGCCTAAAAACCCAGGATCATAAAACTTGCTGAACTTATGTTAAGACCGGCCTTCTTTTATCTGCTTCTTAAATATCGGGGATTCACTGGATTTCTCTTGATTACTATTTTCTTCTTATGCCACACGCTGTCTGGGGCAAACCTGTCCTCACCCATGACTTCAGCTCCATTTATACAGGGTCAGCCGACGTGCTGCCTGACCGCCACTTCCCTGTCACCCATGTGCCTGGCACACGTTGCTCCTTTGTCCTGTCCTTACACCTGCACATCCTTGATTTGGCCTCGCAGCCCCTCTGCACACACGTCTTCAGGATAACACTACAAACGGATTCGAATTGGCACCAAAGATGAAATCTATTCTTGGACCCACAATTAATTACTTTTGCATCCAGATTAAACCCAGTTTTATGCGTCTAAGCAGGCCTCCTCCACACCACCTGTCTGAATGCCTGAAGGGCACGTGCATCTCTATCTGGATGACTTAAGGGCTCCTCAACTCCAACATGTCCAGACACAAACTCCTTATCTTTACCCTCCATGTCTGCTTCTCCTCCATGCTCCTTGCGCCTGCCATCCAGTTAGTCACCAAAGCCCGCACTCCATTCCTTCCGAACCTCTCTTGAGTCCTTCTCCTGCCTTCTGTCGCTGCTGCCGCTGCTTTCTTTGGGTTCTTGCAAAGCCTGCTTGCTGGTATCTCCAACTTCATGCTCCTCTCTTCCTTCCACGTTGCTGCAAGAGGGGTTTCTCTCGAAACCGCAAATCTGACCAAGTCATTCCTCTTGTTACAAAGCCCTAGCCTGGCTCCACCATGGCCTTCCGCTCAAGTCTCATGGCTCACCGTATAGGATCTTTGTCTTTCGTCTGTGCCTAACTTTTCAGAGATGCTGACTTCATCTCCATTTTCATATTTGCTGAAGATTTGGCTAATTTGTCTTTTAGGAAGACAATATTGGTTTGTTTTTATTAATCAAATCTTTATTAATTTTTTTAGTTTTGTATTTTATAGCTGTCTTTTATTATTCATTTTTTGCATTTATTTTCCTTTATTAAGCTTCTTAATTTAAAGACTTAGATAATTTATTTTCAATTTTAATGTTCTCAAGACTAGATTTTCTTCTGTGTATTGCCTTTACCACATCCTGTAGGTCTTGTTCTACTGGTCTTTCAGCTTGTTTATACTTTCAGTTTTTACTTTGATTTTACTCAGGATTTATCATAGAAAGATGTTTAACAATTTTCTAGTAAATGAAATATATTTTGCTCTTCTTTTGCTAGTAATTTATTACGCATTAGAGTTAGGAAACTGGCCAAAATAAATTCTGCATTTTGAAATTTATTGAGAGAGAGTGTGTATGTATGTGTTTGTATATGTACAAATACATGGCCCATTTTTGAAAATATTCCATGGAGCTTAAGAAGAATGTATATTCTCATACTGTTAAATATGCTGTTCTCTCAACACGTATTAGATGAAATGTATTCATTGTGATATTTATATATTCTCTTAGAAAAGTTTTTTTAATGATATATTTTCTGAGTGAGGCTGCAAGCACATGCTCCCTAATCTTTACCTTGTTCTCATCTTTTGGTGAGAGTTTGGCTAGGTATAGAATGCAGTTTAATAGATTCAAAATGACTTTTCCTCAGAATTGTGATGATATTGTTCCTTGATTCTCTAGCAACCATATTTGCAAGTAAGAAGCTCAGTGTTCATCTGATTCTGTTTCCTATTGGAACATTCTTTGTCTCTCTGGAGTGTTTTAGGATATTCTCTTCATTGTTTGGGTTCTGAAATTTCATGGAGACGAGCCTAGTGCGTTTTGTTTTGTTTTTAATGTGGTGTTTTTCATCTGAAGATCTGATGAGAACATTTTAGTCTATTATTGTTTTTATTATAATTTCCCTCCATTCCCTTTCTTCTGTTCTTTTGGAACTCCTACTAAATGAACAATTATTCTTCCAGATCTCTTCCTCACATTCTTTAGATTTTCCCCCACATTTTTCACTTCTTTGTCCTTCTGAACTACTTCATAGGAGAATCACTTGGCTCTATCTTCCAGCCATTTGACTCTTCAGCTGTATGCATTGTGCTCTTTGAGCTAGCAGTAATAGATGGTGATCATATTTTTTTACTTTGGAGATCTCCCTTGCTGCTTTTGTATTACAATCTATTCTTTCCTTTTGAACCCAGTATTCCTTCAAACCAATCTGAGGAAATTAATTATGCTTATTTTGCAGTTTTATTTAACCTCTTGTGTTTATATTCTTTTGTAATATTCTCTCATTTGCTTGCTTCTATCAGTTTTCCAGGGGTTAATTCTTCTACTTGTTGAGTTTAGGACTTTGTTGTTATTGTTATTGTTATTGTTATTAATACTATAGTTGATGTCTTTGCATTTGGGTTTCCTCAAATATTTAAACATTCTGGTTGTCTGTTTCTAGCTGTAGATGTGAATTCTAACCCAAATGATAATCGCTGCTCATGTAACACAGAAACAGGTTCTGCTTACAGGAGCCCTGGCCCCAGAGCTTGCTGGCGGAAGCATGTGTGAGACCACAAGTGCCAGGAGTCCTCGTTCCTCACAGTAACCAAAGGTTGTCCCTAGTACTGCTCTGATTCTCCAACCTCAGTTTCTCTGGAGTTTTCTATGCCCCAATTCCCTCATTAGAGAGCTGTCTTCATGGCTTGAATCTGGAGTCTGTAGCTCTAAGAAGTAACCACTCCCTTCATGATGACAGGGACGTGGGTGGACACTGATGCAAATGTTTTGATATCCGTTCATTAATCACCTCCCCAAGGTCTTCTTCCTGCCCTTTCCCCTGGTTCCCACTGGTTCTGCTCTTTGGATTATTTTGGGGCACAGTTGGGAAAACACACTCTGTGTGACCTTCTATTTCTTCTGTATGAGATTGTGTCTTCCTTAGCTCTCTTAGATTTCACTTTCAGTCTGGTCTGAACTACTATATGAGGGCTGTCTGGAAGGTTCCCAGGCATTGTTATAGTACCTTGTCATGTTACATGGCTGGATACTTTCCGGACAGTGCTTGCATGTCCTCTAGAAAATTGATTGATGGCATAGCTTTCAAATTTACCACTCTGTTAAGATTCATTTTACATATATGTGTGTGGGGTGTGTGTGTGTGTGTGTGTGTGTGTGTGTCATTTTAATGGGACTTTTTCCCCCCTCAGAGTAAACCTTTCTATTTGGTTAGCCAGTGTGAACAGGAAAAGACTTCAATATGTAACCAGGATTTTTCCTTTGTATTGTTCTCTCTGTTGAAGAATTTAGAACAGATGTCTCAAATCAGGTCAGAAGTATTCTGAGCTATGCCTTAAAGTGCTCTTTCTAGCTTCATGATCAATCAGAGTCCCTTGCTGAGGCACATGTCAGATGTCATCTACCTCAGAATGAGAACTTGAGGACCACCTTTATCTCAAAGGCTCAAACTTTGGACATGTTTCTCAAAATCCACTTTCCATTTGTCTCAGGAAGGTTCAGGACCTTTATACAGCAAGGACTCCTGGTTATCTTTTTATCCCAGTCTCCAAGGTGGTGATACATATTCGTCCCTTAGAATTCACTCATGTTTGTGAAACATTTTTCACTTTACCTAGACTTTCACACTCGTATTTCATTTGAGCCTCTTGACAATTTTCTTGGTGGCTAATAAAATACTGTCCTCATTTAGCACAGGGGGAAATTGATTCAGACAGGTTATTTGCCCAGTTATACAAATAAAAAGTGGGGTAATCAGTTCTCAAACCCTGAAATTCTTTCTTTGAGTATAGTGCTTTACTTCTATACCTCATGTGGACTTCTTTAATGAGGGAGGTGAGACCAGTGTCCTTAGGCCAAAGCTGATTTTAAATCTAGATATGTGTCCTTGAGGCTAGATAGGAATTGTACTAGACTATAAGGGTTTGATTCAATGATTACTGAGAAGAATGTGTCTGATTATGACAGATTAAGTTTTTCTATTATTTAAAAAATTAGAGAACCAGTTACTCCTTAAAGGAGCTCCCTGAGAAAAACAATAGGAATTATTGTTTTAAGATGATTGATAATTGGCATTAACACATATTTCTGTCCAGGTTCCCTTTATTGGATGGACGGGTTATCTGTTGCTGTTTAACAAGCCCGCTCCCGGCCCCATGCTCAGTGGCTGAGCACAGCCACCATTTATTGCTGCTCCCAGGTCTACCAGTGAGCTGGGCAGTTCTGCTGATCCAGCGAGGCTCGGCTAATCTCGGCTGGGCTCACTCGTGTGTCTGTGGTCCGCTCGAGGATTGACTGGGGCCTGGCTGCTCTATTCATGCATCTGGTGGTTGGTTGGCTGGCTGGCTGTTGGCTGGGACAATGTCATCATGCAGCAGGCCAACCCAGCCTTGTTTCTGTGGTGGCATCAGAGTTCCAAGAGAGTAGAATCTCACCAAGCCTCTTGAGCTCTAGGATTAGAGCTGGCACAATGCCCCTTCCTCTGCATTTTGTTGATCAAAATAATTCATAAAGCCAGCCCAAATCTAAAGAGTAAAGAAAGAGTTGCAAAGTCATACTGAAAGGACCATGAATGCAGAGAGAAGAATAATTGGCATCACTTTTGCTAACATCTACCATACCTGGCCTTTGTACTCATGCCTCAGTTGCTGTGAGTGTTGGCTGTCAAATGGACACACATGCCTCCAGCCATGGTCTGAATTATGTCTCCCCAAAATTCACATGCTGAAGACTTAACCCTAAAATGACTGTGACTGGATACAGAGTCTTTAGGAAGTAATTAAGGTAAAATGAGGTCACAGAGGTAGGGTCTTAATTTGATAGGAATGTGACTTTTTAAGAAGAAAAGAAAGAGATTTTTCTTTTTCTCTCTTCCATGTAAGTACACAGAGAGAAGGTAGAACTATGCAAGCCAGGAAGCCAGACCTCATCAGAAACCAACTCTGCTGGACCTTGATCTGGGACGTCTAACCTCCAAAATGGTGAGAAATAAATTTCTATTAAGACACCTGGTCTATGGTAATTTGTTATGGCAGCTTGAGCTAACTTATACACCTCCCCTTTTCTGGAGAATTGTCCTCTGCTGAAGATGACTGCCTTGTTCTAGAGATTATGTCCCCATCTTTCATGTGGGGGAAAGGAGGTACAGCCCGCAGCCAATGACGGAAGGAAATGGGAGTACAAAAGGCCAGTCCCCTCAACTCAAGGGGCAACAACCATTGGTCTGATTTAGGCTCCTGAGCCTCGCTGCACGTCAAGGCAAGGCTTGACTTAGTCTGAGACCACATCCTTGCTGTGCACTTATCCCTGCCCTATCTTATTTTCCCCCTGAAAAAGTTTAACAGGTTTGTCCTGAAGAGAGCTCCCTTGGGAATTCACAGGCACCCAGTGCCCTGACTCAGGCCTTACTTCTAGGGATGGCTATCAAGACAGATGTTTTATGATGATAGGATATCAAAAGACAGCAGACATTTGTCATTAGTACACCTTTATAAGCATAGTTGCATATTTTTAGCTTAGCAGCAGTCTGTGTGAGATGTCAAAATGGTATCTTACATTTGGATGAAAATAACAATGGTTTACATCTGTGGAGTACTTACTAGCCCCTGTGCTTATATAATCTCATTTAGTCTTCACCAGGACCATATGAGATAGCTACTGTTATTATCACTTTTTATACTTTTAGTGTTTTCTAGATCATTTTATATCTGGGATTTTGATCTATTATTCTTTGCTGTAGCAACAAAGGACTTCTGGCTCTGCATAAAAATAGCCTTTGACACACGGCATTCAGGAAACACCTGATAAGTGTTACAGAGAAGACAACCTGACCTTCCTTCACCTTGGGAAGTAGGACTCTCTGGGTTCATCGTGAGACAGTACTGCTGGAGAAACCTAATGGCCTAGGGAACATTGGTGTTCAAAACACTAAATCTTTTCAATGAGAAGATTAGTTGGTTATTGTGGTATGCCACTTTGGTGTTGCAAAATGCTTTGCTAGATATTAATAACATATTTGTGGGGCCAGGAGTGTCTGTCTCAGTTTTTAAAAGGTTGCACCCTCTCAAGTTTCCATTAAGTAGGGTTCAGTCATTCCTACAACATTTATCAAGTTTTCATCACCACTGGTGAAGTGTCTCCCTCTCTTTCTGTCTCACCCTCTCTGTATTGAAGTGTCGTGGGCGTCACAGGAGGGTGAGAAATGAGTCAATAGCAACTGCTCGAGCAGTGAACCCGCAATTTCCGCAGCTGCGGCAGGAAATAGGAAATCTTATAGAGGGAGGGTCAGGGAACAGGCACCCATTCCTTTTCGGTTGTGTGGCGATGCTTTGTCCTCTTTAGTTCGGGTGGAAATGGCCTAAGACTCCAAGGGAAAATCCAGAGACCAGGGAAGACTGGTGTGGCGCTGAGCCGCGAACCGAGGCTCGGAGAGGTACAAAGAACGACCCCTGGGCCGCACAGCTAGGACGGTGGGAAATGGGACGTGGGTGCTCCCCTGCCTGCAGAAACGGCAGGGAACGGAGGAGTGGACAGGGGGACGGACAGGGGGACGGCGTGAGGGGGCGGACAGGGGGACGGACAGGGGACGGACAGGGGACGGCATGAGGCAGGCCACCCGGATGGCGGCCCGCACGGTGCAGCGTCTTCCGCAGGAGGAGCTCCGAGAGCGCCCACAGGTGCTATTCCGTGGAGCTTCCGTGATCCCACCTACCTGGGCCAAAGCCCTGCAAGTTTATTTAAGGGGATCGTAGCTGGATGTACAAAATTAAAGGTAGCAGTCACCCAGAAGCAGCACAGGCCTTTGAAGAGAAGAGGGGCTGAGAGACTGAATAATGAATGTGTTTCTGAGTTGGGTTGGTTTGAAACCTCTGCTGAAACTGAGGAGAAATTTCTAAGAGTCTTAAACTTTGGAGCTTTTATAATGAAAGTTTCTCTGGAAAGTGAATAATAAAGACATAGTTATTTCAGTGAAAGAAACAAGGCCTAATTTGCCAGGAGATTGTGTCCCTTGTTGTGCAAGGGACCAGAGATTGAAGGCTGCCACTGGGCGTTCCGTGAGCCCCCTGGCAGGGAAGGGCGGTGGCTCACTGGCTTGGAGCCAGCCAGTGACCTCCCTGTTTGCACACCCCCCGCGGGGTCCTTGGGAATAGCTCAAGTTCCCAAAGACCATTTGTTTCCTCTAAGAGAAACATGATCACCTATCACCGCAGAGACTTAGTAGAATGAGCAGTCTACTCTCACCTTTAGTGGATTGTTAGGTATCCCTATGTCTTAAAGACGAAGCCAACAACTGATTTTTACATCTGTCCAAACTGATCTTCCCTGCTTTAAGCAGGCAGCCAGGGGATGAAGGTTGCCTCTATGACTAACATGCAAGAGGTATGTTAAAGAGAGAAGTAAGCAGAGAAGTGAGAGCAGAAGGCAAAAAGACCGGATGAGATCAGAAGAGGAGAATGGGCACCTGGTGAGCAATCCTTGGCAGGGTGCCCGGAGCAGCTTCAGGAGAGGGACAGAGCCCAGCAACAGCATTTCCTGCTTTGGGTTAAAAAAATAAATCCAACTATCCTCTATGAGGTGGTCTATTCATCCTGTGCAGCATTAGGTCATTAATTTGAGAATTGCAGGTAGTAATAAAAACAACAGTCACTTTCTGAACACCTAGGTGAATGGGCCTCACCCTGCTTCACCCACTGCACACCTGGGTTATGTTAGTGTTATCTTGTGTGTGGGTAGTTTCCCAGAAAGTTTCAGCCTGCATAAAAGCTTGAGCAGCCTTGTTGCTTTCCTGTTTTCTATCTACTTATATTTCCCTCAGCCCGTAATCTTTGGTAGAAAATAAAGGATAATCACCATCCAGGCCAGGAAGCAGCATTTTTTTGAGAACCATAATCATTGCTGGAATTAACAAAATTAGGTATCAGTATCTGTCACAGAATCCCAAAGTGGCTTTATGTGTTCTCTGCCTATTAATAGTCATCAGTTTCCCTCATTAACAGAACTTTGGAAGTTTCCAAAGCATTCCATACTATCAGTCTAGCTGGACTTTGTTCAGGAAGCAGATAAGTCTGGTTTTCTTTTTTCACTTGGCCAACCCAAGAAACCTTGAACTTGGGGGGATTTGCCTTAGATGTCTAGTTTTGTTACTCTGAACTGTTTCCCATGTAAAACTTTCCAGATGCTTATGCAACCTGTAAGACTACGGTCCTTTGAACTCTGGGCAGGTGTATGGTTTTACAGTGCAATATTTTAAGATAGAATTTGTTTTAATCTTTCAGTTAAGCCTCTTTATACAAACAGAGCTGCCAAGAGAACAAATGCAATTCACTTTCAAGTTGTTTGTCTAGTTAACAGTAAGTACGCAAATCAGTTTCCTGTTCACACAAAGGATTTTCTTGTGTTTGAAATCTTTGACCAAGGGTACCTTGGCTTGGATTTTTATAGGGAATTCACAATGTTAATTACCTATAGTGCTCTGTGCACCAGGATGTGAGGTGACTTAGTAAGCAGCTGGTTAGTATCAAACAAGGATATTGCTTGAGTTTCTGGAAAGGACTTCTGTGTGCACAGTGGGGAGACATCACAAAGGGTCCACATGGAGCCAGAGGTTTAGCTCACAGTGAAAGGTATCAGGAAGTTGGAGGACAGCACAGAGGAAGGGAAAGGAAAGCTTTATTGTCAAGATAAAATTAAGACAAGGGGGTTGCAAATGGTCCATTTCCTCAGGTTTCTGTTGAAGGTTTTCCTCTTGTGCTGCTTTTTTCCCTTGCGTGTGTTTCTTCCTTTTTCCTTTAAGAAATATAAAAACATTCACATTAATATAAATATTTTCAAGAAGACTCTGGAATCTTAAGTTCCATGACAGGATTGTATTACCGTTGAAAGACAAGTTGTATGCAGCATGGTTAGCAGGGCCTGCAGACCAACCGAAGGCTAGTATTAGTATCTTGGGAGCCTTGCTAGCTACACATACAATTAAAGCAATGCAGAGATGCTTTACCATAGGGGCAGAGTCACCCCTCTCCTCCAATGTATTAATTTATGTACTTTGTCCTTCTTGCCAAACTCTGTAAATCTTTTCTTTTCACTTATTTACCCAAGGATATTTCCCTTCAGCACAGATAAATTAGACATAAGTTACACATTGCCCTGGGGACAGGAAGATGCGATGGAACCCTAATAAAGGTAGCATAGTCTTGGATCTTACGTTAAAAATTTCTGGTTTAGAAAGAATACAGAAACTTCAGAAGCATCTTTCAGAACCATTTTCTCTTATGGCCAAATCTGGGGAAATGTGGATATTTTCGAAACCTTTCTGAGTGTGCATTTTGGAAAATAGAGAGAAACTTATAATCAGGGTTTGGACCAAGGGACAACAGTTCTCGGGAAATGGCCATGGCTGCACACCATTCTCATGTAGCTGCTGGCAGGTGTAGATGAGAGCTGGTGGCACAGTGGATTGAGGCAGGAGAGGGCCAGATCGTCTCCTCAGTTTTATGTGCTCTTGAAGTTTTGGGCAATGGCACATGAAAGTTCCCTGGCCTCGAAGTGGGTCACTGATATAAGCTGAGGGGAGCCGCTGGGCGACATGGGCTTGTGGTAGGAATGAAGGGTTACATCACTAGCAGCGGGCTGAGGCCACCTGTTGGCAGATGGCTGCCAGGATTCTAGTCGGGAGCCAGGGCAAGGTATGCAGCCCCTCCAGGCACCATGGGCCGGATAGGATGAGTCTCCCCTGGAGTGGAAGCCGACTCAGCGTGGACCTGGCTCATATGTGGACGCCTGCTGCCCACTGCCGCAGGGGCGTCATCTGCTTACACCCTGTCGAATTTGTTAACATCAACCCCTGAAAGAGGATAAAGAAGAACCAGCTCTGAACAGACTGAGTTTTTTTTCTATTAAACTTTGTATTTAAGATAATTGCAGATTCGCATGCAGGTGTGAGAAATGATAGAGCGAGATCCTGTATCCTCCTTACCCAGTATCACCCATGGTAGCACCTTACAAAATGGCAGCACACACCACAGCCAGGATATTGTCACGGTACAGATCGTTTCCATCACCACAAGGAACTTCATGTTGCCCTTTTATAACCACACCCACTTCCTCCCCAGCCCTTATACCTGGCCACCACTAATCTGTCCTCCATTTCTCTGATTTTGTTGTTTTTCTGAGAACGTCTTTGTTTCTTCTTTACTGTTTTTTTTTTTTTTTTTTTTTTTTTTTAAGAGATGCTGCCCAGGCTGGAGTGCAGTGGCTGTTCATAGGCGCAACTGTGGCAGACTACAGCTTTGAACTCTTGGGTTCAAGTGATCCTCCTGCCTCAGCCTCCTGAGCAGCTGGGACTATGTGCATGAGCCACCTGGCTTCATCTCCTTTACTTTTGAAGAATAACCTTGCTAAAATAAAATTCTAGGGCAGGGTCTTCTTTTTCAACATTTTGAATATCTCACTCTATTCTCTTCTCACTCGCATAATTTCTGATGAGAAGTCTTGTCCTTGTTCTTCTACAGGTGAAGTTTTCCCCTGCCCCCCCCCCCATGGCTTCATTCAAGTTTTTCTCTCTGTCTCTGCTTTTTGCAGTTTGAATATGATGTGTGTTAAGTGCATGGGGGTTATTTATTTCTTTAGTTATTATTCTGCTTGGCATACTCTGAGCTTCCTCGATCTGTGATTTAGTGACTACAATTAATTTTGGAAAGTTCTCTGATCCCTTCAAATATTTCCAAGTTGTCTAGCTATTCTAGTTTCTTTGCCTTTTCGTATAAATTTTAGAATAATCTTTTCAACATGTAAAAAAAAATCTTGTTGGGATTTGATAGGAATTGTGAGAAACCTATATATTAATTTGAGGAGAGTTGTCTTCTTTACTATGTTGAGTCTTCTAATCCATGAAGGCAGTATGTTTCCCCATTTATTTAGACCTTCTTTGGTTTCTTTTATTACCATTTTGCAATTTTCAACATACAAGCCCTGTACATGCTTTGTTAGATTTACACCTAAGAATTTTTTTTTAAAAAGTGATTCTAGGCCGGGCGCGGTGGCTCACGCCTGTAATCCTAGCACTCTGGGAGGCCGAGGTGGGCGGATCGTTTGAGCTCAGGAGTTCAAGACCAGCCTGAGCAAGAGCGAGACCCCATCTCTACTAAAAATAGAAAGAAATTATATGGACAGCTAAAAATATATATAGAAAAAAATTAGCCGGGCATGGTGGTGCATGCCTGTAGTCCCAGCTACTCGGGAGGCTGAGACAGGAGGATTGCTTGAGCCCAGGAGTTTGAGGTTGCTGTGAGCTAGGCTGACGCCACGGCACTCACTCTAGCCTGGGCAACAGAGTGAGACTCTGTCTCAAAATAAATAAATAAATAAATAAATAAATAAAAAGTGATTCTAAAGGCAATGCATTTTTATTGCATGTTCATTGCTACTATATAAAAATAAAAATAACTTTTGTATTTTTATCTTGTACCCTGAGACCTTCCTGAATTTACTTATTAGTCCTAGGAGGTTTTTATGGTGGATAAAACATGGGATTTTCTACAAATCTTCAAATAGGGACAATTTTACTTCTCCTTTTCCAATCTGTATGCCTTTTATTCCTTTTCTTGCCTTATCGCACTGGCTTTAATTGCCAGCACTGTGTTGAATAAGAGTGGTGGGATTGGATATCCTTACCTTGTTCTGAATCTTTAGGGCAAAGCAAAGCGTTCAGTCTTTCATCACTGAATATAAGGTTACCTGTAAGTTTTTGTAGATGCTCTTCATCAGCAGATTAAGTTCTTCAGAAGAGGATAAGTTGATTAAGTTACCCTCTATCACTATTTCTTTGAGAGTTTTTGGTCATAAATAGATATTGATCCTAGCACTCTGGGAGGCTGAGGCAGGCGGATCGTTTGAGCTCAGGAGTTCGAGACCAGCCTGAGCAAGAGCGAGACCCCGTCTCTACTAAAAATAGAAGGAAATTAGCTGAACTAAAAATATATAGAAAAAATTAGGCAGGCATGGTGGCACATGCCTGTAGTCCCAGCTACTCGGGAGGCTGAGGCAGGAGGATTGCTTGAGCTCAGGAGTTTGAGGTTGCTGTGAGCTAGGCTGATACCATGGCACTCTAGCCCGGGCAACAGAGTGAGACTCTGTCTCAAAAAAAAAAAAAAAAAAAATGGATATTGAATTTTGTCAAATGTTTTTTCTGCATTAATTAATATGGTCGTGTGATTTTTTTTTTTAAAGCCTGTGTTAATATGGTAGATTATATTGATTGAATTTTGAATATTGCACCAGTGTTGCATCTTTGGAATAAACCCTGCTTGGTCATGATGTATAATTATTCTTCATCATCGAATACTATATGATAATATTTTATTTAGGAATTTTTGAATCTATATTTATGAGGTATATTGGCCTTAGTTTTCTTTGTCTGGTTTTGATATAAAGATAATATCAGCTTTATGAAATGAATTGAAAAGTGTTCCCTCCTTGTGATGTTAATTTCATGTGTCAACTTGGCTGGATCTTGGTACCCAGCTATTTGATCAAACATTATTCTAGATGTTTCTGTGAAAGTACTTTTTAGATGAGACTAACATGTAAACCAGCAGACACTGAGTAAAGCAGATCACCCTCCATAATAAGGGTGGACCTCATCCAATCCCACTTGAAGGAGGGGAATTGTGTCAACAGGTTATCTTTGGATATGAACTGTAACATCAAGTCTTTCCTGGGTCTCTGACCTGTTAGCCTATCTTGTAGATTTTGGACTTGCCAGCCCCCATAATTATATGAGCCAATTTCTTAAAATAAATTCCCTCTGTTATACACACACAAACACACACACACCCCCCGCCTATTGGTTCTGTTTCTCTGGAGAATTGTGACTAATACATTCCTCTTTTGTATTCTAGAAGAGATTACATAGAATTGGTGTTAACTTTTCTTTAAATATTTGGTAGAATTTGCTGGTAAAACATTGGGCTTGGGGATTTCTTTTTTAGAGATTTAACATTATTAATTCAGGTTCCTTAATATTTATAGGGCTATTTAAATGTCCATTTCATTGTTGACTGAGTTGTGGTGGTTTATGTGTTTTGATTAATTGGTTCATTTTATCTAAATTTTCAAATTTAAGTTTGTAGAGTTGTTTACAGTATTCTCATTACGTCTTTTGATATCCATACTAATATCACCTGCTTATTATGTCTTTTTTCCTTTCTCTTTGTCAGTCTTGTGGAGGTTGTCAACTATATTGATCTTTTCAGAAAAACTAGCTCTTTGTTTCATTGAAGTTCTCTATTATTTTCCTGTTCTCAATTTCATTTATTTCTGCTCTTTATTATTTCATTCCTTCTCTTATACTTGCTTTGGGTTGATTTTGCTGTTCATTTTCTAGTTTTTCTAGATGGAAGCTTAATTATTGATTTGAGACTTTTTCTCTTTTATGATATATGCATTTGGTGCTATAAATTTCTATCTTAACACTGGTTTAGCAGTGCCCCACAAATGTTGATAGTTGTATTTTTATTTAGTTCAATGTATTTTAAAATTTCTCTTGGGACTTCTTTATCTTATTGCTTACTTGGAAGTAATCTCTAATTTGGAGATTTTCCCGTTTTCTTTCTGTTATTGATTTTTAGTTTACTTCCATAGGTGGGCAGAGAATACCCTCTGTATGACTTCAATTTTTTAAAAATTTGTTGTTATTTATTTTGTGGCCTAAGATATAGTCTACCTTAGTATATGTTCCATGTGCACTTAAGAAGAATGTGTATTCTCTTGTTGGGTGAACACACATTCTTCTCTTGTTGGGTGTTGATTAGATCTTGTTGATTAATGGTGCAGTTGAGTTCTTCTATATTCTTGCTGATTTTCTGTATAGTTGTTCTATCAATTGTTGAGAAAGGGATGTTGAAATCTTCAACTGTAATTGTGGATTTTTCTATTTGTTCTTTCAGTTCTATCAGATTTTGCTTCACATGTTTTGCACCTCTGTTGTTTGGTGTGTATACGTTCAGCACTACTATGTCTTCTTGGTGGACTGTTTTATCATAATATCCCTCTCCAACTCTGGTAATTTTCATTGTTCTGAAGTCCACTTTATCTGACATTAATATAGCCACTCTTGCTTTTGCTTTCCTTTGATCAGTGTTTGATTATCTTTTCATATTTTTTAAATTTTTAACCTGCCTCTATTGCTATATTTGAAAGGAGTTTCTTTTAGGCAGTGTATAGTTTGATCATGGTTTTAAATCTGCTCTGCCACTCTCTGTGTTTTAATTGGTGTATTTAGGCCATTCACATTTTTGTGTAACTACTGCTATTATAGGGTTTAACTGCCATTTTGTTTCTTATTTTCTGTTTGTTCTCTGTTTTTTTTCTCCTCTGTTTTCTTTTTCTTGCCTTCCTTTGGGTTATTTGAGCATTTTCTAGAATTCAATTTTGATTCACATATACCATTTTTAGTATATTTTTATACAGCTTTTTTAATGATTACTTTAGGTATTACATTATATACATGTGTATATATAAAACATTAAAATCTATTGTTGGAGATGGGAAGTATGGCATGTTTTCAAATGAATTTTTACTGATAGTTCTCTTAGTTATGTGTGGATTGTTTTTAAGGTGAAATGTGTGTCAGTGACATTTCATTATCCAACCCACTGTCATTTTGTAAAACTCTTTCAAAGAAATGGAACAGAATGGAGAGTCTTATAAAGTGCTCTCTGACAGGGATGAAAACTAAGTTACTTAATTTATAAAGTTACTACCTTTACTCCAACATGACTTTGGCCACCGGAAGAGAAGGAAGAAGCACCTGTGAGCATCTGAGTTGTGTAAGACACAGTGTGGGTGTGCATTCCCAATTATCTCACTTTGGGGCAAATTCTAATCAACCTGACTCTGGGGAAAATTTCACCAAGCCCGTCTTATATCCACTCTCACCATCACTAGTGCCAGCTGGAAATAATACAAAATGTTTAACTCACTCTTTTCCTTTATCTGGGTGAAGTGCTAAAGAAGTTCAGGTTGGCAGTTCCCTGTTAAGTCTTTATCTGTCATTGTTAATTGTGCCTACTTAAGACACATCTGGAAAAACCATAATTTAATCAAACATAGAGAAGGCCAACTATAGTAGTACCAAGAAAAAAAAAATAAATTGTGTCTCTTTTCCACTTAGTAACATAACGTTTCTCATTTCATCCAAGGACTTACTCCTGCAGAGAGTTCATTGAATCAACAGAATATTTGTGTCTTGGGACTTACAACTCTTTACAGATTCACAACATATTTCTCTGGTGGGGAAAAATCACAAATATTCCAACCTATTAAAGGTTATTACGAGTACTAATGAGAAGAGATGTTTCTTGGAGTTGATCCCCAGGAAGAGATTTTCCATGTGTTTGCTTTGTAATGCAAATATTTTATTTCCAGATTTCAATTACTAAGAAAGAAAATTTAAATATATACACAGGCTCTATTTTTAAATCTAATTCCTTCTCAGTAAGCATTGAGTTCTCCCATTCTTACTGAAAAAATAGCAGATGGGAATATGCTCTCTAAAATTTTTTATACATCACTCTATGGGCCTATTCAATTTCAACATTTGTTGGGGTCTCAGGGATCTGCCGGTATGGTCTGACACGTGAAACGACTCCCACCATTACAAATGGCCCTTCCACACCCTGAGCTCCTGACTCAACAGGCACGCTGATGTTTTAGGAGATAACTGCTGCGTTTCAAAATTGTGGAGCAAATACCAAGAAGGAAAAATTTTTTTCCTCTCTGCAGAATCTCAATTTATTAAAGTTTATAGCAACAATCAATCTAGAGAACAATCTCATGGAATGGGTCTTAGTTTCTATGGCAAAATAGTAGGATTGAGTAACTCCCAGAGGATAATCGGATTAATTTAAATTCTTGGCATCCTTGTAGGCTGGAGGTTAGGTGGAGAAGAAAGAGAGTCACAGTCCTCCATCTCTAGACCTTTCTTCAGGGGTATGAATCTGCAGTCTGCTGCAGATTGTACATGACCTCTGTTCTCTGAGGGTCACCTGACCCTACAAAGTAGCATTCATCCTCTCAAGAAGGTCCATACCATGGAGAAATAAAAGAAGAATCCCTCTAACTAATTTCAAATAAATGTATAAAGGGAATTATGGCATGGAAAATCTCTCTCTCTGCCGATTTCTTTTTACCAGCCATTTCTTGAACTTACCATTTAATAAACCTAAAAGGTATAGTAAACACCTCTGAAGTAATAGTAAACTCTATCATTCTATGTATACATTTGGGCTAAATCTAGACAACTGACATAATTAATAGAGCATACAATATGTACAAGCTCATAATAAGTACTCAGTAAGTATTTGTGGAGTAAATGAGGGAATATATACTCTGGCTGTTAGTCTATTTAAAAAAATAGGAAATTTTACCAAAAATGACAGTGTGGTGAGAAGATTTCAACTCCAGCTTAGAGTGGTGCTGGTCTGTAAGTCTTTGGAATGATGGAGGTTGGCATGGCAGAGAGAGAGACTTTGTGTTAACTTAAAAACTCCCGTATGAGTTACCAGTAGCTGGATTTCTAGAGTTATAAGTTTAATTAACCTTTAGAAAAGCCTTCCTTTACATTAGAAAGTCACAAAAAATGGTGATTTAATTATGGGACTGCAAATACCTACTTCTTGAGGATGAAGTCACCATATATCTAAATGCAGATGCACATACTGAGATACTCGGCACTTCATCAGGTAGTGTACGTTGAGAACATTTCCTCCTAAATGTAGATATTTATAGGACTACTGGTATCCCACAGAGGTTGCCATTTAAGCATGGATAACCCAGGTTCTGGGACATCTGGTTGAAGTTCATGTGGTCAGACCACACCCTGTGGATGGGGTGGAGTTTTCTCTAGAAGGAGAATAATATTGTCACCATTAATCATCCTGGGATTCAAAATGAATAGTTTTGGACTGGGGGAAGTAGAGACTTGCTCCTCTCTCTGGGAAAGGAATACAGTATCCATAGTAAAATGTCAAGTGTAGTAGGTAAGCTGGTCTGCCACATGGAAATCTGCTGAAAACAAAGTGACAAGAACTTGCCATCTTAAGTAGAGGTCTGCAAATAACTGAAACCAACTGTGTGATTGTTTTGCACCCTTTCTTAGCAAAAAATTTTATTTTAATAAGTTTTGGTAAATACCTCAGCCCATTTGGGGTTAGGGGAGTTAAGGGAGATACTTCCATCTGTGGCCTGAGCCCATCAAGGTAGGAGAGCAGAGGTGTGGGAGAAGAGGGTAGTCACAACATGGTAGGAGGTGACAGCCATTCTCTGAGCTACAGTGGTTCAGGGTGAGAATGGTGGGCTGAGGTGTTAAGTCACCAAGGTGGTGGATTTGTAAAATGTAAAAATATCCTGCCAAATTTCTGTAAGTTTCTTGGGGAGCAGAACTCAACAGAAGAATGAATCTTGAAAGAATTTTGGAATGAAGGTATAGTGTCTTTGTGATTTGCATGTTTAATGGACTTAGGCTTTAGAAACAAAATCCTGGAAATGAAGTATCTCACAGTCAGCTTCTCTTTTCAGTCTGTGGCAAAGCTCATGGGTTCTCAGCAAGGGAACCCAGGGCAAGCTACCTTTTTAATGTGGGAATACAATAGGATAAATACAGGGATAAAAACATATTAATAATCTGAAAAAGTGCTCTGTTGCAGATTAAGAAAAGATGTCTGACTCATTCGTCAGTCAAAGTTTAGTGAGATGTGGGGAGCCCTGGGTAATGTATTTTTTTTATTATACCAAGTTGAGAATGAATCTATATAAAAGTGTTTGTACCCTGAATTCATAAGGAATATTCGAATTGGAATAAGAACAGCAGACTCAAGCCTACTTCTGAAACTTATTAGCTATGTGACTTGGAGCAATTCATTTCATTGCTCTAGACAAGGAGGTCAGCAAACTCTTTCTGTAAAGGGCCAGATAACAAATATTTTAGGTTTGCTGGTGACAGATTTCTGTCCCACAACTCAACTCTGCCATCATAGCAAGAAAACAACCCAAAGACAAACTGTAAATGAATGAGCATCACTGTATTCCAACGAAAATTTATGGACAGTGAATTTTTAAATTTTATGTAATTTTTTCTCACAAATATTATTATTTGATTTTTTTTTGTTCAGCCACTTAAAAAGGTAAAAATTATTCTGAGCTCAAGGGCCATTCAAAATCAAGTGGCAGCCAGATTGGACCCGTGGCTTAGTTTACTGATGCCTCATCTGGACTCTAAGACTCTAGCTCTAAAGTCAGTTCTCCCATCTGTAAATGGGAAACACATAACTCACAAGGTTGTCAGAACAAATTGAAGCATAATTTTTTACTTTGCTTTTAAAATTTAAGGTGTTATTGCTAAATGTGCTAAAGGAGACCTAATTGCCTACATTTTCATCTAAATAGAAGACAAAAGCAGCTAGAGATAGAACCAACCATCTTTGCAGTTGTCACTTAACTGATAGCCTTTGCTTCTTCATCTATGTAAAACAGAATCGATGCCAGTGACCCCAAAGGGTGGTTTGTGGATCAAGTGAGTGGAATGTCTATCTGTAGGATTCTTGCCTTCAGAAAATGCCAGTTCTGGTAGTGAATACTTACCCACTTGCCTGTGCCTGTGATGTGCATGAAGTAAAATCTATCAGAATTCCCTTCCACATGGCATACACATTAAAAAACATTTAGAAACTGCCTTGAACTAATGAGGATGATGCAATGAACTCTTGGTTCGTGACTTCTTTAGATCTTCTGTCCTTTCTCTATCATACATAGGGAAGTATGTATTAACATTGAATGTAGGATGCAATGTACCCATTTTGAATGTATATTTGAGATGATAAATCAAAAACTCAAGACATTCAAATTTATGGTGACAACCACAACATACCGATTCAGACCTGTCATACACATTTGTGAGTATTGCAGGCAGGGGTTATAAACCCATTACCTGCAGGGCCAGGCAGGTAAGACACGTGTCTTAAGCAGCCATGCATAAGGCAACAGGAAATAGTGGGGCTACCCTTCTCATAAAGCATTTATGTTAAAACAAAACAAAACAGAACACAAATGAGCAAACAAACACCAAAACACTGTTCTGGCTAGTTCTTTCTCTTCAGTTCTGCTGTGGTCCTTTGCCTGTGATTTCATTCTATGAAAAAGGTGATATAATAAACATAATAAGCTGTTGGTGAAGCTTATTTGTGACATTTAGGAAAATGGATTCAAGAGTTACTAGACCACACATCATGTGATTTTTCCATCCAAGAACAGAAGGATTGGATATTATTGGAATTGAGCACTAAGGGTCATTCGTTGTTAAAAAACAAAAACCAAATGTAAACCTTAGAGATGGAAATGGTCAAACAACTAAAGGTCATCCTGCCACAGGTTCACATTAGTGAAAATGTAGGTAGTATCTGGCTTTAAAAATGACTTCTTTGGGAAGCTGGGATTAAGAACTGTTTTTTGTTTTGTTTTGTTTTGTTTTACCATAAAAGTCTTAATTTCATTAGATATGGGAAATTTTGTGGCCAGCCCTGTCTTTTGCTGTGAACTTTGTCCCAGTGTACTTGTTCTTTTATTTTAAAAAGGTTATTTCCTACTTGAACTTCATTCTCCTCTTGTAGCAAAGTTGCACCATATCTGGGAAATCTTAAAAGATTTTTTTGTAAAACCAGAGCAAAATTTAATAATTATTTATTCTTTATAATTTGCCTCTTTTTTAAGCTTTCGTCTAATTTTTTCAAATTATCAGAGTCAGACTTTTTGAATCTCAACCATTTGGCTTTCCAAGTCTTTTAAAATGTTTTCTTGTAGCTTTTAGAATAGTTTTGTCTTTGTAGTCCCTATACTTGATAATTGCCAAGTAAATATTATTTTGACGTAGGCCTACAACATTTATCAACACTTCTCTATTTGTTGCATTAAAGCAAAAATTCTTAACTTCAGTGTGATGTAGAAGAAAAGGATCGAATTTTGGAATAAGCAGAGAGGACTGTGAGAGATAATTAAAATTTGATTAGATTCATTCTTTTTCAGAAATGCACTTAGATAGAAAGTATAATAGTTTCTTTGCTTTCACTGAACTAAATCCTAGTAAACCCCCCATCACATTTTTGGGCCAGTTACTCCAATGACTTACTTTTCCACTAACCTTTAACAAGTTTGCTGTTAAGATTTCAACTTGCCATGAGAATATTTGCAAGCACACTAACATAAAAATGATACTAAATTGTTAAATCCAACACTTACTTAAATTGGTTAGACATATCACATATTCAATTTAACTTTCTCTCTGAGAAAATATAATAACTGGTGAAAAAGAAGAATTAAAACTATGCATATATTTCTGTAAATGTTTTTAGATTATTAGAGAATGGCTTGTATTACTTGTTAAATGTTTTATTCCCTGCATTTCTAGTTATTTTTGAGTCAGATATATTACCTGATGATTTGCTAAATTTTTCATTAAGAAATAGGATCATCAGCATGTTAATTGCTTTGTTATATTTACACCAGATGTTTTCAAGATCAGCGTGGACTGCTTCAGCAGCCCAACTTGCTTCGAAGAAAATGAGATTTGGGTTTACAGTGTGAGCTATAATCTGATTTTTAGTTTGTCTGAACCAGGTATTTAACATAATTTGAAGCTTACTATTCAATTCCCTAGAGGAATGGCAGAAAATAGACATGAACTTTGGGGGCATATAATAGCATAAAGGTTCAGCTGGGAATATGAATTTTCCCACTTTTAAATTCCTCAGAGGGCAGTAACACTGCCCTGTCCCCCTTCCCCCAATAAACCCTGGATACTTAAATAATTCTTGTTACTAAGATGTCACTGGCAGAGTTTACTCTATTGACCTTTGGGCCACATCTCCTCTCCGCTTCAGATTTTGAGGTAACCTAGACCTGAGTCAAGACCAGCTCTTGTAAAGATGGTTTTGCAGGGTAATACGACCCCTCGATGCCTTCTTCTTCCATGGCTGGTCCTTGGATATTTAGAGGTGACAGCTCGATTAATTATTAATAGCCACTCTTGCTCTGCCTGTTACTTTATCTCCACTGTACGTCTGCGTGCCTACCGGAAGCTAGGCAGAGCATTAACTGGGGGAAATTGATCTGGAAGTTAACATCCTCCTATCTGGGATGTGATGAGATTTCCTCTCTCTCTCCCTCCCTCCTTTCCATCTATCTAACCCCCGATATCCCATGAGAGGAAGACAATCTTCGGTAAAATAAAGAAATGGGAGCTTCGGTAGCATAATAACACATCAAAATTGTGGAGATGGTCCATTCCTAACAAAGGCAAAGATTTAAAGCTTTCTCCCAGAAATACACAGTAAGAACACGCCAGTGCTCAGCTTCACTGTAGTGACTGGGTCCATGGGTAGAACCTTAAGGCTAGAAGTGGGACACCTAGTCTGGGCCAGAGGAATAGAAAAGACCAAGGAGATCATGGGGCTTAAGGAGGTGAGAAAAAGGAAGGACCAGAGAGAAGGGATTTCTGAAGTGGATTCTGTAGGGGTTGGAGTAGACTCCATGGAAAAGGTAAGAAAGTCCTTTGAACTACTTTCTGGTGTAAGTGTGTATTCATGATCAGCAAGTTGTAAATTGGTTTCATTTCTGTTATTAAACTGCACCCATGCATTTTTACAGCCACTGCAGGTGAAACTGAGGGTATATACAAATGCAGGGAGATTCTAGCTCTGGATGAAAACAGAGTCTACTAGCTGGACCATTTTTTTTTTGTTTGTTTTGTTTTTTTTGGTAGTGAACCTCTGGAGTCAGTATCATCAAATTATCATATATGAGTTGAAAACTCAATTATTTCCCTTTTTTACAATAAAAAATCCAGTTTCGAAACTCTGTTTTGTAAATAGTCAGGATCCACAAGCAGATTATGCACTAGTTAAAGAGTGTAGAAGATTCACTCTGGTTTGCAAGAAGCAATTTTCCTTCTGGAGATTGTCCATTAGTCTGGGAGCAAAACCATCCCTAAACCAGCGTGCCTTAAAATGAGGTTCCTGGAGTATGTTCATCAGGAACACCACATGTATTTGTTAAAATGCATAGTCCTGGGCTTGAACCAGAGGCCAAGCTTCATGCTCAGTATATTTGGGAATCTTTGCTGAAACAGTGCTGATCAGGTTTACACCACATTCACCCACTTTCTCTCTTCCATTTCCCATCTCTCATTATAATCAGCCTTATATTTAAGAAGACCCTTATGTGTTATGAACTCCTGGATGATAAAAATTATGGTTCTCATATTTGCTATGCTATTTCTAACATCTGTGATCATGCTTGGAAAACAGAAGAGTTTTGATGAGCATTTGTTACACTGGTTGAATTAAATCGAGAAGTAGCAATACAGTCACACTGAGGAGAAATGGAGCTGTTTGCCTGAGACATGCTGTGCGGGAACAGTGAGAAGTAAGTACTAAAGTCTTCCTCACAGTTAGTGCCTACCTGCTGCCTTTGAGTGGGAACCATTTCATTTGAGGGGGATGGGTGGGAGAGGAATATGAGACGATTCCTTCTATTCCGTTAATTACAGGGTAGCTTTCCGTTGCCCATTCTCCAGTTTTCCTGCCAGTCTTTTGTGCTGTTCACAGCTCACGGGTACAATCATAACAGAGAGTGTATTTTGCTTTGGTCTTATCTTAGTCTTGCTCCTAAGGGAAAAAATCAGTGTTGTGTGTTTTCCCAGGGAGATGCTGTACCAGGACACTTTTCCCAAAGGACCCCAGCTCTGATTCATCCATTCTTTATTATATTTTTATTGCTTTAGTTTTATTTCCTTTCTATCCTCGCTAATGTTAATAAAACGCAAACCATAAAGAAATAAACTCCTGAGGACATGACAGGACAGACCTCATGGCCGTTTCCTCTGCCGGCAAAGATTCTGCTCGCTGGCCTCTAACATTGACCGGTTGGAAGCCGGCCCTCCACGACCCCTTTCTGCTCACAGCAGAGCTGCGTGCTACTCTTTCTTGCCGTCTGACAAACCTCTGTCTGCTAAGGGGACGATGCTAAATTCCTTCACTATCTGTCTAGTTTTGTGTTCCTCTCTCCCCAGCTGTTAGCAGGAATGTCTAAAATCATAGTACTCTACAGCTGTGTGAATTACGTGACGACTGTCTGAAGGGGAGACATTCAGTGTTTGCTTCTGAACACTTCCTTTGTTTTGTTTCTTTCCAATACAAACATTATAGGATACATTCAAACCCATGAATGCACTTGAACTTTGCCAGTGAGGAGACTACTTGGGTTCTGGACTTTACCTTGATGACACTTAATAAACTTTTATTGTTTTCTTATTGGGAATCTTTACAAATCCTCATCAGGGACTACAGGAGTGATGCTTCTTGGGATTTCTTGTAAACATTCTGGAAGGTCCTCGACCTCTCGGGAAGGATCGAGTCTCCGCTCAGCTTCCAGCTGCTGAATCTTCCTTTCCTTTTCCTCTAAAACTTCTTCCAGCTGAGTGATCTTCTCAGTCTGAAGGGAAACCTGGGTCGACAACTCCATAATCAGGCTAATTTTTCTCTCACCTTCTTCCACAGGTGGGAGACCTCCAGGGAACTCTTCCATCAAGTTGCCTTCTAAAGTAAACAAGAAAAGGAAAGCCTGAGCAGTTTTAATTGGATTTCCCAGAACTCGAAGAGAGGAAAGACACAAAAGCTTCATTTCTCACGTTCTTAAAAGAGACCACAGATGTTACATCATCTGGTTAGATACCCTGAGAATAAAATCCAGACCCAGTGAGGGGAAAGATTCTGGGTGCTCATGAAAAAAGAACTTGGAAGTCTCTTGAGAATAAGGAGAGTCAGCCCTGCCAACTCTTTTTTATACACATTTAACTTCCAATTAACCATGGGAATGAGCTGTCCTTGAAAATCCAATCTACAAACAACAGCCGTCCCAAGTTTCATGTTATTCTTTCCCTAAGAATCTTTCACGAGAGCTACAATCAACTAGAATTATGCTTCAATTTGAATTTTAATTCGACTGAAAAAAAAATACGTTGTCTTTGCCCTCTCTGGGGAAAGTGATAATGAGAAAAGACTAGTTTCTTAACCCGAGTCAGCTTTAGAGTTGGCAGGGGTATAATTTGGAGTGAGTCGGGATAACTCTATTAGCATGGTATCGTCCATAAGATTCCTCTCTTTTAGGCCTGAAGGCTTTTCAGCATTTCTTAATAAAATCACAGATACCTCCTGGACCTGAAAACATTATCAGTTTCTATCAGCTACCCCTCAGATAAGCACAAAGGCCTGAGGAAGGAGGCAGAGAGAGGCTCCGTAAACGACAGGGAGTCCTTGAGAACAAACCGCGCCAGCCCATCAAAAAGTTGAGCCCCTCAAAGTAAACCCCATCTTTCCAGCCTTCAGCAGTACCATCCCCACTGCCACTCTTGACATTCCCATCATTACATTTCTCGGAGCTGTATAAAACACAGACTTCGGTATAAACAGTAAGGGAAGTCAAGGGCTTGGGTATCGTTTCCGGAATAATGGCTCTAATAATGCACGAATGACCCTGCCGCGTGGTCTCTACAGTTGATTGCTACAATCGAAGGTCCAGCACTCATGCAGTCCCCGGTGAAGATAGATCCCACGGCTGTACCTGAGAGAGACATCACTGTCAGTTCTGGGCACAGGCGCCTGCGACTGGTGGGCACCTGCACACCTGCTGGAGATGGGCAGCCTTGCTGCGGCAGTGCACGACACAAGGGATCACCCGTGTCCCAGCAGATAAAATCCACTGGCCGTCATCACGTCCCAGGAGAGCGTACAGGAAAAGCTCGAGCACCATATTGTACAGTGCGCGGGGTGTTTTTGGCTTCCCGGAAGTGATCAGAGGAGAGATCAGGCTATTCTCTGCTCTTAGAAATTATTATAAGTGATTTATTAAATTGTAAGAATCCATGGGTAAATTTTTGTTTTGAACTTTTATTACAGTATTTAAAATTATAATAATATTTAAGGAGATGTTGGTTTGAGGAGCTTTTATAGGTTAAATAAGAGCAATGAAAAAAATCTCGAATGTCAAAGGAACATTTAGTTCATTGTCTTTGCAATAGGCCTGAGCTTTCCAGATGCGGAGAAGGTCCATGTGTCAGGAGGCCTTTGTCACCTGCGCAAATGCCAGGGCCTCACCTGCTTTCGTGTGGCCAGAGCTGCACTGCCCAACACGGTGGCCACCAGCCACATGGGACCATTGAGCAACTGAATGTGGCTAGTCTGAATTGAGATTGCTATAAGTATAAAATACATATTTGACTTGGAAGATTTAGTTTAAATAATGTGAAATAGCTCATTAAATTTTTTACATTGCTTATGTATTAAAATGACATTTTGAATATATTGTGTTAAATAAAATATATTTTGAAATTCGTTTTATTTATTTATTTTTACATGTTTTAAATGTCGCTAGTTGAAAATTGCAAGGTGGCGGTGGGAAGAGACTGAGGAGGAGCGGAGATACGGGCGGGGGGTGCGGGTCTGGGCGAGGTGCAGGGGTGCTGCCCTGGGTGCCTGTCTCAGGCGTGCCTGTCTGCCATCTCCTTTCCCTTTGACCTCTCCGTCCACCTCTGCTCTCCCTAGTCTTTCCTCTGCTTTCAGAAGAAGTTATTTTGAACCAATCTATAAAATGAAGGATTTTCATGTTACTTCTGGTCAAACTGATCAACAAGTTTTGGTTTTTTTTAGATAATGAAGTATAGGTAGCATACTTTGTTCACCTAGTGCTAATGAGAAAGTGGCAAAAAATGCAGCAAGGTGGCATTACACAGGCAGTCACAGTCACGAGGCCACTACCTCTGTCTGGAAGAGAGTAATAGAGGAAGAAGGTAGAAAGAAAATAAGAGGAGGAGAAGCAGGTGTCTTAGTCTGCTCAAGCTGCTGTAACAAAACAGCACAGACTAGGTGATAAAACAACAGAAACGTATTTCTCATAGCTGTGGGGGCTGGAAGCCCAGCTCGGGCATCAGGGTGGCAGGTTGCGGTGAGGGCTCTTTCACTGGCTGGCTTCTTGCTGCACCCTCCCATGGCTACGAGAGAGACCCAAAGCTCTCTCATGTCTCCTCCACTAAGGGCACTAACTCTGTCATGAAGGCCCCACTCCTGTGACCCCCTCTAAGCCTGACTACTGCCCACAGGCCCCGTCTCCACACATCAGCACACTGGGGATTAGGGTTTCAACACAGGAACTTTGGGGGCACAAATTCAGTCCAGAGCACAGGGAGAAGACAATTGGAAAAGGAGTAGAGAAGAACATGAAGCTGTAAAAAAGAGAGCTGGCAGGAGGGCTTGGATTCCCACTGCACTGTCCTCAAGTATGAAGTGACAATGCTGGAGGGAGACAAGCTAAAGGGTGCGGACACCAACAAAGGGAATTTCCCATAGAGGTATATTTTACTATTAAACGATTTCTCTACACAAATAACACAAATATACTTTGTTCCATTTCTAAACAGATTACAACTAACAAAAATGTTTAAAACTCTTCAACAAAGTAGGGAACTCCAAGAGTCTCACATCCTATTTGTACTGGAAAGTGTCCAAGGCCAACCCAGTGAGTTTTCTGGACTCTACCACTAACCATCCTACTTCCCTCTCCTTGTCCAGCCTCCCTCATCTGTGACAGGAAGGCGCATGTGTCCCTGTGATCTGGCCGGCTCTGCCCCAGCTCTCAAATACCCGTGGTCTTTCCTGAGCTTTTGCTCGCAGCTCAGCTAGTCCTGCCACGGCTGGGGCTGCCTGAAGCCTGGCGGTGCTGCTGTCGGACCAGGTAATCTCGGCCTCAACCCAGAGACTCCAGGTGACCCGGAGATTGCAACGAGAAAGGCTCTTTTGTGTATGGGGGGGAGAGGGGACAAGCCTGAGCAGCCACAGTCGTCATGAACTCATCACTCGCACTGCGACTGCGGAGGTTCTCCAAGCACACACCATTTTTCATCCTTTCCCGTCTTTCTGCCTTTGCTTGAGATAGAAACGAGGCAGGAGTGAGAATGAGGGTTTAGGGTCATGCAAAAAGGGGACAGGAGAGGGGTGGTGGAAGTTGGGCAGGTTTGGAAAGATTTAGAAAGAGCAGAGATGGTAGGAGATTTCTGCCCGAGACTGGACGGGCTCTGCTCACTTTTCTAGGTCAGCCTTGGAAGATCAAAGGTCCAGAAGAAATGGTGACATTTCTCTTTGGCCATTCCTAGCTTCTCATTCTTCACACCCTCAAAATCTTCGCGTTTTTAGTGAAGTGCCACATGGCAGTTATGTCAAAAATGACTAATAATAAGTAAATAGGTAACAGCAGAGGTCATTGTAGTTGAAGCTTAGAAACTGAGAGTCGGAATGCGCCTGGGGGCTCCCTGTTCTCGCCTGCCACCCAGGACCGGAATTCTTTCTGAAACTTCTCTATGATGATTTTCTAAGCACGTGGCTCTCAGACACCGGTGCCCCTCAAGCTCTTCATAGGCTGGCTGTTAAACTGTAACCAACGAGCAACATCTGCAGCGTCCGTGCGGCAGCTGCGCACTGTCGCGGGAGACCCGATGGGTGGGAGACTTCCACACACAGACCGGGAGCACAGTGGGGCCAGCTTGTCGCTAATGAAAGAAGGTGTGATGTCACATTAGGTCAAAAGAGCTGGAACAGGTGGAAACATTGCTTCATGACACCAGGAAGTTAATAGTTTTCTGTAAACAGTGATACAGGGCTGAAAGGTAACCCAATGAATGGCAGGAAGACTTTTTAAAGATTTTCTAAATTCTTCTTTCTAAAGAGGCATGTTCCCCATTAGATCCTTTTACTGGTGCCACCAAAAAGCATGCATTAAATAGAGAAATGCTGAGAGCTACTGATCTAGTTTCTGATTCAAATGCCTCTAACAGTTGTTCCCAGCCAGATCATAAGTATGCTCCGTGGTCATCTTTTCGTTCATTCATTCACCAGTAAATAGTGATTGGGGCACACAGAGAATGGCTAAGATGTGATGTTGGCTCCTACAGCTGCAGCCCCGCAGTGGGGCAGGGAAGAGGCCGCACTGAGTTAGGCTGCGAACCGCGTTCAGGATTAACGTAAACCAACACCTCCGCTAGGTAGTCACTCGTGAAAGTTTACTTTTCTCTCTGCCTTTCAGGCTAATGAGGAGGCTGCCAAGTATTTACTCAACAAGAAAGACTCTCACCGGTGAGGTGGTTAAACGCCTCATTCCGCTGGAGCCGCCCGGGATTCCTGTTTGGCCTGAAGACCATGTCAGCTTCCTCCCAGCGCTCTGACTCACCGCAGGCTGCCTGTGAAAGCCGTGCCTACTGTCCGCAGCCACCAGGGAGGCCAGTTTCATCTCTTGCCATACTTGGACTTGCAAATTGGCACATCGTCATAAATATATCCTTCCCACGTCAATATAAAAAACAAACAGAACAACAGCAATAACCTTCCTAGCTTTCTATCCTTCTCTAGACTTTTACAATGGGCATTTGAGAATGGCAATTCTCTGAAATAAATGATTCATTGACTGTTTTATATTCTTTTAGTACAAATATTTTACCTCTTAAAAATCAGATTAGTCTTATAGCTTGAAGTTTTCTCCATCCTCCCCCTTCAATGTTTTGATCTGTACCAAAAAAGCAGTCTCTACAGCACCAAGCGACCGACCTCAAAGGGGTCTCGCCCTTGCGCTAGGCTGTGCGCACTCAGAACACATCTGATGTCGACATGCGTTAACTGATTTGGGAAAAACAAGCAGCATTATAAGAATAGATTTGAATAGTTAGCAGGTTTGGTCACTTAAGAAAATTAAAATGTGGTATGATATTTGCTGGGAATTTTTTTTTAATTTTTTCCCATACTCCCCCATTGCCAGGAATTTTGGGTATCATAGTGAAAATCAGTCTTAGGATTATGTTTTAGAGGAAAAAATTGAGGTGCAATGGCAGACTGGACAGAATAGGTTTTCACCTAACAGCAGGCCCAAATCTAAGGGCTTGCAAAGATCTGTTTTGGTAAGTGCCTTAGAAGGGAGCAGATACGTAGTTGAAACCCTGGTGGAAGGGCTGCAGGCTGGCGACGTGGGGCAGTGCTCCTGAGCACCGTGGACAGAGTGCCCTCGATCACCTGGTGAAAAGAAACACAGAAACCGCGAGGGCACGAGAGGCCGCACAGGAAGCAGTTGTTGCTCGGCTTCATCTGGGCCCCAAGCAGATGCAGCACCAGCATGTCTCAGTCTGCTCAGGCTGCTGCAGTTAAATACCATGGGCTGGGGAATTTATAAACAGCAGAAGTTTATTTCTCACAGTTCTGGAGGCCGGGAAGTCCCAAGATTAAGGTGGCAGCAGGTTCAGTGTCTAGTGACAGCCTTCTAGCTGCGTCCACACGTGGTGGAAAAGCCAACAGCCTCCCTCAAGCTTCTTTATTAACATCAGGGCACCAATCCCACGCATGAAGGCTCTGCTAATGATGTTGGCTCCTGCAGCCTGGTCATGACCCAGTCACCTCCCAAATCCTCCCCTTTTAGTAGCAACGCACTGGAGATCAGATTTCGACATACGCATTTTGGACAGCCACAGACATGCAGACCCTAGCACGGCCCCAGTCTCCAGCACCAGGGGGAGGGGCCTGGCTGACGAGGACACTTTGAGGACTTGGTCAGTGTTTAGGGGCCGTGCAGAACGAAAGCACGCATCTCTGGCCGCGGGTGCTGGCTCCACGCGGGCGGCAGTGAGACGCTCTCACCGTGAGAGGGGCGGGAGCTGAGCAGACCCAGGGAACTGCAGGTTCCTGTCTTCCTGCTGAAGCTCACTCGGAGGCATATGCTCACCCGGTGCCCCTGCTTATCATTTATTTAAATGGTAATTCTCCCTCCCCCGCACACAGAGTCGAAGTATTGCAATGCCTTCTCGTCTGGTCACCCTGCTTCTGCTACTTTAGTCTGGTTTCAACTCCGCACAGAGAGGTCTCATTAAAATTTAAGTTAAGTCTTGACACTCTTGTTAAAATCCTCCAATGACTTTTCATCCCATGTAGGGGAAAAACCCAAGTGCTTACACTGACCTTCAAGGCCCTGTGTGATCTGGGCCCCCTGCACCTCGCTGACACATCTCCGGCTCCTCCTCTTCCTTCTCTCCGGAGTCAATGCAGCATTTACGCTGCTGCTACAGCCCCACAATCCTCAGGGCTGTTTTAACACACCAGGCATGTTCCTACTCCAGGGCCTTTGCATTTGCTATTTCCTCTGCCTGGACAACTGTACTTCACAAAGGAAGAGCTTTCTCATTGTTTTGTTCCTGCTGTATCCCCTGTGCCCCAAATAGTGCTTGGAATAGAGCAGGTATGCATTTGTAAAGTGAACAAACGAATCACCATAGAAAGGGCCTGTCCCAAGGTTTCAATTGTGTATCATTAGGATGGACCCTACATTTCCACCTTAGGCATATTTTTTTCAAACAATGCTTTTCACAACTGCATTTAAAAAATAACAATAAACTGTTGCCATTGCACCACAGTGTGTGTAACGTCTCTGAGGTTTTTTTTTTTTTTTTGATTTTTGATAGAAAATGGAAAAGTTTGAACAGTTGATCCCCCAGACCTCTTCCAGATCTGGGATTTAGATTCTGTAAGCTACAAAAATGGTTCCCCAAACCTGGCACCTGGGAAGCTTTGTAATATGGAGAATCCAAGACCTCATCTCTGAAATTCTGCATGAGTGGATCTAAAGGGAGCCTGAGAATCTATACTTTTACAAAGCTTCACAGGTAATTCTGATGCTCAGCCAGGTTTTCACAACTGGATTTCTACTGACTCACAAGAGGCATGGTGAACCAAGCTTTTGGCTAACTCCTGAAAGGTAGGGCAGACATCTCCAGGCAAGCCTCTTCTCGCCAAGGCTGCAGTCTGTGCACCTGGAGCGCGGAGCGACCACATCTGTCCTGTTTGTGGCACTGGCTACCGCCGAGGCTCTGCCTTTAAATGTTACCAGCTGACTGAATGCATCCATGGTCCTCCAGCCCCCCTTCTCCCCCATGTAATTAGCTTACATCCTAGCAACGTCTTGCCAGTTCTAACTTGGCTTAATTATCTCCAGAACATCCAGAGAAAATGATGAGTGTTTGAAGGTTTGTTTTTGTTTTGCTTCCGTTTCTGTTTCAGTGGATGAATAGGTCCATTTCCTCACCAGCTGGTCTGCAGAGGAGTCTCTCTTTTCCTTCCCACGAGGAGTGGGTGGGAAACAGACGGTGGGCCAGAGGGAGAAGAGAGAGATCACACCGCGGGTGGAAGCACAGTGACTGCTCAGCTTCCAGAGAACTTTACCAGCTACACCACCAATAGCTAGGGAGGAAGCAAAGGCCCTTCTGAGGATCTGAATCCAGAGGTTTGTTCTTGGAGCTTGCTTGCAATCAGCACACACGTCCAAGAAGGCTGCTAAGAAGGCTGGTGTTGTGTGGCATTGAGAAATGAAATGATGCTATAGTAATAATAGTATTGGCAGGGTTATTATTTAATAATGACAAGGAAAATTATTTTTTCCCCCTGAGAATGATGGGATAAAGGATCCACTGTTTCTGTTTATGAGGATTTTGGTTGTTTAAATTATGCAGAGGAATGGCCTTTGTGGAGAGACGGTGCAAGCAATTCTGATTTAGCTGACTCGACATTGCTAGTAAATGTTCCTGATGACAGGACACAGGGATACTGTCATTTGTGTGTGCAAAACTTTGAGTGACAACCTATACCTCCCCACACACAGCCCCTTCCCTTCTTTTTCCTCACCCATCCCTCATTTTCTTTCTTTTGGTTAGCCCTGGGGTGACAATGACGGCGCCAGTGAGCTTTACCAGCTCCCTGGACACTGTGCGAGGCCCGGAGTCAGTGCCTCCTGGCTGCAGTAGGAAATCTGTGCATGAGGTATAATAACTGCAGAAAGTACTATCACAACTGAAGGATCACACAGAATTTATCTGGGTTGGTCATTTATTTTGCCCCGAATACTAAAAATGATGAAATCAACTGCTACTGGTACCATCAAAGTGGGATATTCACATAACTCTCAGAACAAATTCTCCAAGTAGTGACCACTTTATCACTTGAGAATGACATTGCTGAAATTTGTTTTTACTTGTGTAAAACGTCACACGGAGCAAGCTCTGAGGGCTGCATCCCTAGTTCTCAGCAAGCTTCCAGAGACTCTAGAAATAGGGAAATGTGGTCGGCAAAACAACCGCCCTCCCACCGCGATGCCCACAAAGGTGGCGGAATAATACCTTCCCCCCAAAGACGTCCCCAAAGCGAAGTGAATGTTACCTTATATGACAAAAGAGACTGCAAATGTGATTAAGTTAAGGATCTTGAGATGGTAAGATTGTCCTAGATTATCTGGGTGGACCCAGTGTAGTCACAGGGGTGCCGCGAGGGAAGTAGGGGGCAGAGTCAGAGGAATATCTGAAGACGCCACACTGCTGCCACTGGAGATGGAGAAAGGGCCACGAGCCACGGAATGGACGTGGCCTAAAGCAGCTGGAAAAGGCAAAGAAACTGATTTTCCCTGAGAACTGACAAGAGCAACACAGCCCTACTGATACCTTGATTTCAGCTCATTGACACCTGTTTTGGACTTTGGGTCTCCAGAACTACAAGATAATAAAATTTGTGTTGTTTTAACCTACTAATCTTGTGATAATTTGTCACAGTAGCAATAGGAGATGAATAGAAGAGAGAATTAATAAACATCTGAGTAATAAAAAAAATCTACCCACCAGAGGAGACCCAGAGTGTTCACTTAGGCGCAATATTGCCAGTGGACTTGGATTTCAGCTGGGAGCAACAGGGGGTCTCCAGACATTCAGAGTACTCTAGATTCCAGATCCTTCTGCCTTCTCGGAGTCTTAAGCCATTGTTATTCTCTCTTCCTTGTAAGTGTTCGCCTTCCTGCTGGCTGCAAGCCGTGAGTCAACAGGGAGCAAACAAGCCGTGAGTAAACTCTGAGTTAACACATGCAATTGTGACCATCTTTAAAGGATATAAGACCCTTTCCCTTCTTAATAACCTTCAGTTTCTGCTCTAGTGCTCTTCCCGCCTCCACAGTCACTTCTCCTGGATGAGTTGTCTGCACTCTCTGACTCCCTTCCTCATACAGCAGCCCCTCTTACCCACAAGCGATATGTTCCAAGACTCCCAGTGGATACCTGAAACCACACATAATACCAAACCCTATGTTTTTTCCTACACACACACACCTATGATAGAGTTTAATTTATAAATTAGGCACAATCAGAGATTAACAACAATAACTAATAACAAAATAAAAAGATTATAACAATATACTATAATAAAAGTTATCTGACTGTGGTCTCTCAAAATATCCTACTGCACTGTATTAACCTATTTTCAGACCACAGTTGACTTTGGGTAACTGAAGCCTCAGAAAGCAAAACTGTGGATGAAGGGGGACTGCTGCACCTTTCTCATGTCTCGCTTTTGTTTTCGGCTGCTTTGCTGAACTTGGCCTGGCCAAGGTCACCAAAATCACTAAATCCAATGAACTTGCTTCAAGTTCATCTTGATCTCTAAACATTTGCCCCGTCAACAGTCCCCCTTGGAGCACTCCTCCCTTGACTTCTGTAACATGACATGGTTTTCCTCCAGTCTTCCAGGCTGCTCCTTTGGTCTCATTATGTGGGCTTCTCCTCGGAGCAATTACTGCATGGAGATCCTTACACTCCTGGTCTTAAACTTTCTTCTTTCTCTCTACCCGTCATTTCATTAACTCCTGTGGCCTTTATTGCAATCTACTGGTGTGAATGAGACTCAGATTTACAGCTCTAGATCAGACCTGAGCTCTGGACCCTGGACCCCTGCGTGAAGATATCTCATAAGCACCTCGTATATAATATGTCCAAAATGGAACTCATGATGCAACCTCTGAAATTGATCTCCTACCAATATTCCCCAGCTGAGTGAAATGGCATCACCATGCATCTACTTGCTACAGTCAGAAATGTGACAGTTCCTTTAGATTTCTCCTTTCCCCCCATGCTCTTCTATCCATCTTATCACAAGATCCTGTTGATTCAAACTCCTGAACATCTTTTAACTTTGTCTAACTGTCTCCATCTCCATTAGGTCATGCAGTACGCTCCTGCATTGTCCTTCACCTCGGCATCCTTATAATTCTCATTCAAAAATCATATTCTCAATCTCTGTGGGGTACTATTTTATCAAGGATTTGTCCAAACTCCACAATTCCTTCTCGGTTTTAGTCACTTTGTGGAAATATAATAGATGGCCATAATGAAGTAACAAGCTAGTGGGGTCACTTATCAGATGGTACAAATGGGCTTTGAAGTGGCACAACTGAGCACTTGGACATTTATTGTTGGAATTTACAGGTTTCAGTTCAGAAGAGACCAAGGGAAAAGTAGGTTTTAGGGAAGGAGCCATGGAAGTGGTTTAAGTGCATGAGAAGCAACAGGAGGGTTGGAGTGGGTGAAAAAATGTCAAAGTGAGAGATAGCTCACAGAAACAAATCCCCCAATACAAGCAATCATATCTAACTTTATTTTTTATCAATTCTTTCTTTCGTTTTTATTTTAGGCAACTTGCTATTAAAGTTCACAGTAATAAGAAAATAGTATGAAATTGACTCAGGGATTGATTGACGGCCAGGGATGTCTCTGGCAAGTTAAAATGGCAGCATAAAAATGCCCTATTCTTGAGGACATCTTGAGGAACACAGTTCTTTCGATTTCTTCTCCTGTGGCATGCTGTTGCAATTTTATCAGCTTGATTTTATTTTTTTGCATTTTCAAGATGTAATTTCATCTTGAAATTACAAAGATAACTCAAAAGTGATAGAGAAATTCCCCAAGAGGGGACTCAAACAAGCTTTTCTTACTTTAGGAAATCTTTTGATATCAGTTCAAATGCTAATTTACATAGATGTTTTTCCCATTAGTTACCTACGTTATCAGGTACATTGTATTCCTTGAGAACATTATCAGAGCTAATGGTAACTGAGTTATTTTCAAGTTGGGCTCAAATCCAAGGCACTTTAGTGAAGTACAAAAAATTATCTAGGGGACTGATGGAATACTCAGCAAAATGCTTCTGCACTGATCCTGGGAAGTTTTGTTGTATATATATATTTGGGGTGTATTGTACATAAATAATATAAAAATTATGTTATATATGATTTTTAGAGATTTAGAGATGTCAAAGAATTCCCATGACTAGGATTTCATTTGTTTTCTGTAGCCCCCTCCTCCGTACTTGTGAGACAGGAGGAAAGAGAGGGAGAAGGGGGAAGTGGGGAAAAATAAACATTTAGAGAGCACCTACTCTATGTCCTATTACTAAATACTTGTTCAGCAATCACACCAAAGCAGAAAATATTTGCACGTTATTGAATATTTGTACAGATAGGAGCAGGTCTGAAATGTGCAGGTAACTTTTCAACCGCATCACCTCGGCCTGCCTGTACCATCAGGTATCCACGGAAGCCCATGGAAGCCTCGTCCCATCAGTATCTCCTGCTGATCTGGGGTCACAACATACCTGCGGGTATCATACGCTGAGCACTGCTCAATTGTTTATGGAATATTCTTGGCTTTAGAAGCTAAAGCCACAGGCCAGGTGTCTCATTCTTTTTTGTTTCTATGTATTATTAAATTCTGATCTAGCAAATGCTAAGAATCTTAGGAATTGGCAGCAGGGTGACCACTGAGGCTTGTGGGCGTTTGTTCTGGCTGCTTTCCAAGATGAGCCTCCCAGTGTCTCCTGGTCCTAACCACCTGGATAAACAAAGGCGAGCATTCGTTTTCAGCAGGCCAACTTTTCATTTTGTCTCTGGCTTAAGGTACAGGAATTATTTAAATTTAATCTTCTTTAATTAATTTAAAATTTAATCCGTTCAATTCTTCGAACTACTTAACTCAAATCTTCAAATGACAAAGTGTGCCTAAAAGTGTGAAAGTATCTGTTTCTTTTTAAGACTCAAGATTGGCTTTAATCAGTCAAGGAAGGTGATTTTTAACTTGGGATTAGCCTCAAAGAATCAATATTGTTTGTGAATCAATATCATTCCAGGTGATTCAGCTCCTAACAACAGGACATGTGACTATCAGCAACTTACACAACGGGAAATTTATTATTGCACGCAAGGTGAAGGCTGGGGAATTCCAGGGTTAGCTCATTTTGTGGCTCAAGGAACCCAGGTTGGCTACTCTGGGATTTCTTGTTTCTCCCTTCTGTTTGCAAGGTGGCTGCATTCTTCACAAGGCATTGTCTAAAAGTTGGAAAAGAAAGTCCTGTCTTATCTCCCATTTTAAAAAGTTAGGAAACCTTCCGTGATGCTTGCAACAGAATTTACCTCATATACATATATTTTTTGTCCATGGTTATATCATATTCCTAAAGCAGCCCTTGACAATGAAAAAAAATCACCCTGATTGGTTAAGACTAATGAAAATAGCATTCTGGGACAGATGGGGAGGACCCCTGAAATACATTATTTGCCTAAATTATGAAGAAAATTGGGGTTTTATCAACAAGGAATAAGAGTGTCTTTTGTGTCGGTGACTCATAGTGTCTGCCACAGTTAACAAAACTGTTTTTATACCAATGCCAGTAATAGTGAATCATTCAGTACTATTTTTGTTCAAACAATCTGAAAGCCCCGCTCTAATGGGCTTACGTAGTATAGAGAATGTATTGGCTCCAGAGATAGTGTTAGCTTTAGGCAACTCTTGAACCGGTGGCTTCAATAACGTAACTGAACCTTTGGCTTCCTGTGGTCGGTCTCTCTGCTCTTTCTTTACACTGGCAGCTTTGTCCTCAACCTGGTGCTATTCTCATAGCCAGACGGCTGCCGCTGTCTTCTAGGGAGAATCCTTCCTCGTTCCGTGTAGTGTCAAAGAGAGTCTCTACCTGTATTTACTATAGAAAAATAGGCAGCTTACTTTTCCCGTAAGCTTCAGCAAATATCTCTTCTTCCCATTGGCTGGTTTGGATTACAAATTCCTCTCTGAATCAGTGAGTGGGCCACACGATTAGTGTTTAAGCTTACAATATTGTAATGCATTTAAACAATGCAATTTATAACAGTAATTTTCTGACAGAAACGAAAGAAAATCAGAAAGACGAATGAATGAATGATTGAATGCACAAATAAATAATACATTAAGGCCCCTCCCAATTATTATGAATTTCATATTGTAGTCATTTTCTTAGTAAGAGTTTCAATAAGTTTAGTAATTGTTGTCTAGAAGATAGCTTAAAATAAAGCAAATCATAAAAATCAAATTTATAGGAAACATCTAGTGAAAGTCACACCTGTATCAAAATTCCAGCAAAATAAGAAGCTAGTTGTTTCAGACACAGTTTACTGATTTTGACAAAGACTAAGAATTTATTCATTGTGACATATTGATATTGGGGAAATTTAATTAATCATTTTTTGGCGAAAGAACTAATATAGACAATTAGTTTAGGTCCAAATCTGGCTTTGATATTTATCATTTGAGGAGATTTTAAACGTCAAAATAAATAAGAAGAAATATAGTAGGATGTACTTTTTAGTGCACAATGATGTTTAATGCCTGAAATGTCAGCATTTCTGGCATAGCTCCCATATATATCACAAAGTAAAAAGAAATTATTTACATATTCTAAAATATACCCCTGGACAAATTAACGGTGTCCAAGACCCAGGGAGTGAATTGCATGACCCAGTACGGGGAGGGGAGGCAGCTCCCAGATGAAGCAAGGGGAGGGCTCAGGGCCTATACTCACAGGTGTGGCTACTGCTGTAATTTCCTAAAACCTTGGACAACTTAGACCCTCTGTGTGCTGGCCTCTTCATTTATAGAATAAAAATGTTAATCTATATAATTAATGAAAATTTTCCCCAACTCTACATGTTAGGGACTTTGGACATTTGAGCATATACTCCAAACTGTTTTAACGCAATGCATCGTGCTGTTAACGTACGCATTGACATTTAAGCTCCTTATGCCCGGTATGTCAGGCCATACGGTATCTATGCTGCCCAGTGGTGGGTACATGGTGAGTGCTAGATTCTTGCTGAGTTGAATTGAGGGTAATGATTGGAATGATAACTCTGTCTTCTTCAATAGGTGCATGGGTTACAGTAAATAGCTTATTTAGTATCTCTCTTATGTCACCAATGACCCCAAAATGACTTGTCAGCCCTTTCTTAAAGAGAAAAAAGGCCAAAAGTACCAAAGGTGGGCAGAAATAAATTGGTTAATATCTCTTTAGCTTCTTGGAAATTATGAGCCTTAGTGATGATAAATCACAAAATTATGTATTTGCATATGAGCATGAGTCTTTCAGATGGGGAAAATATGAATGTTGGCAAATAGGAGTTTTAATTAAAACGGAAAAAAACCTTCTAAAACTGGTTCTACATTAACAGGGTTATAAGAAATGTGTGAAAAGCAAATAGAACATCTTAAATCCTATTATCATCTTTCTGCAAGGATGGGACAGGAATGCAGGCGTGTGTTTCTCTGCGTGTGTAAACACACGCCCGCGTGATCCCAGAACTGCCAGAGAGGAAGTGTGGCGGTGTGACGCGGGCAGTAGCCAAGGGTGCGTGTGCTCGCCAATGGGGAATCCTCTACCTGCTCTCACCCCACCTGGAAGTTGCACGCTGTCAAAATAGTCCATCTGGCCACTGCAGGACAGACTGGAAGGAGGGACAGAGGGTCCCAAAGGGCGAGAGGAGGCAGAGAGCGAGCTAGCGAGGCCGCGCAGCAGCAGGAAAAGCTACAGGAATGAGCAGGCATCGGGCGACTGTTCAGAGGGTGCTTTGGAAGGAGTGACTCTAAAGCCCCAGCGCCGTCCTAGGGCGTGGCAAAGCAGCGCGTGCGGCGGAACCTCTGTGGGCGAGGCTTGGTGCTCTGAGCGAAGGCAGGCCTCGAGCACTGTAGACGGAGACAGGAGACTGCCGCGAGTGCAGAAGCCCTGAGGGAGGAGAGTGACTCCGCATCGGGTCGAACCTGGGGCGGGCAGGACGCGGGAGAGAACCGCGAATCCTGCAGAACCAGGGCAGGGACGCAAAATACCGACAGGCCCAGGAAGGAGTTTTTTCTTGTCCATGAACTCCTTAACGAATAAATATTGGACATTAGTACTAGAACTACATGTTTTGCTCAAGGTAACTTTAAAAACCCGCATATAGTTTGTCCTGTGGTGTGGTTTCGGGGATCCTCAATTCTGTCATCTTACAAGGCTCTGAGTGGAAGGACCCTTGGATACTGTGCGAGACAGGCATGGGAAGCGGGCGGAGCCGCCGGCTCTGGCCGTCAGGTTTCCGCAGCGGTAAAACTGGACGGGCAGGCGTTTTCCAGGCGCTTCTGGAATAAGGCCTGATCTGATCTGGACGTGTTACACGGCACATGCGCAGGGCTGCGTTGTGCACACAGGTAAGCACAGCCAGGAGTCAGAGGGACCAGCTAAAATAAACAGGTGACCACAGGCCAGGCTGTTGCTGCCCCGTTCCCGTCAATGCTACACTTTCATATAAAAACAAACCGACATAAAAGTTTGATTTCTTAAAAAATTCTAATGGATTAACATCAACCAACAGAAAAACGTAAATAAATGGAATAATACAAATCAGCATTTTTAATGAGACTCATTCTTTTTTTTGTTGTTTTTTGAGATTTGGACTGACTGATTCATCCTATAGAGTGTATATTATACACAAGCTTCTAAGTTAGGCCTTGGGGATAAAACAATGACCAAAAAACAATCTCTATCCTCAAAGAAAAATACAAATGCTCAATTCTTCATATACTGTTCATAATCCAGTTGTTCATATCAATGATCTGTTAACTGACTCAGTTTTAAGACAAAAAGTTGCAGATGCTCACACATTAAAAAGGACACTCCATGACAAACGCAAGCTTCTCGAAGGTACAGGCGTAGCTCGTTTGATCGAATGTCACTTTACTGCGCTTCTCAGATACTGTGTCTTCGCACTCTGCAGGGCCGTGGCGGCCTCCATGCAGCGGTCGGCCGGCATCATTCCCCACAGTGTGGGCCCACCCCACGTGTCTGCGCCACGTTTTGGTAATTCTTGCAATATTCAAGCTGTTTCATTATTATATCTGTTATGGTGATCTGTGATCAGTGATCTTTGATGTTACTATTTTCATTGATCTGGGGTGTCACATGCCCATATAAGAGAGCAAAGTTAATCAATAGGTGGTGTGTGTGTTCTGACTGCTCTCCTGACCAGCCGTTCCCCTGTCTCTCTCCTTTTTCACAGGCCTTCCTACTCCCTGAGACACAAGAATATTGGAATTAGGTCAGTTAGTAACCCTATAATGGCTTCTAAGTGCTCAAGTGAAAGGAAGAGCTCTATGTCCCTCACTTTAAATCAACAGCTTAGTGAAGAAGGCAGGTCGAAAATTGATAGGGCCAAAACCTGGCCTCTTGTGCCAAACAGCCAGTTGATGAATGCAAAAGAAACATTCTTGAAGGAAATCGAAAGTGCTACTCCAGTGAACACACAAATGATAAGAAAGCGAAACCACCTCCTGCTGATAAGGAGAAACTTTGAGTGGTCTGGATAGAAGATCAAACCAGCCACAACATCCCCTTAAGCCAAAGCCTGATCCAGAGCAAGGCCCTAAATCTCTTCAATCCTATGAAGGCTGAGAGAGGTAAGGAAGCTGCAGAAGAAAAGTTTGAAGCTAGCAGAGGTCAGATACTGAGGTTAAGGAAAGAGGCCATCTCCATGATATAAAGGTACAAGGTGAAGCAGCAGGTGTGGATGGAGAAGCTGCAGCGAGTTATCCAGAAGCTCTAGCTAAGAGAGCTGATGAAGGTGGCTACACTAACAACAGATTCTCAATGTAGATGAAACAGTCTATACTGGAAGAAGGTGCCAACTAAGACTTTCATACCTAGAGAGGAAAAATTAATGCCTAGCTTCAAATCTTCAAAGGACAGCTGACTCTCTTCTTAGGAGCTAAAACAGCTTGTGACTTGAAGTTGAAGTCAATGCTCATTCACCATTTGTAAATCCTAGGGCCCTTAAGACTTACGCTAAATATACTTTGCCTATTCTCTGTAAATGGACAACAAAGCCTGATGATAGCACATCTGCTTATAGCACAGTTTACTGAATATTTTAAGCCCACTGTTAAGACCTATTGCTCAGAAAAAAAGATTCCTTTCAAAATATTACTGCTCATGGACAATGCACCTGGTCACCCAGGAGCTCTGATGGAGATGCATGAGGAGATCAATATTTTTTCATGTCTGCTCACAGTGTTCATTCTGCAGCCCCATGGATCAAGAAGCAATTTTGACTTTTACTATTTAAGAATACTTTTTATAAGATACCTCGCAAGGCTATAGCTGACATAGACCGTGATTCTTCTGATGGATCTGGGCAAAGTAAATTAAAAAACTTCTGCAAAGGATTCACCATTCTAGATGCCAGTAAAAACATTATGCTTCATGGGAGGAGGTCGAAATATCGACACTAAGGAGTTTGGAAGAAGTTGGTCCCAATCCTCATGGATGACTCTGAGGGGCTCAAGACTTCAGTGGAAGAAGTACCTGCAGATGTGATAGAAATAGCAGGAGTACTAGAAGTGGAGTCTCAAGGTGTAGTTGAATTGCTCCAGTCTCATGATAAAACTTCAGTGGATGAGAAGTTGCTTCTTATAGATGAGCAAAGAATGTGGTTTTGAGATGAAATCTACTCCTGGTGAAGATGCTGTAAACATTTTTGAAATGACAATAAACTTAACTGATAAACCAGTGACAGGGTTTGAGAGGACTGACTCCAGTTTTGAACAGAGTTCTACCATGGGTAGCTATCAAATGACACTGCATATATAGAGAAACCTTTCATGAAAAGACGAGTTAATCAATGTGCCTAACTTAATTTTTGTCTTATTTTAAGAAATTGCCACAGCAACCCCAACCTTCAGTCACCACCACCCTGATCAGTCAGTAGCCATCAACCAGCAAAGAGATTATGACTCACTGAAGGCTCAGGTGATTGTTGGCCTTTTTTAGCAATAAAGTATTTTTAAAAGGGTTGTACATTGTTTTTTGGACACAGTACTATTGTATACTTAATAGACTACAATATAGTGTAACATAACTTTTGTATGCACTGAAAAACCAAAACATTTGTGTGACTCACTTTACTGTGACATTCACTTTATTGCAGTGGTCGGAATTGAACCTACAATCTCTCTGAGTTATGCCTGTATTATACTAACTTAAAATGTAAAATATATCCCTTAGCTTCCTATTGTCAAGAATAATGTGACTAGAATGATACATAAGTACTATATACCTTGTGTAGAACATAAAATTCTAATATGAAGATTTAGTGGGAAGGGACCAATTTATGTCCAAACTTGGGCCCTTCCAATCTATCATTGTGTGAGCTTGGCAGAGTTACTTAAAGTTTCTGTGCCTCAGTTTCTTCTTCTTTCAATAGGCCTATCAACACATCAGTACAGCATCTCATAATGTTGTAAGAAACAAGTGGGTTTATTCACGTTAAACTCTTAGAATAGTGCTGGGAACATAGTAATTGCTCAAGAAACGTTAACTATAGTTATTGTCTGCATACTATTTCTAAGCACATTCCCCAAATCAAATTTGCCCAACTTCCTGTAAATAAACTAATATTTCTGTTTGGTAGAACAGTCAAGTAAAAGTTTCCATTTGTACAGGTTTACAATCTCATAGTTCTATTTCCAAAATCTTCTGGAAAATTAAAGTTTTTCATAGCTCATCTGGTGGCAAAATCTGACCTGACCTGATCTAAATTCATTTGGCAGCAAAACTTAATCTAAACTGATGAAAGGCTATTTATAGTATTTATGCATTCCACTCAGTGTAAATATTAGTATACTTGATTATAGAGTGTTGCCCCAGACCCTACCTTGGTTACCTTGCCCATTTGAAAGATTCTACATTCTGAAACATATTTGGCCCCCAAGGCTTGGATGAGAGCTTGTAGACCTACACTAGTCAGGGTGGAAACTATAGAAGAAATTTCCATCTGTGGCTCTGGGAGGCAAGATTTATTAAATGAGGATGTGAGTTTCTCCGATTATAAACATCCTGAACTAATCAGCTCTCCAGATCCCAAAAATGTGAAACTTGTTTCCTCCATGACATTCATTATCACCAGGTCGATCTTACCTCTTACTAGTTCTCTCTGCTCTGATTTCCAAGGAACAGTTACTTTGGTTTTGCACCATTTATAAAGTTACACTAATTCTGTCCCTCTCCCAGTTATTTTAATCTCTACCCCCTCACCATTTCTATCTATATTTATACAAATACATGGTAAAGTACTGGTCAAAACAAATGTGGATGGTTAGGCATAGGCATGCATCCCCTCGGCTCTGTTTCTGATGGCTTTTCCCATCCACCTCCACCGGGGATAAGGCCAGGAATCAGGAGGCGTGGATCTTGCCAAGTGCATTAACTGCATTCTGCTCTCCAGCACACGCCCTGTTATGCGCGAACTACTGGTTGGAAAAACTGTGTAGTCTTCAGGCAGTTCGTCTGGTTTTATCTCAGGAAGTTGACAACGGATTCCAATCTAAAAGGCCTATTCTTGTTAACTACTCCTAGGATCTCCAGAGATGTCTAGGGGAACATTCTTCTAAGGCTCCTTCCTCTTTATCTTCAGGGAGCCTAAAGTCTTTTCATATGTTTAAAAATTCTTCAAATAGATTTAATCTCCACGTAAGATTTAACCACAGTAACTACAGCTGTGTTTAAACATCTGATTCCATCTCCATTCTAATAGAAAGCAGCAGCCTAGGTAGAACTGAACCTGAAAATGTCTTTTGCAGGAGCTCAGGATTATTTTCTCTCTCTTTTGTGGTTGGGGAGGCCTCAAGGTGTAGAGCTCGTTACCAAGGTGGCCAACAGTGAAGAGGTAAGTGTCAGTTTAGAGCAGATGGTGAGCGAACAAGTGGGACACTTGATGCCCGGTGAGGTGAAGACTCAATTTTTAAGAAAATATGATAAAGTGGCATCTGTCTTTGACTTCTCCCTAGGCCATTTACTTATTATTGGGTTCCCAGAGCTTCTTTGGGCTTCAGTTCTTGGTCTGTGAAAGAGGCATCATAATTCATGCTTTTGCAGAATTACTCTAGGTCACAGCTAGGAAATTACAGAGCTGGGGTTCAAATTCACAGCTGTTTGGCTCCAAAACCACTAGTCATGCCCTTGTATCATGCCGTCTCCAGAACGTTCACATGTGAACATCCCCTCTGTTGCCAAACAAGCACAGATAGCCATTAATATGATGTGGAGGAGCTTTCGGACAGTCTAACCTTTGAGGGTGGGACCAGGTGTTGATCAGGGCCGCGAGTGGATCGCAGCTGCGGTGTTGAAGCGAAGAGTCTGCCCGTCCTACTTAGCATGGTGCGGGCAGGGCCATGTGGAGCCGGCTGCGGTTCTGTGATTAGGTGTGAACCCGGTTATGTGGACCCCACAGCAAAGCTGGGGAAATCTCACTGGAAGCATTGGGGGGCTTGCTGAGAGTTGAGCGGAAGAGGAGAACCTAGAGCGGAAATTTCCAGTTGCTTAAAAAAGTTAAGCGGAGAGTGAATGGTCCCTCCTCCCTGAGCAGTCCTGGGTGTCTCGGATATGACAGCTCCAAAGAACACCTTCTTAGGACGGAAAGATACGCGTGACAAGAGGCCGGCTCCCTGGCCCAAGGGCGCCCCCTCGGCAAAGGAGCCCCCTGTTCTCCTGTGATTTCTGCAAATGCAGAGCCCCCTGGCTTCCCAGAGTAAGTTCCAAACCTCCTAGGTACAACCTCTAAACGCTACACTTAAAAAGTAAAATATAAAGTACAACTTCTTTTTTTTGCTAAACTGAGGAACTTATTCTCGGTGGAGATAAGAACAAAACAGCTCTACAGCCCATAGTGCCACCGTTAACGAGGACACACAGGTTATGCTTTGCAGGGAGGCGACTGGAAGAGGAGCCTCGAGACACGGTCGTGCTTCCTTGCTCCGCGCTGTGGCCTTGTTTCCCGACAGCATTTTTTTTTTAGCAAGAGATGGGGAGATAAATGGGTAAAGGGCTTTAAAAAAAAGTGGTATAAAGTAAAACATAGAAAATTACAGTATTCACTCTCTTCCTCTTTCTCAATTTTACTGTATATTGTCATCCCCTCTGTGGACATAGAAGAAAAAATTATCTCTCTCTATATCTATATTTATTAATAAATACATTTAAATTACAGAGTGTCCCAGCTTACGGTGCTGAGAGGAATATAGTATGTGCTTTTTCAGCTTCCTGTGATCAATATATAGGAATGGGTGTAGCATATGCCCATGACATTGTAAGTGAGTGGCATTGTCTCTAGAATCATGAGGATGTCACAGCCTTGTACACCAACAGCAGGTTCATCTCCCAGCTTCCCTTCAGCCACCAGAACACCCTGCACTACTGTTAGCATTGTCCTGTCTATGTGCCTGTCCCCTCCTCCAGCACGTAAACCCCGAGGCGACAGAGAAACTGTTACTTGGCTTCCTGGCTCCAGGGCTCAAAGGGTTCTACGTCCCACAATGGGTGTTCCACACTTGAGTGTGTTGACATACACTGTCCCTGTGGGACTCCAGGTTAAAGAATGCCAGATAATTAGACTGACTGTGGTGGGGAACCGGAGGGAGCTACTGTGTACTCTTACCAGATGCTGTCCTTTTACACATCCTGAAGGTCACATTTTACATAAAAGTAAATATCTCAGTTGGCCAATAAAAGCCATGCAGAGCAAGTTTGTTTACGTCTAACAAAATTACACAAAGCACGAAGCTACAGGAAACTCACATTCTGCCTATCTTCGTTTTCCAGCTAAATTAGGCTCCAAGAAAGGAAGTAGACTTCTCTCTCAGCCTGCCACTTCTGAACAACCTCAAAGGCTTATTCCCCGGGGGCTAGACTTTGGCAGAGCACTGCTTTTAGCCTGGGACGGGGTCATGTGAAATGCCGTGGTGTGGAGAGTCAGTGGTCCTCTGCTGGCTGCGGGACCCCACCTTTCTTGTGGCTCTTGCCTGGGAAAAGAAATCTCCGTGTTTATCACAGCAGGGAAACAATGGGACTGTTTGGGGGAATTGCTGCATACAACTATTTAAACTCCTGCATATTTATTCAGTTCTGAACAATTACTATTTTAATGTGGGAGTTTATTGTTGTATGGATTTCCCTGCTACACACCCAACCATTTACAAGCACAGCTGGAAGTTTCCTTTTATATTGCACCAATGTCTTGCTAGTAAAGATGGATACATTAACCGGCTGGGCGTGGTGGCTCACACCTGTAATCCTAGCACTTTGGGAGGCGGAGGTGGGAAGATAGCTTGCGGCCAGGAGTCTAGACAAGCTTGGGCAACATAGCAAGATCTCATCTCTACAAAGAATAGAAAAATTAGCTGGGCATGGTGGCATGTGCCTGTAGTCCCAGCTACTCAGGAGGCTGAGGCAGGAGGATCATTGGAGTTCAAGAGTTTGAGGTTGCAGTGAGCTATAATTACACGACTACACTCTATTCCAGGCAGCAGAGTGAGATCCTGTCTCAAAAAAAAAAAAAAGTGTACATTAACCAACAAATGTGAGAAAGGTAAGCATACTGGTTTCATCTGGGCATGAATTCTTTGTAATTTACTTAAGAAGCCAGTATAAAGAGCTGCTGCCCATTCTCATATGTTGAACTTTTGCATTTTTTATTTAGTGAAGATGCCAATTGCTTCTGAGAACCCACTGAATAGTGATCCGGTTTAAAGCTAGATAAATAGAGGATTTTACAATACTTCACCTTGAAAGCCAGAAAGGCATCAATCATTTTGAAGATGCATAAAGAAGACAAAAAGGGTCTAGCCTCTAGCTTCAGGGAGACGATGCAAATCTGAGGTCACCTTGAGGCTTTGGAAGCCCAGAAAGGTCAATCTTTCTTTGCAATACATTCTGATTATTTCCATCTTCTTACAGACACTTCCTCTGTTTTGTCTAACTTTAACGTAAGTCTTTTTCACACAGGTGCTTTTCTTGGCAGCCACAGGGGAAGTGAAAAAATTGTGCCAAATTAAAATGAGCTAATTTTGAAAATACAGAAATGTTATCTGTGTATTTATTCTTTTTCATAGGCGAGGCAATAAAGGCCATCTTAGAGATAAACTGAGATTCTGGTCTCTCCTAAGAAGTGAAAAAATATATAAACCATTCTGTCAAGTCTTGAATTTTTCTATATTGACCAGAAAAATTTAAAAAACAAAAGCATTTATCATTAGTCCAGTGAACTTCCTTGAATCATTGTCTTAGCACTTTAAAACTTATAAACCAAATAACAGACTCTCTATTAGAAAGTGCCCTGGACCAAGTATGAGAAAATATGAATGTTGCTTCTAATTCCTTCACTAACTAGCGATATGACAATGGACAAATTGTTTAACTTTATAGTTTTTATAGCTGTTGAGATTGGGACTATTGTCTATTAAGGACACAAAAGACTGCAAATTAGGTAGCAATTTAAAAAGTTGCAAACATGTTAAAATTAGAAAAAGTTTGTTTCCTCCCTAAATACAACCCATTTCGAAGAACATGTTTTAATCTAGTGTGGTGCAATTGCAGAGATGTGGAAACAACCCAAGTGCCCATCAATCCATGAGTGGATTAATAAAATGTGGTATATGTATACCATGGAGTACTACTCAGCTATAAGAAACAATGGTGACCTAGCACCTCTTGTATTTTCCTGGATAGAGCTGGAACCCATTCTACTAAGTGAAGTGTCCCAAGAATGGAAAAATAAGCACCACATGTACTCACCATCAAATTGGTTTCACTGATCATCACCTAAGAGCACATTTAGGAATAACATTAATCGGGTGTCGGGCAGATGTGGAGGGGGAGGGGACGGGTGTGTACATACCTAATGAGTGTGATGCGCACCGTCTAGGGATGGACACGCTTGGATGGGGGCGGAGGGGGACAAGGGCAATATATGTAACCTAAACTTTTGTACTCCCACAATATGCTGAAATAAAAAAAAATTTATATAAAAATCTAGTGTGGTGTACCTCAAAATTTAATTCATTTCTTCTTTTTATTGATCTCCTACTCTTTCTTGGTAGCAGGGGGAAAGAGTGAACTCAACTTGTCCTTGTAGTTTGGAACCAGAAGTGCTCCTATTTCTGGCCCGTCAACATAGGATATCATGAAGAGCCTTGAAAACTCCTCAGGCTCATCTGGTAAAATAGTGAATTAGCCCCAAACCCAACTGGGCGTTTGTACCCTGCCCACTGCTTTCTCCCAGGGGTTTGAGCTTGTGCTTGTCTTCACAGACCTTTTCTCTCTACTCTCTTTCTCTGACTCCTCCTCCTAGCAACAGAAAGGTAAGAATTTTCTTTCTATCATATCACATGACCTCTCTTTCTTCTCTACGATTATGTTATACTCTAGGGCCAGTTCTCCTTCGGATATACATTATAGGCTGAACAATAATAAATTTCCACTCTTTAGGCCAAAATAGTTGAATATTAGAAATTTTATATGATTCAACCTATGAAAATATAATTTAAGAGTGAGAAAATTACTTTTTCTCTTCGAAGTCTTATTTTCACAGCTATTATCTCCCTATGGAGCATAAAAATCTCAATTTAAATGCCAAAGTTCAATACTTATCTTTCTTTTTTTTTTTTTTACTTCTTTTTGTTTGTTTGTTTGTTTTTGAGACAGAGTCTCATTCTGTTGCCTGGGCTAGAGTGCTGTGGCATCAGCCTAGCTCACAGTAACCTCAAACTTCTGGGCTCAAGTGATCCTTCTGCCTCAGCCTCCCGAGTAGCTAGGACTAGGCTAATTTTTTTTTTATATATGTATTTTTAGCTGTCCATATAATTTCTTTCTATTTTTTTAGTAGAGATGAGGTCTTGCTCTTGCTCAGGCTGGTCTCGAACTCCTGAGCTCAAACAATCCACCCGCCTCGGCCCCCCAGAGTGCTAGGATTACAGGCGTGAGCTACCACGCCGGGCCAATGCTTATCTTTGTCCTATACAATGTCTACTTTCCCATGCCTTGAGGAGTAAGCCTCAGCCTCAGTGTTCATGCTTATGGCAAAGGTAATTTGAGGGAGAAATAAAAATAAAATTAAATTACTGAGACTATAAATTATGTCAGAAAATATTTCAAAACATTATTTTTCTACCACTATAAAAATTCAAATCAGAAATCACTATAATAGTTTTAAGTTTTCCTTGAAGATGTGATAGCACTAACAGGATTATATTTTATCAGGAAGGAGTGATGTTAAAATTTGTCTATTTCTAATCTAATTTATTTGAAGTTTTTATTTGTTTCAGGAAAGTGAAAGATAAGAATGACTTGTAGTATTATTTTAAGAATACTCCATGACATTTCTGTAAAAATTAAGATTTAGAAAAACCCTTTTCATGTAATTTCATTTCACTTAGTTCTTTGTAAAAACCTATAGACCTCTAAGTTCCTAAGGGAAAAACTGATTTGTCCCAAATTAAAGAGCTGTTAAATTATATGATCAGGAGAAATGAATGGGTTTGGATGATCAGTATGTTTTGAGTATTTCCTTCTCCACAATAATCATCTATCCTAAGAAAGAACCACAAAATTAGCTATCCCAGTGCTGACCAAGCCGTGGATGTGTGCAGTGTGTGTGTACAGGAGGCCTTAAATGAGGTGCGTCCACTACAGATGAGCAAAACGGTGGCGTTTAACCACTCTGAGCTGGGATGATATTCTTAGAAAGCACAATCCTGAGTAGACCCTAATCTTCCACATTCCTTCACAAATACACTGGCGCCTTTCTTCCAACCTGATTACACTGCCTGCTGAGTGTAGACACCACTCTCACTGGGTCTAGATGGGCAAACGCTATGAATCAAGTATCTGGATTGTCAGAGCATATCAATTCAACTAATGTTACAAAATGGCCAAAAATTCTTATAGGTTTCCTTTGCGAGAAGAGTTGCCAGCACAGCAAAAATTTTTGAGGACTTCATTTTTGATAAATATTAAATCTTGTTATGTGAGCTAACTTACTTCTACCAGTTATAGCTGCTGATAACATACTTAATGAAAATTTAAACCTTTTTGAAGTAAAATTGAGGTGAAAATCTTTAGTTACTTGAAATAGCTGATTAAGCCACTTTACAGCAAAATCTTGAACTAGGTGCCAGACTTTAACATCTATGTATAGTAGTCTCTCTTTCGAGAAATAAAATAAATAATTAGAAGATTTTCTCATATCTAAAAATACTATAATTGATACTGATACTGAATTTCAACAGCTGAAAAATTGTAACATACAAAAAAATTTCAATGTAGATTACTTGAGATAACTTTGTAACTTTTTTATAGTTAAAAAAGGATGTGATTTTTGACCATGTAAACCAAGCCTTCCCTTAACAAAATAGCTGTTTTCCATCTGCCCTTAGACTTGCCCTCAGGTATTATCTCTCTGTCCTCGTTGGCTACTTGGCATAAATTACTCCATTTCTGTACCTCAATTTTCTCGTCTATCAAATGAAGGAGTGGAATTGGGTAATCTCTGGCTCTTCCTGAGCTGTTATTATCACATGGATGATTCAGTGGAAAATGTTAAGCCATCACTCCACAAATAGACTATACTCTTGGTTTACTTTTTTTTTGCATTCCAATTCTCTTAGAAAAGGAACATACACTATGAGTTTACTTTCTCTTGTCAGTTGCGCTTTTGATAGCCATAGTATGCTCTTTTGCTGAAGTTCATTAGTATCTTGGCAAGTGTCTTAAATGTAAAATACTTTGAAAAAGGGCAATTCTCATCGCATAAATTGTGACCTTGACATGAAAGCATAGTGTCTGCATTAGCATTACCAACCCACGACAGAAAAACAAAAGTATTACTTCTTAATAAAATGCAAAACTTCTTTTTGTTTTCTAAATGAAAATTCATCATTGTATGATATAAACACCACAAATAGAAGGGATAGTCACTTATATAATATTCAAGATTTTTCCAAGTGCTGTATAAAATCACATATCTCCCTATCACATGTATAGGGAAATTGAAGCCTAAAGGTGCAAGTTCATAGGTTAATAAGTCAGAATTAGAAATTAGTTTCTACATTAAACTTGATAGGTTGGACACTTGGTCTCCAGGGATAGCCTTATTCTAAGTAAGGGTACCAGTCAGAGTAGATTACGTTAGTCTACAGAAACAAACCTGGAAACTTCAGTGGCTGAAAGCATAAAAATTTAATGTTCACTCATGCAAAATCTGCTGCACATCCAGGGGTCCTCCAGGCTGCTCTTTTTCAGCAGAGTCTCGGGATTCAGGATGCTCACATACTGTGGCACTAATCACATCAACACGAGTCCTCCAATTTGCGCTGGCAGGAAAGAGCGAGCTGGAAGGCTGAACAGAAGCTCTTCATTGCCCCAGCCTGGGACTTGACGTGTATCAACTAAACTCACAATCCATTGACCAGAGGAAAATTCTTTGACCCCACCTAACTACACAGAGGATGGGGAAGGGGGGATGCATGTGTATTCAGTGGGCATTCAGTCCCTACCAAAAAGAGGCTCTTCGGTCTGAGTGTTTCTTAGTGGGCTTTACTAAACCATGTACCAAGAATTTAGGCTACTGCTGTATTACTTTTCTATTGCTGCTCTAATAAATGACCACAAATAGCAGCAGCTTAACAACACGAATTCCTTATCTCACAGTTCCGTGGATCAGAATCGGACTCCACTGACTACAGTGTCTCACTGGACTACAAACAAGGTGAAGTCTGGGCTGCCTTCTTTTGGAAGATTTAGGAGAGAATCTGTTTCTTGTTTTTCTGTTTTCCAGAGGCTGTCCATGTTCTTGGCTTATGGTTCCTTGTCTCTATCCTCAAAACCAGGAATGTTGCATCTCTCTGACCCTTCCTCAGCCAGAAAAGGTTCTTGGCTTTAGGGGCTCATGTGATTACATTGGGCCCACCTGGACAGTCCTGGCTCTGCCCCGTCTCAAGATCCTTAGCCTTAACCACTGCTCCAACGTGCCTTTTGCCATATAAGGTAAAACATGGTCACAGGTTCCAGGGTTTAGGAGGAGGACAGCTTTGGGGAGGGTCATCATTTTACCTCTAACAGCCACTTTTTGTCATGATGAAATTCACTCTCATTTAATCTTAATGGTAATAACTGGCTGCCACCTTAGAACAACTCAGTTTTCAATAGAAGCTTTTGGTTCTTTGGATTTTATTTTTTAAAAAACTATTGGTTCAAATTTGGTCACAGAAAATGGGACTTAAAACCAAGTTTTTAGCATTTGTATTTGTAATGGGCAACTACTTTTTGTTTGTGTTTTTGTTGTTTGGTAATCTCCCCTTTTCTGCTCTCAGGTATGTGATTTGGGTCAGAGTGACCTTATTTTGAGACTTCTCTGGTGCCGACGTGAGCTAAGCATGCCCATCCAGAACATTTTATCGTCCAGCCATAATGATTCATTAAAAGAACTCCCCCAAGAGAGTGAATTGCGAGACTCAGGCAGGGTTGTTCTAGAAGAGGAATTCTAATCCCGCTGGGATTGCGTACCATGTACAAAGCAAGTGTGGAGCTGCTGGCGTCTGCCTCTTTGCGGCAAGGGAAGAGCCCGCCTGGGAATGGAACCACCGTAAAGGGAAGCAGGGTGGAGGACAGATGCGGATTCCTGACTCCCACTGCTAAACTGTCCGGGCATCTGGATCTATCTAGCCAGGCCTGAGATTCTTAGTGACAAAAGCCTACACTTTCCCTTTTTGTTTAAGCAAGATTAGTTTGGGTTCCTGACACTTGCAACCCATGAGTCTTGACTGATAGAACCACTAAAGTTAAGCTCACAGGCTCCAGAACAACTGCAGGTGAGTAAGAACTTTGACCCACTGCTCACAGCAACTGCCGAAGCGCTAGGGCCCTGCACAGGCTCCGTCCACCTAGAGTAACGGTTCCGTCACTTACACAAACGCCCTGCTAACTGCCCGGTAGGTTATTCCCTGTGGTGCCACATCAGCTCCAAACACTAGAGCCACGGCAGGCAGCAATCTCTGTGGGCGTCTGCGTCACACTTTATGGTCATGCCAGGTGTTGAATTCCTGGCTGAAGATTAGTTCAAGGTCAGATTCGTCACTTGACTCTCACTGCCAAGTATGATGCGCATCTCATGAATGTGTGCAGACAGGAGGCACCTGAATCCTGGGGGCGATGTTTAAGGAGGGAACGTTTGTGGTCGTAAATTGAAGAGCATTTCATAAACTGTTTGAATGAGGGCAGGAAGTTGTTGTTGTTGTTTTGTTTTTTTTTAACAAGCATGTTGTGAATGTCATGACCCAGATCCAAGAAGGAAAAAATGGTTTTATAGCTTCCTGTTGTTACGCTTTCTCTAGATTATTTGGCTAACATTGTTAAAAGAAAGATTTACGTTCCTCAACGAGTACTCTTTTACATATGTAACATACTCATCATATTTGGGACCCCCATAGTACTGAAATTTAAAAGATCTTATTAAAATAGCAGAACACAAAATAGTATTTTTTTTTTTTTTTTTTCTGAGACAGAGTCTCACTCTGTTGCCCAGGCTAGAGTGCCGTGGCGTCAGCCTAGCTCACAGCAACCTCAAACTCCTGAGCTCAAAGGATCCTCCTGTCTCAGCCTCCCGAGTAGCTGGGACTACAGGCATGTACCACCATGCCCGGCTAATTTTTTCTATATATATTTTTAGCTGTCCATATAATTTCTTTCTAGTTTTAGTAGAGATGGGGTCTCGCTCTTGCTCAGGCTGGTCTCGAACTCCTGAGCTCAAATGATCCGCCCACCTCGGCCTCCCAGAGTGCTAGGATTACAGGCGTGAGCCACCGCGTCCGGCCACAAAATAGTATTTTGATTATAAAAACAGGCACATGTATAAATATATTTATGTAGAGAAAGCACTAATATGCAAAAATTAACATAGCAGGGCAATAAGATTGCAGATAATTTTTATCTTGCTTAAAAATTTTGTTGATATTATCACTAATGAAATGTTTGTTAAACACTGTTTTTGGCAGAGATGAGAATAATCAGCTTGTATGTAAGAATATTTATCAACATATGCTGTGACTATGTGAATACGTGCACCAGTTCATCATGAGTCACTGATCTGAATGGAATAGCATCAGTTTTCAAGGAGCATTGCCTTGCTCTTGCTCCCATGACATGTTTTTCTGACCTTTGTTTCTCAAGGATCAAAATTAACATGGTCTAGGTCTTGGGAAACTGTCCTTCTTAAATTAACTTTCCCCTCTTAAATTCCCTAATGGCTATACATGAGGTGGCATAAAGATATTTTGTATCGATTCCCTTGTTCCAGCCATCAGGCAAAGATAAAGCTCTAGGAATCAGGTCTTGGACAGCTTGGTGTCAGCTCTGTGGTATGCTCAGAAGGGCCATCAGCTTTCCCCAGCTCTCGGGAGGCTAAACGTAGCCATCTGTCATATTAGAATCGCTGCATTTCTGACTTGATTTTGTTCTGAGCTGAGGTAGTTAGGCAGAAGAGGTTTCCAGAAACATCTGTTAACAAATCTAATTTTTCAGAGGCCACTGGCCCTCCCCAGTCACAGAGTCCAGAAGGCTCTCAACAGGTGTTGAAAGTGCCAATTCCTGCCCGGTCCAGTCAGGTAAATGTGAACGAATGCGTGAAGGGACCGGGAGGACCGGGGTGGACTCTGCTCACAGACCCTCTAGAGAAGGCGCCATACAGCGCTGCCTCACCATGCAGGAAAGCAGCCCTGAGTGGCCAGATCTTCTGACTTCTCAAAGAAACCAAAAATCTGAATTGCTGAAATCCAAAATCCCCTGATTTTTAAACTTGGATGAACAATTCTATGCATATTTGTTTGGCTAATTTTGTTAAAACAACAGTCTAAAAACCTTAACAAGATGGAATGAAACATTGGTGTGTACACTTAGTTATGCACTGAAGTCAGCTGGAAGCTTGTTAAACATGTCGGTTTCTGGCTCCCACTGCAGATCTTCCAATTCAGTTGGCCTGCGGTAGGCCCAGGATTTTGAATTCATATGTTTCATCCAAGGTGATTTTGATACAATCTCAGGATCATGCTTTGAAAAATACCTTCTTAAAAATACTGAATTAATAATTGGACAGAACTTTTCAGGTTTTCACTGGTCGTTAGTGTTCACATGGGGGAGGAGTGCTCTGTCAGCCCCTGGGCCACCTGGATGACCTATTCAAGACCACTGTCTGCCTGTGGCGTAGCACCTGGTCTCCGCCTCCCTGGGCAGCAGCATGAAGGCAAGGAGGGCTGGGAAGACCAGTTTTCGTTTGTTTTTGCCTCATCGAGGCTGGGGGTGGTGCCCGATTAGCAGTGCTCCCTTCAGAGTTTGGCCTTGGTGCAGGAATGTGCTCCAGTGACCCATATAAAAAGAAGGGACCCTTATAAAGGGTCACAGATTTTATTCTGACCACCCTGATATTCCCATTTGTGCCTCATTGCACTTGGTATGTTTCCATCTTGAGAAAACAAGGTTATCGATTTCTTCTCTGACGCTCTGTTGTTGACTGGCTAATCTCGAAGGTAGACTGGCTGCTTCTGGCACTAGGGCGTTGGTTTGACAGTGCTTAAAAATATGCCAATTAGTACATGATACAAAATTGGACATAATGAAGGGCCAAAATGGGAAACCCAGGTGGGCTATGGTCAGTCAGTAAGGGGCCAAGTCAAATAGAATTGGATGTTTGCAACAGCCGCAGGGTGCTGGGGCTTGAGAGGAACCATCAGAAGTGTGTGGGTTGGGGCCGGGTGAACCGAAATGAAGGCCTGACCGATGCGGCGTGCGAGGGAAGATTCTGGGAAGGCGTCCTCCTGCCCGAGGCTTTCTCTGAAGCTGGTGCAAGAACAACCATCTTCTCTTCTCTCAATCCCTCAGGAATTATTTAATTATTTTTGGTTTTACTTTTCATTGTGTTTGCTTTTCATATTTATACTCTCTAATGTTCTCTATTTGTTTTCAAACTATTTAGATTTGTTCACTTTTCTAAGTCAGTCAAAGTCAGTAGGAGCTTGAATATATTACAGTTTTACAAGGTGCCCATCACCTCACATATACAATTTTTTGCATTAGCAGAAACTCTTACCAACCATTATTAAAAGTACAAATGAATGGGCTAGGCCTGGTGAGGGCTGCCTACGCATTCCTTCTTTGCCTTAGCTCTATCCGTTTTGGTCTATCCTAAACTGCAAATCACTGGTGATTATTTCTTAGGAATGCTTTTTCCATGACTACCTCGCAATGTCATGATTTAACACATTAACTGCCAGGTGAGCCCAGGGCCTCGTGAAGCACATGTAACTCATGTCTCTTCACCTTGGGAGCCATGTGAACTATGTTTCAATTTGCATATACTCACTCACAGAAAACAATAAAAAAATAACAAATTTTTCATTGTATTAGAAAGGATTGTTTTGTTTTTGAATTTTTATTCTATTTTTGTAATAAAACACTGTGGCCCCAAGGAAAAATTTTTTCTAGTGTGGCAGTCAATGTGTTAACAAAGCAGTTTAACTTCTTGAAGAAAAGTTCAGTGAAACAACATGAAATGAGTTTCATTACATAAACTCCATGAAAAAAAGGGAATATATCTTTTTTGTTTACCATAAGTAGATGTTCAATTTTATTACATGAAATAAAATTTATTTTTTTAAAATGTTTTTCTCTTTTTTTCTTTTTCCACAGGATTTATGTATGAAGGAATAAATTGTTTATAATTTAAGCCATGTCCCACTGTTTGGACCAATTTAACTTTCTGCTCAAAAAACAACTTACACAGACTTAAACTAAAATTTTTTTAAACCAAATTATATGTTCTCCAGGAAATAAAAAGTTTTATTCTGAAACTAGAAGTTAATGTTTTCTCAATTCAGTCCTTTTTCAGAAGAAGACTAATAAGACCTGAGGCATATAAGAACATCAGCTTTTATACAATACTGCTTTAATAAAAATAATTTTTAAGAAAACCTAATTAAATAGAAGAAGTTGCTCTAACTCCCCTATTTGTTAGCTAAACCTGTAGGAAGCCAAGCAATTCTGTCCAGGGGGTCATGGCTCAGAAACACTGTATACTTGCCTTAATGACAGGTGCATTTGTGATACTGTTTATAATATAAATAATATAAATATAATATTATATATATAAATATAATATAAATATAAAAGAGAAAAATAAATTTTTCTCTTTTTAAATAAAAAAGTTATTTGTACTACCAGTCCCATCTAAGCATCTGTCTGCCTAAGGAGAAATTGGAATTTATTACAGAGAAAACAGCAACAAGCTACACTCAGCTTTTGACCTTCAAAATTGGGTTGTGCAGCAAAACATGTGTGGCAGATTGTATTTCCCAAAGATCACAGTAATATGTCTGGTCCCACATGTTCTTCTGAAATGTGAACTTACCACACATCCCATAAAGAGCTGGACCAAATCCCTTCCCCCTCAATCTGCACTGGCCTTACAGACACTCCCATATCTAATAGAATCAACACGGTTCCGTTGCACATGCGCGTCTGCGTGTAGGATGCAACCCCGCCTAGTAGTTGTAGCACCTCTAAGAGGAACAGACACCCCCAGGAAAAGAAGCACCCTGGTGCCGGGAGTTTGCAGATATTTTTTTTTTTTTCAACAAAATCTTACAATGCTATTGCAGTTTTAGAGCAATGAGGAAACTGAGGCACGGCCAAAATACTAGAGTAGCGAGCTGGGATTTGGATCCCAGTTTTTCTCATTCTTTCCACTCTGTCCTCTTTCTCCTGAGAACTCGATATTCAAAGGGAATGTTAAAATGTCTCTGCTAACCGATGGCTACGTTCGCAGGTGTTGCTAAACACCTGTGAATGCAGGTGCTCTGGGGAATCCGAAGCCACTGCCTAAGCGTCAGGGAAACGGAAACACGAGGCAACTCCGAGGAGCCCCGAGGCCCCGCGCAGAATTCGGAGCCTGTGCCCCTCTGTGACGCCCACTGTTGTTCCCATGGGCATCCGTACAGGTCAGGTGTTTGGGTAAATATTTGAAGTTTAATGTGCAGGTCGTGTTGAGAATTTAGTATAATTTTGAAAACACTGCAAATCATGAGTCTGGTCCTGAAAGATTGAGATCAGGCTCGAGTCTACACGGAGCTTCCGCAAGCCCATGAGTGAGCTTTGAATCAGCAGATTCTCTGCCGGGCGATTGGGTTTGAATGGACAGCTGTTTAAAGCTCTTTTTTCTCATTGATTCTTTTTCTCATCCTTTTTTTTTTTTTTTTTTTATTGGTGCAGGATGACAACTTTTTATCCTTATGGCCGGCGGTTGAGAGGCTGTGTGCATGCTCTTTCAGTTCGGGAGCAGGCCCTCTGGCTTGCTGACCATGCAATTTTATGCCTAAGCCGCCCCCCTGTTTGCCTCTTTCTCCAAACACCGCCTCTCCTGCCACGGTGGTGCACGCGGTCCGCGGACGGGAGCTTGGCCGGCAGCCTCGGAGCAGGGCACTCGTTTCCCCTGGAAGGTGCCTCGGCCCCCACCACTGCTTCTGATCTGCCTGTCCTCGCAAACGTCTGCCTAGCATGGCTGCTTTTGGGTTCTCTTTTCACCTCTCTAGGAAAGCATTTCTTTACTGGAAAAGCAGTTTCCCCACTCCACCAGCCCTCCCAAAAATACAAAACAGAAAAATAAAGACATAATTTCTAACTTTTACTCTGGAATTTAAAATTAGCAACGTTCTGTAACATTTGGAACTAAATATCAAAACATATCTGTGACTCATTCCTCATTCATAAAATTTTTATTTTCTTCCTAAATAGCCAGTTAACTCTAAGAATCCCACTCTCTAGCAGTGACCACTGCCCTGGATCCGGAACGGGCCCACAGAGAGGGCAAAACTGAGGTCAAGGGACCCGTTCACAGCGAAAACTCTCTCATTAGACCGGATCCTCGCGCCTCCGAGCCAGAGGGCTTCGTTAGAAAACCACAATTCTGTCCTAAGTACAGAATCGCTACAGATTTACCCTGGAACCATTTTGGCCAGAGTGACCTCTGTCTTTCCACCCTCCCTCCACCGTCCCACCCGCCTTGGCCCTAGGACAGGCAAGAGCTGGGAATGGGCTCCCCGAAGTCTGCTCTGTCCGTGTCTGGGTTTCAGGAAGTCACACAACCTGCTTGTTTGCTCTTCTGTGTTCATGTCCAGCTTCTCCCTTTGTACCCCCTCTTCCCTTCCTTCCCCTCCTCCTCACACCTGCAGAACAGGACCGCTTACTGCTGCTCAAAGGAGGGCATGATTTCAGCTTTTCTTTTTCCTTTTTCTAAATTTCTGCACCACAAACAAGCTTTCTATTATACAGGAAACTCTGAATCAAGTAACCAAAGCAGTTCTTCTTATCTATTAACTAATATTTGGGTCATATTAGGCTCTCTTTCAGGCTGCTAGAATATACTCTAGCATGGTTTTAAGCTATCCAGTTCCTAAGTTCCTGCGTTAGTCATAAAGCTGAAGTTAACTTATTCAAGCCACTACTGTTATATTACCCGGTGTGTCTTCCCATTTGCTACCAGGGAGAGTCTTAATTACAGGGTTGAATCATGTCAAATAATTACTTCTGCATCATGTTAACTTATGTTCTAATATAATAGTTACTTTTGAAGTAAAATATATTAGAAGTTGAAAAGTTCTTAAATATTTTCACATTCTTGAATGATATTTTTAAAAGTGCTCTCATAAAGTACAGCACTCATTATAATGCAAAATTTTGAGAGAAAAAAAAAAGAAATGAGAAAATTTTCTAAAGGCTAATTCCTAAGAGGAAAACTGAAGAAAAGAAAAAAGAAAAAGAAAAGAAAATGCTATATATGCAATTTTTCTAAAACTGTAGTATTCCACATATGTATATATATAAGGTTCTTTTCCACTGAATAATATTAAAAATCCTCCAAGGTCTTATCTATAGGAAGCTATAAACGGTGACCTGATTTGATATGCGTGCTTTCACGTCAAGAATTGCTCTGTTATAAGCACCTATAATCTGAGAACCTTAGCTTGGACTTTCAAAACTATCCCACTGGGAATCCAACTCCATGCTTTGATGTTCCCCCCCCCCCCCCCTTTATCTTCTGTAACGTGGTGCTGCTTTTGCAGAGTTTCAGTGTGGATTAATCGTGGGTGGACATCATGCCCCTTTTCGGCAATCTTTGCCATATGAAAGACTAATTTTTTTTTCACTTTTTTTGAGATGACTATAGAATTTTTCTCTTCAAAATTGCTCTAAGTAAGATAAACTTAAATGGATTCTGATATAATATAGGATAAAAGATCTAGTTTAATCAAATGGAATCAAATAATGGTCAAATGTGAGGGAACTTCTGTGTAACAGTATTTATTTTGCTTGTTTGGTAAAAGTCTGTTTAAAAGATATAGAAGATGCTGTATAAAACCTTTTAAAAACACGAGTTTCAGGGAAGAAATACAGAACAAGTTGACCTAAAGTGTCAAACTAAAGTTATAAAAACTTCTGGTAGATTTGGTTCATAAAGGAAATATTTTTCAATTCAAAGAAAGCATCTCTTAGAAAGAAGAGCAAAGTCAGTAGAGTAAGTAGGAGATACTACAAACTAGTAACCTAGTCATCAAGGTAAAAATACTCTGTTGAGCAATTACATTTAGGGAATTGGCCCTCAGTACTGCGCCAGTCATTATATGTTCTTTGGGGTTTTCTTTAATAAACCACAAAACAGAAAACACAGAAAGAGAAAGAAAAGAATCAAGGATCACAAACAGGAAACTTCCATTCTCTGAATGAAGGGGAACAGAGTACCATAATTAAGCTCTGGGCCTTAGGATCAGAACTGAAGGAGTGGAAGTGACTTTTTACTCTGATGAATAAATATAATAAATCACTTGTGATACTCATTAAAAGTGCAAAGTTCTGCACCTCGACATAGACATACCCAATCAGAACCTCTTCAGAAAGAACCTAAGGACTTAAATTCCACTAATTCTCCAAGTCACTCTTACATGTGTTAACATTCAAGATCCAAGTAAAGCCAATTTGGAGATTTTTTAAATTATACAAAAATAATTGCCTGATAATAATTAGTTCTCCTTCTAAGATCAATCTAAGTAGCAAGTGATAATCAATCCTATTTTGTCTGAGGTGGCACTACTTTTTACCTAAGTATTTCATTTCTTATAAATCTTGCTCTAGATTGTATTTTTGTGCTGTTTATATCTTAAGGAGTAATTAACAGACTAATACTCATTAAAGATTTTTTTAAATGGAAAAAGACACATTAATAGTTGACTGGAAGAACTGGGTTCTGGAGCTAGCTTTGGTCTTTTGGTCTCTCTGGGCATTGGTTTTTCTCTTCTGTAAAATGTGGCTTTGGACCAGATCAGGAGCTGTGAACACAGGACCAGTGAGCAGGACTGGCCTGTGACCCCATCAGGAGTGATGGGAGATGGGGCATCTGGAGAGAACTCATTGCATTTAAGGGGTGGCCACAGTGCAGCTCTAGCCAAAGATTGCCATGCAAGAATTCAGGCTCGAGTTGCCAGTTTATCCAAGTTTTCAAGGGAAGCTGGAACTCCTGTTTGCAATGTGAAATCTCTTGATTGTTAACTGATTGAAACTATGGCAAAATATCTAACATATAGCACGAGCCAATCACTTTAAGGAACAATTAAAACACTTTGGTTGGCTAAATTTAGCCTTTGGGCTAATTTGTGACCTTGGCATCTTTTCTAGTTCAAAAGTCTTATATACCTCTTAGCTCTCAGCTATCCAGATCTGTGTTACCATACTGGTGACTCTAGGCACCCAGGAACGACCCAAGTAGTAACAGGGCATTTTCTTATAGACTTAGATTCATATTAGTTTGCAAAGGGACTCTCCCAAGAAGGGATTCAGGAAACCAGTGCCTGGTTGTAGAAACTTAAATTGTCCAAATTTAACATGTCCTGGCTAATGACTATATTCACACGAGTTAGAATTAGATAGGACTAAAAGATCTGAGCAGTCAGATCGTCTGTGATTCACTAAGTCTATCCTGTAAGTAGCAGGGTCTGCGTTTCCATGTCACGCACACACACGATGGAGACAGATAATCAGGATGAATATGCACTTCAGAGATAAACCACAAAGGTTTCAGCAATTTTCCTTCACCTTTTTGCTATAATTCATTCAATCTTTAAAAGTTTGGATTTTTGTTTTCTGTCTCAAATGTTAGATAAATCTAACACAATCTTGCCGAATTAAAAAAAAATAGGCCATTGTATAATTTAAAAAACCTGGTTTGGCATATGAACACGCAACATTGGCACTGAGTCCCCACACATACTTAAGTATGAACGATTCAATTCAGGAAGACTCTTTTGGCTGTATTTATAGGTGTTTTCCCCAAGCTACTAGATTTCTGCCCTTTGTGTTGAACTATCCTTTGCTATATTGACATTCTGGAAAAGTTAGTAAGTTCCATTTGGCATTCTAGACAATACTGACTCATTTGATATTTCCAGATTATGAAAGGCCTAAGTATTTATAGAAGAGTATAGTAACCCTTCCTTTCACTCCCTGTTTGGGAAGGGATCTACTGACAGGAAATCTCTAAAGGTATATTGAGAACACACTTGGATTGAAATGAGTGTCCTTGCTTTGCCACTAATCCCGGGACTATGGGCAATAAAACCTAGCGTTTATTCATAGATTCTATGTGCCAGATCTTTTGGTACATTGCCTCTAGTCTCACAACCACCCTGCAAAGTAGCTATTGTGATCCATATATTACAGTTGAGGAAATTGAGACTCAGAGACAGTCAGGAACTTGTCTGAGTGACTGAGGTGGGATCCAAACCTAATTCTGCATATTTCCAAAGTTCATATTCTTTTTATTACCTGGTGCCTCCCAGTGCAATAGGAAAGAGAGAGGGTTTTCTGGGCCCCAGTTTTCTTATCTGTAAAACATGGGAGTTGGGTAAGATGATCACTAAACTCTGTTTGACTTTTGACACCCTATACTGATATTTGAGGGCTTTCTGCTGCAGAGAGAATGACTCATTCTCAGGCGAAACCCCCTTTGGATGTTTTCAAATACCTCTGATCCTGGCTGAGATTTTCAAACAGGATGTTGACAGATATACTTAATATTAATCTTGTCTCCCGTGGTATTTGGATTCCTGCCAATTCTGTGTCACTCAAAACAATGGAGAGCATTATTTTCTCTATTCTTCCTTTCCACATAAACCTACTCTATAATGTTTCTCTTCCTCACCCTGAGCTATAGGCTTATATTTAACCAGACTCTTGCTTTTTTTAAAAAAAAATAAAATCTTTATTTGCACATTTGACCCACTATAGTACAGATTTCTGAGCACTTTATTTAAATCCATAATTGTCCAGGTTTTCTTCAGAACATCATATAAAACCATGTCACATCTTCATAAAACTGGACAACAATTAGAAAATAAGGTGAGAGAACTACGCTGCCAGTTGCCAAGTAAACTGTTAGAGCTAGTGAAGGTAAAATGTAAAATTCTCTCCACATCACCTGTGTATCTGAAATCTACATACATATTTGCAGATATGTGCTTCTGATTATGATAGAAATACATTTTGAGTTCACATAGATTGTTTTAAGACATCTGGACTTGCAAGTTACATCTCAGCTAATGTCAGCATCTTAGATACTAACCCAGTTTCCACATAAATTTAGAAATAACTACATCTGTATTTTTCTGTTTTGCTAGTTCCATTCAGGAATTAATCTTTCTGCTATAATCAGAATTATGTGGTAATAAAAAAAAACAACAAACAACAGCCCTTAGTTATCTTAGGATTGTCTATCTACCTTTTCTTTTGAGATAATATGTTTTTATGATGCTTATTTGAGGGTTTTATTATCCACTGCTCCAAAAATGTAATGACATCAGATAACTGTACAACTTAATTAAGACATAAAGCACTTAAAAAATCTTCAAATAATAATTATTGCAGCCAATATTCTTTACAGCCTCTTGGCTTGTTTTACATTTATTAATTGGCACAGCATCCTTCATTCCCATTTCTGATACTAGCACTCTACTGAAAACCTAACACTTGCTGCCAGGCTTTATGCAAAGCAATGGTACTGGGTCCTATGGCAGGAAGCAAATATGCTAAAGATGTAATACAAGCCCTCAAAGGCTTATGGTCCAACAGGGAAGAAATGAACAAAAATTGTTAGATCAGCTAAAAGCCAGTGAATGCCATCCGTAAGTGTCTGAGGGATCTGAAGAGCTGGCATTTCACCTGGGACTTGGAGATCAGGTAACTTTTAGACAAGGACATGGGGAATTAAGGGAGGATGTTCCAGGCAAAAGGAATAAAGTAAAGTTCTCAACAAATGACTTTTATCATTTGGTTAATTCTTTTCTTCCATTTCCAGCCCCTTCTCACATAAACCTCTCAGCATGGTTAACTCGTATTCATCATTTTAATGAGAGCCATTTGGGGGCCACACCTTCAGGAATCCTCCTCTGTCCAGTTTGTTATGATTTCTAATTCAGTTTGATATGGACTAAGGAATATCCTTCTCCAGTCTTCTTCATTTCACTAAATCAATCTCCTATCACTTATTTTTACAAGTTGGAAACCTCGGAACCATCCTGGTTACCTTCATCTCCTTCATCATCTAATCCATAACCAAGTCTTACCAATTCTCTATCCACAATAAAGATTAACTCTGTTTTAGATAAATAAAATACTGTTTGGAAAGGAAAATTATTTAGCAATAAAAAAGCATGAAATTTTAAAACATTATACAACATGAATGGACCTGGAAAATATTACACCTAGTGCAATAAGCCAGATACAGAAGGACAAAGATTGTATGACTCCACTTACATGAGGTCCCTAAAATAGACAATTTCATGGAGCCAGAGAGTAGAACAGAGGTTACCAGGGCTGGAAGGAAGGGGAAGTTATTGTTTAATGGGTACAGCATTTTTTCCTGGGGATGATAAAGTTTTGGCTGTCCATAGTGTGATGGTTACACAATTTTGCAAATGTATTTTATGCCACTAATTTATACATCTACAAATAGTTAAAATGGCAAATATTATGTTAGGTATTTTTTACCACAATAAAAATTAAAAAGAATTTTTCTAAAGATTAAATCCATTCTCTTCAATTCTACCTCTCTACTTAAAGCTGCCACAACCTCTTACCTAACTACTGAAATATTCATATTTGATCTAGTCTCTGCCTATCTTTACACCTTTATCCCCTGTCACTGTCCTCCTCATTTATTTTGCTCCAGAGATATTAGCTTTATGATTTCTACTAAAAGACACCAAACTGTTTCCCTGAAATAGTTTTCCACTTGCTATTTCCTTTTGGAGGACGCTCTGCCTCTGCCTCTCCTATGCCTGATTCATTCGCATACTTTATGTTTCAGTGGAAATGTCATCTTCTAAAGAGGTTTTGTTGACCTACCTCATTAAATGTTCTCCACTTTGACTCCAACTTATTATTTTATATTATAGAACTCCATTTATTTCCTTCACTGAACTTATCCCAATGTGTACTCTTACTTTTTACCAATTTATTTAGCTTGAGTAACAAAGCAGGTGGTGGTGTCATTGCTCGAGATGGGAGAAGATAGAGGAAGACCAAGTCTGAAGCAAGGATGGGGTGGAAGGTTAGGGAGGAAATGTAAAGTTCACCTCAAAATCTGCAAATCTAGAGTAGAAGAGAGAAGAATCTAGAATATATAAATCTAGAGTAGAAGAGAGAGACAGAAATAGACTAGTGATACAATTTGGAGAAAATTAGACTGTAGGTGATATTTAGGGCCGTGAGAATGAGTAAGACAATCCAGAGAAAAACTGAAGATACGGAAGAAGTAAGGACCCTGGACTCGGTCCTAAAGAACCTTAGAGGTTCTGTAGACTAGGATTCAGCAAGTCAGACAGAGGAGGAACAAATAAGAAAGAAGAAAAGCCAGGGATATGTGGTTTGACATAGGCCAAGAGTAGAGATGAATCTAGAAGAAAGGAGTGGTCATCTGTATTGTGTGATGAGACGAGTTCAAGTACGAGGAACACAGAAAAGTTCACATTAGGTCTGACAGCGTGAGGACTGTTGGGTCCTTGACGACAGCACTTTCCAGTTGAATGCCATTGTCTAAGTGTAGTGGGAAGAACCAGACTGTGGTGGAACAAAAAGCAAATGGGAGAGACGTGAGTAAGTGAAGATGGAGTGTGGAGATAATTTTTTCAAAATGTTTACCTTATTCTAAGGTAAGGGTGGGACACAGGGCCTGAGGGATGAGGCATCAAAGGAAGTTTTTGCAGAGATGTGAGATACCGGCATGTTCCTATGCCGTCAGGGATGAGCAGATAAAGAGGAGCCTATGATGCCAGCATGAGATAAGGCAAGTAAGTGACATAGCTGGGAAGGTGAGGATGACGGTTCCGGAGCACGAGTGGCAGGAGAGCCCCTTTCTTCACTGCAGCAAAAAGCAATTAGGAGAACACACGTGAAGATATGAAGCTAGAATTTAGATTTGGTAGTGGAAAGATAAGGATTCCCCTTCGAGCTTGTGTACTTTCAGTGAGTCCTAGGTGAGATCATGTTCCCAGGTGTGCGTGTGGAGGAGGGGAGGGGAGGCTTTCAGAGAGTCGGGAGGGGCACAGAGTTGTCTTGGACAGTCGTAAGCAGCCTACTGGGAAAAAGCCATGGCTGCTTTGCTGGGCAGAGGGCCGTAATGACGTAAACACAGTGCCGTCAATCAGGCAGGAGTGGAGGACCAAGATAGAGCGCCCACCAGAGGTCTTGTCAGGCAAGTGATGGAGAGAGGGAATATGAGCATGTGAAAGGAATTTTTAAGAAATAAAAGTATAAAGATATGTTAAGGCCAGTTTATGGAGAGCCCTGCATGTCAGGCTAAAATATACGAACTTTATTTCCCAGGCAATGGGAAACCATTGAAGAATTTCTGACTATGAAAGTGACATTACCAAAACTGTCTTCCTGCATAATTAATCTGCCTTTAATATAAATCAATGAGTTGGTTAAAGAAAAATAAAAGAAACAACAAGACCATTTGTGAAGGACCAGGAATTAGATAATGAAGATCTAGGTGAAGGAAAGCAACAGTGGACTTGGGCCAGAGGAGTACAGATGAAATTCCTAAGAGATCTCGGTGTCTGTGAAGACCAGACCAACTTGCTGGCAACATCAGGCCACATCCGAGAGAATGCTAAGGGCTAGATCAGATCTGGGAAGGATATTACCTAAAGCATCTGGAAACAAACATACATGAAGGGCTATATCGACTAATTAAGGACTGCAGTGAGAACCAGAAAAGTCACCTTGAATATTAGATCCAGAAAAATAATCATAAAATTATTGACCAGAGGAGATCAGGAAGGGTTCAGGAAGTGAACTCTGACAGGATGGACAGGGTCAAAGTGGCTCACAGCATGGGCATGGCCAACACTGGGGCCAGGAGCTAGGCCAGGGCGCTGAGGAAGGCAGGAAGGCCAGGCAGTTTAAAGAGTAGAATAGAAAGGACTTGGGAATGAGTGTGCAATTCAGTTTTACAGGCTTGGCCAATTTGGTGACAAAGCCCTGATTTGAACATCAAGCTGTAGATTTTAAGCCCTCTAAATATTTGTGTATGCCACCTACATGAGTTGAAATAGTAAAACGAAAAGTCATAAAATAACACAGTTGGAGATAAGTCAAGATCAGTTTATTATAATACAGTGCAGAAGAATCAGTAATATTGCAAACCAATCCCGGGATTTGATAATCTTCTTAAACCTGGGACCAGTAGCTATGCTGGTGACACCTTGAACATCACTGGGAAACTGAAAATGCCATCTGTTCCCTGGTGAATCTGCCACTGGCTTTAAATAACTCTCTCCATGACCTCACGACTAATGAACATACTAAGCAACAGTACGCTCAGACAGAATCCTATTAAGGGTTATTCAATATCTGTCTATCGGCCGGGCGCAGTGGCTCACGCGTGTAATCCTAGCACTCTGGGAGGCCGAGGCAGGATTGCTCAAGGTCAGGAGTTCAAGACCAGCCTGAGCAAGAGTGAGACCCCATCTCTACTAAAAATAGAAAGAAATTATAGGGACAAGTAAAAATATATATAGAAAAAATTAGCCGGGCATTGTGGTGCATGCCTGTAGTCCCAGCTACTTGGGAGGCTGAGGCAGGAGGATGGCTCGAGGTCAGGAGTTCGAGACCAGCCTGAGGAAGAGCAAGACCCTGTCTCTACTAAAAATAGAAAGAAATTAGCCAGACAACTAAAAATATATAGAAAAAGTTAGCCGGGCATGGTGGCACATGCCTGTAGTCCCAGCTACTCAGGAGGCTGAGGCAGGAGGATCGCTTGAGCCCAGGAGTTTGAGGTTGCTGTGAACTAGGCTGATGCCAAGGCACTCTAGCCTGGGCAACAGAGTGAGACTCTGTCTCAAAAAACAAAAAAAAAAAATCTGTCTATCCAACAATGGGTACATGTGCACAGAGAGTTGCAAAGGACACTGGACACCAAGAAGTGGGGAAGTTGGGAGGGGGGAAGGAGAAAAACTTACCTATTGGGTACAATGAGCACTATTCTGGTGACGGGCACACGAAAATCCCTGGCTTAGGCATTATACAGTGTTTCCATATAACAAAAACATTTATACCCCCTTAATATTTTGAAATTAAAAAAAGAGGGGAAAAAAGGATAAGAGTATCTATTTATTGCCTTAGATTAAATTAACCAAAAGGAAAGCTGATGATATTGAGGCAATAAAAGACTGCCAGGTCTATCAGTTTTCTTCAGGAATGTTTTCAAAGGATCACAGGTTTTCAATATTATATAAATAAGAGTATTCAGCAGCATGTGCTCATGAGGAAGGAAAACAGAAAACCTCAAGCCAGTTTCCATTTCCTTAAGAATTTATTCTGAAGTGAATTTTTAGCATCTGGATACTTCTTTATCCATTAATAAATTGGGATAATTTATTTTGTTTGCCAGTATTTCCAATATATATCTTTGTTTAGAACCCACAGCTTTGGCTAAATAAATTACTTCCCTTTGGCATCAGATCAAAAGCAACCTCAAAAGAAGGACATCTTTTCTCAAATTCAATTATTGACTCTTGGGACTTATATGGAAAAGTTATGGCTATCAGAAAAGATTAGCCTCTTGCATCTGAAAATTTCGCTTATAGCATCAAGATAGATGGAATATACAAGGTCTAGATCTAATATTTTCTCTTCCTCTGCTACAATTAATAATATCTAAGCACTGATTCTCATTTTCTGAGTAGTTAGCTATGTATTTCCCTCAATGTCATTGACAGTCTCTTGGATTTATGGAGTTAATTGCATTCTACTAACCTTTGCTTCTAAGACCCCAAGACACTTAGCAGCTAACATCCATAAATGAGATCAGTTAAATAAATACAGCATTTCTATTCTCTCATGCAATACTATTTGAACTGTAAGTACAGTGATAATATATATAGAATTCTGTTGCATGGTCCTGATTTCAAATATTTTTTAATAAGAATGTAAATTTATGTCAGAACTTAGATAGTGTCCTGACCTTTAGTTCTAATAACACGATCATTATAGATATATTAAAACTTGAAAATAGGCTGGGCACAGTGGCTCAAGTCTGCAATCCTAGCACTTTGGAAGTCTGAAGTGGAAGGATCACTTGAAGCCAGGAGTTTGAGACCAGCCCAAGCAACATAGTGAGACCTTGTCTTTACAAAAAATAGAAAAATTAGTGGGGTGTGGTGGTGTACAGGCATACACCTATAGTTCCAGCTACTCAGGAGGTGGAGGCAGATGGATCATTTGAAACCAGGAGTTTGAGGTTGCAATGAGTTGTGATGATGCCACTGTACTCTAGCCTGGGCAATACAGTGAGATCCTATCTCAAAAAACAAAAGCAAAAAACCCAAAACTTTCAAAATTTAAAAAAAAATGTATTTGAAGAGTTCTCATTTTAAAGCTTCTCTTAATCTTTAAAAAATAGTAAAAAAAAAATACAAATATTATGGATGAATTAATTAACATTATATATAATTTAAGATGAAAATGAATAGATGGTGTTTGGTTGTGGCTTACCTTACAAAAATAAAATAAAAATATATTGAAAATTATCTACATTTTGTAAGAAATTTACCAGAGTTTTTGCACTCATCCAGTGTTGGGAAGACCTCCTCGCCCTGAAGATTGTTTCTCTGGTCAGCAGGGACAAAGGGACTGGAAGGGACTGTTTGATGTATTGTGAGTCAACTTAAAGGACACATTTACTTGAAATCAGATTCTTATTACAGAGAGCCCAATGTCATAAAAAGTCTGCCATTCTATTGCCCTATAAATTTAGGAGCTTTTGAAGAGTTAAGGCAATATAGAGATTCTATAGTTTTATTCTATCAAACTGTCTTGTAAGTACTTGTTCTGCCTTTGAGGATGCATAAGAATTCTTGTTTTCTTCCATTTGTGAAACACAACGTATCTCTTCGCCATCTTTTTTGCATCTTTGCATTTCCTTGGCCTCAGAAACTTACCTTTTTGAGTTAAAACTGATCAATTTACAGTTGACTCTTGGACAACATGGGGGTTAGGGATGGCGACCTCCTCACAGTTGAAAATCCACATATAACTTTTGACTCCCCCCAAACGTAACTACTAACAGCCTACTGTTGACCAGAAGCCTTAATAACATAAAAAGTTGGTTAACACATATTTTGTATATGTATTATATACTGTATTCTTATAATAAAGGAAGCAAGAGAAAAGAAAATGTTATTAAGAAAATCATAAGGAAGAGAAAAATGTATTAATTATTCATTAAGTAGAAACGCAGATCTTCATAAAGATTTTCATGTTGAGTAGGCTGAGGAGAAGCAGGGAGAGGCGAGGCTGGTCTCCTTGTCTTGGGGGTGGCAGAGGCGGAAGAAAATCCGAACATAAGTGGACCCACGCAGTTCAAAGGTCAACCATATAATAATGTAAGTTCAGTCTGTGGCCCAGGGCTCCTCCCTCTTTTGTTTGGCAAATTCTATTCAAAATTCTCCAGAATAGAAATAGGGCTGCTTCCTTATTCACTAGGAACAGTCACAGAATAGTGGCCCCTGGAACCTGTCTTGACCATGTTTGTGGAACAGATATTCTATCTGTGTGCCCAGATTGAGATGACGGTTTGGCATGGTAGGATTTCCAGGTCTGACTGAAAAATCACGGCGGGGGATTCTCAGCCACAGTTTCTGAGGTCAAGGAAAGCATCTGCAGAAGGTTAGTAACATTTTCAGTCTTGCTGACCTCATTGGTTATGCCAGCACGAGCTAATACACCTCTCCAGGGTCCAACTGCACACTAAGCAACTCAGAAACAATGCTATTCCTCTTACATTTTTCCTTTATTTCTTTTTACTTATATGCTAAAATATCAAATTGGAGCTTTATTTGACTGAGGAATTCAGAAGCATAGTAGGGTAATTTGCTCCAAACTAGTGTATCTTTAAAAACATACTCTTCCAGACTTCCACAATGCCTACAGGGGTATATACCTAGTATGTGTGTGTGTGTATAACACTATCCCACTGGCCAGAGATAACGAATCCTGTGCCTTTCCTGAGCCTTCAAACAGCAGGCTCCCACTTGTCTAGCAGAATTTGGTTCTGTGCATCTTTTCCAAATTTGATTTGATGAGCTCAAGCTCCGTTAAAATACTCATACTTTCCTCTAAATTTATTCATATGACCAACATAGCTAATCTCTAACCTCAAACTCCTATCAGGAAACATTAAGTCACTAAACAAAATAATAGTGAGGTCTCCGGGGAGCTGCAGAAGAGAACACCATTCACTTTTTCTACTTTGTCAACAAAAGGTTTATACCAGGGACAGCTGCACCAGTATTGACAGCTGGCTGACAATTGTTTGCAACCTCAAAGTCTCCAATTCAGGTTATATTGACAAATTAATGTCCATCTGCTGATGTTTGACAAAGGAGTGCCCAAGACTGTTCCCGCACATTTCCTGGAGGGAAGCATCTTCCTACTCGGCTCCAGTCTGGGTTATTTAACAGCATTCCCAAACAGGACGTGCTCTTCTGGTGATCACAGCAGTCTCCGCAGTCAAGTAGGAAACCTTAGAAATTGGTCCAGCTGCAATTCTAGAAATTGGTCTGTGCTTTGTCTAACATTTAGCTGGTGCTTGCCCTTTCATCCAATCCCTCTGGATACAGAAGCCAGGTGGTCTTTTTTTTTTTTTTTTTTTTTGGCTATTCCTAAGGGATGGACAGAAGGAAGGGAATTCCATTTCCTGATAATGGTATAATTCCAAAATTAGTCTTACAAACAAAGGAGGGAGGGGACCTTGACATCATTGAATTCCCACAGCTGGTGTAGCTAGAAAATACTGGATCCCAACCAAAAGTTTCAGAATGGATCTTCTTACCCTTTGTTAATTACAAAACAAATAAATTTCCAGGTATCTCACAAAAGGAAGGACCTAAATATGCAGTCTGAAAATAATAGGGCCAGAAAGAGAAAAAAATTATACTTTCCTGACAAGACAACATAGTGAATGGCTCTTTGCTCCAAATGTATAAGATTTAACCAAAACAGATTATAGGGGCAATGAGAATCACATTTTGTCTTCTGTCCAGAAAGCTCTGCCGTCTTCTTTTACCCAGTAACATTCTCCGGCCCTGGACCTCTGGCACGTGGCCCAGGTGTGGTCCATGCTAAAGCCCCACTGCCTTTGCCACACAGCGCGTGATACACAGAGGGCCATGCAAATGCCTTCTCTGAGATTTCTGTGTAGACAGTGAGAAAGCAGCTCTGTTACCTGGAGTAGGTGTGGATTAAGGTTCTTTGGGTGTAAGTAAGTACTATAAGCTGATGCTGACCACCTTAGGAAAAAGAAAGAATTTATGGGAAGGATAGAAGATGGGTCTCACTATTGAAAGGAAACCGTATCCACCAGACCTCATAAAGGCAGCCTTAGGGATGTGGCACCAAACACTGATCAACCATTTCCCCGGGGGCCAGGGGCCAAACTCCAGGGCGAACCGGCTCCAGCCTTTCTGTCCTCCCTCATTCAACTCAGCTCGAGATCCAAGTTCCTGGAAAAGACCAAGCGTGACTGGGCTCAACTGGTCACAAACCTTCCCCTGGGCCAAGGGGAAAAGGACACAAGACTGCAGAGACTAGGAGGGGCTACTCCCCAAAGGAAAATCATGTTTTTGTTACGGAAAGAAGGGGGAAGCGGTTCAGAGCCTGCAGAAACAAAAGATGTTCACAGTGGACTGTGAGCCCGGCGGCGGGGCCCTGTCCCGATGTGTGTCTGCAGCAGCCTGTGCGGGGCCCAGAGAGGAGCCAAGGCCCCGCCCAGAAACCTGGGGCTCAGCCTCCTACCAGCCTCAGGGGCTAACGGGTTCCTTTTCTGCTTAGACTAGCTCTGTTTTGGTTTCTGTCACTTGCAATCAACAAAGTCCTGATCCATGCCTACTTCTTACATCAGTGCTTTTTAGGCCTAGAGGTTTCTGAAGTGTTCTTTTGCAAATGAGAATGGTGTAAATCTGTACCTATCGAATTAGGCCACAGCCTCCAGCTGGAAGAAGTGGCATTTCTTGGGGTCCCTAAGCTTTTCAGGGACTCCTGGAGCAGACGCTCACCCTGAAGGGAGCTTCTGAAGTCAGTGAGGAGACTGTGGTCTGGGGGCACAGTGACTGTCGCTCACAGCCTGAGGCAGTCTCTGAATGAGACCTGGAGATCAAGAAGATAAAATGAGCTATTTCTATGTGGCAAATACAAAAACTCCTTGGGATCTTGTCTTGTCCCCTAGAAAGCATGCATCGAACTTAGCATTTCTGTGCTCTCCCATTTTCCCCTAATGTTAATTGCGGGTGTTTATCCGTCTAAATGTGAAATATCCCACCTTGAAGTAGTTCTGTAGCTGAAGATTCAGTGATAGTGCTTTTAAAGAAAACTCTTTTCTGCAAATGGTGGTATAATGATTCCTGGGCGGGGGAATCATTTTTTGTCAAGGAAGCAACACCCGGGCCGCGAGAGGCGGGAGTGTGCAAGCACCGTCCGCGCTTTCGGCCGATGCCAGACTGCGTCTGAGGACAGGGGTGGCGAGCAAGGCTTCCGGCCAAGTCCCGGCAGTCGAAACGGTGAGATCGCAAGACCAGCTTTGTTACTCTCTCAGGAAACTCTAGGTTAGGCCGGTCAAACAAATATCTGTGTTCAGTGGTGAAATAAGGTACAGGACTATCGGTCACGTAACTGGTTGCCAGTCTGAGGAATAACAGCTTTGCAAGAGCTGGGCGGAGGGAAGGTGGAAGAGGAAAGGGTGGCATTATTCAAGGAACCTACACACAATGGACAACCATTCAAGACTGGCCTTAGTCCAGTAAAGATTAAAATGACCTCTCTTTAAATGCCTGGAATTTTACCAAGTCAAGGTTTTATTTAGGCCCAGTGCACTTTGTTTCAAATACACTTACACTTGACGGGGTTGTTATGCATTACATGTTAGTGAGGATTGTTTTAATCACTGTGGTTTTTTTTCTAATTGAGATAAAATTCACATAGCATAAAACGTACCATGTTAACCATTTTAAAGTGTACAGTTCAGTGGTTTTACTATGTTAACTTTGCTGTGCAACCGTTGCCATATCTAATTCCAAAACATTTTCATCACCTCCACATCCCTGTTTTCTTAGCTGCTAGCTGCAACAGGAGCTTTGATCCTGAGGAAGTTTGCAGGAGAGGTAAAAAGAATACTATAAGAGAGAGAAGAGCTGGGCTGAGTGCCGGGGAGAGGGGTGCACATCATGATAAAAGATACCATTTAGAATATTGCTTAGGGCTGGCTCCAGGGTGTTGGTGAAGACATACGTCTCCTGACTTTCTCAAGAATATAGGTCAGCAACAGTCTGATTCTTAGAATTAATGGGATAAATTGTCTAATGTTTGAAAACAGTCTTGTGTCACTGAAAAACACTGAAATGTCCATCCTATTACAAGCTTCCCCTCAAAAGTGTGGCTGGCTCCATTCAGACACTGAGTTTGGGATGAGCCTCCTGGGATGTTCCAGCATCACCTGGGGGGTGTCTTCTTACAGGGGGTAAAACCAAGAGATGGCTGTAGAGTTGATGGGACTCTCACTGGGACAATGGGAACATGTATGTGGGAGCTAGACACCTTATTTGTAGCTGTACATATCAATGGAAAAGAATCAAAAGATATTAAAAGAAAAAAAATCCAGAAGGGTGCATTCCCTTAAGTATGTTAGCTTGAAATCTACAAGCCAGGTCCCTGATATTCTGGTCAAAGATAGGAGCTTTTATCAGATCAAGTGACTACTCACGCACCAACAGGACATAGTTAATAAGGTCTTTTGCAAAAGTAACTTTGTCTTCCTAAGAGAAACGAAGCAAAGATTGTTTTGAGATTTAACCATAGGTTCCTGCATACTGGGTTTTACCAAAAGGTGAACTCAAGCTTTGAAGGTGTGCAATAGGTATTTCACTGAGCTCCGCTATTAAATAAAGTTGTAAGCTCCTCAGACGCAAGCTGTGGAAATGAGGGAAGTGATCTGCCTTGGGCTGTGATTATTTGCACAGAGTAAAATCAACAAACAACACTCAGGCTGTAAGTAAGTTTCCTGCTGTGCCAGTTTTATAAGAAAGGTGTTTTTCTTTTCAGCTAAACTTTCCATCCACTTAAATCATGTATTTCCTTGGAAGTATTTTAAGAACATAGCCAGTGAAATAGTTTACTGTGTTTATGGTTTTTAAAAAGTTTGGTAGCTCACTGTTTCATCAATTTGAATATGAATATGCTTAAAATACTCCAAATATTCTGGAACTTCCCTCTGATCAGAAGTCCTGAATGGTAACCTACAGACTGCTTAGAAAATGAACCAAACAAGGAAAAATTACACACTTTGGTAAAAAGATGTTCTAATTTATTTGGAAATATGTCATTAATCAGTTTGCAACTATAACAGAAAAGTAGCTTAATGTTAAGCCAGGTAACATGACATGTCACTTAGAATCAACACTTTTTACCTCCTTGCAATATGAATTGTTACAATCAGGTAGGCCTTCAGAGTAGGCGGCCACGTGGCACTTGGTGGAGGCTGGAAGGGGACTCCTTTCCCAAAATGGTTCACTCTCTATTATGAGATCCGAAATTATACCACAGGAATTTTAGTTCTTTTGTTCATTGAGAAGAATCTGCTTTTAAAGTGCAAATACCCACGCGATGGGTGATTCATTAAGCATCACATTACTTTTTAACCTGGTCACTAGCTGAGAGTGTGTTGGAGATGTTGGTTTTGTCCATCACTCCTTCTTTCCAGTAGTGGCACACCCCTCCCGTTAAGGAAGTGTTTGTCCCCGCTCCAGCTCTGAGCTTCTGGTGGGAGCTGCCAGCCAGAGCATTCTCCTTCCCTGCCCTGATTCCCTTCACCCTGCCGTCCAGTGGCAGCCACGGCCGAAGCTTGTCCGACCGTAGTTCCTCTCCTCCTGCCACAGAGAAGTTCACATCCGGGGATGGGTACTCAATCCAAGCCAAGACAGAGTTCTTTCGTGTACTTTTTCTAACTGGAGCTAGTGGAAAAATGCTTTCTTTTTTCCCCTGGAGGAGAGAGGACAAGGAGGGCAGCCCATGGCTGCTTATGGGCACTTGTCCAGTCTCTACCGACATCTAGCTTGAGAGAATGAAGTCTCGATGCACAGAGAAGCAGAGATGAGTGACACAGAGTGTCCTGACGCTACCTGAGAACTGGATTCCACCGGACTGGAAGGCTAACAGCATGTCCTCTCTTGGTTTGTTTACATGTGCCAATAAATCACCCTTTCTCCTTAAGCTATTATGACTGGGGCGTCTGCCATTTGCAAACAGAGGTTTGAGAACCCAAAACAAACATTTTATAAAATAACACAAGATAACTAGGGCAGAGAAGGTGTTCTAGGTCCAGAAATACGTGTGTGGAGCGGTGGGTCAGCCCTCATTGCTCTGTGGTTAAATAGGGGTCATTGTGTGTTAACGTTCCCGGACATCCTTTCAGATTTTATTCTGAAGTGAGTTGAGAGGTAGAGCAAAGTGACCAAGGTCTCTGAACACCCCAGGCAGTACTGCTTTGGGGTCACGGTGGCCGAGACACTCTCCCGGGCTACTGAATTCAGGGTGAGGCTGTATAGGGCTGGGGGAGAGTAAGAATGTACAAGTATTTCATTTAAGATCTTAGTGTCAGTCCACTGACTCAGTTTCTCCACCAAATAAGAGAAGCAACATGTAAGTCCCAAAAGGGGTCACTGTTTTGATCTACAATGGACTTTAGGATGACTGGCTTTATTTAAATTTTAAATTTGTATCTGTACATAAATATATCAGGGCTTTATGTTTTCTGTACTGGTTTTTTCTTTCTTTCTTTCCTTGTTGTTTAAAACTGAAATATAGAGAAAAAATGAGCAAAGACAGAAAGGTAGGATTTAATGTTTTTTTCCTCTTCCAAACCTTTAAAGTCCTGGTACCATAGTATTATATAATTTTTGACTTATCAAAATATCCAAGAGACAAAAGTGTCATAGCAAATAATATTTTTTTGGTAAAAAATGAAAGAAACAAGAATTAGATATCTTGCAATAATATTCTTTGCACCTGGTTTAAAATGCAGTCAAGAAGTTGACTTCTGTCAAGTGAACTGGAAGACTTTCTCCAATGCGTTCTCTGCCAGGTTCTTACCATGCAACCAACTGGAGGTCTGGCTGTGACGCCTCAGCATGAAGACCTTTACATGCATGTTATCTTCTAACGGATTTTTATTTCTTTAGGTTCCATGGTGGTTAAAAGTAAACTTATAAACTGTCTTTATGTTGTTTAGTTGAAAGAGAAAAAACCAACTGCCCTGTGTATGTTGCAAGGTGACAGTGTTATATGCCATTTGAACCCTGGGAGAGCACTGTTCAAAACTGAAAATGCAAACCAAGTTCATGTGAAAAGCGTTACCCTGTAGTCAGGATGCTGGGAGTGTCTCCCTTTCTGAAGCCATTTGTTTCCTCCTCCATTTGTTTCCATGTTGCTCCTCTTTTTCCGAAATTACTTATGAGTAATGAAGGAAGCTGGGGTCAGAACAATGGCATGTTCCTGGCTTTGCAAGAGTGGCACACATCAAAGGAAGACATTCATCCCAGGGAACCACAGCTTTGCAAGAGATCCACCAGGCAGAAACAAAGTTGGATATTGCTGCTACTTAGCAGAGAGGAAGTGTCCTTAGTCTCGCAAAGCTGGGAAAGCTACCCTGGGGGAGGGTAAATTGCAGCTCCGGAAGCTAAGTGTTGCTTGCATGGATCCAACCTGGGCCAAGGTAATTAACATCTCTAAGCCTCTGTTTATTCTTGTGGAATTCATAAGTGCACTTACCTCAGAGGTCATTCTGAGAATTAAATACACGCGGAACGCTTAGCAAAACGCCAGGCACATAGCACTCTATTAAATGTTAACTCAGATCGCTAATGATGACGATCTGAAGTTTTGGTTTGGTTTTGTTTTTTTCCTAATATGTGTTTATAGTTTCTTAGTTGGAGAAGTCTTTTTTAAAAATCAAAACCAATGTGGCTATTAAAAATTTTCTGAACTACCCAGATTTCATCCCCAAATAGCCTTCCCTGCTGGTTTCTGGTTCATTCACCTACTGGAAAAAAAAAGAATCACTCCCCTTCCCGTGTCCAGTTTATCAGCCTGTGCTTTACTCCTGAGCTCCTCTCGGTCCCTGCAGGCACCAGCCTTCCCTCGCAGGCCCTGCCCACCCCCACTGCCACCCTGCTGTTCAACGACACTTCTCAGGTACATTTCAGTTGAGCTCTTCAGCCTCAGAGATTTTCCCTTAAACAACCACTTATTCACTCTGCCTCTTTAGGGTGAGAGCAAATCCAGCTCGGAATCAGCAGCTCACGTGCTGTGTCCGTTCACGCCACGTGGAGGTCAGGCCAGGCCCGGGTGCTGCCCGGCCACCAGGCTGCCGGCACAGTGGCCTCCATTTACGCTTTGTCACCAATAAAACGATACATATAATGCACCACCCAGGATGGTGGGCCGTGTGCAACCATCACGGGGAAGTACTGACCTCTAGGGGCTGGCTTTCCTTCCCAGAGAGTCTTTACCTTCTCGCTGAGTTCCAGGACTGTGAAGGCAGCCTCTTGCTTAGCTGTTACCAAATCAGTCTGTAGCCGTTTCACTGTCTTTTTGTGCTTTAGTTTCTTAAAAAAATAAGAGTTTCCGTCACTAGGGACAGATGCATCAAAGGATGAAAGGAATTAATGACGTCAGAACAAACTCTTCCTCGGAAGCCCCACGTAGATGTTGCCTAGACCGAGTCCCATGTGTGCTCTGGGACGCGGTGTCTGTGCTCTTGTCAGTGCATTTGATGCCCAGCAATAAAAGCCAACTCTGCATCACAATAGCTTCCACCTTCTCCAGGGGCTTTCAGTCTAGACCCTGTGATTGGTTGCTTATAATACGGGCAATTAGAGAACTCTAGTTGCCAGTTGGCATTTACCACTGAGGTACTAACGCCTAACAGTAGCAGGGTTTCTGTGCGATCTGTAAGTAGACTCATGTGAAATAGAGCCCTGATTCTGAGTCATTCCCCCAAACCATAATGGTTTGCATTCAAATAAACTCTAAAGTGCCTGATGTGACCACAAAATGTTGATATGTATAGATATTTACTATGGTATCTATATAAGGAAAGTGTCAAGGGTAAGAATGAGCTTTTAAGCAGTAGAGGACAGGAATGCCTTGTTATAAAATAATCTGATTTATGAGATCTAAACATTTGGGAGAGCTACATTAGGATGTTACATAACCAAAGGGTTCACCTTGAGACTTTATGACTAGAAAACGCCTTTTATGAATTTCAAAGTGGATTTGATTTATCAAAATTGGATTTATTTGCGACTTTGGAGAAGCTATTGTGAAAAGTGCTGTATTTGCACTTTTGCGTAGCTGCCATTCCACTGAAGAGCTCACCTTGCCAAGTCTTTGTGGGCTGGTGATTAGGAAGCCCAGAAAATAAATGACTAACATTTCTTACTGGACATAAATCTTCAGACAGGGAAAGGGATGGTTTTGCTCACCAGGGAAGAGTGTGTTCTTCCCTCACCTCTGGAGGGAGTACACTCGGGCAGCAGGAGATCACTCTCCTCTATAAGAGTAAATCCAGTAAATTCAATTTATCAAAGATGGGATCAAATAGACACAGGTGTCCCATTTTTAAAGACAGGTTATCTTCCAGGCCCAAAGCACGAAGATCAGGACTTCACTAAAGCTTAATTAATGGCATAAACACGCCTAAAAGAGAGTGGTAGTCATGGAATTTCCTTAAAGGGAGTGGGAGGGGTAGAATTTGGCAGAGTTTACCCCGCACGATCCAGGTGAGAAGTGCCCTGAGCCACAACGCAGGTGCCTGGTCTCCGTGGCAGTTCTAGAGCGGTAGTTCATATCCATGGACTCCCTCCATCATTGAGCTAACAGTTATGAAGCATCCCCTGGGTGTCAGGCTCTGTGCTGGCCAGGCCACTAAGATCCCCTAACCAATTCCCTTCCTTTGAGTCTCTATTCACTAACAACCTTCCCAATTTGGCCTGCCACGTAGATTAGTTCAGGGAGAGACTGAACTGATGAAGAAATACGTTGAGTATTTGACATTGTTTCTAATGATAAATTATTAGGTCATCATGACAATGTATACCTCCCTCTCTCATTGGGCTGGCTCAGCTTGTTCAGTGAGGACCTTGTCCATCCGAGGCCTGCAGTGAAAGCACCTGTGAGGCCCTGGGTGCTCACCAGGGACCTTTCCTGGTGCTACTTCAAGATGGTTCCATGCTCAGATTTTTATACTTTCCTTTTACACTTTCCTTTATAGCTTTGGGGCTATCAAGTGGGAAAAAGGGTACAGAAATGAAAATTGAGAAAGTGGAAAGAATGAAGGAAAGTATGGCAAGAGGGATTTAGAAGAGAGTGCTAATGAAAGATACCAAAAAAGAACTGGTGATGCTATGCATGCTGAAGTGTTAAGGATTAAGTGTACTGATGAGAGCGAATTCCACTGAACTGCATAAAAAAGTAAGATGGGTTGGTGGATGGATAGAGAAATGAATAGACGTGATAAATCGAAGATAGCAAAATGTTCACAGTAGCATCTAGTGTTCACTAGAAAATTATTTCAACTTTTCTATATGTTTGAAATTTTTTATTATAAGAGCTTGAGTAAGAAAGAACTGTAGAATTAGTTTCCTTACATTGCCCTTCTCTTAATTCTTAATAGATGGTATTCAAATTCTCAAATTATGTCATAACTATTCATATGTAGATATGTATTTTTCTAGAAACTTTTCTCAAGGTATGTATTGATAGCAAGAAAAAAATCAATGTAGCTTGGTGAGAATTGATGGACCGTCACTAGGAGCTGGCCTGGTGTCTGTCACTAAGAAAAAGTCCTACCCATACATTTCCATTTTGATGGGACGACTTGACAGACAGAATGCAAGAGCTTGGTGCATACACACAGTGATTCTTAATATCAGTTAAAATTTTCAGCTTTTCAGTTAAAATATTTAACTCTTATTTCTCTTATGGTGATTATATGTTCTGTCTCTTCTTATTGTGGTAATATTTGTATATTTACCTTATGATCTGAGAAAGAAATTGAGGGTATTTAATTTGGAGAAGACAGTATAGTGCACAGGACAGTCATGACAGTTGACTTTAGTCACCTAAGGGACTATTCAGGAGGAGAGGAAGTTGCGTCACACAGTGCTGTTCTTCAGACACCATGAAGAACAATGGGCAGAAAACACAAGGGGCAGATTCTGGCACAACACGAGGAAGCAGCCGCCAACAATCAGAGCCACGTCCACAACAAGGTGGGATGGGTCCGGGCAAAGACCTCCCGCTCCGGGAGGGGGATGCAGAGACTGGGTGGGCGTCTTCAGGCCGGCCCTGAGGGAGCCCTGGGACCCGGGTCAGCGGTGCCTGGCAGGCTGGCTCATCCCCCCTCCCCCCGCCCCAAGCTCTCTGCACCTCCGGCTTTTTCCGGCCCCACCAGGGGCGCAGCACGTGAGTGAACGGACACCTCAGCCCTGGCAGCCTCGGGTCGGCACAGCCGTCAGGGACACTTTAAGACTAATTCTGGTATTTGGGAGAAGTTGGATAAAAAGGCCAAGAAGGCCCATCAGTCCCTTAGAATTCAAGGATAGTGTGACTTTAAATATACAAACTTTATTATTTAGTTATAAGGGAAAGGGGTGGGGAAAATTAAATTTATACTAAAAATTGGATAAAAGACCTCAGTTGGTTGTCTAAGATTTCTGTTGAGACCTTTTGGTTATTCAGATACATTTTACAATAGTTTAACATCTTTGTCTTCTTTTTTTTTCTTCTCTCCAGACAGAACTGCTGTATGCTATTAATTCATAGCTTTAACCAAGCCCTTTGGACATTTCAAGTAATTCAATTTGCCAACATGTTTTTTTATTAGTCATAGACATCAAATGATTTCAGCAACAATAATATTTTCCTTTGCTTTTTTGGCGTTCACTGGCAAGGCAACCTGAGTTTGTACTTGAATCCAACGGAGTCTGTTACGGTCTCCTTAGCAACTAGAACTCTCCGCAGTGATTACTGAAAGGATAGGAAGGCTTTATAGCTTGGAGGTAAATTCCTATTAACTTGCTCTTTTCCTACTTCTCCTACAGGGTGGAAAGAGGGAGGAAATCATGTATTTGTGCAATGTTTTGAAAAGGAAATATCTATCTGTATCGTATTGCTGAATGGCTTGCATTATACCAAGTCAAAGAGAATTAGAAATAACCAAGGAACTATTTATAGACGAGTTTCAACACCAAGTTGCCAGTACTGTGTGAAGTCTCTGGGTATTTCCACACACTGTGAATCGTGGCTTTGGTTCTGGGCTTTGGTTCTGGGCTTTGTCACTCACTGGCCATGAGAAACTGGGCCAGGCACATGACATTTCTGAGCCTTAGATCCCTCTTCATGGAACTATTGTGGGGACCCAATGCCGTAATATAGAAATGACAGTATCTAGCACTGTGCTTGCAAAATAGTAGTTATGTCTTTCTGTTTTTATCATTATTGCTTGAAACACATAAGGAAAAGTGTCAACTCTTCAGTAAAACACTAAAGTATCTTTTCTAAGGATGTCCTTGTCATACTTCACAGAAATTAAAATTTGTACTTAATTGATAGCAAGACTTTTGTCTTTTTTTCTTTCTTTTTTCCAGTTAAGTTTTCTGCATGATTGCATTGTCTCCTCCTCACTTTGTATGGACAGACAAACTTAACCTGCTGCCTGCGAACAGACGTGCAGCAGCCTTGACCCAAGCCCCTGCCAGAGCTGGCTGTGCCCAGGCAGACTCGGCCTTGCCTCTGGCCCCCACGGCAGTTCCCTCTGGAGCCTGCCGGGGCAGAGCTTCCCCCCACTTGCTCTGAAATCCCCTGTGCCCGTCCCACCCTCCTGCACTGAGAGAGCACACGCAACAAAGACAGGGGCTTTGCCTTCAGGAGGCCGCTGATAAAATGCTCACCACCAATGACGAACAAGGGAATTTGGTTTGAATACAGAAAGTATAGGTAGGTTCCTCCTTGCATTTCTCTTCTAATAGTCCTTCACTAATAATGAAGCTAATAAAAGTGATAGTAGCATTTGGATACCACTTGACTTAAAAATCAATTTCACATGTTTCATCTTGTTTTGTGTTATCATACCCTCAGGAGAACATTTTAAAGTCTAGAGGTGTCAAATATGTGCCCCGAATATTCCTTCCCAGTCCACGGCAGGCCTTTGATTTGGGGAGTCCTTCAACCTGTGCTCCAGCCCTGGCTTCGCAGTCCTTGACTCCCAGCAGCCACTGCTCACTGATGCGACCTGGCTGCCACCCGGGTCGTGTCTGCTGAGCCGGTGAGACCGCGGGGCTGCCCGAGGGTTCCAGTGCACCCGAGCCTGGTGGCTCAGTAAGTAAATAGCTAAATGGACTTAAACCAAGGTCTTTTGATTCCCGATGCTGACTTTCTTTTCAGTGGCAACAGGAGTCTTCACTGATCAATAGAACTATTAATTTTTAGAGTTACTTAAAGGTAACCTAGAAAGGCAGCGTGACAGGCTTGGCTAAAGCAGAGCAGCTTTGCAGTGTGATGCTGAGGCACTTATTGCATGGGTTGCCATGGTATCTCTAGGGAACCGAGAGGTAAAGGAAAGACTTGATGAGCCCAGCCAAGGGCAATCTGTGCCAGGTGTGGTTCTTTCCCCTTAGTGACTCTCATCGGAGGGTCCTGAATTGATTGTGGTGATTGTGATCATTCTGTTGAGTCATCTGAAGTGACAAAGAATGGATCAGATGAATCTTTCTTACAAAATGCCTTGAATGGAAAACAATCACAAAGGCAAATGTAGCTTAGTCTTATTTCTTTTGATAAGGTCACAGGGAGCTAGTTGATGCACAGACCGTCAGGACTCGTCACAACCTTGACCAGGAGCCTCGCCCCACGTGACCACTGCTCGGTGCTAATGGCCAAGAGAGGCCGGTCTTGGAAATCAGCGCTGGCATTTTTCAGTCCTTTGCAGTCTCTCTCCCAGCTGAGTCCCAACCCACCTTATTTTATGTTACAAAATGCTATAGAAACACAATTTAATTACTCACCAAATGCAGAAGTTTTGGGATTTCTAATAAAAAGCAAACAAATTCCCAGTAATTAAACAAACAACCTAAATCACCACAGGGGAAGAATTTGCCCCTGGTTGAAGCCAAGTGTCAGTTCTTTCCCTCTGTGGGATAAATAATTATTAGAGACAGAAGCAGAGTTTGCCAGCAGATGTTCTGCTTCCAGAATGCCTGATAAGTGTTTGTTTAAGAGAAACTACAAATTAATACAAGATAAAGAGATAATGTTGCATTTGGAAAGAATTTCAATGATAAAGTAGAACTTTCTAATAATAGAGTTGTCCAAAAATCAGAATGTTTTGCCCTAAAATACAGTATGCTCTCCTCCCTTGCATGTGGTATACAGGCCATTCTTGGGAATGTTCCAGAGAGAAGCTAACAGTGATTGACCACCTGCAACATGCCAGGCATGGTTCTGAGAACTTTATATGTACTAGCTCATTTCATTTTTATAGCACCTCAAAGAAGCAGGACTATTATTAATACCATTTTCAGGTGTAAATACTGAGACCCAGAAAGGCTTAATTAACGTGCCCAAAGTGAAATGATGAGTCCAAATTCAAATCCATGCAGGCTGTCTGCAGACTGTGTCTCCCATCACTATGTTTTGCATACCTCAATGTGCTACCCAGTGACCTACATTGTGGGGAGTTTGAATAAGAAGACATTTCAGATTCTATAAATCCATTTCTAAAGCAAGGGGGAGCAGTGTCTAACTTCTGACCATAAAGTCTTAAAGCCATGGACTTGACCACTCAGTATGAATTAGGGTCAGATAGAACCATCAAATGTTAGATGATACAGAATTGGATGCACTCTTAGAGGCCAAATTGTCCAGCCCTAGCATTTTGGAGATGTAGAAGTAGAAGCTGAGAAAAATAAAATGATTTAGCCAAATTCACAGCTAATAAAGCTGCAAGAGGCAGGACTGAGAGCCTGGTTTTCTGACTCCTCATCTCAGTCCCCTGCAGCCCCCTGCCCCCGATATTACGCTGCTCCTTAGCCATATGGGCTGTAGGGCAATGGGATGGGTATATGATTGGAACCTAGAGGGGTACCTGAGATCCCTCAGGTCTAAGGTCTCAGCCTCAGAAGCAGCAGGACGTTAGGCAGGCAGCCTTCCCTTAAAGCCCTCTTTATACAGAGAGCAAGGGAGGAGCAGACACAGGTCACTCTATATAGTATATATTGGGGTGCATCTGACAGAAAGTCTAGGCAATTGAGATCATGCTAATTTGAAAGAATAAGCTGGATCAGTTCTACCAGCAAACTTGCTTTCATAGAGCATTCTGCTATATGCCGTATTCTAATGTCAAAAAAGCCCATTTCTGAGATTAAGGGGTTTCTGCTTTCACGTTCTTTTCTTTGTGCAATGCTATCTCAACTTTCTTACTCAGTAAACATTAATCAGGCTGATAATGAGAATTTTATGAGAAGGAAAGAACCTATGGTGCAATACATAAATTTTCATATTACTGGCTGAGCACAGCAGAGAACAAAACTGAGCACTCAAGCAGGTCATGCAAAAAGAAAACGTAGCCAGCGCCTGCTAATGCCAAGTCTGCTTCTTGGTCTTACAATCTCAAATCACACCCTGAGAACAGAGAGAGAGACGCACTGTCACACCTAACCAAGCCTGGTAGGAAGCTGTTTTCCAGTCCAATTCTCCCTGGGGACAGAGAGCACCCAAAGGGCCAAAGCTGTGTATGAAGCAATTTCAGTTTCTCAGCCCCGCCTCCGCAGGTGTCGGTGCAGTTGGCAAAGGGCTGTCAGAAGTGACGTGGGTGGAAGAGAAGAGAAACCAGGGAGCATAAAATTTACACGTGGTGAAAAAGAACTCCCATACCTGCTTAGTGAAAGTCCTGCTAAGCTCCTCTATCATGAGTACAAAATAATGAAGAGCTTTTCTCTGCAATGACGTTATAATTGGGCAGATACTGTTTTTTTTTTCCTCTGTGCCCGGCACTCCCTTTGAACTTGACTCAGGCTGCCTTCTGGAAGAAAATTAGCAGCTATTGGCCATCTGTGACTTATCTCGAATCATAAAGCAATGGCATGTGTTTAAGGACTGGAAAATTGAGATCCTGAAGCACCAAGGAGCTTTAATCATTTTAAGTATTTTTTGGTGTAGTAAAGAGAACCTAATTAAATTGACTTTCCCAGTGAATATTCTTCTCCTTCACAGACTCCACTCTGCCCTGAAAGCAGTGAAATTACATGGGATACAGGCTCAGGGAGGTACAGGAGCTGGCCTTAAAACGACTTAATGAATGATAAGGAAATCCAAGTAGAGGACAGGAAAATTATCGTCACAGGAGAAATGACGCTCGACAGCATGGAAGAGCTTTGTACGCTGACCAGGAGAAATTAGAGAAAGCAGCAAAGTGGGAAGTTTTCTGGGATATGTATTATTTCCTCATAAAATACAGTGTTTAAAGAACTGCAGATTTCTTATGGCAGACCTGAAACAATTTCACAGCAGCCATATCTAGGTTTAAAGTGAAATGGACCTGGTCTCATATTAAAATGCATTTCCTATGTGAAAAGTTAGAGAGTGTATGGGTGAGTGTTTTGAAAATTGATGAGTGGCATGATATTAGTTAATAGTGTTACTGATATTATTTTAGAATCTTCATTCTTCATAATTAGAACTTCTGAGATAGTAATCGATTCTTGGCAATGAATCATCTGAGCCCACAGCTTTACAGTAATATCTGAAAGTTGCATATTATGTAGCTCCAATTAAATGAGTACTTTGTCAATTCTTTAATTTTTCAATTGGTTTAAGCTAGTTTATGTCTGGAAACAAAAATATTTTCATAGGGGCAAGAATCTTAAGTTTTCCTTTAAGAAAATTTAAAATTTCCCATCAGGTCATTGGAAGCAATGGTTGACAGTTAATTTAACTGAGAACATTTAAATGCATAATGAAGAAATTACCAGAAATTAAAGCATTGAAGTTGGCTCCTAGCTTAAGATGTGGTTTTCCTTTTTTTTTTACTTGTACTTGAAAGGTAATATTCACTTTTCACTTGACTATTAAACTAACTGGGCCATATAAGTGGTTAGAATAAGTTGATGAAGTAGGTGTTTTCTTCCTTGAGGAAGTCACAACCACTTAGTATTACTGAGCCACAGAACTGATGATATATAGTCTGCATATACTGAGTTCAACTACTTTTATCTAGAACCTCAGAGAGTGTTCCACACTTCAATTAAGTTTGCTACTCTAAAAGTTCTCTTTTCTTGATTTTCCTCTTCTCAGCTCCTTCTCAGCTATCAACTGTAATAAAGTGGACACCATATTGTAAAACAGGCTCCGAGAGTGTCCTGTAGTCAGAAAAACCAAGTTCCTCAGTGTGCCGTGGGCAGAAAGCAAAGAAAGGAGTTGATTTTCAAATAAATTACAAACATACAGACTCAACAACTATAGATAAACCTAATGATCAAAGCAGAACTACCCTTAAGTTCATTTGCCCAAGACCTACAAGACAAGGTCACTTTGGGGGTCTCACTGCAAACATATTTTGCAGTCTCTCCTCAATTCTATTCACATTTATGCTATTTTATATATGTGTACTGAAGATATTGTATCTACTATGGGTGACATTGTAGCCTGTGTCCATTTGATGACAAGAATATCGTGTTTCCAACACGGAAACAAAATCCCCCCTTGCTTTTCTGAGCTAAAACCTTGGAGTCTGACAACTGTTAGCTCAATCTGTCCCTTCAGCTTTCCTGCAGCTCCTGTCCTTAATCGCTGGGGCAAACCAACCCCTGAACCTTTAAAGGTGATGGGAGAGATAGCAATGGTTTGCCACACCTGAAAACTTCTTTACTGAAAGGTGTCAGTCCTGCTCTGGGGAACTATTCATAGTTTAGCACTTGAGGAAATGGCCTAAATGTTAAGCAGGATTTGCAGCCTAAATCAAGTTTCATTTCTCATACTCAACATTCCAGTTGTGATTTTTTTTTTTGTTAGTTATATATACACATTTTTGTCTTTTTCTTTGCCACTATTTCGAGAAGGTTTTTTGTTCATGTCATGAAACCACATTTTATAGGTGGGGAGAGAAGACTATTTGGATTTATATACATAGTTATTTTAATAGTCCTTAGAACAAAAGTTTAATTTCAGAATCTGATGTTGTGTGTGAATTGGGTTTTATGTATGTGAGGTGGAATTGCAAAGGCATGATCCAGTGAAAGAAGCACTTGGCACCTGTGAATAGCATGTCAGGAGTCGGCGAGGGAGGGAAAGGTGTGGTGGTGATGTGAACTTTTACTTTGGAGCTATTAGTAAGTTTCAGATTGCATATTTTAACAAGTCTAAACAAATGTCCTTGCTATAAAACAGGCCATCAAATGCAGATTATTCCTTGGTCTTCCTGGACGCAAAGGTCTGTCTCTCTTTTTAATTCACTCTCTAGCAAGGTGCCTTCTCTAATTGCATTAAAAATCCAGCACTGAAAAGATGGCACACGAATCGGACCTGCCAAGCAGGGATCTGGAAGCAAATCTCAATGTTCTGTCTGGTAGACTTCTAGCCTGTTCCCATCACACACCCTCATCTCCGAGATACGCGAGGATCACAAGGAGGGAGGGGAACATGTGGGCTTGGCTTAAAACCACTTGCCTCGTCTCTTGCTGGTGATGTGTGGTGTCACAACTTCCCAGAATCTCAGATTGTAAGATTTGAGGATAATCATATGAGTTGTTCATCAAGAAAAGGTTCAAGATTTCCCAACTTAGACAACTGATGAGTTGCCTGTTATGGTCCTGACCTAGAAAACTCACAGGAGGTGTATTTGCCCAGTTCTGGTTTGGATTTGAGCTTCTGGGCCATCCTTCGCAACAGCAGGAGCAACACTGGCCTGGCAGAAGACTCTCAGATATGGGAATGTTCCGGACCCAGAAATACACCCTTGGGACCGCCACATTGAATCTGATCCCGCTAGACAACAGTAAGACTGACCCAGGAACAGCCAAGCTTCTGTGAAACTAAAGCTTGCCTCACAAGATGTACAACAAATAAATACTTTTTAACTGTCTAAAGAAAAGAATAGATGAATAATGTACTCCCTAATTTTGCTTAAATATCATGTGTCAAAGTCGAAACTAACTTCTGTTTGCTCTAATTTCAATTGCATAGTGTCTTATCCAAACTGACAATGCCAATTACTCTGAGTCACAAATGAACTTGACTTTTCAACTGGAAGACATTTCCTCCTTTTTTCTTTTTAACTGTGGTACAAAACACACAACATAAAATTTACCATCTTAATCAATTCTAAGGGTACAGTTCAGCAGTGTTAAGTATAAGCACATTGTTGTGCAACCAATTTCCACAACTTTTTCATCTTGCAAAACTGTCTAATACCCATTAGACAACAACTTCCCATTTTCCCCTCCTTCCTCCGGCCCCCAGCAACTACAATTTTACTTTCTATATCGATGAATTTGACTACTCTGGGTACCACATATAAGTGGAATCATACGGTATTTATCTTTTTGTGATTGGGTTATTCACTTAGAATAATGTCTTCAGGGTTCATTCGAATGGCAGCATGTGGCAGAATTTCCTTCCTTTTTAAGGCTGAATAATATTCTATGGTATGTGTAGGTGACATTTGGTTTACTCATTTATCCATCCATGTATACCTATGTTGCTTCTACTTCCTGGTTATGGTGTGGAAGACCTTTCTGGAAGTAGTGATCATGGTAGTGCAATGATTACAATACTTGCCTTTTCTAAATGAACCAAAACTCTATCTTTTAATTACAAATTCCATTCCCATTTCCCCCAAATGTTTACTTTTTGTTTTTGTTGTCAACCAAGTACATTGATCCCAAAGTGGGAACACATTTAGAAGCCATGTCAGATCTTATTACATGATTCTGGTAGGGCAATTTCAATCACAGATTTCTAAATTAGGCTATGCTTTTATGTCTGACATAGAGCCTTCCTCCTTTTTTTTTTTTTTTTCCCCCCAAAGGAAAAGTCTGTACTACTGCCACTATAACTTACAATTCTTTTATTTGGAAATCCAAAACCCCACTGGCAGACAGAGCCAGGCCTGAGATTATCAAGCAGACATCACTCTATGCATTAGCCTAAGAAATAGGTTAATTTGGATAAAAATCCACTAGCTGTTAGAAAAGAAATACAGAGGAGATTATTACTGTCAGACAAGCTAATTCAGTGATGAGCCTCTTTCCTTCATCTACTCTTTTGAAAAAGGGGTTTTAAGGCTTCCCTCTTTTTCTACAGCCTCACATGTGCACATCAGATTCATCCGAGGAGCTTTTTAAAAATACTTATGCTCAAGATTCTCTCTAATCCTACTCCATTAGAATTTGGGTGTGGGACTGTAATCTGTTTTTTAGGCTTTCTTGTTGGCTCTGATGCGTACATCTGTGAAGGTCAACCGGAGGATATCTGTAGACAAGAGCCAGGTGCTGGCCACAAAGCTGTCTGAGTGTCCTCGTGGACATGCGTGTGCTTGTATACATGGGGGCACTTAGGCAAGCATGAGTGTGTGTTGGGGACGTTGGCACAGCAGAAACTCCAGATCATTGCAGATGGTGGAGGTTTCCATGGGAACGTGGTCCATGTAACATGTCAGCCATTTTTCTGTAGAAGGCCAATATCAGCTTTAGAGAGAGATTAGTTGACGGAAAGGAATTGCAGGTTTTGGAAATTATAAATATCGAAGTGCAGTTAAGGAATTTGTGGAGTATATCAGCTTCCTTTCTTTAGGGTAAATATGAAGAGATAAAAATCAAAGTCCCACACTGCACCAGGTAATTCAAAGCTGCAGCACTCCCTCCCTCTGAGCTGGAGAAAAACCCCTCTCTGGAAGGGTTCTGATTCTTATTTTAATCTTATTCTTATCAGTCCTTCTGATTCTTATTTCCCACCCATAACTCCCTTGACACTCTTTGTAGGTCAAAACAGCTAAAAAAAAAAAACAAAACAAAAAATCCATTCCTGTCTTCACACGTACTGTATTGTTCAAAGTTATTTCAGTGACTTTCATAAGCTTCAGAGAAATCTAGCAGGAAAATTCTAAGTCCTTCCTCTAACTTAAGTCCATCAACAATAGGGTAATCTGAGGCAAGTGCCTTGATGTTCACTTTCTCCAAACACCAAATGGAACTTTTTAAAACCCCCTCAGGTTCACACATGGATGAATTAACTCATGCTGTTTAAGTGCTCTGAGCCTCAAATGTTCAAAGTGAGGTGTGGAACATAAACAATGAAAAAAATAATTGTAGAAAATCTTTTTTTAAGCTTTAAAATTATAATTTATTTTTCTTATCTTAAAAGTAATCTAAGATGTTTAAAACAAAAACCCATGCTTCTTAAATGCTTTAAATCCCTTGCTAATCCCTGTGTATACTTAATACACATACATACACTCCATAAAAGAAAAAGAAACCTTGCAAGATTTGAGGCATAAAATATCTCAAGGATCTTTGCTGGCAAACCTAATTTTTGTCCATCATGGGAGCAAAATCTATGGGATCTTGAAGTATTCCATTATTCTAATATATGAAAAGAAAGAATCTTGATTGGTTATTTGAAAAGGCTTAATGGGAACTATAGTTACTAACCAGGCGTTGATTATTTATATTGTTTCTGTTTATTCTTTCTATTCAAAAGTGCCATCACACTTATATATTTTTAAGGAGAGAAAATACTGTACCTAGTCACTTCTATATTACTTTTCTCAATAGCACTCTTTATTTTTTTATAGGACTTTTATTGCTGTCTTCTATGACAGAGTAAACGGGAAAGAGTCTATAAATTAGATAAGGAAAATTATACTATAAGTGATATTTAACCTGGGAAAGCCAAGTAGGCATTTAACAAGTGCTGAACTTTTCTGTTGGACTGATCCCAATTTTCTAAGTACATAATCCACTGAAAAACTTTCTAGCCTAAGATTTGCATGTTTTTCTCACCAGGTTAAACTTTCCAAAACAGATAAAATTTTGAGAGTGAATACAGCTCATTAGAAAGATTTTGTATTTTTTTGAGCCTCTCAATAATTTAGTTCAGTTCAACAAACATATATGGAGTATGTTGTATCTGCCAGGCTCTAAGCCAGATGCTGAGTAAATGAAGCTAAGAAAAATGAAGCACAATTCCTTTCCTTTGGAAGCTTTTGTCTTGTGAGAGAGACAGATACAACAAATTATTAATATAATGTTTTATGACATGTGTATAAGAAGGAAGTCATTCCAGTGCACACAAGCTGAGGTTGATAAGCCGCATTGTCTAGGGAGGAAAGCACATGAGGTGCAGGTACAGAGATAAAAAGCAGAAGGGGTCAGTCTTGGTCATGAAAAAGAACCAAGTAAAAATGTGAAAATAAAAACTACAACAATTGGCCGGGCGCGGTGGCTCACGCCTGTAATCCTAGCACTCTGGGAGGCCGAGGCGGGTGGATTGCTCAAGGTCAGGAGTTCGAGACCAGCCTGAGCGAGACCCCGTCTCTACTAAAAATAGAAAGACATTATATGGACACCTAAAAATCTATATAGAAAAAATTAGCCGGGCATAGTGGCGCATGCCTGTAGTCCCAGCTACTCGGGAGGCTGAGGCAGTAGGATCGCTTAAGCCCAGGAGTTTGAGGTTGCTGTGAGCTAAGCTGATGCCACGGCACTCACTCTAGCCTGGGCAACAAAGTGAGACTCTGTCTCAACAACAAAAAAAAAAAAAACTACAACAATTGTAAAACCATGGGCTGGATATAGTTGACAAGAGACTTAGTAAATTGGTAGATGATCTGGGGGAAATGGTGAGAATCCATAGGAAAGAAGACATGGAAAACACGGAAGAACATTTAGGAGACATGACGGAGCAGGGAAGGGAATCTCCAGTACAGGTCTAACATGCTTTCATGAAAAAAAGAGAGAATGGAGGAGAGGCAGAATTTGAAGTAAAAATGGTGGAGAAATTCCCAGAAATGAAGGGTGGCATAATCCCTCAAATTTAAGAATTACATTGAGTTCTAGCAAAGAAAGTTTGAAATGGCCATCTTGGGTCTTGTTCCTAGAGACTGTGATTCACCAGGGTTGAGGAGGAGCTCAGGTGTCCATTTGGATAAACTTCCCAGTGCTTCTGCTGCAAAGCCAGATTCGAGAATCAGACCAGTGGTTCTCAGACCTAAGTGCACTCACGAGTCACATTAGCAATTACGAGCTAATTAAAGTGCAAATTCCTGAGTCTGATCACAGAGATATTAGACTGGAGAAGGCCCTCCTAGGAGGCTGAGTTGAATATTGACAATTAAATATGGTTTATGGAAGAAATAAAGGTAGGGTAGAGTGTTATAGCTGGTTCTACAATTTAGAGTTTGTGCATCTCAGGCACAAATAATTCACAGATTTCTCCTTAAGAGACAGATCCTTCTCCATCCTAAGGAAAAAAGCAGTTGGGAAACATTAATAGTCTCGATAATATAAGCTCTATGAGGGCACTGGCATGTGAACAGACAAATGCTCCAGGTAGAGGTTCATGGTTCATTTCTCCATTTAGCACATATATACTGAGCACAAATTTTATGCAACAATATTTTTATAAGTACACAAACATTGTCAAAGGACTTGAGGTCCTTGATCATGACTCTGTATGGCCTTATTATATTGTTTTTACGTCCTTATAAACTATTATCTGGCTCCTTTATTCTGAGTACAGCTACAAATTATGGACTTGACTTGTCTCTTTCTTCTATTTTTTTCTAGCTGTGGGGTGGTCACTGTGAGTTTATACAGCAGCTGGACCTCTCTTGTCTCTGTGTCCTTTGTAAGTTGGTACCATGTAGGGGCAAATGCCTCAGCCAGAGACATATGAAAAGTTTATATGTTTATCACAGATACTCTTAGCAACCCAGGGAATACTGAGATAAGTGACAGAATCATAGTTCCTTCCTTCATGCTGTTTAGAGTCTAGTTATGGAAACAGATATAAAACAATTGCACGCGTGCAGTGAGTTGCCAAGAATGACAAGAATTAAGGAGTGACGCATAGCCTCCAAGAGCTTAGAAGAGAAGTGACCTCATAAAAGAAGTCAGGAAAGATTTTCACAATTGAAGGAGACTTGAAGACTTAATAAGAGGCTCTAATTAAGTGAAGCAGGGAGAAGAGAACATGAAGGCAGAAGGCACACCATGTGTAAAGGTAGTCCTGCGACAGGAGAAATGGTGAGCACCAGGGTGTGGAAGAGACCCAGTGGGCTCCAGTAGAGAAAGTGAGACCCTGCACAGACAGAAGCCTGGAGGGTGAGGTTAAAAGAAATGGGAGGTGACTGAAATGATTTAGGCAGGTGATTGATAGGATCAGATGAATAATTTAATACTGATAATTATAGTGGTTAGCGTTTATTCAGTGCATGCTATGTGCTGAGCATTGTTCTGGGGGTTTTATACATATTAACTCATTTACACACAAAACAGCCCCATGAGATAGATACTATTCTATTCTCATTATACATACAAGAAAACAGAGACTTAGAGCTGTCATCCTGTATGATGGTTAACTTTATGTGCCAACTTGGCTAGGCTATGGTGCCCAGGTGTTTGGTCAAACAGTAGTATAGGTGTGCTGTGAAGGTATCTGTGGGTATGATTAACATTTATAGTCAGTTGGCTTTAAATAAAGCAGACTACCTTCCACGACACGGGTGGGCCCCAAGCATTCATTCGAAGGCCTTAAGAGCAAGGACTGAAGTTTTTCCAGGAAGAAGGAAGGAATCATGCCTCAAGACTTCAACATAGGAACCCTGCTTGAGTTTTAGCCTGCTGGGCCATCCTGCAGATTTAGAACTGAAAACTACAACGTAAACTCTTACCTGCATTTCCAGTTTGCTGGCCAGGCCTACAGAATTCAGACTTGCCAGCGCCTACGATTACCATGTGAGCCAATTCCTTAGCATGAATCTCAATCTCTCTCTGTCTCTTTCTCTCTGTCTCTGTCTCTCTCTCTCTCTCTCTCTCTCTGTGTATATATTCTAATAATTTATATTCTATCCTATTGTTTATATTTCACTGGAGAACTCTGGCTAATACACCCTGGTTTCAGTGTAATGAATAGGTTTAAGTAGGCCAGAATGGATTCAAGAACACTAGGTAGGAACTAATTCAATAACGTAGGCATATTATGATGGGACCAGAGTAATGACAGCAGAAACTGAGAGAAGAGGATGGATTCTAGAGCTATTCAGCAGTCAGCATCAATAGGATTTGGCGATGGTTTGGATAACGGTGGCAAGGGTGAGGGAGGTATCAAGGATAAGCCCTGTTTTATCCTTGGGGGTTATCAAGGGGATTATAATGGTAGTCACCGAGTTGAGTGACACTGTGAGAGGATCAATGATGCGAGGTGGGTAGAAGTTTATATATGTGGGGGGCGTTGGTGGTGGTGCCATGGAGATGTGACTCTAATTTGAAAAATGTTCAATTTATTTGAGATGTCTTTGAGATTTCCATGAGAATGCAGGCATACATCATTTTACGGTGCTTTGCTTTACTGAAATTTGCAGATATTGTGTGTTCTTTAAAAATTGAAGGTTTGTGGCAACCCCATGTTGAACAAGTCTATTGGCACCATTTTTCCAACAGCATGTGCTCACTCCATGTCTCTTTGTCACATTTAGGAAAGTCTTACAGTATTTCAAACTTTTTCATTATTATTATTATTGTTGTTGTCATATCTGTAATGGTGATCTGTAATCAGTCATCTTTGATACTACTACTGTGATTGTTGGGGGCACCACAAACCCTGCCCGTAGAAGACAGTGCTTAATCAATAAATGGCGAGTGTGTGCTGACTGCCCTGACCAGTCACTCCCATCTCTCCCCTTCTCCTCAGTCCTTCCTATTCCCTGAGACAAAACAATATCAAAAGGATGCCAGTTAATAACCCTACAATGGCTTCAAGTGTCCAAGTGAAGGGACAAATCACACATCTCTCACTTTAAATCAAAGCTGGAAATGATTAAGCTTAGTGAGGAAAGCATGTTGAAAACTGAGATAGGCAAAAAGCTAGGCCTCTTCTGCCAAACAGTTAGCAAAGTTAAGAATGCAAAGAAAAAATTCTTTAAGGAAATTAAAAGGGCTACAAATGATAAGGAAGTGAAACAGCCTTATTGCTGACATGGAGAAAGTTTGAGCAGTCTGGAGAGAAGATCAAACCAGCCACAGCATTCCCTTGAGCCAAGGCCTAGTACAGAATGAGGCCCTAACTCTCTTCCATTCTATGAAGGCTGAGAGAGTTGAGGAAACTGCAGAAGAAAAATCTGAAGCTAGCAGAGGTTGGTTCATGAGATTTAAGGAAAGAAGTTGTCTCCATAATATAAAAGCGTAAGGCGAAGCAGCAAGTGCTGATGTAGAAAATGCAGCAAGTTATTCCAAAGATCTAGTTGAGATATTTGATGAAGGTGGCTACGTTAAACAACAGATTTTCTATGGAGATAAGATAACCTTCTATTAGAAGAAGATGCCATCTAAGACTTTCATAGCTAAAGAGGAGAAATCAATGCCTGGCTTAAAAGTTTCAAAGGACTGTTTTTAGGGGCTAATGGAGATGATGACTTTAAATCGAAACCAACGCTCATTTACCATTCTGAAAATTCCTTGGAATTATGTGAAATCTACTGTCTGTCCTCTACAAATGAAACAACGAAGCCTGATGACAACACATCTGTTTACAGCATGATTTACTTAATATTTTAAGCCCACTGTTAAAACCTACTGCTCAAAAAAAAAAAAAAAAAAAAGAAAGAAAGAAAAAAAAGATTCCTTTCTAAGTATTTCTGCTCAGGGACAATGCACCTGGTTATCCAGGAGCTCTGAGGGGGGTGTACAAGGAGATGAATGTTGTTTTCACACCTGCTAACACAGCATTCATCCTGCAGCCCATGGATCAAAAAATAACTTTAACTTTCAAGTCTGATTATTTAAGAAATACATTTTGTAAGACTGTAGCTGCCATAGATAGTGATTCCTCTGATAGATCTGGGCAAAGCAAATCTAAAACCTTTTGGAAAGGATTCACCATTCTAGATGCCATTAAGAATATTTGGGATTCATAAGAGGAAGCCAAAATGTCAACACTAACAGGAGTGTGGGAGATGTTGATTCCAACACTCATGGATGACTTCGAGGGGTTCAAGTCTTCAGTGGAGGAAGGAACTGCAGATGTGGCGGAAATAGCAAGAGAATGAATATTAGAAATGGAGACTTGGCCCGGCGCGGTGGCACACGCCTGTAATCCTAGCACTCTGGGAAGCCGAAGCAGGAGGATCGCTTGAGCCCAGGAGTCTGAGGCTGCTGTGAGCTAAGCTGACACCACGGCACTCTAGTCCAGGTGACAGAGCGAGACTCTGTCTCAAAAAAAAAGAAAAAAAAAAAAAAGAAAAAAAAAAAAAAGAAAAAAAAAAAAAAGAAAAAAAAAAAAAAGAAATGGAAATTGAAGATGTGGTTGAATTGCTGCCATCTCATGATAAAACTTTAATGGTTGAGGAGTTACTTCTTATGGATGAACAAAGAAAGTGGTTTCTTAATATGGAATATATTCCTGGTGTAGATGTTATGAACATTATTCAAATGACAACAAAGGATTTCAAATATTACATAAACGTACATGATAAAGCAGCAGCAGGGCTTGAGAGGACTCCAATTTTGAAAGAAGTCCTACTGTGGATAAAATGCTGTCAAACAGCATGGCATGCTGCAGAATCTTTCATGAAAGGAAGAGGCAATCAATGTGGCAAACTTCACTGTCTCATTTTAAGAATTTGCCACAGCCACACCAACCTTAAGCCACCAGCACCCTGATCAGTCAGCACCATCAACACCAAAGCAAGACCCTCCACCAGCAAAAAGATAATAACGACTCACTGAAGGCTCAGATGATAGTTAGCAGTTTTTAGCCACCAAGTATTTTTTACTTAAGGTATGTATGTGTTTCTTTGAGATAATGCTACCGTATATTTAATAGACTACAGTATAGTGTAAGCATAACTTTTACATGCACTGGAAAACAAACAAAAAAAATTGTATGGTTCACTTTATTACAATATTTGCTTTATTGTTAGTGGTCTGCAATGGAACCTGCGTTATCTCCAAGGTATTCCTGTATATGACTAGGAATTTGGCTAATGAGTGTGGTGCACAGTCAACAAGGTCTAGGCTAGACATAGAGTGGTCCCCCTTATCCACGGGGGATATGCCCAAGACCTCCAGCGGATGCCTGAGACTGTGTATGGTACCCAACCCTATACATACTGTACTATGTTTCTTCTTATACTGTCCATACATACCTAGGATAAAGTTTAGTTTATAAATTAGGCATAGTAAGAGGTTAACAATAATAACTAATAATAAAATAGAACACTTATAACAATACACTGTAATAAAAGTTATGTGACTGTGTGATCTCTCTCTTAAAATATCTCACCATATTGTACCATGGGCAATAAACCAGGGAGAGCAAAACTGCAAATAACGGGGACTACTGTATACACTAGGGAGTCATCTGTAAATGAAGGCATTTTGTTGAAGAGATTGCCAATGGAGATACCATATATCTTTTTCTCAAAAGAGAAAAAGGCATAGTACTGGGCTCTGAGGAACTCAAGTATTTAATGAGGGGGTTGAGGAGGGTTAATCTGCTGAGAGAAAGAATGAATGGAAGGATAGAGGGGAGGGGAGGCGCTAGGACTGTATTGTGAGATGGAACCCAAAGGAAGAATGTTTCTGGAGGAAGGATGTGATCAACAGTGCTGCATGCTGCTGACAGGTCAAACAGGATGAGGGTAAAAATACGTATAAGGTTTAATAACAGAGATGCCATGCTATCTTTGGGGAGCTGGGAATGGGATCACGGAAAGGGTGGGCTGAAAAGCGAGGGGTGGAAATGCACAGCGGACTCATCTCTGCAAGTGCACACAGCACCTGGGAACCGCAGCCATCTCGGGAAGGACTGCGAGTCTAGGGCAAAGCGTTGGGAGGAAGAAGTCTCACCCCATAGTCTTTTGGTGCTTTGATTATTGTACGCTGGGAATGTATTATCTATTAAAATTGTGAGATTTAATGTATTCCCCATGAGTCAGCAACTCACTTCCTTAGTATGTACCCTACAAAAATACTTACATATTGATCAAAAACTATGTACAAGAATATTCAGAGCAGTACTATTTGTAAGAGCCTATGAAAACTACCTAAATATCTGTCAACAACAAATAAATTGTAACCTTCACACAATTAGATACTATACAACAATAAATATGAAAAAACTACAAATACTTGCAAAAGTATTTTCTAGATACTTACAGATCAGAAAATCAGAAAAGTATTTTCTGATTTCCCTGGTGATTTCTTTTTGTTTCCATTAATTGTTTGGCAGTGGGCTGATTAATTTCTAAATGTTTGGGAATTTTCTAGATATCTTTTTTTTTTTATTAAATACAACTGTGGTATGCAAAAAATATTATAAAGGTAATGAGTAAAAGGAGTAGCACCCATAAAACACAGAACGCTTCTATTCATATATATTTCCCAAACAGGCAGAATTATTCCATGATGACAGAAGTCAGAATAATGTTCAACATTGGGAGGGGTGGGTAGACACTGGTAGGGGGTAGTTTGGAGATGCTGACAATGTTTTATTTCTTGACTTGTGTGATATTTACATGAGAGAGTTCACTAGGAGGAAATTCACTAAGCTGTACATATAGAATTCGTTCATACTCCATTTGTCTACTATATTTCAATTAAAATTTTGAATAAAAGCAGAAAAAAAAATTGTGAGATTTAAAAAAAGGTGGCTGAGAGTTTAGTAGGTGGAGACAGGAAACACAGACAACTCTTTAGGAGTGCTTGGTTAGGAATGGAGTCCGTGTTTGAGAAAGGGAAGAATTTTAATATCTTTCACATCATTACATATATGAAAAATAATATTTTCACAAGATACTGAAGACCCCATTCTGGATAGTATATGGGGCATAGATAGTCCCTGGAATAAGGCAGTAGTCAATTGCTGAAACTTCCACTGGTGTTCACCTGGGAAAATATTCCAGTAGAGGGTGAACACCTGGGCTGGTGCAAAGGCTCAGACTCTTCAAGTATGGGAATAACAGCACCTGTGAACGCAATGGAATCGGCTTGCTGGGATTAAGACTACAGGGGCATGATGGGGGACTGCTGGTGGTTACCAAACAGTCAAGAACTAAGGGTGAGAGTGACCTGGCATCATTAGTAGCCTATAAAGTGTCTCTCTCTCCTTCTATCATAGAACAGCCACAGTGAGGAGCAAACTCAGAATTTTATAGTTAGGGTGACTGAGCTTCAGAGACACTGGAGGTTTCAGCAGAGGCAGGTCAGGGCTCTGGTTGGGACAGCCTGGGACCCTGCAACATGGGATGGAGGCATCCGGTGAATGCTGCAGATGTCTGTGGCCCTGAACCCTCGGCATGTGCAGGTGTGACTGGGCCTTCCCGGTAACAGCTGGCACTTCCCTCCCATGAGAGACTCCTGCAGAGTGCTCGCCTCCGCAAGGCTGCACAGGTTCCACCCCACTTTCCTCCTGTACATTATGGTGAAAGCAAGGTAATAATCAAACATATTCTCTATGCTTAAAGGAAGAAATTGTGAAAATGTGAGTCAATTAAATCAAATGAAAATGATATTTTTGCTACTATTTTACATAATGTACACCTGCAAAAGGATGATAAATAAACTAAGACTAAACCAGATTGACTGGAATAATTGAAGGGGAAAATCAAGAAGAGGAGGCACACACCATAGACACCAGTGTTTGCACTCTGGGCTTGGGTATCACACAAAACAGTAATTATTGACTTCAGGGTTTAGAGAGGGACCCATAAAACTAGTGTTCAAATATAATTTCAACTGTGGAGGTTTGAATGGTTGTAAAACTGGTTTAATTTTTTATTACCATAAATATTTACAACACTGGTTATATCGCAGCACACCTAGAACCCGTTCGTGGGACACAGTGCCCTGGCACACCAGCTGGCAGACTCCCAGAGAGAGCAAGAGCTAGACAGCCACGTGGGCTCCAGGCAAACCTCTCTACTCAGCTGGGAGCTATGTAATTATGTTCAATTGTTGTCACAAAAAGTCTAGTTGAAAGGGGGAGTTTAAGTACATAATAAAGAAATGAATAGTTGATATTCCAAGATTCCTGAGATGGCGGGAGAGGATTGGGTCCAAAGTTGGGTGAATGTTGGCCCAGAAGAAGTAGGTGCACCTGTATGCATGGTGGGGGGAAGATGAATAGTCCTGTTTGACAACATTTCTAGGATAATTTCCTAACCCGTGCTCAGGGTTCTTAGTTGTAAATCACAGAGACCAATTTTACCAGAAGACTTTACTGCTGGGAAAGCTGGGGAATGCTCAGAACACAGGCTGAAGACAAGGGCGATCCGCAGCGGCCGGGACAGCCACCAAGCCCTGGGACAGCGCTGGTCTGGAGTCCCAGGCAGCGGCTTGCGAACCCTCCACTGCGCAGCAGGGCTGGACGCTTCCTGTCGCTGCGGCTGCCCTGCTGTTGCCATGGGAACCGAAGTTGTTGCTGCCCTTCTCTGTGCATCTCAAACACCCAATTCCCAGTCCAGGGAACGTGCGTCTGGCGGGTCGTGCTCATTCACTCTGGCAGCAAGGGAAGAGGGACGGCTACCTGGCCTGCTCTGCTTGTGTGGTGGGCTCTGCTTCCCTCGAAGGCCTGTCTAAGGGAGAATTCCCTCCTTACAGGCAAGGGGTTCAGAATTCTGGGCAGCTAAAAACATCCACCAAGACTGCTGCATCCCGTGAAGTGCCTTTGTGGGAATGAGGAAGAGCTGCCCCACCGAGGTAGATGCATCCTTTGTGTGTCAGCCACGGGAGCACCTTGGAGAGAAGTCTCAAAGGTACCCTTTTCTCCAGGGGGAGCCTTTCCTGAGTCAAGGTGCTCAGGTAAGCAGAATGTAGATGAATTTTGGTCTGCACTTGCCCCTCAGCTGGGCGCCCTTGTCCAGCTGTATGCAGTGTTCCTGAGGGCTCCTACACCTGCCGGAGATAAGAGGATTAGCTGTGGTTGTGAAACCACTTGCAAAGACGTGGCAGATTCAGGCGGCAGCACTGATCCCAAACACCATAACCCACGAGGCCTGTATTTTACAACCAGTCTTAAAGTCACAACTATTGCTTTATAGTCAATTGGCAGATATTATGAGAAAAGGCAGATAAACCTCTCCTCCCCTGTTTTTTTCTTTTGTTGTTGTTATTTTCCTGGTACTGACCTAAGTCCAGAAGTCTGGCAAGTATGATAAATGCAAGCGATCTCTTTTTCACTCAAGACTAGAAAGGTCTTATTTGGATTTTCCAAGTCTTATTGTGAGAGATTCTTCTTCACAAAGAATTCTTCTCAGACTAGAAAATTCTGAGCCATAAGTCTTGATTGAGTATAGGAATCAGGACTAGCTTTAGGAAAAGGTATTACTGAGAAGTTGAAGATTTGTTTCCACTCCCTGGACCTCCTATCTCTCCCCACCTCTTCGTGGCTCTTAGAAATCTCTAACCCAAGCCACATATAAATTACTCCTCTGGTGACATTTTGGTTTTTTACAAGCTGTAGGAACCTAAGGCCAAGAGGATGAATCTCTAACGATGGGACTTAGATGCTTACAGGCAGTGGAGGAAGGATCTCTCAGGGTTGTGAAATCACTCTCCCATCCCAGGAAAGCCAGCTCTTTCTACATCCTGGGACTCTGAGCCTCACTGACTTCCAGAGATTCTCTTGAACAGACAGCCGTGAGTGAGCCAGGCCGGCTGGATCTCTTGAGGCCGCCCTAGATCAGCGTGGCCAGATGGAGTCAGTATCCGGCCACGTGGGCTGTGGGCTGTGGCTCCTTCTCCTTCCCAGAAGGAAGGTCAGGAGTTGAGTAGCCAAAGGATAGCAGGTAGACACAGAGCAAGGAAACAGAAGTACAGGAATGGAAATAGACCTGGGGAAGTAGAGAGTTCAGAGCTTATTCTTAAGTTGGGCAACGGCTACACTCCTCTGTATTCCATCTGTTGTGAAGTTGTTTTACGACCCTCTGAATAAAAGGACCGAGAGTGTGTGACAGTGTTAGGGTTTACTACAGGACCAACTCCAGGAGGACACAGCAATGCTTCCTTGACTGCAACCGTAAGAAAGAACCAGGCCCATGCTTGGGAGCAGCGAAGGCAAGAAAACAGCAGCCACTCAACAATTAGGCCGTCAAACATACAGAAATAAAAGTCAGCTTAAAATGGAAAAGAATGAAAGAAATTTGCTCTTTTATATTAGAGTTATCTAAAAAAGCTGGAAGTTAAAACATAACCTCAAAGGTTAGACCTCCCTCTGTTCTTATTATCACCTGTGATTTGGACCTTGGGTGATGCTGTTAGAGATGTCAAGCTCAGGTCTTAATGAGCACCAGTAATGGCTCCAGAATTTCTAGACAAGAGGCTTCGGAGCACGAGGGATCCAGATGGGGGTGCCGCAGGGCGCGGGGCCGGGGCTGTGCGAGCACGGAGCAGGCTGCTTGAATCAAGTTAGCGCATGTTTTCACCACAGGTGGCTTGGGGGACGGGGGATTTTACCCTCCAAGCTACCCCTCGGTGCTACCACTGATCCGCACACAGCCTCCCAACCGGTCCTCCAGTCTTGTCGGCGACGGTCCGCACGCGTGCCCCGGTGCCGGCTGCCTGAAGATGGTGCACGGGCCTCCTCTCCTGCCAGCCATTCCCAGTTCTCTGGCTGTGAAAACCTTGTCCATTTCAACCCTTAACGGGCCTTTTTTTCTTTTTCCTTTTTTTTTTTTTTCCAGGAACACAAGCCATATTGTCCAGAAGAAACAAATTTATGGCCCACAACCAAAGTGGGCAAGTACGGCCAATACGCTGGAGCGCCTGCCTGTTCCCACTGGGGCCCCACTCCTGTCTGAATCTCGGTTTCTAATGAGAGAAAAATGGGGCAACTGAGGAGTTAGAAGCACACAGGCCCACAACAGAAATAATTTTATAGCCACCCCTTGGTACCTGCATCTAAAAATGTGATGGATGTTAAGTTTCCCTTCACAAATGATGTGCCAACTCACATTCAGAGCAGGTAGGGCAGCGTGCCCGTATCCTAGCCTATCCTGTTTTTAAATAAAACTTTTATATTTTTCCCATCAGAAAAGTGCAAAATGATATCTTACAGTTATTTTGACTTAATTTAATTATGGGGGAAGTCAAACATCTTATCTGTGTATATTTTATGTCCGTTATTGCTCTGCATTTAGACATTAATTTAAATTTACTGTTTTCTTTAAACCTGATATCACAAATATTGTTCCATATCTTTTGAAAATAGTTGTGGTTTTTTTTTTTTTTTTTTTTTTTGAGAAATACCATCAGCAACAAAATTGTAACTGAGTATTCATTACATAACTTTCAAGGGAAGAAGCTCCTTGGAAGATGAGTTAATAATGGAGGGAAAATGTGAGGCATAATTGTGACTTTATCAGGGGGGTTATATGGAATTATGAAAGTATAAGTCAATCATGAATGACAAAAGTGCATTGTGGAAAGTGACAAAATCCAAAGCACAGCAAGGGATTAGATTGTGCAAACTCTTAAAGGCTGCACTACAAAAATTTATTCTGTTTTATATGGTTTTTTGTTTGTTTGTCTGTTTGTTTTCAATTGAGACAGGGTCTCGTTTTGTCACCCAGGCTGGAGTGCCATGGTGCCATCATACCTCACTGCAAACTCAAACTCCTGGGCACAAGTGACTGTCCTGCCTCAGCCTCCCAAGTAGCTGGGACTACAGGCAAATGAAACCATGCCCAGTTAATTTTAAAAAATATTTTGTAGAGACAAGGTCTTGCTGTTGCCCAAGCTGGTCTTGAACTCCTGGCCTCAAGTGATCCTCCAACCTCGGCCTCCCAAAGGGCTAGGATTACAGGCGTGAGCCACCGTGCCAGGCCTGGAAACTTATTCTGTGGAAAATGATGGGTCATACTTTTAGCTGGTAGATGGACATTTGTAAAGAACACTGGACCAGCGGGGGAAAAACTTGGGTTGGAGAAACTAAATATGGGCCCAGTACGACAGCCGAGTTGAGAAACAGCGCAGGGCTGCACAGAGAGGGCTGCAGCAATGCCGAGCAGGGAAAGTAGTGATTAAACTTTCTCCAAGATAGAACAGACAGTATGGGGACCAACGAGTACTAGAAATGGGCACAAGGGAGGAATCACTGATGTTTCCCTGTTTTTTTGCTTTATTGACTGGGTGGATGGACACACTTTTAACTGAAATAGGTAGTACAAAGAAAGGTCACATTCTTTTGTGGCCATGAGGGTATATGGGGTGAAAATGCAGACATACTCTCCGGAAAAATCGGTAGTTAAATGTAAGCTCTCTGAGCCTCAGTTTCCTTGTCTGTCAACCAAGGAGCCTGCACAGATGATCTCAAATGCCACCTCCCTGAGCTCAGGCAAGTCTATCCAGTGTGATTTCCTTGTTCCGATACTTCGACTCTCTCCTTAATACCATCCATGATTTCCCCATCACCTTCTGTTGCCCCTCCCCAGCCCACTTCCCTCGACTCTTGTCTCCGTGGGACCAACACTGGCACTGCTGTTCTCCAGGGGAAGAAACCTCGCCACCTCGCATTTAATGACGCTATACAGTCCTGGTCGCTAATCTCCACTGAGTCCTCCAAGCGGAGCTCAAATATCCTACACCAATGAATCCCCTTCCCTCTCCACGGATGGCCTTGCCTCCTACTACATAGAGGAAACAAATTCACTCCGGTAAACAACTCAGGCCGGACTCCCTCAAAGTCACACCCCAGAGTCCACGGAGTTACTCGCTTTGCTGTCACAGGGGACGAGGTGCCTCCACCTGCCTGTGGCTCCTGCCTCCCACGGCCCTCATGTGCCCTGGGCCCACCTTGTCCCGCCCTCACGGGGACTCTTCCCTTCTCATCCTCCCTTCTCCTACAGACTGTCCCTCTCTCCAGAAGCATTTTTAACAGCTGTAAACATGCTTCAGGTGTTCCTTTCTTAAAACAGACCAACCGGGGAGCCACCTTCCTCACTGTGGGGGCACCGACTGTCGCCCTCTGGTTCGTGCAACCCCCTTGGAAGAGCGCCCATGCACCCTGCTCCTGCCGGGCACCTCTCCTCACTGCCCAGTCCTCGGGACAGCTCCAGCCCTCACCCTGACCTCAAGGTGTCCAGCAAATAAAAATACCTTTGACTCATTGAATGAGATTGTCCAGGCAACTTCCAGATTTTAAATAATTTGTAAGATTCAAAGTTGAGATTTTCCAAATGATGTATATAAAGACATTATAATTTCTTGGGAACAGTTTAATTGGGTGAGTATGCCTAATACTTGAGCACATTTTTTTTGATATAAAGCTTTTCTTCTCTCAGAACCGGTCACTCAGTGAAATCTAGAGAAAAAAATATAATATCATTTGATAGACTAGGTTTTGAATGAAAAATGACTCCATTTCGCATGCCCAGTGTTTTGAAGCAAGCGTGGAAAAGGAGTTGGGCAGCGGCCGGGAGAAGCCGCGCTCAGCCCCAGGCCGCTGCCCCCCAGGGGAAGTCGCCGACCCTGGCAGGTCGGCCTGCGGGCACTCCGATCTGGAGTACAGTATGTTTCACTAATACATGGAGGCGGAAACGTGGGTAAACAGGAAGAGTTTGCTGTCTTGTAAACAGTGGTGTGGGCTGTTCATTGTGGTTGAATCCAGAGGGTAATCTTTCTTATGGTCTGCGTGGTCTGCATCAAGCGACCTTACGGAACAACTCACTGGATACAGCAAAAGTCCTGCACGTTTTACACAGTTTCTTTGGGTGATAGCAGCCATTTCTTTTCTTTTCTTTTTTTTTTTTTGAGACAGAGTCTCGCTCTGTTGCCCAGGCTAGAGTGCCGTGGCGTCAGCCTAGCTCACAGCAACCTCAAACTCCTGGGCTCAAGCGATCCTCCTGCCTCAGCCTCCTGAGTAGCTGGAACTACAGGCATGTGCCACCATGCCCGGCTAACTTTTTCTGTATATATATTTTTAGTTGGCCAGATAATTTCTTTCTATTGCAGCCATGTCTTAAAATGAAAACTTCATCTTTCCTGCTTTGCTTGGATGGTTGGATTCACTTGTTTTATTCCCAATGTGGCCTTTTCAAGTCGGTCCAACTCCCTCTTAGCATCTCATGGTTATTTATTCTCCTGCACGTGACCCGTCTTGAGAACAGAGACGAGCAGTGGAGTCTTGCTGTCTTCAAAGAACCACAAAGAGAAGGGTGGCACCTTTGGTTTAAAAAATAATAAACAAATAACAAAAGCCAGTGTCCTGCGAAAGGGTGGCACACAGACATCACTTCCTCCTCCTGTCTTCCCAGGGTTTCTCGGTATTTTAGGGGCACCTGCTGATGGTGTCAGCTGCCAGAATATTGCTGGCACCACATGGTACGAAACAACAAAGGAACAAACTTGGCACTGTCGGCCTGGCTGCCCGGCAGGCTGCCACCAGGAATGCAAAAAGAGCAGTCACACCATCCACATCCTGCAGCGTCCCCAAAACATCCCACTCACCGGGCACGCAGCCCGTTCCCCCCAGGCTCTGCTTCTGCTAAAGGGAAATGCAGCCCCGGGCTGGAGCTGAAGACCCTCCGGGTTGCTCGGTGTGCCCCTGCGGGAACAGACGCCCCCGTGGGGCAGGGGCCAGCATTCCAGAGAAAAACTGCTTCAAACCCTTAACCCGGCTGGGACTAGGTCTCCATTCTATTAAAGGCATGGGCTATTTTTGACATTTGACTCGTAGTCTGTGGCAAATCCAAGGTTCACACCTGTCTTAACCATCAGACTGTCTTTTCACTACATTGTCTCTAAACCCTACTGCTTCATTAAGAAGTTTAATCTACTTTGAAAATGAGACTTTGAGGCACACAGGGATGAAATGATGAAGCCAGTGGCTTCGGTTATAGAATTGCACTGTTAGAAATACATTCACTGCCTGCCCCAGGGTCTGTCAAAGCACATACGCAGTTCCTGAGGGTTCACCAGAGTCGCTTAGCTCACGGACACCACGCAATAGGGCAAGGAGAAAGGCACAGAAATAGGGGTGTAAAGGCAAAGAAACACATACTGGGGAACTCTTGAAAAGAGATTATGTTGCTTATTTCACATATTTTATAGGACTGAGTCCAACACAAATTAAAAGCCATAACAATAGCCAGTCTGTATGAGATCTAGTAACCCAGAAACACATACCTTTCTAGTGTGCTAATAATAAAGAAAATTAAAATAGTCGTACTAGAATATCATTACACATTTTTACGCTATATTATTCCCTCTTACATCACAGAGTGTTATCAAAACTAGTAGCATGAAGAAAGAAGGAAAGAAAGAAATTGCCCACACAAAAGCCCGCAGCCCTTGGGTGGGCTCTAGCAATGTATTTCCTGTAGCAGACTGAGCCCTAGAAACATACCAACCCCTGGCTAAGCCAAGAGATAACGTGGATAATTATTGTGCAAGGGATAATAAAATCAACAGTGGCTTAAAATTCCTGGGGAAAAAAATTGCAGTCAGCAAAAGATAAAAGAAACTTTCTTGGCTAAAACACAGCCCAAGAAATTAAAGTGATGAAGCAGAAAGTGTACACGGTCACAGATGCCATGAAACCCAGACTCCTTGCGTTTGTCGCTATGGGCAGTCTGTCGGGGAAAAGGTGCGCCCCACGGCCTCATATAATGGAAGTCATAAATGACAACATCTATTTTTATTTTTGTTTCTTTTAACTGTTTCCTCATCTAGAGAATTGGGCGATTGGCCAAGTTGCATCTGTGAACTAAAATAAAATTTTAAGGCTCACCGCCCCACCGGCTGACTGAATGGACCCTCTCGTGGCGAAAGGAATATCCTAAAACTAAATTGCCTGCCAGGAGGAGGGAGGTCAGACATGCTTCATCATATCCCCCTCCCTTTTCCGGGGCATCCTTTGTAACCCATTAGCAGGCCTAAGGGTATTCAAGACAAACCTGCAGGTCTTCAATTTACACAACACATATATGTCTGGTGGCTTATCTCTGATTAAGAGCTTCTTATTTTAAAACATTCCAAGCCTCTAGACAAAGCTTCATGTGTTTAGCCAATTACAAGTCAAAGAATTTTTAAACCTACCTATAACCTGTAAGCGCCCCCCTTCAAGATGGCCCACCTTTTTGTAACCCCTGCCTCCTTGAAATGTATAAAACCAAACTGTAACCCAGCCACAGCGAGTCCACTTGCTCAAGGCTTCTTGGACGTGGTTCCGGGTCATGGTCCTCAAAATTTGGCTCAGAGTAAATCTCTTTAAAATTATTTTACAGAGTTTGGCTTTTTTTCCCGTTGACACATCTAAGATGTCATAGCTCTAAGTTCTAAGAATCTAGGATAATCACTGGGACAACGTAGAGAGTTGAAATCTGGTGGCCACTCCTAGACCAGTTAAATGTGCAGTGTCCACTACATTTAAAAATTTGAATTAGTTGCCAGTATTTAAGAGTTGGAATATTTTAGAGAAAACTATGCACGTATAGTTGCTCTTGAAAATAGGACTGGCTACATCATCTCTGGGGGCCAGAGCAAAATGAGAAGCCCAGCACCTTTTGTTGAAAAATTATTAAGACATTTAAGACGGTGACAGCAGAGCATTGAACCGAGTGTGGGCCCTTCTGAGTGCAGGCCCTGTGCCAGCGCACGGTCGCACGTCCAGGGAGCCAGCCCTGCCTGACGATCAGGGGAGCCGGCCACTGGCCCGCGTTCCTCAGACAAAAATCAATGGAGACCGAGTGGTGGCTGCCCCTTTCAAACACAGCCTGCCTCCTCCCGGCCACCACGGCCTCCCTCACTCTCCTTTCTGTCCTCCTTGAGCCCAGGTGTCAATCAACATTCATCACTGCACTTGCTCAATTGATTTTTTTTTCACCCCAGTTTCACTGAGCTCTTTTACACAACCTGACTGGCTGCTGCAGAAATAAGGGTTGTGGCTCTGGTCCAAAGGCTAAAACTGCCCCTACCAAGCCATGTTTATCGATCACCAATGAGCTGGTGACCCAAGGTTTTCATGCTAATTCAAAGTGTGAGATACCCACACACAGGCTGGACGACTCCCTTTGTCCTCAGACAGTGGGATCCAGGTGAGCATGTGCTCAGAGGCAGCTCAGCCCAGCCCAGGGGCCTCCCTCCGCCACCACGGCAACAAGCCTCTCCTGCCCCAGCCATTAACCGAATGATGCAAGACTGAGACGAATGAAGTCCCTTTTGTTCTAGAATTCAAAAAAGTCTATCATTTTTATGAACTCCTGATAAAGGTGTCTTTCTAAACTAAAACAACAAGAAAAGGTGGTAAGCACAAATGCTAGTTTAAGAAAAAGAAATCACTTTGTTTGCCAGTCAACACCCATGCAAAGTGCAGAATATCAGTCATTCGCTTCAACCCTGTCTGACGCATGTTGACAAATCTTTCCCCATAGAGAAAGAGATCGTGCTGTTTGGGAACCTGGGGGCCGCTGAAGGGCCCAGGTCTTGCTGAAAAGGACATACTCCAAAATGGTGTGCTCTGCCCTCTCGAGCCTGAAAATTCACCACGAGCTTGAAGTTCATTTTAGATCCCACCGTGGCTGTTGCTCTCTGCTCTAATTTGCCTGCTAAATGCATATGAAAACTGAAGAAATATCTTTCTGCTAACAGTTCCTTTTTCCCTTTGTTTGATTTGATGTGGCTCCTGGCACCATAGAGTATTTCGTTTTGTTCTGGACCATTTCCAGGTCAGATCTTATTTCTGGACAAGATTTGTTCTATACAAAACCTGAAAAGGTTCAGTGGTCAGGGTTCTGGTTGACCCGTTCTGCCAGATTGCTCCCACTTGGTCAACATTTTTACCTCATTTGCTAGCTGTAGCCTATGCCAGGGCTTTTATATTCCTCTAACTTAAGAACCCACATGGTAAATATTTGGTAGGAACTTTACCCGTGAGTAAATAAAAACAGATTTATGTCTTAAGTCACCAATATGATAAAACATATTGCTTTTTAATGCTTTTAATAACTGTCTTACTAGTCTTGCTGTTAAGCCAAGATAATTATTAATACTTTACATTCGGTCATAATAGGTATCTTTTAAAAAAGTGCTTAAAGAAAAGCATTAACTTCTTAGAGCCTTGTTGCAGCTCAGGAAATATGAAATAATTTAATTTACTAAAAAATGTTAGCACAGCTTTATTTTTGCACTTATCTTTGTTCTACTGACATTTATGCATACCGTTATAGGCACGTAAATCGCACGCAGTCCTATGTATGTCTCCATTTTGTTTACTTATTTGGAACATCCTTAGGTAAAGAGACTGCAAATGTGCCTTTTTCTTTACAGCTTCATCTCTACTCCACCCACATAAGTGCATGTAACTCCTACGGTTACTCAGTAATATTAGGGACGAATGAGACCATTTGATGACTACAATACTTAAGACACTCAACTTCAAACTTCCTTTCCCTTTCTCTTTCTCTCTCTCAGTCCCATACATTTAATTTCCTAACCAGTTATTTGAGAATGTCAAGTATGAGCCCCTATGTAATACTGCTTTCTAAAACAACGGCTGTAGGCTGGGCGCAGTGGCTCACACCTGTGATCCTAGCACTCTGGGAGGCCGAGGCGGGAGGATCGCTTGAGGCCAGGAGTTCGACACCAGCCTGAGCAAGAGCGAGACCCTGTCTCTAGTAAAAATAGAAAAATTTACCCACGCACGGTGGTGTGAGCCCTTACCTGTAGTCCCACCTACTTGGGAGGCTGAAGCAGGAGGATCACTTGAGCCCAGGAGTTTGAGGTTGCAGTGAGCTAGGGTGACTCCACAGCTCTCTAGCCCAGGTGACAGAGAGAGACTCTGTCTCAAAATAAATAAATAAAAATAAATAATAAATATTTTCTACTTGTGGCTTTCATACCTAGCCAGCAAGGGAGGGTACTCTGGCTTTGGGTCTTCACTGTGGCCTTCCTTAGACCTCTCAAATGGAAATCTCTGTCTTCATCCTCCGGGTCTTTCCCAGCCATCTGAAATCCATCTACAATAATGGCTCACATTTGGTAAGCACTAAAGTGTCACGGACTCTTCGAGGAACTTTACAATGAAGCTCTGACACATTTTTTTTGACATCTCTGAAATAGAAATATGCCTTAAAATGGAGTATTGACAGTATTTTAAAAACTCTTATTTGTACGAAAAAAGATGGCGTATATATCTTACAGTCCATGGAATCTAACATCCCTATTCAATCAACAAGTTGATACAGCTCAGAGAAAGTGACCTAAGGTCGGGAGGCCACGCAGTCTTACTCCAGAGCCCAAGCTCGTGCCGTTACCCTGCAACACGGTGTGTAGTGGTACTTGCCATTTTTCTTTTCTCCATAATTTCCTTTTCATAATCATATTCAAATGTATTATTTTAAAAACCAGTGATAATTTTCATTTTGTGATTTAAAAGTTTACATATATTTATTGTAAAAATTTTTTCAACAGAAAATTTAAGGAAGACATAGAAATCACCTGGAATCCTACTAAGATATTACTGTTGCCAATATTTTGGTGTATTTTCTTCCTCACTTTTGTTTCCCTATGTACCTTCAAATATATTTGTAGCAATTGTAGCATGCTAGTGATGTGGTTTTGCATCCCTCTCTTTTCATTTAACCTTGCATAATGAGCATTTCTCCTGGTTATTCTGTGTTCTGTGAGAGTGTGACTGTTAACGGCCGTCTAACCTTCCACTGTGAATTGTGCTATAATTTAACACTTAGAGTGTTTCCAAGTTTTCAGCCTTATTATTACCTTAGGATTCCAAGAACTGTTTACACTGCTTTTTAAGTTATTAGGCTCTTCTCTGCCTGTCAGTAGAATTAAGAGTGTGCGTCTCCTAGATGGAGGAAGAACTGCGAGCCTGAGGTGTTTAAAAAATCTCCAGTTCAGGTGGGAAACATTTACCTAAGGAGAACAGCAGCTTCCCATGGACCTGCCACTTGGCATCGTACCTCCTTGGGAGCAGCTTTTATCCTCACCAGAAGAGGCCCAGGCTGTCAGTGTATCTGGGTTTGAGTCACCTTGGCTACAGGGCCATGGCTGGTCCCGCCACTGAGGTGGAGACTGCACACGGGTGCTGTGTTCACACTGTCGGTTATGGGGTCTGGGCCACGCGGCGGCTGTGGGCAGAGGAGAGTCGGCAGTCCAATGTAAACATTGTTAGGGCTCTCGATCTTCTCTTTCTCATTTTCTTTTTACCTCCTCTGAGTATACTGACAACAGGGAAGGGAAATCAACAAGTACCCATCGCAACAGAGCTCGGTCTTTAAAAGGTCGCAGTGGACTGAAGAAAAGCGCCATGGGAAGACTGCACATTCCTGTCAAGCCCATCCGCTAATCCCCAGAGGACGTTCTGTACATATTCCACCTTCAGGAAATAATCACTGTCAACTGTAGCTTTTATTTCCTGGGTACATTCATGTTTACTAATGTGATTAAAATGTGTCTTGAAAATTTATGTCTCTTGAAGACTAAGGGGTATTTTCTCAGTATCGCCAATTAAGTCTTTAATAACATCTTTCAGTTTCCCACTGAGCAATCCAGAACTCTCTAAGTTCCATATCATAACTTTCTCTAAATCAGACAAAAGCACCCGATCGCCCCTAGCAGTTCTGTCCTTGTCAATACTTGCTGCGTGCCAACTATATGTGTGGCACTGTGCGAGGTACCAGAGACTACCAAATGTAAACAAGGCCAGGCTTTCCCAGAGGCTTTAAGCTAGGTGAAGGTGACCTCTACTACAGTAGGGTCAGGGAGATGAGTCAAGAATGCATAGGGCTGCCTACCTATCCGGGCGCAAGGGTTGGATACATTATGGATATTTGTATAACCAATACTTACTAGAGAGTTCACAGTTTAGATACTTTGGTATGGAATCTGGCCTAATTCTCATCATTCAGTATGAAATAGTAAATATTTATTTTGAGGCTACTGGGTGCCATTTTCCAGGTGACTCCTGCACGAAGCTAAAACATAATCCCTGTGCACAGAGTGTTTACATTCTATTATTATAAGGAAAGAGGGATTTCTACAGACGATAACCCAAGCCTTCATTCGAGAAGGGCCATAAGAGAGATCCAACATTCAAAGGAAGAAAACATGTTTAGTCTCAGGGAAGACTTGACTGTGAAAGTTGATTAGGAATTTAGCCTAGAAATTGGGCAAAAGGAACAGCTGAGAAAGACTCCAAAGGGGGAAATATCAGAGTGAATCTGGGAAACTGCGGGCTCTGCGTTGAGTGCTGAAGCGCATGGAGTAATTCCTGATGCGTAAGCCAGACTCGTTTTCTCCTTAATATTTCAGTGTCGGTAAATAGACCATGCTTGCGAGTCCTCTGAATTTCTTGTGGATGAGAGGCAGTTTATATGCGCCTAATACATACCACAGGACCAAACAGAAACAACTGAGCTTACATTATTATTTTCTAAATCCTGCCTGTTAGCTTAAATAGGATTTAAAGGCATGATCATCATTTTTATTTCTTCTCTCAAGTTGCACATGCTTTCTGAGACAGTTCGCAGGCTTCGGCTGAAGAGAAAGAACGTGTTTTGGAACCGTGTAGTTTTATATAAAGTTTACCAATAATTTAAAATCGGCTTTTCTCTGCTTTGTGAAAGAAAAATATACACCAGCCCCTTTATGCTACAGGCGCACTTAATACTTCTGGCCCTTTTTATTATTGTGCAATCACATTTTCTTCACTCAGATGATAATGTTTTTACAGGCCCAAGACACTCACAGCGCTTCAGCCTTCACTGGGGAGTTAAGCAATCAGCAGCTGAGCCTCAGGGGTGGTGGTGTTTGACTCTGCCCAGGAGACTGACTGCTTGTTTGCACACAAAAGTTGCTCCCTTTACAAACTTCTACTGGTGAGGATTTTGGCTTGTGTTTCAACTTGAAATCCTTGCCTGCAAAGATGCTATGATTATAACATGTTATGGTATAAAACAAATTTGTATGTTTTGTAAAGTTTGTCTAAGCACTGTAATAATTGATATTAAAGTCTTACTTTTTGTTATTGCAGGGAGACACAATTTTCTTTTTCCTCTACCCATCCTAGGTTCATTGACCCGGGCCTTGCAAAATGGATGACAAGAGACAGATTAACAAGAGAAAAACACAAGTTTATCAACATATACACAGTGCACAGGAGTATTCAGTGATGAATAACTCAAAGGAGTGGTTAGAACCTGAGCTTGTATAGTTTCTTAACAAAAGAACAATAAATTTTGAAGAGAAGTGACAAGACAAAGGAAAAGAATTTTGAGTTTCTATGGCAGCAAATTGTGGGAAGGTAAATATATGGGGAAACTAATGGAAAATAAAGGCCAGTTATAATAGTAAAGTTTGTCATGCAGATTCCTCTGGTGCCCTCTCTGAGCTGATCAGGTCTAGAGTCTTCTCTGGTGATTCACATCTGTCCTTCCCGGGCAGAGAGGGGAGAAAGGACTCCTTTATAAGTTAAGTTTATGTCATGTTTTTAGTTAAACAGGGGGAGGACAGAGAGCCTTTTTGTATCTGTTTTTTCTCAATTGCCTTTGGCTCAAAGTGATCCTTATGTCAAAGTGGCGTGTTTGGGGATGGCATATTCTCTTACCTTTCATGATTATGATTTCCATTTCCTTGACCTGCTCTCTAATTGTCTCTTCCTTGTGGACGCACAGAAAACACTGTACGTTTTTAGGTGTGTGATGAAAGGGAAATTTCCAAGTTCTCTATCTTGGTTGGAAATTGAGAAATTTCCTGAGAAAGGATTCAAAGCAATTGTCTTTATACAGCTCACTCTAGCGCTTACTGTTAACTGCAGTGATTTGATCTTGCAAAGCTAAAAACGACCTTTTTTTTTAAAATAGGCTTATTAATTCTAGGAGCATAAACAACAAATCATCTGCAAAAAAAGTACTGGTTTCAAGCACTGGAACTCTCTGAAAGTTGATAGATATAGAGCTTTGCCATGATAAAGAAAAAACTAAGCAAAAAATCCTTCTACCTAAACAATCATTCAAATAATAAGAAGCAATCGTTTTATATATAGTAGCATGTAGCATAAAGAGGGTACTCAGAAGATAATGTCTCTACCCTTAAGAAGTTTACTATTTTACACTTATACCATAAACAGATATCAGAAGAGATAATTCAAAGTTCGAATCAGTATTTATTGAGCAGTTAATGTGCCCAACTTTGGATACTAGGACAGTGACTCAGAAGCCTAAATAATTTTGAAACTGATGAACACATAAAATAATTCTGACAAAATACAATTTTAACAGAATAAGCCCAATAAATAAAAGTGCTAGAGTGGAGATATAAATTGTATGCTATGGTAGAATTCGTTAGCTGAGTATCCACGCTGTTAACCCATCAATCAGCAAAAGAGATTGAAGCAGGACTGTGACATAAGGAAAAAGAAGGGGCTGTAGGAACGTCAATAGTTGAGTTTGCTCCAAGCTGTATTTTCTGGGCTTAGATGGGATGTGCTGACACATGTGAGACAATTCAAAGATGCCTCGGCTACAAGGTATTTTTGTTCTGTTTCATTTGGTTTTTAGCTAGATATGGACAGGACATAAATACACAGTTTAGGTTTTGGTGATTTGGTTCAGAGGCTATATAAATTACTACCGTAATGGTAATTAATAATATATAACATACATATGCTTGTCTGTATCTCTCGTATAGATTTCCCAGTAAGTTTGAAATCCACTTTGTTCCAATCCCCAGTTTGATTTTCCAAATTTCTTTTCTCCCCAGAAGCAACCACTATTTTGAATTCTTTGGTAATTCTTCCTTTTTTAAAGTTGTTATTCTATTCTATTTTATTGGTTCTTTTACATATACTTTTGTTATAGGTATGTTTTATGCCCTTATTTCTTCATGTGTTTTTTTAAAAATTTCATATTACTGCAATTAAACTGTCTAGCCACCATGCAGTGATTCTCCTGGTGAAGTAGTTTCTGCAGGGCACACGCGCAGAAGCAGAACCGTAGGGACATGGAACATGCGTGTCCGCATACAATTAGGTTTTGCCCGGCGGCTCCAGAGTGACTGTACCAGTGTACGCTCTCACCGGCATTTGTGAGACTTCTATTTTTCATATCTTCCCCAATATTTAATGCTTTTTCTATTTTATCCAATCAGATGGCTGTGATACCTCATTATACTAATTTCTGTTTTCCTGATCAGTAGTGAGACTACAGATATTTTCATATATTTATTGGCTGTTCCGTTTTACTTGTAAGTTTTGCTTTTTCGTGCCTTTGCTTATTTTGCTATTGGGTTGTCTTTTTCTTTTTTTTAATTGATTTGTAGGAGTTTATACATTTTTTCTATTCCTTTATTTCATTCCTTCTACTTATTTGAATTTACGAAGTTATTTTTATCTAGTATTTTAAAATTAGCAATTTATTTCCAGTTTTAAAAAATACAAAATTATGATTTTTCTTAAAAGTATCAATTTAGGTTTTTTCTACAAGATTTATATTCTTATTATATACTACTAAGTATTTTGTAATGCAAATTATAATTTTTTTAACTCATGTTAATCAGGAGTATGTGTGTATAGGTGTATGTGTTTATGTTTCATTTTCAAATGTATTTTTAACTATTTTTTTATTAATGAATTCAAGTATACAGTTGACCCTTGAACAACACGGGTTAGGGGTACACCCCACACACCTGAAAATCGCATATAACTTTTGACTTCCCCAAAACCTAACTACTGGTGCTGCTGGTGTAGCTATAGCAACAGCTTCAGGAATTTCCTTTCCTTTTACAATAGTCCTTATGCTGATTTCATTGATCTTGACATGATGAACAATCACAGCTGCAGATCTCAATCTGTAGCACACGTCCAACAATTCGACTGGTTTTGGAATGTCATGACTTGAGTCTACTTCTTGGGAGCACGGCCAGCATCACAGTGGAACTTTGTGATGGGTCCCATGGTGTTACGATCGAAGGTTTACGGTATTGCGGCAAACATGATGAAAAATATGTGAGAACTGCGAGAGGTTGCTTTTTACGGTGGTACCAATTTCCTGGAGAGACCAACTGCTCCCGGAGACGATTAGTGTCATAGGACGTTTCAAGCAGATACAACACTTGAGCTCACTGCAATAGCAACAAGAGGTGGCTATGACATTATTACAGTGGCACAGTATGTACTACAGCTAATTTTTTGCAGTTATGATTTAAGATTCCATCTTTCCATTTGTTTCCATTTCTCTCAGCTGTGAACAGCACCATGTATGGTCTGTGTGTGTATAGGTTTTGATAAATTTTAATCTTTTATAATAGATTTGTGTATATTTTATGGTAGTAAATGATAACATAGACTAGTATCTACATATATTTTATGCATCATTCATGACATACCTAATTTAAAACATTTTTTTTGAAATAGAAATAGCCTATTTCTAGGCTATTTCTTTGCAGCCTAGAAATCTGTGAGTTTTTTTCAAATTGTTGCAAACCTAAAATTTAAAAAATATATCAATTGAAAAAAAATTCACTTATAAGTGGACCCAGGCAGTTCTAATCCATGTTGTTCAAGGGTCAAATATAATTCCATTTTGGCAAGAGATCATGGGCTACATGATGCTGAATCTTTGAAATTTGTCAAGACGTACTTTGAAGTTGAGCAATAGCCAGTTTTGAAAATGTTTTATGTATGCTTGTAAATGATGTATTTTTGCTAATTTATGGATGCAGGATTCTACGTATTACAAACATTTTGACAATTGTAATTATTATTTGATAATAATTGTATTATTAATTACTTATAATATTAAATATTATATACTCTAACATGTTTTGCTGATTTATCCATTATTTCTGAAAGAAGTGAATTAAAATATCCAGCTGTAATTGTGCATTTGTCCCTTTCCTCTTACAATTCTATCAATAGAGATGCATACACAGACTCCTATTTTTGGTCACAATAAAATAGTACTCATGTTCACTGAGTGTTAAAACTTTCTTAGTAGATTGTTTTTTATCATGATTCAGTGTCTCTTTATATCACTATTAAAAGTTTTTCCCTTAAGTTCTATTTTGTTTCATATTATTATTATGCTAATTTTACTTTTTATCTTTACCTAGTATTTTTTTATAATTCTCTTTATTTTTACTCATTCTATGCTATTTTGCTTGAAATGTGCATCAAATAAACAGCACAGAGCCGGATTTTATCATAAAATTTTTTAATCCAGTCTGATCATCTCTGACTTGAAAGGTGAAGTTAATATGTTTATATTTATTGTGATTCATATTTGGATTTATTTCTGTCATCCCATTTTGTATTTTCTATTACTTTGTTTATCATTGCTTCTCTTTTTTTCTTGTTTTTCTTTTAGTCCTTATGCTAGATTGATTAAGTTTATTTCATTTTTTTCCTCAATTTTCACTCTCATTTTTTTCTCAGAATTATCTTATTTTCTCTCATTTTTCTCTCACTACTACTTTGGAAGTTATCTACTCTGTAATTCCTATATTTTTATGTTAACTTTTCATTTTTAACATATTTCCCTGAACAAATGAAGTCTAAAATTAATCAGTATCTTTACATCCTATTCCAAATGTTATGTGGACATTAGAAATCTTTAATTCAAATCCATCTCCAATGCCTTTCACCTTCAGATTGTCTAAAATGGTAATTCTATCTTGCTTTAATCCATAACCAACTTATTTTGATAAATTTCAAACCTACAGAAAAGCTGGAAGAATAATACGATTAACACCCTTGTACTCTTCACCCGGATTCACCAATTGTTAACTTTTGCTTTCTCCCTCTCCCAAGAGTGCCACAAACTTCACCATACACTAGGCTCAAGTCCTTCAGCAAGCACCTCCTAAGAATGACGGCCGTCCTCTATATAACCACAATGCCGTCATCACATCCAAGAAATTCATGTTGCTACAAGACCCAATATCCAGTCCATATTCTAATTTCTTCAACGGTCCTGAAAAGAGTCCTCATAATTTTTTCTTTCTTTGAATCCAGCATCTTCTCAAGGATCGTGCGCTGCATTTCATTGTCGTGTTTCTTTAGTTTCCTTTATTTATTTATTTTTTTTTATTTCGTCTTATTGTTATGGGGGATACAGAATTGCAGGTTACATATGTTGCCCATGTACCGCCTTTCCCCTCAAGTCAGAGCTCCAGGCGTGTCTGATCCCCAGATAGTGCGCGTTGCACCCATCATGTAGGTATATATCCCTCCCTTCCCCAATCCCCCTTCCCGAGTCAGCACCTTCAAGCGTTACCATTCCCCAAACGGTGCGCAATGCACTCATTGTGTAGGCATACCCCAACCCCCTCTCCCACCCCCCACCTCAGTCTGATATCCGATTGGTGTCGTTCCTAGATGTGTATTTAGGTGATGATCAGGGAAACCAATTTTCTGGTGAGTACATGTGATGCTTGTTTTTCCATTCTTGGGATACTTCACTTAATATAATGGGTTCCAACTCTCTCCAGGAGAACCATAGAGATGTCGTATCTTCATCATTCCTTATAGCTGAGTAATATTCCATGGTATACATATACCACAGCTTACTAATCCATTCATGTATTGATGGGCATTTGGATTGTTTCCACATCTTTGCTATTGTGAATTGTGCTGCTATAAACATTCGGGTACATGTGTCTTTGTTACAGAATGACCTTTTTTCCTTTGGGTATATGCCCAATAATGAGATTGCTGGGTCAAATGGCAGGTCTACTTGAATCTGTTTAAGATACCTCCATAATGCTTTCCACAGGGGTTGCACTAGTTTGCAGTCCCACCAGCAGTGTATGAGTGTTCCTGTCTCTCCACACCCACGCCAACATGTGTTGTTTTGGGTTTTTTTGATAAAGGCCATTCTCATTGGGGTTAAGTGATATCTTATTGTGGTTTTGATTTGCATTTCTCTGATGATTAGGGATGTTGAGCATTTTTTCATGTTTGTTAGCCATTCTTATATCTTCTTTCGAGAAGTTTCTATTCATGTCATTTGCCCACTTTTTGATAGGGTTGCTTGATTTTTTCTTGCTGATTTTCCTGAGTTCTAAATAGATTCTTGAATCTATTTAGTTTCCTTTAATCTGGAGCAGATAACCTTTTATTTTCTTTCATAACCTTGATATTGTTGAAGAGTTCAACACAGCCGTCTAGTAGAACATAAAAACTCATCTTTCAGGAGTTTCATCCTGTTTGCACTGGTCTTTGGTAAATTTTTAAATGTTAATTTCTCAGCTTGGGGATGTACTACCTTGTGCACCACCTGAATTCAGACCTCCTATCCTTGCCAGAGTAGGCCTGGGTTTTCAGTTTCTTGTGGTTGATTGTATCTCAACACACAGCCCTGAGTAGATAAAAACTTCCTTCTAGTTATCGCAAGTATTTCTTGTTTCCATTTTATTTACAGAACAGTCCTTCTTGTCCCCGCTTTGTGCACGCAGCTCATGCCAGCTCTCTGCTCCCAGGATGGCACGGCCGATTTCCCCGCCCCATTCAGCCCCAGCCCCTAGCTGCTGATCAATGACTTGTTCCTGGTTTCCACTGAGTCTCTCGGCATCAGCTCCAACTCGGCATTCTCAGTTTGAGTTACTCCTCATGTCTGGAACCCGAGAATCTCCTTTTCTTCCTTTCAGTCTGGACTCGACATCACCCAACATTTCAGTGTCTATACAGCAACTTGGGGGATTTCCTGGGTCAAAATGTCTTCTAGACATGCAAGCCCTGGGTCATTGCAGCTGGTGCGCTACTTCTTTGTCTTGGAATCTGCTGAGGGTGTCACTCCTAAGACAGATACAGTCAGTTCCTACTGACTTGGTAATGTGCATCTTGACTAACTGAATATCCCTCTGTAGCAAAAATAAAACTTCAGGAAAATAGGAAGCTTGAACTTTGACAATTATCACTGACAAAGGAAAGATACCAAAGCCATAATTTCTACCAGTATGCTGCAGTAGTTGAAATTCTACCATTAGGAATTACTTTTATGTATTTATTTTTTTTCATTTCCAAGACTCTTAAATATGTCATTACTGGTGATTAATACCTCAGTAAATTGTTTCCTTATTGGCATTATCTGATTATTTCTTAATAACAACTAACTAGGAAAAAACCTGCAATATAGGTGTTGCATTTTATCAGGAAAAAAGTTATGTGAGAAAGCTCAGACTGTAAAAATGCCTAACATGCAACATGGTTTGCTAATTCAGTGACTGAAGGTATACACACACACACACACACACACACACACAAAATATTTTGAAGATTTTTTAAGGCATAATTTATTCTTATGATAATTACACACTTGATTTTAAATATATTTAATTTTTAAATTAAATTACAAATAATATTAAAATCTTATGAACTTTAAAAATACAGTATTTTTTAAATTTTTGACTGGATAATAATTCAAAAACTTTAGGACATAGGCCGGGCGCGGTGGCTCACGCCTGTAATCCTAGCACTCTGGGAGGCCGAGGTGGGCGGATCGTTTGAGCTCAGGAGTTCGAGACCAGCCTGAGCAAGAGCGAGACCCCATCTCTACTAAAAATAGAAAGAAATTATATGGACAGCTAAAAATATATGTAGAAAAAATTAGCTGGGCATGGTGGTGCATGCCTGTAGTCCCAGCTACTTGGGAGGCTGAGACAGGAGGATCGCTTGAGCTCAGGAGTTTGAGGTTGCTGTGAGCTAGGCTGACGCCACGGCACTCACTCTAGCCTGGGCAATAGAGTGAGACTCCGTCTCAAAAAAAAAAAAAAAAAAAAAAGACTTTAGGACAGAAGAAATAATTGACAATTTAGGGGGGGAAATTTTATTTTATTTTTAAGGCTTATCTTCCAAACTGTCAAGTGGAATTAGAGAGCCCCTAAGTGCTTTTTTACAAAAACACGAGCCTCAGCTTGTGCAACTATGGAAATGGCACCCTCAGAATTTACTGTGAACAACTAACTCACTGCCCTGGAGGTTTTGCGAAGCTTGCTGGGTGAGTTTGCCAAAATCAATGCGTTAACAGATACTCAATTATGATTTCTGTGGGTTGCCAAAACATGTCCTTAAGCTATAGTTTTATATTCTGTATTTAGATAAACTTAAATTTTTATTTTTCTATTAAAAAGTATAGTTTGTTTTTGTTTTACTGCATTTGTGGGTTACAAAGTCCTGGGGGTAGCAGGAAACAGCTTCCATTTCCTTTTGCCTCTAACACCCTGGGAGTTGTTCTTACACCCCTGCCTGTTAATTGGAGATAAGCAGGGTGTTGTTATGCACAGAATGGTGGCCCCCCCAGTTCATATGTTGATGTCCTAACTCTCAGTACCCCAGAATGTAACCATATTGGGACATAAAGTCTTTAAAGAGGTATTTAAGTTATACCAAGATCTTTAGGGTGGGCCCTATCCCAGTCTGACTGGTGTCCTTATAAGAAGAAATTAAGTACCAGACGTGCAGCCAACCGAGGGGAGATCACGTGAGGAGGCGACAAGGAGTCTGCAAGCCACAGACAGATGCCACAGGAGAAACCAAACCTCCTGACATCTTGATCTTGGACTTCTGGCCTCCACAAGCGTGAAGAAATAGATTTCTGTTGTTTAAGTCACCCAGTCTGTGGCATTTCGTGATGGCAGCCCTGGCAGCCTGGTGCACGGGGCAGACACCCCTTTTCTTCAGTCTCTGCAGGAATGAATGGAGACCACTGCCAGGAAACCATGGTCTTTACTGACCTCAGAGCCTGATCAGGACAAGTGCATCTGCCAAACTCTGCACTAAAAATCAACTAGAAAAAACACACAAGCATACTAAAGGAATCCTTGATTTTCTTAAGAATGCAAAAGGCATTTGTGTACCTATTGCATGTGAGCCTTGTGATGTTTTGGGTTTTTTTAACCCTTTCCTATATAAGATGTATTATCATGTGACTTTTTGTTCTTTGCTCTCTTTTCTCTTTGGTTACCAGCAGTAATGTTAAAAATAAACGCACTCATTAGAAATTATAGTGCTGTCACAGATATTTGAAAGACAAATGTGGGAGATTGTGTTTTCTCCTTTGCAGATTCCAAAAGATGTTTATAAAGTTAACTATCACAAAACAATTCTGGGGAAAAAATATAAAAGAAGATCTAAATTTTCCATTTGTTTTCTTGACTTGTATTTAAAACTGTTTCCAACCCTGTTCCCACTTTCAGCTTCGGATCTGCATTTTCAACTTACTCTTAACCATGAGCACGTTAGAGGTTCCACAGGCAAATCGAAGGCAGCCTGTTCAAACTGGAGCTCAGCCTGCTCCCAGCCTGTCCCTCAGCAGTTTCCCTCCTTCGTGAGCGGCACCACCTCCCACCCCCTCGCCCAGCTCTCTGAATGGCACGCTGGGTTTGCCGACTTCCTCTGCGCACTGCCCGTCTCCTGTGGTCCCACCCGTGCGGCTTCCTTCGACCATCCCACCGCCTCTGTCCAAGCAAAGCCCCCATCTCCTGCCGCCCAAGTTCCTGCCGGGCTATCCCTGGCCCGTCTTCTCCAGTCCTCTGTTTACATTTCCCCGGTGATGCTTCTAAAATAGAAATCTGACTATAGGTAAACCCGCCAGTGGTTGCTCTTGGCAATGCCTCAATCTTGAGCCTTATTTCTGGGCACCTCTCTGTTCCAGGAAAAGTTCATGCTCCTTTTGAGGAATTGAATATGATACGTCTCTGCTTGGTATTCTCCCTCACCTGGACTCCCATGCACATTTCATGTTCCAACTTATACAACATTTCTTCGGGGAAGCCTCCCTCGCTGCTCTCAGCCTCAGTTAGGGGCTATTCCCAGGTGCCATAACAAGGGTGTGCTTTTACCCTGTCTTAGCACTTTTCATCCTGCATCGCAGACATCTGTCAACTTGACGATGTCCTTCACTAGTCTGAAAGTGCCAGAAGGTAGAAGCAATCTTTATGTTGTTCACCACTGTGTGGGCACAGAGCCTGGCCCATAATAGATGATTACTAAGTACTGTATGAATGCGTAAAAAGTAATTGGTAAACAAAAATTCTGCTCTTTCTGACGGACCTCTTCTTTTGTCTTTTTTTTAGTAGTATATCAGATCACTCAAATGTGCTTAAAAAATACAGAAGTTACCTTAAGTGACTCTTTACCTTATTCCTCACCGCCTCTCAAGGGCAGTATACTGACAGGGAGGGAATATTAAGTGCTGCTGATTCCGAACGGATCAAAATGTTGACTCATTAGGCCATTCCTGCTCTTGAATGACAACGAATAAATAAATGGTGTGACTCACTGCTCTTCTCAAGTATAATGTATTTTTCCCAATGGCTTCTGTTTACTTAAGAGAAGTCTAGGCCGGGCGCGGTGGCTCACGCCTGTAATCCTAGCACTCTGGGAGGCCAAGGTGGGCGGATCGTTTGAGCTCAGGAGTTCGAGACCAGCCTGAGCAAGAGCGAGACCCCACCTCTACTAAAAATAGAAAGAAATTATATGGACAGCTAAAAATATATATAGAAAAAATTAGCCGGGCATGGTGGCGCATGCCTGTAGTCCCAGCTACTCGGGAGGCTGAGACAGGAGGATCCCTTGAGCTCAGGAGTTTGAGGTTGCTGTGAGCCAGGCTGACGCCACGGCACTCACTCTAGCCTGGGCAACAGAGTGAGACTCTGTCTCAAAAAAAAAAAAAAAAAAAAAAAGGAGAAGTCTAGTGTTTTCTCCAGACTACATGTATAGAAAGTGAAGGATGCTTTAAATTTCTTGAAATAATTGGGCAAAGATTAAAAAAAAATTGCCGGTCAAGCCTTCAAATTCTCAGCAAATAATGGGAGGGAAGTTGCCCAACTTGGGGAGGCGCTTGCATGGAAGAGTCCAGATATGTGCCTCTGGCTTTTTGTCCAGGAACTGTTGGGACTGCCGCAACCGCGTAGGAAGTTACAATCCGACAGGTCCAGCGGGAGGCAACTGTTCCTTTACTGTCTTTGCATTTATATGTTGGTCCAGTGTTTTAAGACAGCCCTTGCCCATTGCACAGCTGTGTCTAGCAGGGGACACCTGCCTCGTTAATGACAACCACAGCACAAGGAGTTCTTCTGCGACCCACCTAGTTCTTTTACACTGGTTAAATATTTAAGAACAGATGGTTCTATATTTAAGGACACCAGACACAGTAAAACATGCCCATCTAAATCAAAAGATCTTTAAAATGTCAGACATCTCCAAGACTTTAGGCTAATCATTTACTATTAGACTAACAAAAATAGGCTAATCTTCTAAACTGAAACTGAATTCAGTTCTTTTTCCCAAAGGACACCAGGGTCAGTATGTGGGGCCCTAGAAAAGCAGATGCTAGGAGAAAGCGCTCAAAATGGGCCTTTCGAGTTTGCTACCAGGATCCCATGTCTGGACAGACCCAATGAGTGTTTGCTGCCTGCAGGGGAACCTGTACTTCTTTCACTCTTCCCAGAAGAAATGAAAGACAACTTGACTTTTCTGAAAAAGGTTCTGCACTTTGAGAATTTTCACTCCTTTGTGCAATTTCCTACTTTGTGGAGTCTGCCCATCCCTACATATATTCCCCTTCCACCACTGGCCCGCACCTCGGAACGCAGCCTATACGGGGACACAGTTCAGCCACGACACTGATCATGATTTAGTTAGCATTTCCATAATTTCCTGATTTGTCGTATTTAAAAATGAGTATACATGTATGTTTTAATATTTGATTTCAAATTATCTGTAGAAAAGCATACTGATCAAAAACATGGTTGTTTTATTGAAGAAAGTATTAATCCCTAAGGCATTGTCAGGACATTGGAATTAAACTTGAGAGATGATCTTTACTCTTGTTCTCTGGAAAAGGATACATTTCTAAGGTCATCACGCAATTCAACATTACCATGAGCCTCACCTCAGCAAGAAGAATGGATGAGTTTAAACCTCAGAACTGGAGATAGTCATCTCTAGAGAACACACTTTCCAGATTTACCTGATGCCAATTCTTACTAAAATCTTAAAATACTCTTACAAGGTAAATAGCCAGCACATTTCATCTGTGTTTCAGAAAATGCACAGTTGGCTGTAGGGCAGCCAAAATTAAATACGTTCTTCACCCATTTCGTTTTCTTTGTGCCAAATGTCCTCTTTGGCAACCCGACTGTGTCCTTTAGTGAGAGGCTCGTGTGTCCCCTGGAACTTGAACACTGCAGAGTATGTTGTGGTTTAAAGCAGTGGTTCTTCTACCTTTTTGTTTTTAATTGTGGCCTACTTCAGGGATGTGGGATAGAGAGAAAACAAAGGTTCTGATCCATCTACATGGGTCTTTCCTCCTTTTCAATTGAAAAAGAACTCGGTGACAACAGAGAAGAAAAAAATAATTAACTTGCAGTTTGAACTTATACACACGTTGTGCTATAAAGCAATGCCCTGTAAACCAAAAATGGATACGCTAATTTCATCACACTTACATTGATAATATGTTGCCACTTAATCTGCACAAATTCAGTTAGAACATGTCACCGATGAGGTTTCGTGTCATTAGCCATTTGGGAGAGGTGGGCTGAGGCGGTGGTGTGGGGGTTATACACATCTTCTTTAGCATTTAATGACATGGATCATTCTTACTGGAGCCTTAATATGTGCATATCTTAATAACTAGTTATTTGAAAGATATGAACCAAAAATACTATTAATGCTAATACCCATCAACCAAACATCCAGATAATCTTTAACTTAATAACACTCAATAAATAACCAAGTAATCCTCAGTAAATTAAGATGAAAATGATAAAGCTAAGCTAACATTAATTTATAATTACAAAACAAAACCAAAAAGGGCAACAGTTGAAAACTAAAAGTAAACTCACGAGCGTGCCATAGTCCTGAGAACAAAGCATGCTGATTGTTTCCAGGCATGGCAGCAGCCTGCCAGCGTTGCCACGCACTGCGCGAGACTGACCTGCTTCCTTACATTCCGACCACGTGCTGGGTTTAGCTTATGAACCTCAAATATTAACAATCTATAACAACTCATCTTCTATCTAGTAAAAAATCTTTAGTCCTCCTTAAAAGCGAATGTATGTAGAAATGTACACCACTGGCTGTAAATGGAAGGAAGAACATGTGCTTTTGGATGAGTTGGGGGCCCAGAAAGAGGCCCTTCCAGAAGCACCTAGGGGTGTGGACCGTTCTGGGAAACTCGAGTGTCATGTCCAGAGGACAGTGTCAGCCCCTCGTGCCATGAGCAGCAGGGATGGGAACCTCTAAGAACCAGAAACGTTCCTGATGGAGCATGGCTGGCTGTCCTGTGAGCCTGGATGCTGCTGGGAGGCCCCAGGCTTGCACGCACTTTGAGCAAGATGGTCTCTTGGGCTCCCGCTGCCCCCGCAGTTGCCATTTACGACCGAGGAGGAGACGTTTCTGCTCAGAGTTTCAGCTCTAAGTTTTACTTCAAAGGTCGTACATACTCTTGATGTTCTGAGACAGAGACGGCTTATCAGCTTTTGGACTGTGTCTCTGAACTGTTACTCTGATGCCATTGTGGGTGACTTGTTTTTATATTAATTGTAAATTGGGAGTGGGTTTTAATAGAGTTTTTAAAAACTAAATGCTATTATCAAACCCTTTCTGAGTGCCTATCCGTCCTTAGTCAATACTCCACAAGGCTCTTCAGGCAAACACTTGATGAAGATACTTTAATTTTTAGTTTTCTAAGAGTATCAAAATCTGGTCCAAGAGCTTAATAGTTCGGTTGTGGTATTCCTGTCAAGGTATCCATAGTATCTTAAAGATCGACTCATGTGCTCGGACAACTATCAAATTTGTCCTCTCCCATATTATTATAAACCTTTTAACACTTTTCATTGTTTCTCTGGAAACAAGTATGTTTGGCTTCAAAGATTTGGCACCAACACAGTCTCATTTATCTTAACAGAGGTGGTGAAAAATAGGCTTCTTCAGAAGGAGCTCTGTGACTTCCTGAACACTCTCTTTTCCAAGAGTGACCCTGATGCAGCAGAAGAGGGAAGGCAGAGGTGTCCCAAGGTGACCTGCGTCCTGCAGAACCCACGGGGCTCCCATCCTCCAGGAATCGCAATGGATTTTGTAACATAGACTCTGAGTTCATCTTGATCTACGAGGCAATGTCTAAATTTAATGATATTCAAAATCTGTGCAGTTGAGTCTGTGAAATTCCATGCAAAAAGTGCTCAGAAAGAGCTTCATTAAAGTGAAGGATTGGGGAGTTTTGGAAATACTCAAGTAAAACCTGTTTAATTTATATAAACCCCCAGTGAGAAAAAGCATTAAGAATGGAAGTTTAGAAATAAAAATTTTCCACATTATTTCACAGGTTCTGCTTCCTCACTGAATGTTGCTTGTTGCCTTTATAAATAGTATTCCCTCCAGCTGGCACATTCAGACAGGATCCATTCAGACGGATTTCATGGGACATTGAGCAATTCCGGTACCTTTCTCAATCAAAACTAAAGGTTATATTATTCTCTCCACCTTTCTCTTTCCTTTCTAGTGGCTAAGAAAGAAGTTTTTGATATTATTGTTAATGTTTCGGAAAACCACAGTGGCTAATTATTTTCCTAGGTGAGGCACATCTCTCAACCTTCACCGTGTCCTTGAAGATGGGCTCTTTTAGGTGTAACGCCTGTTTCCCAAAGGTGGGGTCTTTGGTCTTCCATTGGTTTGCTCTCATTTCTTTCTTTCGCGAGTGTGCTTCATGGTTAGGACTTGCGGACGCACGCACACGGCAGAGGTGGCAGCCTCGCTGGCCTGCTGCGCTGGGTCGCATGAGGACTGTGCATTTTGCAAATGCCCATGATTTCCATCAGCAAATCAAAAATTGGTCCGTTGGCAACTAAAGGCCCAATCAATAAGGATTCTTTTGTGTGGGGACAGAAAGTCTTTCACCAATTTTAATAAAACCTATGAAACCTGATTGTAGAGAGGCATCAAGGAAAATCCTACGACCTCCTTGGAACATACGGGAAGGACTCTCAAGGTGGCCCTAGAGGTCAGAGAGGGAATGGAATTCTGGGGACTGCTCTTTCCAAGAAGAGCAGTGCTACATGTTCTCAATGGCTTTTCAGAAGGAAGGCAGAGACCCCAACAAGGCTTGAGAATAGAAATCTACTGGCTAGCACAGAGCTAAGCTGGCCTAGAATAGCTTAGCAGCTTTTAACTCACATGGTAGAGAAAGGGTAGTTCATTAATAAAATAATCTTTGGTGTGGGGAACATAATTGGTAAAATCAGTGGAGAGAGGAGAAGCATATATCAAGGTCAAATTAAAATGTAGTAGCCAATAATGTGGTATCATAGAGACTTCTGGACAATCCCAAGGGCAAACGGATCAAGCTGGCACTCAGCACTCAAAAGCAGAGGAACTCTGACCAAAGACCTGGGCAGATGGTAGAGGAAAGAGGCACGATTGCAAACAGCCCCGGGCTCTGTCAATATCACCTGTGCCCACAGACTTGAAAAGGTGGACTTTACCCATACAAAGTGTGGGAGAGACACCTGTACAATGAGATTACTGTCACAGCACTGTTGCTGTCAACAAGTCCTCAGAGGACAAGCACAAATCAACAAAACACCATGGGAGACAGCCTTAGGGGAGGCTCAGGTTTACCTGAATTGCCTTCTTGCAATAGGGAGCTGATGAACCATGAGAAGGTACCCAGCCTGCAGTGCAGACATAGTCTAATCCCGAAGCGAGGTGTCACTCTCTGTGCCCCGGGGGTCTGACAAATTTGGGCCCAGTCTCTGATCCTGCAGCAACAGCACTTCAGGCTTGAGGGCTGTTCTGTCTTGTTACTTAGAACTCTTCGCCTGCAGAGACCTGTGCCCTGACACCGTGGTCTTTGTGTTTCCTGGAGCCTCTGTCTGGTGCAACATCCTTCAGGTGATGCTCCTAGAGCTCCCTCCCTCCCACCCCGCATCTCTGCTCTGACGGCAGCTTGCCGGCGAGGCTCTCCTCATCACTCTACATAGAATGGCCCTCGACTTCTCCTAGGATCCCTACCCCGCTCACATTGTTTTTCTTTTTTTAGTCTTTTTCACCATCTGATATTTTGTATATTTACTAGTTCATTTTCTTATTGTCTTTTTTGCCTCACTAGAATGCAAGTTCCTCGAGGGCAGGGTATATCCCACCATAGGTATCCTGCAAATATATGAGAAATGAATGAATGAATTGGACGGTAAGCAAAGCTTTTGGCTCTTTCTAATCTCTCTCAATTAATTAGTCAATTAGAGTCTCAATTTGAGCCCCCAAAGCAACGACAGATGGAAAAGGCTTTCTTCAGAAGACACAACCTGAGAGGAGCCACGGTGCCAAGGCTCGTGAGTGCACCGCGGGACAGCGTGAAGGCCCTTTGCTCGGATGAGGGCGAGTGGTTTCCAGCATTCCCTGATGAGGTCTCTAAAGCAGGGCCCTACCTAGCCCAGAGCGCTGTTCCTGGAGTTGTGACAGTAAATTCCCGGTTATTAGGAAAAAAGGATCAGGACAATTGATTCAAAAGTGGTCCAGGAAAATGCCAGAGTTCAATAGTTACTGACTTGGCTTTACATTTTAATGTCTTTAAATTTTCCCTTTACTGTCCATTGATTTAACTTTTTGAGCCAACAGAGCTTGTGAGATATTTTCATAACTATCTTCATAACTATCTTCATAACTCAAAGATTCCTAGTTGACTGGATTTTAAGTTAGTCCTTCTGTTCCACAGTTTCTGGGTACCACCTTGTATCTCAGGGTTATTGTAGAAGTTGCAGTCATGCTGCCATGGAGGAAATAGTAACCCACTAGGAACGGGGTCAGTGGGCCCAAGGACCACATAAGATGGGGACTTGACCTCCCAAGTTCTCTTTTTCTGTATAACTCTGAGTTCCAGATGCCAGAGACCGTAGGTTCTGAGCTGCGCTCTAAGACTTCCTGCAGGGTGCCTGGGCAAACTCTTAGCATCAGCATCGGTAAAGTGGAGATAAACTCATAAAGTCCACGAAAGCCTGGTTGTTCAATCCCAGATTGGGATCCATGTTAAAGATCCCTAGAATACTTAGAAGGGACTTATGAGATCCTTAGAAAGATGAGTTCTCCAATCTCTTACCAACTTGGGATCAAGGCAGGGAGGTGAGATGACTTTTCGGATTTCCTGAAAAAGAGGCTATCCCTCAAAGAGTTCCTCCACCAACCTCGGGATGTCATGGCACCTGCTACTGTTGGCAACCTAGCCTCAGTCAGTGGCAGCCTGGAGCCAGTTCATACAGACTTGTGAAAGCTAGCTGTTAAAATTTCAGAAAAGTTGGGAGTTGGTTGACTGAACATGGGTAGCCTAAAAAGGACCATGGTGTGAGAGAGTATGTAAACCACTAAAATAGGCAAAGAGTATCAGCCCCCTACGCCCAGGAGCTGGTTGTTAAGCATTTACCAGCACACCACTGGCCCTTAGTTATCGCTCGACATTACTATGAGCTCTTTGCTGGCCTGAGCTTCCAGTATATGTGCATACGTGCGTGTACACATGTAGTGTGTGTGCCTATGTGCGTGTACACATGTAGTGTGTGTATATTATGGGGATGGGAGAGGGAGAAAAAGGATGTTTGAAAAAGGATTAGCCAGACTGGACCAGAGGGCAAGGGAAGATGGGAAGTGAGTCCAAAAGTTAATAAGACATTTTTATATTAAAAATATATTTAGATTTAAATAATCCTTGGTATAAATTTCACTAGTTTAAGAGTACATTATTTAAAATAATATTATAAATATTATCTATGACATTGAAAGGAACAGATGATAACATATGATACATATATTTAGAGAGTGACATATATAGAAACTTATAATTTTGTAAAACTGACCCCCAAAAAATCCCGACCTAGAAGAAATAACATGTACACATTATGTATATGTACAAATGTACTTTTCTACTTTATACAGTATAGAAATTGCTTGTTGTTAACATAGGGAATGAGAAAGTAGGAAGGAGAAGAAAGAAATTTTTTAATTCATATACCTTTATATTATTTACCTTTTGGCCAAATATTCATTAGTTATATCTTGTGGTTGCAGAGCAAAGCTGAACAAAATGGTTTTAAAGAATGACTTGTTCAAAAATGTAACATAAATGACATGTAGATGTACATGAAAAGTTCTGAGAGAAATTGTCTTCACTCAGTCACACAGAAAATTCACAGCATTATCTGCTCAGAATAGGAATATTTAAAAATAACACAAATCAGTGGAAGTATAAAGATTAAACGTTAAGGTTAAGCTTAAAATATTAGAGGGGTGTATGTGTGTACGTGTGTGTATGTGTGTGTGCGTGCTTTGAAATACTTCGTGAAAACAAACAAGGATAAAGGTATCCCAGAAAATGAAGACTAAGGCCGGTCCAAGTACAAACACGTTGGAGACAATGGCCTATTCATTCGTGCAGAGGAGCAGCAGCCTAAATGTCCTTCTGCCTATTCAAAGTATGACACCAATGACTCTAACCTTGGACCAGCTGTTAAATGTCCCCGTAAATTGTTTCATAGGGATTGCAGTGGGGATTCAAGGAAAAAGAAAACTTCTTTGTGAAAGGATCTTGGAAGCTATGATGCAATATATATAACATATACATTTTAGAAGTAAAGACATCTAAAAAGAAACAACTGCCAGAAGGCCTGGCTCCCATGCTAACTTTCATCGTGGTATTAAATGTTTCCCAAGATGTAAGCTGCTTTCATTTCAGATCTTTAAAGGCACGTGATAGAAGTGACCACCCAGACTCAATAAAAGAGAACATACATTATCATATCACTGACTCCACCATGCCAGATAAAGGCAGCCTCCCTACAACCTCAAATATTCCCCTGGAAATAACACACAGAGTGTTTACCCTACCCGAGAACCACCTGTATTTGTGTGGTAATCTGACCAGAAAGATAATGGGAGTCCAGGGCTGGGAATCTAAAGCAGAGTCTGTTGACATAATTAGGTGGTGACTATCCAACTCCCAAAGTTCTTTTGAGGACAAGAAAAAATAGGCATCTCTTGAAGGAAAGAGATTGTCAGTTTGCTTCCTAGTTTGTGCTCTCCCTGCTTTCAATAGCTACTTAATTTAGGGACCACAGAGGATCTTTACCTGGGACCATGAGCTCAGGCATTTCTGAAAAGTGGCACTGAGATTGAGACGGGTAGACATGAACGAAACACTTTGCAAACCACATAATGACTTGATGATCCCTTTCAACAGCTAATAACCTTAATGGAAATGCCCAGAACTGCCAGATTTTCTTCTTCTATTAGGAATCCATAATTCAGGATATTAGGGTACTGTTGCCTTTCCTCAAATGAAAGAAAGCAAGAAGATGACATGAAAGCCCCAGCGTTACCAACTCGAGTTGTTTCTGAGGAAACCTCCAATGGCTGTAGCCAGCTATGAAATACATGACTTGTCTGTTGGGCTTTTCCTTGCCAGCCCTTTCCTCTGGCTGACATCCCGGCTCTGTCACCTGTCCTTGCCTGGTCACTCCCATTCTCAGCCCCATCTTCACTTGGACAATTTCTTCCCATAATTTAATACTCAGCTCAGGTATTCCTGAATCCATGAAGGCTTCCCTTAGCAATTCTCCACCTCCGGCCTGGGCTAGGGATGGTTCCTCTGAGCTCCCACAGAAATTTCTGACAACTGCTGCCATTGCACTGGTCGTAATGTGCTATATGGCCTATGTGTGGGTTAGTCTCTTCCTTGTCACAGTGGTTCCCAACTTCAGTTGCACATTAGAATGATCTGAGGAAATTTAAAAAATCCTGATGTCTTGTCTGCCTTTCAGAGCAATGAAATCAGTATCTCTGGGGGTAGAACTCAGGATTCAATATTTTTTGAAGCTTCACAGTTGATTTTAATGTGTAGCCAAAGTTGAGAACCACTGCATTAAATGGCAAAGCCCTAGAGGCTGGGTCTTCAGTATATCAACCCAATATACAAGCCAGCCTGATGTTAAAATTTTGCTAAAATAATGAATTAATACAATTCAAATTAGAGTATTTTAGACTCTTATCAAGTGACATTAAGAGGTAGCAATTTGTTTATTCCAGAGTGCAAGTAGATTAACAGTAAAAATATATAAATATCATATTGATGAAAAATCATTAAGTCTATCACTTGGCCCATGCGTTGATAAAAAAAAGAAAAAGAATTAATAAAAACAATTTTTAAAAATCATTAAGTCTATTGATTTTATAGCCATGATTAGGAAGGAAGCCACTGTGTTTTTCATACATCATACTCTGAAGACTCTTTTGACAGTATTTAATATTATTTTCATGGCCATTTTATAAGGCAAGATGAGGAACTTTGAAGAACTGTGGATGTATATGAATACTTCCACAATATGTGGCTTAGGAGATTTATACAAATAAGGACCAGACGCAATGTTTCTCAAAGTGTAGTTCACAGGCCAGCAGCATCCAAATAAAAATATATTTTCATATTTGGAATTTTATGAAATCTAAATATGCTTTTAGATTCTTTGGGAAAAAAATTCAGATATCTACTTGCACTTTTTTCTCTGTTTTATTGAGATGTAATATTCACTCTTTTAAAGTGTACAATTCAGTAATTTTTAGTATATTCACAAAGTTGTGCAACTATTACTACTACCTGATTCCAGGACATTTTCATAAACACAAAAAGAAATGGGTATCCATTCATAGCCACTCCCCATCCATCTCACCCCCGAAGGCCAATGGCAGCCAGTGACCTAATTTCTAGCTTTGTGGATTTCCCGACTCTGGACATTTCATATCAATAAAATCACAATATGTGATTTTTTTTGTTTTTGTATTCTTTTATTTATTTATTTTTTTAAAATTTAAACATATAATATTCAAATATCTGAAACCAAAATAAAGAAAAATATTGAGGATAGTCAGAGGAAACATATGCATTGCACACAGAAAATCAAAGTATATTTTTCATTAGAAACTATGTGAGCCAGAAGACATGGCAGCAACATCTTAAAAAGCTAAAAGCATAACAATAAAAAAGAAACTTCTCAACTCTAAATTTTTATACATGGAAAAAATGTCTTTAAAGTATAGAGGTGAAATAAAGACTTTTTTCAGTGAAGCAAATAATGAGAGGATCCATTACCATCAAAACCAGTAGCCAATATGATCATTTTGGAATACAGACAAAAGGAAAATACATAACAAAAATAGCACAAAATATGAGAGGAAGGAATTGGAAGTATAGTATTGTAATGTGTCTTCTTTTATTTAGCATGGCATTTTCAATATTCATTCACGTTGTAGCACGAATCAGAATTCTTTTTTGTGGATGAATCATATTCCATTTGGTTGGATATTTCACATTTTGTTTATGTATTTATCAATTGCTGGATATTTGATTGTTACCAGGTTTTGGCTATTGTGAATAATGCTGCAATGAATATTTTTATTCAAGTTATTGTGTGGATGTGTTTTAATTCTCTAGGGCGTATACCTAGGAGTAGAATTGCTGGATCATATTGTAATTCTTCTACTTGTATTTTAAACAATCTTTTTAGGTGATTCTAAGTCTCACTAAAGTTGAGAACCACTTTCTTAGGGTGTCATTATTTCCTCCAGGGCACTGTACCTGCAGTCCAACAATTGCCAACAGGTGTGACATTATACCTGGTAATAGGTGAAAAAGAAAGACTATCACAGCATCCAATCAATTATGATTCATAAATAAAAAGGTAACTATTATACAAGTTAACAATATGAATAACTAATAATATCACATTATCACCTTTGTTTGACAAATTTAAATCCAGATATAATAAAGGACAAGGTTTAAAGAAACAAATGGCTTGGAATAAGTCAATCATTAAGAACTCTGATATTTTCCCAGGCTACAGCTGAACTTGCTTTGATTTTCTTTTGTCTGAGAACCAGGAACTTACTGGGTCAGGCTAGCTCTAGGAACCAGATTTTGGATTTGATAGGTGTGGTAGAAATACATCATTCTTTTTGCCTGCCAACCATCTTGGGACACTTCTCCTGAGCGTGGTGGTTTCCCCGTCTTCTCAGACCTCACCTTCTCAAAGCAGAACCCAGGTCCACTTGCTACCTCCCTCGGTCCTTGGTGCAGGCCCGAGGACTCCCCTCCACTGGCCAGAGGCGTTCTCGCCAGAAGTCAGACCAGGACGGCTGCCGTGTGCTCTCCACTCACAGCGGAGCACTCTGTTCAGAAGCAGAGGCTCTACTGGGAGCCACCAGGCCCAGAGTCACAGGGCCAGCTGGGACGAGGCAGCACGGAGTGGGGGGTGATGGGGAAGTTCTGTGGTGTGATTGGACTGTCACTCCCAGTTTCAGTTTTCAGGTCTGGGCCTCTGGACCTCTTGGAGAGTCTGGGAGTCACTCTTGACCTTCAATTAATACTTATTCTGCTTAAATTGGTTAGAATATATTCCCGTTAAACAAGAGCACAACTGATACCACAGGACTCTACGTTAGAAGCCTCACCGAGTCTAAACTTTAACTACAAGATTGTCTCCAGTTTGCTAGTTGGCTTTAAGACCCTGACAAATCTCTGTCTGCCTCCTTTGCATAAAAGCCCCCCTTTCCCTGGCTCATTGGGTAAATTCTCTCTACCGCTCAGGGTATAAATAGTGAAAAGTTTTGCTGATGCAATTCTAACCCCCTGTAATATTAACACTAATAATAAAATATCTATCCACAAAACAGTGTGTTGATTTCTAAGATACTCTCCCCAAAACACTAACTCTGAATCATACATTTCTTTGCCAAGCTCATCAGCTTGTAAGCGTAGGTGGTCCTATTTCCTAATCGCCCTCCCCGCCCTACTACTTTTCTCAAACACGTATGAATGTACCTTGTCTAGTAGCTTTGTCTAAGCATCAGTGGTGGATGGAAAGTTTTAGGGGCAAAACAGGGATCTGCGACTTTCGTACTTTGTACATATATACTGTACATTTAATAAAACCTGATCAAGAATATAGTCAGCCACTGATTTTGACAAATTCTCTTTCTTATGCTTTTCTATTTAAAGAAGCTCCTTATATTCTAGTTGGCAATCTGGAAGGCCTCAGAGGAGACTGTTTCTGTGATGCTGAAGGCAAATTCCATAAAAGAACGTGTGAATTTATAGAAACCATGTTAAACCTGATTTTCTTTTACCATTCCTATCCCTAAATGGGCCACTGCACAGATCCAGCCTCAAGACACTAGGTTTTGAGTCTCTTTGCTCACTTGTTCCTAAATGAAATCCAGAAGAGAGAGTCAGGGTTTCACTTGATATTCTGACATCTCACCATCTACCTGAGATTTAGTTTGCTCTGACTATGGGTGTCCACAGAAAATGACACGAATGTCCATCAACCCTTCCTAAAATATGTTCAAGATGATGTGCACAACAGCTCCCAAGGCACACGGTCTATGCACACACAACATAGACCTGAGAATACAACCACGGATCCACAGTTTCAGACTGAGAAACACCAGCCTGATGTCTTACTACTGTGCATTTTCAAGGCTACATATGGTCATTGCTAAAAGAGAGAGATCCTGCTGTCATAATATTTATTAACGATCTGTGCAAAGAATTATATTTTGAGGCTAAAATTTCCCCAGAACACATGGTTTTGAAAATAAAAATAAAGCAAAAACCATCCATGAAAACTAATCAAAATTAAAGTATTTTAAGAAAAAAACGCCATACTTAAAGAAGATTTTGAAAACTGTTTGTCCTCAACAATGTTTAAGACAATGCAGACACCTAAGACTTGAACGAGAGAGCAGTGGGAACCTGGCAGCGTAGAATTTCGTTGGCGTGAAACTGACCAGCAAGAGATGGATTTGCTGGGAAGTCATGCTGAAGTCTAAATTCTTATCCTAAGATCCATGGATGAAAGGTAAAATAAATCCCCCAGGCAACAGTTTTGGAGAAGTCATGGAACTATGCCCCAAAATGTTACTGAGTCTCTCTCCAACCAAATTCTGAGTTATTCCGATGAACTAAAACCTCTACATTTATTAAGCATTTACCATGCCAGTTGTCCAGGCTAAAATCCACCTGGATCCTAGGTTTCCATCCAGTGAAAGTTTTATCTACAACAATGACTTTCTCTGAACACTGTGGTCTTTCAAGGGTCACTGTCAGCAGAGCTCTTAAATGACTTCGGTTACTTCTTGAGCTCTATTTCTGGGGATGAGTGTGTTCCATGCTTGGAAGAGAGTTGAGAGGGAAACATTCCCAGGAGCTCAAACTAGACATCTTGCTTTTAATGCTTAATGTAAATATCTAGATGTATTCTCATTAGCAATTCCACAGAGCAGAATAATGCCTCCTATTCTCATTTCCGCCTATTCCCTCCACTGAAGTTCCAGTCTGACTGTGCACATTGTTCCTGCTCCCACTCCCACCCCGCCATGCTCCGCATTCTCCGCTAAGCCCCGCCTGCCGCAGCCTCTCTGTTTGATCCTCCTGCTCTTCCTCTTAACTGGTTCCGTGAGGACAGACAGCCACAACTGACAGCCAAGCCTCCCTGCACCCATTAAGCCTGAAGAATAAGACACTGGCTTGTTAGATTAGTAAAAAATAGTTGAAGAATGAAAAATTAATTCTTTTGGTTTTGCATTCCTTTCCCTCCTCCTGGAACTCTGTGATTTACTAGGATCCTTTCTATGAGAAAATCAAGTACTCCTTAGTTCCTACAACACAATATTACCATAAATTTTTAGTGGAAAAAGTTTAAGAGGTGTAGAGTTATTATTTTAGTTTTTCTTTATTTTTAAGATGACTCACATCTAAACCATTTGTCAACTCTCTGACCTGGTTATCCTCCTTTGAGAAATTACACCCGTTTAAACAAGTCTGTCTAAATCATTTATTTATACAGTTGCTGAATATTGCTGCAGATTCTAAGGCTATGAAATACCTGTTCATCCATAAAGGCTCAAGAGAACTCTCCTAGACCCCTTTTCCCTCCCTGCAGTCTCCCAGCAGGGTTTATGTCAGCCCTCAATACAAAGGGATATGATGGGGCAAAACACAGAATTATTTACATTTGAAACACTACAAATGATAAATATCTGCATGCAAGCAGTCACTTAAATTAATAATTAAAATTAGAAACAACTTCCCTTTTTTATTTTGCAAAAGAGGAGATTGAGATCCTCAATGATTTTTGGGAAACTGTATTAAAATTTATTCATTTAAATAGAAAATCCTCCGCAGTTCTGAGGTTTCTCATGCAATCTGATGGAGGGTGCTTCTTCTCTAGAGGAATTCCTGACAGAATTTGAGCATGGGAAGACTAAAGCAGAAAAAAGACAGAAGAACAAAATAGGGACAACTGAAGTCCTGCGCACTGACATCAGGACGGTGAAGAGTGACCTCAAAAGGGTCTCACGGAAAGGCATGTGCCCTTCTCCACCCTGCACTGCGCCCACACTAAAGGGACACAGGTGTCTCCAGAAACGAGTATCCAAAAATGGATGTCAAAGAAACTCTGGCAAGTCAGCTGCATTTCATTTGTCTCTAAGCACAGGGAATATGCGTCATAAAAACTCCCAGCTGGGACATTTGTTTATGGGGTCGAGCAAGATTGGAGAGAAACAGGTAGGATGACATTCTCCAGGGGCTGAGAAAGCAAAGGTTAGGAAGGCAAAGCTGGAGGCACAGGAGTGTGGTCAGAATTGCCTCTCAGCATCAAAGACTATCTTTTCCAGTTGCAAAACTCCCAGGCAGTAGTTTTCCATTGCCCATGGCATTGACATCTGCCCAATGCAATCACTGTGCTCCTACTGGAGTGAAGGTGAGCGAAGCACCCGTACTAATTCCTCTAGGCCTCCTCTGGCAGACACAGAATGGTCTCCTGCACGCTCTCCTCAGGCACAGAAAGAATGAGTAACTCACTGGGCTCGACAGCGACATGTATTTATATTGAAGCCAGTGAAGTAATTAAAAGTTAAAATCAATAAAATGAAATTTGGCATGGAAAAAAATATATGTGCTTAAACTGTTAGATAAATGTCAAAGCACATACTGTAACAGCAGCAGCTGCAGTAATATTAACAACAACCATCAACATTAATGGCTGTTGGCTATGGCCCAGGCACTATTTTAAGTCCTATACCTGCATCATCTCATTTAATCTGCACAATAACCCTATTGAGGTAGGTTCCACGACTATCCCATTTTACAGACAATCACGATGCAGAACATCCAGCGCATTCTCTCACAAAGAACGCTGATAAAGCTACCACTGAACAAATACAGGACTGTTTGCTGGGGGGGGGGGGGGGGGGTTGGGGTGGTTGTTTTATCTCTTGTTTTGTTTTACTGTTTAGCAAGCACTTATATAAGATTTGCTGTGTTGCAGGTACTGATGTAGGATTATATCAACTCATTTAATCCTCATGACAATGCTGTGAGCTAGACACATTTAGTATCTGCATTTTACAGTTGTGGAAATTAAGCCTCAGAGAGATCAAGCAGCCTACCCAGAGACACACAGCTAGTAAATGGTAGACTGGGGCTCTGAATCCAGGCCATCTGTCTTGAATGTTCAGATGAGAAAATTTTTATACAAGTGGTTGATGCTTAAACATTTAAAAAATATTTAGTTAACTCATCCAATTTCCTGGGAGGGGAGGTGGGTTTACAGAGTGTGTGGATAGTGTGAGGGAGAGTTTGGGGAGAGGAGGGACAGGCACTTGTTACCTCTCTTTTCTTCTCCTCGGACCTTGCCAGTGACCCCATCATATGCCCTGATTATAGGTGTACCCACCCACATGTGCCTTCACGCACGTTTCCCCCTAGAACACCTAGTCACGATGAGAGACTTACCGCTGAGGGTTAGAAGACATCTGACATATGAATGAATAGGCAAAGTCAATTTCAGTGCCCACAGCTAAAGCTAACAGCTCAGATTTTATTATACTTAATAATTTCACTATTTCTTCACATTTAGTAACAAAGTAAACAACCATGTGTACTACATTTCTATTCAATTATCTAAGCATTTCTGTCTACACCTCTCCATGTTTTATTATCTAGGTATACAACTGTCTTCAAAATCCCTTAAGTTTCAAATACGCACAACCTGAAAACAACAACTTCCTCATGAAGAGGAGTTGCCTCTGCTCCAACAATACCAACACCACCCTCAACTCCCATGCAAGGAGGGGAAATTAACATTTGCTGATGGATTTGAGCATCTGGAAAGCCTTTGGTTGGGGGGCCTGGTCTCATTAATAGAAAAAGCTAAAAATGCCTTGAGTGAGGAAGAAATGGAGGCTGGTGCTTTGAGAAGGAAAAGGAAGTAAACAAACCTAAGGGAGGAAGCTGGTTCATCCAAAGCAGAGAGAATTAAGTACTGGGGGTTCTTAAGATAGCAGGGTCCACAGTTCACTTGTACTCAGGTCCTTCGGGTAACAAGACTTCAAATAGGCAGGTGTATCTAGACAGGCTGGACACTGAATGCTGTCTATAGACCAGGAGCATAAGCCCTTTATTAAAGCTTAGCACTGAACAAAAAGAGCCACAAGTCTTTGAGTAGGCTCACAGGCATGGGCATGGAGCAGAGGGAACAGCCACAACTGACTAGAAGCTAGTGGCGTCCAACTTTTAGAGAGCAAAATCCCTGGGATACTATGCAAATCTCAGGGAGGAGAGAGGACCACCCTTCCTACCAAAGGACTGAGACTGAATTTTTGGGTAACAATAAATGGGGCCTGAGTCAGATTTGAGTTTTATTAAAAAAAAAAGTGACATTTTTGTCCCTTGAATATCATGGAGCAAGACATGGAAGTATATTAGACATTATTCCTCATATCTTTGTATTTTCTGGTAGTTATTGCATAAATTTTAATCTCGAGTTTCACTTGGTTTAATAATAATAACAATAAACCAATTTCTAATGTCCTTCACCCCGAAGTCAACTTGTGCAAACCTATAGATCCAAGACAAAATAAATGTCTTAAACACTGGTGTGGCAGAATCTGATAGCTGCTCATCAAAATCCACGTTTCCCTCTTGTTTTGGGTGCACAGCTAGATTACCTTTCCGGACATTCCTTGCAATTAATATGGCCCCATGTCTGAATTCTAACCAATGGAATGTGAGCAGTAATGAGGTGCACACTGCCAGGGATGGCCCATTAGAAACTTCCCAAGCACACAGTTAAACGACCTCTTCCCTCTGGCCAACTGCGATAGAGATGACCCCACAGTGACCTTGAATCGTACCTGTTGAGGATGGCAGAGGCTCCCTCGGTTTCTATCCCTGAATGACAGTGAATAACAGTGAATGAGCAGAGCCTGTCCACCAGTGGGGACATACACAGGAGACTGTCACTCGAATGAGCAAGTGTGTGGTACTGTGGTACGTGCTGAAATTCCAGGATCTATTGGTTACAAAAGCTAGCATTATCTAAATGGCAAAATTCAAGTGGCTGAGACAACAACCACTCCCTCCCCCTCACCTGCAATCACTACATATTCCTGTCCTTTGTAAAGAACATCTTTCAACTTGTAGAACAGATGTAAGAAAATTGCAGCCTGTATTTAAAATCCGGTGTAAGGCTCATATTTGACACTACCGATAAATATGTTTTGTTTGCCACGCATTCTATTTTATTTGAATTGGTTGCCAACATTTAATAAATGAGATTTCACACAAAAATCTGGATTTTCAGCCTGTGAAAAATTGGATGGTCTGAACACCCCAGGCCTCACTCTCTTTTTGACTACGGCTCCCTCCAGACCCACACGACTGGCTCTGCCGTCTTCCCTCTTCTGCCTCACTTACTTGGCCTTTGACTGCCATTGACTTTGCCTGCTGGACTATTACAAATAGCTGGGGATTTAAAAAGTATGCAATACCAGCTAGACTACATTATTTAATACAATGAGGAAAGTACCTACTTACATGTTATGTCCTTGGCTTCTTTTGATGGAAGTTATAAAAACAGCCAAATAAAACCCATTACTACATTTGCTGGTCTGATGTTATTGATGGGTTTTTCCCCACTATGTCTTTCAATATTCCCTATATGAAATCCAACATAAACTCCCATTTCAGAATTAACTCAATAGGAAATAAGTAATGACATGCCTTCAGATCCCCCCAATACCATAAGAATTATTGATCTAGTCATTTTTCCTATTTTGCCTTTGCTGTTAAAAAGATGAAAGCTATGTTTCTCTTTTTTTGTTGTTGTTTTTTTTTTTTTTTTTGAAACAGAGTCTCACTCTGTTGCCTGGGCTAGAGTGAGTGCCGTGGTGTCAGCCTAGCTCACAGCAACCTCAAACTCCTGGGCTCAAGCAATCCTCTGCCTCAGCCTCCCAAGTAGCTGGGACTACAGGCATGTGCCACCATGCCCGGCTAATTTTTTTTAATATATATTTAGCTGTCCATATAATTTCTTTCTATTTTTAGTAGAGATGGGGTCTCGCTCTTGCTCAGGCTGGTCTCGAACTCCTGAGCTCAAACAATCTGCTCGCCTTGGCCTCCCAGAGTGCTAGGATTACAGGCGTGAGCCACCGCGCCTGGCCGAAAGCTATGTTTCTGCTTCAACTATACTGTATAAGAAGTTAGGACTTACACTGTCATATTCTATTTTTTTCCCTGATATTGCTATTTTGTTTCAATATATATGTTCTCAATTATGGTTCTTCATACTGCTTTTTAAAAATTCAACTATTTCGTAAATCCATTTCTTATAAGCCATCTCAAATCCTTTGTGAAATTAAATAGAGTATAAATAAATAAATATGGTTAAATTAAACATTATAGTAAATATTTAATAACAGTATAAAATTATATCAAGGGAACAGCTAAAATTTAATACTCATAAAATACCGAATAAATCCAGTTGAGGTACAAATTCTTATTTCATTTTCATTTTGTTTCTTCCCTTTTGAAAATAGGATAAAATTATAAATAAACAATCTTTTAGTATCTTTTTTGGCTGATTTGCTATAAACTAGAGAGACACGCTAAATTGTTTGTTGCGGTTTCTAAAAATTAACAATCACTGGCAAGCGGGGCACTGATCCATTCTCCCAGTTTCTGGTCCATCCATTCAAGAAGGCATCTCCTGAGCACCTGCTTTGTGCCAAGAACTACGTGTGAATAAGGCCAAGTCCCGGAACTTGGGGAACTCCACCAAAGGAGGAGAATAGAGGCTAGAAGAGGGGTCCATGGAATGTGCACTGGATGGAGGGACAGCTGCCCGAGGCGTCAGGAGAGGCCTGTCACCTGGTGGAGAGCAGCAGGCATTGAAAGGTGAGCAGCGGGGGAAGCAGAGGGAAAGGCCCGCTCTGCCAAGGGATGGGGGCCTGAACCTCGAGGAGCCTTTCATGAATCCCAAGACCTCCAAGCAGCGCAATCACTGGGTGTCGACTGGCAGTGGAGGGCAGGGGGAGTGCCAGGAGATGACACTGTGGCCACTGAGCAGCCAGTGTGGGCTTGGAGTCAGACTTCAGACTTACACAACCAAATCTATGGTGCGGGCGGCTGACTCTGGAAGAACTACTCAGGGCTGTTTATGGACTCAGCCTGGTACTTCCCTTACGATTCACTGATTTAGTTTGGTACTGCACGTTGCAGAAAGGATTCAGTGTAGCTTGAAAAGGTGGATGTATTGAGCGAGACGCCACTAAATGAAGAGCTTGGGAGATGTGGTCGAGGGATTTTAAGGGCAAAGTAGTTAAGATAGAACAAGAGGGAAGGTTGGTTCACACAATTCATGCCCTGATATAATCACTTGTTAGAGGCAAGGTACAAACTTGGCTCTAGCCTTCCTGATGAATGGTTATTAGTCAAAATAACCATTTAAAAAACAAAAAGGGCATCTGTGGAGTAAAATCAAGCTCAGCGCTCGGTGGAAGCACCGACATCACTGGTGCAGAGAAGCGCACTGTCCGGTAGGATAGATGTCCTCAACAGTAACCTGACAGTAAGCACAGCGACAACCTTCACGGGGCAGTTTCTTGTAAAATTCTCCCACACTAAGTCCTCAGCATTTTACACACACCACCCCCACCTGCCACTGAATGAAAGCAGTTCTACGGCACCTTGGTGCAGTCTAGAAATGTGGCTCTCTGCTGCTCTGGCTTTGTCCAGGAAGGATTTTAGGCTAACTAAAAGAAAAAATAGACCGTATTTTAGATAGTTCTCTGTTACTTGCTTCCTTTCATCCCAGCTTTTTAAAGCTCAGCACTGAGCCCAAATGCTGACTCCAGGTCGGCTCGTGGAGTGGAGTTAAGCTGGCTGGAAACGGCCAGCTGGGTCGGGCCAGCACTGACATCTTTTGGAAACGCAGGGCCTGAAACGACACTTCTTGAAGGGAAGGGCCGCCCACACTCCTTCACCCCCACCCACTGGGTGACCGCTGACCGAGTGATTCAACAGACACTCGCTGAGAACCTGCCACTCAGGGGCACCGTGAGCCAGACCCAGGCTCTGCCCGCAAGCAGCTTACAATCTCACAGGGATAAAGACAAAGAAACGGACAACGGAGTGGCAGGGAGGCGGTTCCATGGAAGGCTGAAGAAGACATTCACTCGGGGAAGACCTGAGCTGAGAAAGCGCTGACCTGACAGGACACAAGATTCTCCTCAGACAGTGATTTTGAGCCTTTGATTAGTCAACTTCCTAGTACGGCCTACAAAATAAACAGGCAGCTAGAATGAGGTACCTTGTTCTATAAGATTATTAACCATAATCCCACAAAATCACAGGACAGTTACTGAAAAGGATAATTCCGTTTTAGAGTAACCTGCTAATAGATTTATTGAACACTTAGTGTGTGCTAGGCGTGGTGCTAAGGCTTCACGTGTGTCATCTCACGTCACAGCTTTACATCACCTCCAAAGAGCCCTCCTAGGCTAAGCAGTGTTGTTAGCTGCTTTTGACAGAGAAGAGGAACAGAAGTTAAGTAACCTTTGCAAGGTCATGGGCGGGACAGCAGAGGTGGGGTTCAGGCCCAGTGTCTGACACCCCGTCACTGTCTTCCTCCTTGGCAGGACTCGGGCAGCAAGACCAGTGGCCTCTTAACCCCCGAGACTCACATCCACAGCTTCTCTCTGTAGTTGAAGGGCATGCCTCTCACTCATCGCAAAGCAATTTTAATTATTAAGAGAACAAATAATAAAAGTATAATTTCTATTAGATTCTTATAGTAAAGGGTAATTTCTGTGTGAACATTAACGGCTGCAGGTTTATATAGATAAATGCAGCTCTGGATCAAAGGAGAAAATGCTGAGAACATTCCCACGTTATTCCCATCTGATTTTTTTGACAAGTAGGTAGAGATTATAACAATGATCTGCATTGGAAAATTTGGGCCTGTAAAATCTGTATATTTTTTTGATAGGATGCTGGTGGGAGATGTCCAAGCATCAAGTAAGAAACGGAGATATATTGTTTAAAGAAATGCATAGTTCACTAATAGGCATTTACAAAAAAAGTTTACAGCCTGTGTCCAACTAGGTCGCTAAGCAAAGGTCAGACGCCTGCAGAGGTAGCTGGGGCGGCAGGCGCTGGCCAAGGGTGGCTGCTCAGTTCAAACTTATTCATCATCTACAGAAAACGAGGAAGCAGGACTCAGACCTCATCAGAAAGCGGAAGCTAAGCCCCCCGGATTCCAGCCAGATTCCAAGCTTGTGTGATGTTACTGACTCCACTCGTGCTTTAGGGCCCTGCCCCTCAGTCTGCCCCCACTAGCAGATCCAACAACTACGAACAGTGGCTCCCAGAGCAATTTATTGTACCTGGATTTCTGAGAGAATAAAAAGGTAATATGATCCTGGTGGGGCTCCAAAGTTTTATTTTGAATATTGCCTCATCCACGTGCTAGAGATGAATTATTTAACCATGGCCTACTGGGTAGGATCTGTTAGTGGATCACAGAAAGTACGGATTCCAGCTTCGGAGCAACCTGCTCATGTGAAATGAGAGCTCAGACCCCCTCCTCTTCCGAGCTCACAGAGAAGCTTGGCAGCGACCTTCGCCGATGGGGTTTGAAAGCCTCTGCTATTCTTCTCTGATTTTTAGCCTCCCCAGATCAAGCATGTGAAAGGTGAACCATGCAATAACCACACGAAGGGTTAAAATGAAGAGCTAAATAACCATCCAGTCCAGATAATGCAGCCAAAGGAGGTGAGATGCAGAGAGGGGTTCATTTGAATCAACACGTGCAATGAAAATATTTCCTTGACTTATCCCATGTGCGACCATTCAGTACCATCTGGTTCTGTTCGCAAGTAATCACTGAAGAATTTTCCATTTAGAATAGTTGATCTGGCTCTAAAAGAATGGCCTACAGGAAAGGAATTTCCCCGTTCCTCATTGGCTCCAGGTAGAACTCATTAGATCCTACTGCCACGCTGATTAACTCTGCCATGGGGTCTGAGGAATACAATAAAGTTAAAGGATCATAAAGATTAATTTATAATCACAGCTGGCATCTGTGCATTCGCATATATGTGCAGCAGAAATTCTGCATTGGAAATGAAGTCAAGCCTAAGAAGCAGGGGCCCTGGAGGCGGAACGCCTACCACAAGTCTTTGCTTTGCTGCGACACACCAGCTATTCGCTGGGAGCCAGCTCTTAGTGTCTTTGACTCTCACTTTCTTCATCTAATTGAGGGGGAGGAGTAATAGCTACCTCATAGCATTGTTGTGAAATATAAATGACATCATGTGGGTGGGAACATTTAGGAAGCCGTGTATTGTTTTGTGACTGTAAAGTGTTACTAATCACTGTCACTTTACAGTAGAATTAGTCATGACAAGCTTCAGGAATGAAGTGATGCTTCCACAGATGCTTCCACAGAACGTAGAAGTGTGGGGTTTAGAGAGGAAGGGCAGGGAGATAGTTCCCCTTTGACCAAGCAGTTGAACAAACATGGTTGGCGTGCTGCAGCCTGCCGCAATCCTGGCACCGTGCCACCAATCGGGCCTGGAGAGGTCTCCCAGCACGAGGATCGTCAGGCCCTCGAGACCACCCATCAGTGGGATGCCGGTCAGGGACAATGTTCTGGCCAGAAAGTAAGGCACTGTATTGTTTCTCAGATGTTACCCAGCACCCAATCACCTGGAGGCCTTTTAAAAACACGTATTGCTGGATCCTGTCCTGAGTTTCTGATCCAGGAGGTATGAAATGAGACCTCAAAATATACATTGTAAACAAGTCCCAGGTTGTGCTAATGCTTCTGGTCCAGGGGCTGCAATTTGAGAACCACTGAGATCATGTAAGAATTACTGCTTCTTAGTTATGAACAACTGAATCTAATTCTGATTAGCTTAAAGGAAAAGAGAATTTATTGGAAGGTTATTGGATCGTTCCTGAAAGCCACAGAAACCAGATTTAGAATAGACAGGATCTAGAGAAGTTCTGGTCCAGGCAGCATAGACTCCTTCACCATGATGGGCCTCAGTGGCAGAATGTGCCAGCTCCAACACGTCTTTCCTCTCAAGAGAGAGGATAATTCACCTCAATTAACATGCAGAGTCCCTGAAGAAAGCATGCAACTGGCTTAGGGCACATGCCCACTCCCCAGCTAGTAGCTGACAGGGTACTTTGAATTACAGGCCTTCCAAGACTGCACACGACGGGAGAGATGCAGTTGAAAAGGATATCTGGGTATTATTGCCAGAGGTGTATTAATAGATGCTTAGGCAGCCAAACAAAAGCCAACAAAACAGTCCCTGTCCCTTTCATAGCAGGGAAAGATCACTTCACAGAGGGCTTGGAATTCCAGCAGGGAGGAGTCTGCACATGGTCTAAGTTGGAGCTCTTGCAGATTCTTAATTTAGAAAGTGAAATGGCAGTTTAGACCTTCGTTAGAGGAGGGCAGGAAGGAGTCAAACCATCCCTTTGGGGCAACCCTGCCGTGGTGCCAGCGGTGGTCTCTCCCATGCCCTGTGCTCCTCACCCTGAGCTGCCAGGTCCCAGTGTGTCCTCTGAAGCCGCGGCTCAGAACTTCTGGTTTCAAAGACAGACTCGTCTGTCCCACAGCTGAATGCATGCTGTGGAATTCACTCGAAAGATTCCTTCATCTGAATGTTTTTAACTTTTTAGTTTATTAAGAAATATTAATATTTCAAACATACAGGACAGTATAGAGACTGACGTAACACTTGAGGGCCCACCACCCAGTTATCCACATGACCATTTTTGAGATAATTCCATTGAATATTATGCAATTTTTGGCCCTGGTCAGGTCCTGTGTGTAGCTAGACACCAAGAGATGGGATGGCCACAGGGATGGGGCACAGCGGAGGCAGACCTCGGGACTATTGCCGATAATCGGGTCATCGATGATGTTGTGGACAGACGAGGCTAGGCACTTACACCCCAAAATACTAAACACAGGCGAGAAATGGATCAATCATTGGGAAGGCATTAATTTTAAAAGGAATTTTTCCTTAAGATACTTAGTCCTAACTCAAATTGCCCTAACACGAACAATTATTTCTAAATGATTATAAATATTCATTTCAAATATTTGTTTTATCTCATGTAGGTTTCGAGGTAGGTACGCAATCTTGTGGGAGTGATAAAAATGCCCAGGGCAACTTAGCCCGGGTACTGATGTGTGCGCTGGGAAGAACAACTCTTTATAACTTTTTCAAAAAGTGTAAGCTGTGACTAGGCACAGTAAAGTTAATGGGATGAGATTTTAATCTTCAGAATACAGGCAAATGATAACTCTAAAATGTTAAGGCTTGTATCTTCTCTCCATTTGATAGCTATCAACTTAATTATGCATTAATATGATTCAACTATTGAGTTCTAGATGAGTGAACTCTGAATAAAAGCAAGCCAAGACACTGTGTTGTTAATCTTCATGTTAAGACCATGTTCCCTTTAGATACTCTTCTTACTTCACCTGAAATAGGGGTTTCCCACCAACTATGTTTTCCTTCTCTGCTCTTTTTTCCTTCCATTTTCACTCTAAGAGATCGTTTCCTTTTGTCCCTTACATGTTATCCTTAAAAGCATCAGACACAGATTTAAAGTAATGCCTTTTGTTACTGGCAGTTTTAAGGAATACAATCTTTTTTACAAAGTTATTTTTCCCAAGTGACAAAGGATGCGCCTATAAATGCCAAAATAATTTTATTTTTTAATTAGCCATTTTAACAATTCATTTCAATGAAATCTGTACAAGGCATTGGCCAGACACTGTGGGAGGCATAAGGGTAGAGAGATTTTCTCCCTGTTCTCCAGGAACTCGCAGTCTTGGAAAAGAGATATACCACATCAAATCCTCCTATCGTGGGGCACAGCATGACAAGTGACAGGAGAGAGGTGCAGAGAAGTGCTGTGAAGGCCCAAGGAAGGAGGGAGACTTCTGGGCTGATGGTCAGGGGGTACTTCCTGGAAGGAACAATCTTGATAAAGAATGGGAAAAATCTGGCAAACTCTACGACAGGGACAGGTATTCCAGGTGAAAAGGATCTATAAAGAAAGCCCCGAGGGCAGGGATGGCTGGTGCACTTGGGGGTCCCAGACATATGCTGGAGATGAGACAGGAAAGGGGTCAGGCCATCAGCGTCAGTGTGATAAATGCCATGATCAGGCTGCAATTTACTCTGGGATAGTGGGCAACTATTTTCTCAGTCTAGGCTTTGGAACTGAGGAAATGACACGATCAGAGTAAAATTCAGCTCAATTCAGCAAAATGTATTGAGTGGTTACAATGCACCCAACCCGGGACTTGGTATAGTGGATTCAGAGACACATTCTTGGTGCTGCCCTCAATGGCCTTACAGTCTAGCATAAAACAGACGTCTAACTGGACAATAGCAACAACATGCAATATATTGAGCTCTGTTAAATGAAATAAGCAGGAGGCCAGTGGCCTGAGGCTTTCTCCGTACTTTGAGTTCCTGCATGACAAACCGCAGCCTAATTTAGAATACAAAGTGAAACCTACTTTAGGAGGATATTTTTTGTAACGAATAGCTGAGTTTCAGCCAATCACAGCTTAGTGTCAGCCAATCAGCGGCAGCCAACTGATCAGATCACACCCAAATAAGGCAAAGGCCTGGCTATGGCCAATTAGATAAGTTCCCTACTTTGTGTCTGTGTTTGGCCTATGATAGCTCACTGCTCACACTGCTAGATGGAGCTCTCTGAACCTGCTCTAGTTCTGAGTGCTGCCCAAGTCATGAATTGTTTTTTGCCCAAATAAACTCTGTTAAATTTAATTTATCTAAACTATTTTTTTTAACAGCTCAAGTAGATGTATTTACGGGAGGTTATGGGAACCCAGAGAAAGTAATCTGGGCACTCAGGAAGAAGCTGGTCCTTATATGAGTCTTGCAAAGAGAGTAAGAGGAGAGGGAAGGATATTCCAGTCCAAAAAAATACTGTGAGCAAAGTCACAGAGCATCAAACAATACTGGATGTGCAAAGAAAACCAGGCTCCATGTTACCAGTGGGTGCAGTGTGAGGCAGACAGAGGTGAGTGAGGGAGAAGACACACAGCCATTCTCAATAAACATTATTCTTAATAATGTTTTCATTTCCATTTTTCTTGATGAATTGAAGCAAAACCTTGAAAAACACACTGCCATATTGAAACCTGAGTGTTGGTCAATTACATATGAGAATCCTCAGTTGTTGCTATCAATACCCTGATACGAGGAAGCAATTCCAGCTCACACAAGGCTGAGACAGCCACAGCGTGGTCCAGGAGCAGAATCCCTAGACACTAGGCGACGGAAGGAGACACCACAGGAATGGTCCTAAGGCACCAGCACTATGTTTTTTTCATCTGTCTTTTTATGAAGAGATGCTAGAAGCTAATATCAGAAGCTTAGTGAATACATTTGTTCTCCTTAAAAAATCTGGAGCCCAAACCCCACTCCATGTGAAGGGCTGTAGGTTTCAATCTGTCGTGAAAGGACATCCTTTGACAATAGTAATTGTCTGGCACCCTCAGGCGCAGGCCAGGGGAGAGGCATCTGCAACAGAATGCTGGGTTAATGGGACATATTTCTGTCTGAACATGTTACAATGCCACAAATGCAGCCCATAGTCATTTTCAGTATTGATAGATTGAGCATAGAAGGCCAAAAGAAGATTCTGAATTTATAGTTAAAATCTCTGCTAACCACCAAAGCAGATTAGCTTTTGTCTTCTCCAGCACAAAAATGAGGCGGTTATCAAGATTTTACTCAACTCCACTTATTTCAAACCCCAGAGAGATGGTCACCAGAATTTATTATTTTGCAGTTTTTTTCTGCAGCTCTTCTGAGCTGCAGCTTCTTAGCTTTCAGGTCTGTTTGAGGAGCTCGGTGGTGTTAAGGTCGGCTATTAGCATGGCTGGCCAGTGTCCTTAATCAAGAAGTCATCCCATAGCAGCCAGAATGTAGGTGGAGGAGATGACTAAAAGGAAAGGGAGCAAGTCTTTGAGGAGATGGCCAAGGCATTAGAGTTGTTCAGATCCTTTGGAAGGGACTGTGGCGGGGTGACTGCTCCATGGGTGTGAATAATACACAAGGGCATTTTGGCAGGAGATGCACATGAGTTGTTCTCTGAACAAACACAGGCTAACATTTAAATGAAATTTGCCCTAGAAATTCATAAGTCTCTCTCAGGGGAGTATTTGTAGGAGAAAATGAAAAATTATGTACTCTGATTTATATGGTCATTTCCCTAAAAATCACAAGTCAGGAGCAGGATTAATATATATATATTCATATATATATTCATACACACACACACACACAACAGTGCTGTTCAAAGTGTGGCCAAAGACTGGCAGCATCCTCATCACCTGAATCTAGAATCACCTAGAAGTGCAAATCCCCAGGCCCAGCCTAGGCATGCAAGAAACAGAATCTCTGGGCAATTTGTTTTAAGAAGTTTTCCAGGTGATTCTCACGCACAGCAAAGTTTAGCAAGCACTGCTCTAGACCTGTGTTGGACATGTCAATAATTGCCACATCTCTCTGCACCCCTCTACTCACTGAACTAGCCTGGCTTCTTTTCTACCTTTAGTTTTCAGTTCTCTTATCCTGACAGTACCTAATTATACCATGTGATTATATATACGAGCTCAGTTTGTAATTTTTATCATCAGCAAAAAAAATCAGAATCTTATTTTTGGAAAACAACTCTATAGAGGCAGTAAAAATACTCATTCAGTGTGCAACAGACATATCTCATTTATAACTTATGGCAAATATTTCTGTTCATTTCCAGGATAACAATGATATAAATAAAGGAATGAAAAAAGGAAGAAAACACTTACATGGGCTATAAGTTGCTCCTGGGAAGCTTTTACTTCAGCTTGTAATTTCTCAATGCACTGAAAAGGAGAAAAGTTTAGAAACCAAGTGCATAACTCTTCCTTTTACATATTTAAAGTATTCCAAATATAAATATGTACCAGTTCTCAAGTCTTGTATATTATCTCAGCTAGATTTTTTTGAAAATCATCATTGGAGAAATCATCCCTAGGATGATTTAAGAACTAGGAAATGCTTAGGAAAAATAATGTTGGCTTGATGTGCTACAGATAATTCTAATACTGCCTATATCATACCTATATATACACCTTCACATAAAAACATATTCACATATTCCAAAGTCAGATACAAACCCTTTGGATTAAAAAAGAGGTAAATTTATATAATGATTTATACACACACATGCACACACACACACACACAAATGTCCAGAAATTTAGAGATTATTTCTTATAAAAAAATGCTAAATTTTGCAATCCACTTGTTTCACTACACGGAAAGAAACTATTCTTTGATTAGGTTCAACTTTGATAACAAAGAAACATTTGTACATTTAACACCATTTATAAAATAAATAAAATATTCAACTAATGTTATTCAAAAGGATACATGTCAAACAAACTTTAAAACTACTAGTAACAAAATTAGTTTTTATATGTCAATATTCACCAAAGAAGAAAATTACTTTTAGCAAATACAAAATATTGTTATTTATCCTTGTGAACTTAAATATGAACTTCCAACCCAGCCAGAAATGGCTTTGTAGAACTGTCAGTTTATATAAGGTTAGGTAACTTTTGAAATAAAGATAATTTCTCTTCTACAACATACCTGGTCTTTCACCAGAACCATTTTTTCATATGGTTCCTTACTGGCTTCCTTATGGATCATAGCCTCTAGTTTTTCCTCCAGCAAGGAAACTTGTTTAAGTAGTTTTGATTTTGCTCCTTCAGAGACTGTAAGCTAAAGACATTTTCTTATCAAGATATGCAAGTACAGTGATATTTTAAAAGTTCTACAGTATCTATTAAATATGAAAATAGCTTCTTGAATATTCCTCATAGATGACAAATGATTAGCATAGCAAAAGAAGAAAATAACATTGATTTCATTTATTTTTAATAATTAAGATCTTTCTCGCCAAGAGATGAGACCACATAGTTACAATGGGCCAAGAAATTTCTAGTGCAAGGATCTCAACACTGATCTTCACTGTGTTTCAAGACTGTGTTTTATTTGTATAGCTGAGTTGGAAACCTGTATTGTGGTTTATATATGGTTCTTGAAACTTAACTCTTGGGGGGGCTGCAGCTCTCTAGAAAGAGTGGGCATGCTTACTGCCTTGAATGTTCACCATATAAGCAGCAGGGTACACAGAGCTAACGGGAAATGCAGGAGTTTCAAGTCGAAGTCTGATCAAAGGCAGATTCTATGCCAAACCACAACCAAAAAACTACTAGCAGTGGCTTTGTCTTTGTTTGACTGTTTGTGGATTCCTCTTGAGGAAAGTGGTAGTTTGATAGTCCCTAGTCCCTTAATTCCCATGGAGAGCCCCTGGACTAGCTTCTCCTTTCATTCAGACGGCTCATTGTGCTTTTTCTCTAAAGCTCAGCAACAATTCTGAAGGAGTCCCTGGAAAGGGACACACAATTTCGTATTCATTGCAACTGCCAGTGTATCCTCTGAAGCATGGATTATCTCTAAGTATCTCTTTCATGTTACCCTGAGTGTTATTGCAAAGCACACTGTCTCATCTTGGAAAAATTTACCAAATGGGGAAGCATGAAGAGGTCAATCTGCCGTAGAAATAAGCATCCCATAAATACTGCCCATCATATATACCATGAGCACACCACATACACTGGCCCCCATCACCCCTCCACGTGATCATTCCCTGAACAAATGTTTATTCAGTCAGCATCCTCCACAGCCATGGTGTTGTGTACTGGGGATTCGTCAGGCCCGATGAGAGGGCCAGGGGGCATGCACTTATCATGGACTGTGGGCTGTGCCTTTGGCTGTCAGTGGCCTGGGAGACCTGTGCTCCTTATGGCACTGAGTGGTTGGGGTTGGAGTCTGGCATCTCTGAGCACCCTTCCATTTTAGTGGAGACACAGGATAGTGCACTGGTTAAACACACAGACTCTTGAGTCAGACCCTTTGGGTAGAAATCTCAGTTTCACTATGTACTATCTGTGTGATTTAGGCAAGTTGCTCAGCCTCTCTGGGCTTGACTTTCTTATCTGTAAATGGTGGTGGAGATGGAAAGAATACGACTTATCTCATGGTTTGGTTTTGGGGATCATGTGAGTTTATACAAGAGGAGACACTTAGAACAATGCCTGGAACATATCAAGCGCCTAGTAGCTCTTATTATTCTTCTGCCTCCTTCAGATAACAGCATTCTTCTGGGTTTTATCTAAGTACTTGTTGTTTACCAAATTGTAAAACAAAATATCTGAAGACGTCACAACCCCCATGAGCTGTGTAACCTGAACCCAAACTGTGTTTGGTTTGCTCACTTCCTGCAACCACTCAAATCTTCAGAGAAAACCACTGTGTCTTGAAATTATTCACTCTCGAATACATTCTCTCTCAATCAGGCCCATTTTGTTCCCATATCCTGTCCAACCTGTAATCCATCCAGTCACCATTGTTGTATTTCTCTTAAATCTTCCTTCCATTGTTTTCAGGTCTTTATGCATTCACTCCACAGATCACCATTTATTCACTCATTTGTTAAAGAAATAAGTTGGACATTTATTATATGTAAGAATTCGGACATAGAAAATGAGAATAATAATGTTCGTATCCTCAAAAACCTTATACTTTAGCCAAAAAGTCAGACAATTTAAAAACAGCTATTATATAATATGAAATTTTATGGAGGAATATATAATATTAATAACAATTAACATTTATTGGGCATTTACTATATATCAGACACTCTGCAGAGCCTTTTGTTTTAAAATTTATTTCAGTATCTCAGTTTATTTTCAAAACACCTTGGGAGGTTCATGCTATTATTCTTCCCATTTTGCAGATAAAGAAATTGAGTTTCAACAGGGTTCTATAACTTGCCCAAGGACATAGCAAGTAAGCGTTGAAACTCAAGCTTTCAGTAGTAGACATTGAGTTTGACTCCCTAGACCCAAATGTGACCCCAGTTCAGAAGCTGGCCCAGTAATTGTGACAATCCCGTCCTCTTTGTTGCTGACTGGTTCAGGAATCAGGGCCTACACTGATCAAAGCCTGGGTTTCCTCTGGCAGTGTTATTATAGAAGGAGATGTGACCGAATTTGGGTTGTCCACACTGCACAGAAGTGGAGTGTGACTTGGAGAAGATCTCTCTCACCTAACAGATGTGAAAGCTACTACAGCCCTCCTATAAACATCAGAGAAATCAGGCGTATGATGAATCTACATTCAGAAAGGAAAAGTGGACAACAGAAAAAACTTGGGTTCTTGATGACACTGTTAAAGTGGTTTATCAACCAGTCTTCAAGCACACCCTACCTTGCGACTGGCACTTACTAAACCAATCAGTCTCCCCATTTGAAGAGATGAGTTTTCTATTACTTGCTGCCATAAGTGTTCTGCTAATACACTGTCTAGTTTCAAGGTTCCATGCTCTTGATGACTAGTGAGAAAAGTCTATGGAAAACAGCAAACTAACATTCATTTGGTAACTACGCCATACCAGGCATTCTATTGGGTGCTACGTATATATTTTACCTTATTCCATTGCTCAAAACCTTGCAAGCAGTTTTGTTTGTATTTTTTATCATCATTTTAAAGATTGAGGAACTAAATGCTTTAATGGTGAATTAACTTGCATAGGATCTCACAGCTAACAAGAAGCAATTAGATTTGGATCTATTATATACTGGTCTGCCTTAGTCCCTGGATTTTATATCATACTCAAACTGTAATTCTGAGGCTTCCTCCAAAATAAAGGCTGTGGTGTTTCTTCCCTTATCATATGGACTTCAGCAATCTTTCTAAGCATGTTAACTTATATACCTAAAGGAAACTTACTAATATTTTCTTTTTCCTAAGACCTGAGAACTCTCTCTGTTCTGCCATCTTGCTTTCTTTTTATATAGATGCCAACTCCACCTATTTCTACTTTTTTTGTAAGGAGTTTCTGACTGACTATCCCTTTGACTCAGATATGTTTAGATTAGGTTTAGCTCAACTCTAAGAAACTCTGACTTGGAGTCAGGAGATCTATGTTTTGGTCTTAACCACACAACTCACTGACACTATGACCCTGGTGTCCATAATGGGATTTAGTTTTGCTACTTTGCTATATTTTTATAGGGTAGTTCTCCAGTCATATGTATTTAAACTAGATTACAAATTCATCAGAAGAATGGCTGGAGAATTCTGTCAAAACTTGCAACAAGACACAATCAAATTGGCAAGGAGCAATCTTTGCTAAGATTTTTCCATGTGTTCATTTTTTGAGCTATGAGTCTTAATTCTTATATGCAACCTCACCTCAAAAGCTGGACAAAGGGATTTTATTTTTTTATTCCTCACGTGCACATGTTGTGGCAAGAACTAATAATCCTGTTGGATTCCATTAAATAATAGTGAAACTGTTCATCAGCATGGGACAATTGGTATTCCCCCAGGCCCTTTGCAAATGGCCCAATGAACAAGCCTGGTAATACCAAAGGAAAAAAAGAGAAAAGAAATGAGATTAAAATGAAAACTACACATCTGAGGTTTGTTTATTTTTTTCTAAATTTGGGCCCTGCATAAAAGACTATATGCTCTACTGCCAAATCACAATATGCTAGCTGCCATCTTGAATTCACTCCATTGTGTTCATGGGGATTTTAGAGCTTTTTAAAGTTTAATTATCAATTTGGGAAACCCTTAGGAATGTTGCCTAAATTCAAATTCAATTATGGGATGGGAAACAAGGCATCAATGTAAGTAAGAGGAAATCTAAGTCAGAAGCTGCAAGATATAAAGTTGAACTTTTAAACTCTGGGGACCTTGGACATTGTTTCCTTTTTATTGCTTTTTTATTGATTTTTAAAATAAAAACTCCTTGGTTTTACAGAGTAATTGTTTTGAAAGAGCATAAAAACAGAAAGCTCAATCTCACTTAGCATCAGGTATTTGCTCACAAAAAGGGAGTAGGAATGCATCTATTCTTTAAATGATCAATTTTTATATATCCTACTTAGTTCCCTTTGCTGAAACATATGGTTCACGTGATGTTGGGAAGCTAATATTCTACCTCTGATACCTTGGGAAGACTAGGCCTCTATCCCTTTCCCCCATGGCCCTAACAAGTTTGGAAAAATGAGGTTGTTTTAAAAGCATGAACAACATTCATCTTAAGAATTATATAAAGCAAAATAACAACTTTTACATTATACATTTGAGGTTGTGTAAATCTACTAAGAAAATTCAACTTTCACTATTTACCCAATGTTAAACAAAAGGACACTATAAAGATATTGCAATATATTAAAAGTCAAAGAAAGATAAACTGTATGCATTGTACCATACTGATGCAGTCAAAAAAAGGTACTGATATATTATTTTAGAATCATATTTAACTAATAGTTAAATAAAATGATTTGCACATCACAGAAGATGACAGAGTAGAAAGCCTCAGGAATTGGTCCTGCCACAAAAAATAACCATTGAGCTGACAAGAATTGTCAGAATCAACCATTTCAGAACTCTGGAATATAGCAGAATATGTGCAGCTTCCAGAGAAGTGCTTGATGAAGAAAGAGACTGATACAGAAGGAAATCTTTGTCAGGTCACTGGGTGATTATAAAAATTATGAAACAAAGACTTCAATGACCACACATGACAAGGAATACAGTCTTTGCAAAATTGGTTTAGAAAAGTCACTAAACAAATGGATGACTACAGTCCTCAAAAAGCAACAAATAACAACAACAATTCTGGGGGGGGGAGGTATAATATAATTTCCAGAGTTATGACATTATGATATTCAAAATATCCAGTTTTTAACAAAAGATTACAAGCCTTACAAAGTAAATATGATCCATTCACAAGAAAAAGAGGAATGGACAGAAACCATCCCTGAGGAAGCCCTGTGAGTAAAGTCTACACTCACTGGACAAAGACTTTAAATTCACTGTCCTAAATATGCCCAAAGAGGTAAAAGAAACTATGGGCAAAGAAGTAAAGGAAATCACAAGAATAATGTATGAGCAAGTGGAGAATATCAATAAAGAAACTGAGACTGTAAAAAAGAATCAAGTAGAAATTCTGGAGTTGAAAAGAACAATAGCTCAAATGAAAAATTCACTAGAAGAGTTCAATAGAACCTGGCATATAAGCTGGCCTATGAAGAATCAGCTAACTTGAAGATAGGTGTCCTAGTCAGTGCGGCTGATATAGCAAAATATACCATAGACTGGGTGGCTAACCCAACGAACACTTATTTTTTCACTGTTCTGGAAGATATAAGTCTGATTTTAGGGTGTCAGCATGGTTGGCTAGTAGTGAGGGCCCTCTTCCTGGATTATAAATGGCTGCCTTCTTGTTCTATTGTCAAATGGCAGAGAAAGATCAAACTCTGGTCTCTTTTTCTTATAAGGGCACTAACCCCATTATGGGGACTCCACCCTCATGACCTCATCTGAACTTAATTACCTGAAAGCCTCCACCTCCAAATACCATTACATTGAAAATTAGGACTTATGGATTTTAGGCAACACAGCCATTCAGTTTATAGCATTCTACGCCTGGCCCCCAAATTCATGTCCTTCTCACATGCAAATTTATTTGACCCCCATCAACCTCCATCTTAACTTTTTCCAGCATCCAAAGTCTAACGTTCAAAGTCTTACCTAATAATTAATATCATTTAAATCAGATGTGAGTAAGATTCAAGATATAATTCATTCTGAAGTAAAATTCTTCTCCAGCTGTGAATCTGTGAAACTTAAAGAAGCTATGCGCTTTTAGGTGATGTCACCAAGATGGCAGAATAGAAGGTAACCTGCTCATACTCTCCCATAACAATAAGAATTCTACATATAGATGCAGTCAAAAGTCTCTACGCAGGAGCCTCAGGATTCAGGTAGGATTCTGGGACAGCCTGATGGAGCCCAAGACCTAGGAGGATCATTTTGAGAGTACGGACTGACACCCAGTTGGCTGATCTGCCCTGCTGAGCTTGCTTCTGTGTTCAAGCCCAGAAACGGCTAAGTTCCCCAAGGGGCTTGGCTACAGCCCCATTTGGCCTTGAGCCTGCAAACAAAACCATCTGCCAAGGGGTCCAAAAGGAATTGTGCACACTAGTGCCTTGGCAGAAAGGCTCATCTGCCCCCTGACATCAGTCTCAGTAGTGAACTTGAAAGTTGCCCTCCAGTGCTGCTCTAGCCTTACTCAGGTTAGGCCCCAGCTTAGAGCTGCTCACACAAGGACCAAGATGGAGACTTGCCCATATCTTACAGCCCAGGAAGTCTGAGCCCCCTTGATGGGCTTGCCACAGGGATCCCATCCCACAGAAAATCCCAGTAAGGCCAAGTCTCAGCCCGGCCTCTCCCACTGCAGTTGGGGACCTATCTCATTTGTATCGAAATTTGCTGGGAGATACATAACTGTCTGAGCCAACGAGATACGCTCTCCAGCCCTGGCCCCACAGCAGATTCTGACGGGGCCCAGTCTCAGCTAGAGCCCTTTCTGCTGCAGTCAGGGAATTGTCCTGTCTGTGCAGGGACCTGCTGGGAGCTATGAGCCCTCCGAGCCAATGGGATGGGGCTCCTCAGCCTCTATCCCATAGTAAATCTTGAGGGAGCCCAGTCTCAGCTCTGGCCTCTCCTGCTGCATTCAGGGAACTAAGTTATTTGTGCAGGAACTTCCTTGGTGACATGTACCCCTCTGAGCCAAGACTGGGCTCTCCAGCCTCTGTCTCACAGCAGATTCCAGGGGGTCCCAGTCTCAGCTCCAGACCCTTCTGCTGTAGTTGGGGAACTATCCTGTCTGTGCAGGAACCTGTTGGGAGACGGTGCCAGTCTGAGCCAACATGACAGGCATGCCGGTCTCCATCCCACAGAAGATCCCAAAGGGGCCAAGTCTCAGCAGTAGCCCCTCCTATTGCAGTCAAGGAACTATCCCATTGTGTAGGACCTGCCGAATGATATAAACCCATCTGAGCCAATGATATAGGCCACAGCCTCCCTCTCACAGCAGATTCTGAAAGGGCTTAGTCTCGAAGTCAGCCCCTCTTGCTGCAGTCAGGGACCCATCCTGCCTGTGCAGAGACCAGCTGGGAGGCATGCCCAACTGGGCCATGGGGACAGTCTTTGGACTCAGGTACCTGGCAAGTGTGCCCACATGGCCCCAATACTTTCCTTGGGTCTTCCTCAAGTCCAGCTGGATCAGAAAGCAGCGTAAACCTCAGAGCCCTCGAGAGACTCATGGCAAGCCTGGGCTTAGAGCATCTTCTATTGCTCAGATGACTGAAGTGGTCAGGCTCAAGGAACACCATAGTCAGTCAGCTTAGAATCCCTAGAAGGCCCTCTGAACAAGGGCAGGCACAAACAAAAGGCATCCAGATTGAAAAGGAAGAAGCCAAATTATTCTTATTTGCAGATGACATAATCTTATATTTAGAAAAACCTGAAGACTACACCAAAAATATCTTAGAATTGATAAATGAACTTAATAAAGTTGCAGAACACAAAATCAACATATAAAAATCAGTAGTATTTCTATATGCAAATAGGAATCAACTTGAAATGGAAATCAGGAAAGCAATCTATTTATAATAGCTACAAAATAAATAAATAAATAAAACACCTAAGAATACATTTAATCAAAGAAGTGAAAGATCTCTACAAAAAAACTATAAAACATTGTTGAAAGAAATTGAAGAGGAAACAAAAAGATGAAAAGATATCCCATGCTCATGGATTGGAAGAATTAATATTATTAAAATATCTACACTAATTAAAGTGATCTACAGATTCAATGCAATCCCGATCAAAATACCCATGACATTCTGCACAGTAATAGGAAAAAAAAACAAACAACCCTTAAAATTTGGAGGCACAAAAGACCCTGAAGAGCTAAAGCAACCTTGAGCAAAAAGAATAAAACATCACACAACCTGATTTCAAGTTGTACTACAAACCTGTAGCTCTTATTCTGGCTTCCTTAAGATGAGACAGATGAATCAAGGTAAGCAGGCTTGGGATTAGCTAGTTTGAAAAATTTCAGTGAATTCTGGGGAATAGGGGTTGTCCTTAGTTGTCTAGTACCTTAACCTGGGGTGATTCAGGTAAAGAAATAGTAGTCCTGAGTGTGAGACCCAACGGAGGAGATGATGGGGGTGTGTACAATATTGGGAATGCACTAAAAGCCACCAAATCATACATTTTAAAATGGTTAATTGTGTGTTCTGTGAATTTTACCTCCATTAAAAAATAAATAAAATGGCTTCCTACTTAGCATCCAGGTTTATAAAATTGTTAGTATTACATCCATTCACTGAATGTTATTAGAAAAAAAAATCACAAAATTGGATTGACTAGTTTCATTTTAAATTAATAAACACAATCTCAGATGGGTACTCAATACTGCCTTGAAATCAAAATACCATTATGTTTTTCTCCTAATAAATTGGCTTTTCTCCTCTCTGAGATAACTATTTCCCTTGACTTTCTTCTCAAATATCATTTCATACGTCCCTCTCTCTTCAAATTTCCACCCCTACCCCTCACTCCAAATGACAATCTCAATAATTCACTGAAAAAATAGAAGCTGCCAGATGGCTACTCCCTCAACAGCTAGTGCATTATACAAACCCTACTGCAGCAGACATGGCTAATTTATTCCCCAGGAGTTGTTTCGCCATTTACCGCTGGCTAACTGAAACCCAACTTGGATTAGCTAGCAGCCACGTGTTTAGGGGGCTTGGCCTTGCCCAGTGCCAGAGCGTGAATCATGATTGAACTAAGCTGACCATGTTGCTCTCTTTCCCAGATACGAGAGATGACTTTAGACATGGGCATGCAACGGCTCAATTCTCTACTCAATACAGTAGGCGCCTCTGGAGCTTGAGGAGGATTTTACCAGATTTTTAAAAAGACAACACAGGAGGAAGCACATCTCTTTTTATCAGGATGTTGTTTTAACTGTATACAATGCTTCGAATTGCTGCAGATATCTTGTAAGCATGACACAGCCAACATATTAAGGATGGTAGAGCAAAGGATGGATAGCACCTGTGTCCTTGGTGACATTCTTGAGCCACTAAATTAACAAACTCTGAAACTACCCCACCTCTAGACTTACGATTATGTGAGATGACAGCTGGTTTTACTGTATTTCTTTAATGGGTTGTGTTGTTTGAAGAGGAAAGAAAGCACCCTTATCGAACAGAGAAGATACTCTTCTGACTATCCAAGGCCGGTCCTTCCAGTTGGCTTTGAATCCCATCACCTCTACCTGTCACAAAGTCTTGCTCCTGTAGTAATGCACCCCCGCCACCCAGTCTACTTCTTCATTTTCTCTTACTCTTTCTGGAGGATTCCATTCAGCATGCTAACATGTCATAGTAATTTCTGTGAAGGAAAGATGTCCATTGAACCTCCCTTGCCTCCCCCTCCACTATCATCCCATTTCTTTGCTTCTTCTCCCAGACAAACTGCTTAAAATTATCACCTAGCCTTACTGTTGTCACTCTCTTACAGTCTTATTCCTTTTTTAAAAGGCACAGAAAAAATGATTGGCTTACGTACCTGGGAAGGCAGAGTCAGGTATTGCTTCATTTACAATTAGATTCCACAGACTCAAATAGAACTGTAGTATTCTGTCTCCTTCCATATCTAGAGCTTAGTGCTGCTCCTATGTGTTGGCCTCATTATTTCCCACTGTAGACAAGCTGTCTTCACACAGTGGGAAAAATGTTATCTATAGACTTGCAGTTTCATGGTCTCAATAGTAAGGCAATTCGTCTTTTAGTAAAAATTGAGAGAGAACTCTATGTGGCCCATCTTACTTAGTTCATGTGACTTCTCCTGGACCAATGCATATGGTAAAGAATGGGATATCATAACTGACTGAACCTATATCATATGCTTAAAGGTCAATCCCTCTAGCTGGGAAAACTGTGATTCACAGTCACAGAATTATTACAAGATTAGAGTCAGAGAAAAAGCCCTTCTGCAGATAAAGCAGACTTAAAGATGGCAAACTACAGTCCATGTCCTGGGTGTTCCACACAATTACACCATTATGCCCACTCATGTATGCATTTCCCAGAATGCTCCTGCCTGATATGGTGGATGCATCTATTTTATGTTAACCCCCAAATGCACTCACCATCTCCCAAAAGGAGACGTGCCAAAAAAAAAAAAAAAAAAAAAAAATCACATCAAGTTACTGTATTTAGCTCCACATCCAGATCTCCAAATTATGTGCATTCCTTCTTCAATCAGATCCTGACGCAAATTCTTATGATATGGCATCTAAAAACTAAATTAAAAATGTACCATCCCTACATGCCCAAGATACAAGAAAAATAAGATGATCAGGGAAAGGGAAAAGAACTTACAATTGTCACCAGCCATTGGGAATTCCACATTCTATTGCTCAGAGATAGAAAAGCCTCCCTGTCCTGGCAGTGCAGTGAGCAGAGGTAGCCAAACTATCTGACTCTAGTTCTGACCTCTAGGAGCCTTGTTTGTCCTTTTCTTCCATGGTGACAGCCGAGAAAAGAGGTAGGGGGAATTCTTTAAGTGGGAAATTGTACCAAATTTCAGTTTCAGGTATGTCACCAATATCTCTATTTGTCAGAACCATGGCAGTTATGTTCCAGAAACCCAATGCAAATTGGCTTAGATTAAAAAGAGAATTGGCTGGGCTCAGTGGCTCATGCTTGTAATCCCAGTTCTTTGGGAGGCTGAGGTGGGAGGATTGCTTGAGGCCAGGAGTTCGAGACCAGCCTATGCAACATAGAGAGACCCCGTCTCTAAAAATTTAAAAAAATTAGCCAGGCATTGTGGCGTGCACCTATAGTCCCAGCTACACAGGAGGCTGAGGCAAGAGGATAGCTTGAGCCCAGCCAGGAGTTCAAGGCTGCAGTGAGCTATAATCACGCCACTGCACTCCAACCTGGTTGACCCCATCTCTAAATAAATAAATAAATAAATAAAAAGAGAATTAATTGGTTCATTGACTGGGAAGTAGAGGCACCCCTAGCTTCTGAGTCTCAGATTTGCAGAAATCTCTCACTCTACCACTGGCCCTGTGCTTGTTCCCGTTCCTGCACCCCCATGTCTATCTCTATCTCTATCTTTATCTCTCTCTATGTCTCTATCTCTCTCTCATGGAAAAAATTTCCCAAGTGCTAGGAACAGGGGTGACAGTTGTCCTAAATTATATTCCTTTCCCAATCTCTCTTTCAATCTGGCTTCTGCCCTCCACAACTCTACTGAAACTCATCTTGTCATGGTTACCTCTGATTTCCATTTAACCAAATGCAATGGATAATTTTCTGGTCATCTTATTCAACCTCTGAGTAAAATATCACACATTTGAGCATCCCATGTCTCTTGAAACACTCTCCTCTTTTTGCTTCTAGGACAAATTCTCTCGATTTCTTCTTGATTCTAAGTTTTCTTGGCTGAATTTTCCTCTTCTTGCAATCTTCTAAATATTGAAATCTGAGGGTTTGATCCTAGGTCCTCCTCTCTGCCTTATTTATACTCTTTCTCTAAGTAATTAGGTATCATGGTTTATACACTAATCACATGTTGATGATTCCCAGTTTTTGAATGTATAACCACTCAACTTCAGACTCATGTATATATCCAACGGTCTACTTGATATTCACTTCAGTGTATACTGGGCATCCCAGAATTAACGTGTTTGCAATGAACTCTCATAACCTATTCCTCCCCTAAACTTCCCTCTTTCAGTAAACAGCACTTCCCATCTCTGTGTTTAAGCCACAAAGATAAAACACTCTCTTTCCTGGTCATCTACCCAATCTACCACCGAGTAAAAGCAAAAGCATCAAAACCACCCTATTAATTAATGTAAATTTTTGTATTTGTCTCCTCTCATTGTCTATTCTCCTAGATTTTCTCCTCCATTACCCACACATGTATACTCAGCAATTAATATTGCAGAATAGATTTCCAGTGTCACTCAGAAACCACACAAAAACAAATTAAGGCTTGTCAAACCTTGTAGAACTCATGCTACAGAGAAAGGAGGGACTTAATTTAAAAACAAAGGCTTCCCTTGTGCTAAATGCTTTGCAAGCTGACTTGGATTAGCACCACAAACTGTGAAATTTCCTGGCAACAAACAACAAAGGCAAGCACTTAAAAAAAACTATCTCTTCTACCTATGGAATGAGCAGGAACCCCTATGTCTAAAGATACATTTAACTCACAGAACTGGTTTGGTCTCATTTCAACTTTACAGCTAAAACAAACAACAAATTCCTCATCCTAACCCCATCCTAGACAAAACAGATTTTTACATTTATTAGTATTTTTGCCTTTAACAGGTTATTTCCAGCCACTTCTGGGTTTATACACATCTTAAAATAGACCTCCAAGGGCCCATAGTTTAGAAACACAGTTACCTCCCTGTATTAGTCTGCTAGGGCCGCAATGTTTTTGGCACCAGGAGCCGGTTTCATGGAAGACAATTTTTCCACAGATGGGGGCAGTCGGGGGACAGGAAGAGCTCAGATGGTGATGCACCGCCCAGTCCCTAACGGGTCACTGACCGGTACCGGGCCATGGCCCAGGGGTTGGGGACTGCAGACGTAAACAACAGAAATGTATTGTCTCCCAGTCCTAGGGGCTACAAGTCTAAGACTGAGGTGTCAGCAGGGTTGGTTCCTTTGGAAGGGCATGAAGAAGGATCTATTGCATGCCCCTCTCCTAGCTTCCAGTGCTTTGCTGGCAAGCTTGGGCATTCCTTGGCTTGTGGAAGCATCACCCTGGTCTCTGCCTTCATCTTCACGTGGCTTTCTCCCTGTGTGTCTGTGTCCGAATTTCCACTTTTTATAAGGACACCAGGCATATTGGAGTAGGGTCCCACCCTACTCCAGTATGACCTCATCTTAACTAATTACAACTGCAATGACCCTTTTTAAAAATGAGGTCATGTTCTGAGGTACTGGAAGCTAGAACTTTAACATGAATTTGGGGGCACATAAAATTCAACCCATAACACACCCAAATTATTTGGAAGGGGGAAACCCAGAATTATAAAGGATCATTTAAACTCTGAGTGAAAATAAAAATATTTGCCAAAAGGTCAATCAATAATTGAAATATAAAGTTAGGGGTCTAGACACAGGGATTCCTAAGATTTCTTTAATCTCCCCATAAGTTTTCTAAGCCTTATGAATAGATACGAGAGAAATGAAGAGACTTGGAAAGGGTGGGGCAATCAATCATTGACTTGGATGTAAAGGTCAACAGTTGAATGTAAAAATTAAAACACAATAATATCAGGTTCTGAGAAATTAAAGTCAACTTATTATTGGACAGAAAGTATTTTAAAAAAATAGAGCTACTGCTGCAGGGTATAATGCAGAGAGCTCTCAATCCACAAGCTCAAGTGTGCCAGACATATCATATTTTTTATTATCTGTGAATCCTATTTATTTCAACTCAAAGTCCCCACCTGTCAGCAACAAATCATTCTTCAGGATCTCCTGTCCCCAGAGCTGTTCACCCATCTGGGAGCCTTCTACATCCTCAGGGCACTGGAGAAGCCTCTCTGGTCCCCCTCTGGTCATTGCTCAGAAACCCCTTGTCCCCAAAGAGGGATCCTACAGGTGAGCTGACACTGCAGTTGCACCGTAGGGGACTAGGAGCCGTTCCTAGGATATGGCCTCGAAGGCTGGCACATTCTCAGAGCACTTTCATGGAACAGGTTACAGCTTCCCCTGCTGGTGGGACTCACGGAGTTGACTCTCCACTCCCCAGACTGGGGGAGACGCATTTTGCTATCTTTAAGTTTCTCTCAGAGGTCCCCCTTTCTCTGAAGTCCCTATTTCAGTCTCTTTGATGGGTTTAGGGTTTTGGAAACAAAAATCAGGCAACTTCAGGAAAAGTCCCCCAAAGTTAGGAAATAGAGTCTCCTACTTTGTTTGAATGAGGAAGACAACAGTTCCCAGATGAATTTTATAAAGCAGGAAGTTAATGTTCCCACCGGAATGGAATCACGATTCAACTCACGGCTTCTTTAGAGTGTGTGTGAGTTCCAAAGAAAGCATAAAACACTCAAGGTAGAGACAGAGGGGATGGGAAAGGGGGTGCAGAAGGACCCCACACGCTCGAAGCCTCAGGATGATGCAGCCGCCCTTTGTGTTATCGAGGGAAACTATTTGGGGAAGCACATTTGAGGGTAGCCAAGGTTAGTGAAGCTTTAGAGACTTTTTTTCCTAACACAGGACATAGGCACAGACACAGATAATGAGGGACCTTGAAGTAAGAAGTAGACATCTTGAGTGGGGTAGAATAAGAACAGAAGAGAACCCACAAAAGTCCCAGGACCTGAAATCAAAATCCAGAGCAGATCAGAACTGCCCCCTGAATTATACTGGGTAAGGGTTTTTTACCAGTTCCTTAGAGAGGAAGAATTAGAAATTGGTTTCATAAAGCACCGTATATCGTTCTAGAATTTTTTCTGTATGCATTTACATACTATACTCTGTGTAATCAGTCATCCTCAACAAATGTCTTTCTGGTGTGCACCAAGTTAAAGAACACTCCCTGGAGGTATTTTTCCTTGACCGAGTGGTTCGAACTCGACTACTGAAACCAAGACTCTGGTCTCCGTCTTAGGCAAAATCAGAGAGCAGCCCTTCCTTACCTTCTCCTCCTTTATACAATTCTGAAAAAGGCATATTTCTGCCCGGGTGTGCAGTGAATTTAAAATGATCCTGTTAGAAAAAGAAATTCAGTGTCCGCACAGGGCACATGTGAGTGGGCCGGGGCTGTGAAAACAGGCTTGAGAAGCTGAAGCAGGCAGTGGAGAAATGCAGTGAGGGGAAAGGACAGCCCAGCTCCCAGGGAACTTGGATGCACAAATTCTGGTGGTCGGGGGGAGATGAAAGAGAAGAGTCTCACAACGTGGACAATTCTTTCACTCATGGTCTTGTGCAAGTATGAATAAGGAACCTTTTCATCTCATTGATTTCCTCATACTAATTGAAGGGTATTTTCTTTTTGATGATAGGGTGACCAACTGTCCAGGTTTGGCAGCAACTGATGGGATTCCCCTCTTTAGGGGTCCTGCTTAGCATCTACTGTTTTGTTTATCAACCAAACTTATTCTTGTTTACTACCCATTTAATGGAATGGTGGTTTCCATCATGATTCACGTTCCCAAACAGGCTGTGGCTCCTTAAATCACACACTACGGAGTCACTAAATCAGCAGTTCACAAACTGTTTATTCAGGACCAGTTTACACCCTTAAATATTATTGAGGACTTTAAAGAGCTTTTGTTCACATGGGTTATAGCTACTGATATTTACTGCATTAGAAATTAAAACTTAGAAATTTCCAAAGTACTTCTATTAATCTGTTTAAAAATGATAATAAACTCAGTATATGCTAACATAACATATTTTCATTAAAAACAACTCATCTTTAAAACAAAACAAAAAGAAAGCTTAGTAAAAAGAGTGATTTTGTTTACAATTTGGAAATCTCCTAATGTTCAGCTTAAGAGAGGACAGCTGAATTCTCGTATCTGCGGCTGCATTCCATCTGTCATGTAGAATCTGGAAATCTCTTGTCTACTCATGAAAGAAAGATAGTAAAAAAGGCCCATGACATTAGTATGATTATGCAAAGAGTTTTAACTCTGAAGATTACCTGAAGGGTGCCAGCAACCTCTAGGGCTTCCTGGGCCACATTTTGAAAACCTCTGCACTAGACTGCTGCTTGTCACCCTACATTCATGCAATCACTGCAAGAGACTTGCGTTTGTGTAACACCAACTTTAAACATTAAACTGTTCCTGAGGCTAATGAATGAGATTTTAATACTCAAAGCACATGGTCATTCAAAATTTTCTCCCTGAAACTCCAGGGACTGAAAAATGGGTAGAAGAAAACCTATTTCTAGGAAAAGGGTTTAGGGGTCTGAAGTAATATCAAAGGACTACAAGATTCAGAAGATCTAAATAAGGAAATCTAATATCATCCAAAACTTTGAAGAAGAGTCCATAGCATACGTGATAAATTGAGCCTGCATGGAAACTTCCACAGAAAATGAATCATCTTTAACATCTAATGATTCAGATAGAAGATAGCTGAGGTGACCACAGGTCACACAGTCACCTGAAACTTGTGATCAATCTTGAATCCTACTTTTCCCTCAGTTCTTACACTTAATTGATCGCCAAATCCAACTCATAAATATTTCTTGCTCTATTTTCTCTCCACCACTGATTTAGGCCTTTATCATTTCTAAACTGGATTTCCACAAGCACCTGCACGTTGATATGCCTGGCTCTCGTCTCTCACATCTGTCCTTCTCAGTAACCTCAGCCTTTCTCTCTTGAACACAAATCTAAATATGCCTCCTTCTAACCCTTCAATGTCCCCCATTGCCTACAGGTCAACTCTGACTGTCACAGTGGAAAGAGCACGGGCGTTGCCATCAGAGAGACAAGGGGATGATTCTAACTTGATTTGGGACCTCAGGGGAGTTACCATCTGAGCTGCTTCCGCAGGACAAATGGCGTAGTGGGAGGTACAGACAGACAGAAAATTATTTGTGGCGGGTGGGAAGTGGAAGAGACATTATGAAAGCAGCTAAGAAAAATGTCTCACCCAAACTTGAAGGACAAGACATACATTTTGGAGGAAGTGGCATCTAACTGAAGTTCTGAAAAGGAGGCGTTTCTTGGGGATTTTTGGATAATGAGAAAGGAGGTGAGAGGAGGTGGTGGGAGCGGAGCAGAGAAGGTACAGGCAGAGCAGGGGAAAGGATGCACTAACTACAATTCCACTCTGAGGAATGAGGCCTTTGTTTCTTCTTAGGTGAGAAAGGTGAGAGCATGATACATTCAAGGAATTGAAAGTGGTGTAACAGTGGTATACAGGGAGGGGTGTAAGTAAAGCTGGAGAAACAAGTAGGGGGTCAGATTATAAATGGCATTGTAAGATCTGGTAAGGAGCAGAGATTTGATGTGGACAGTGAAAGGGGACTAATTTAGGATTTAAGCTCAGGAGAAATATGAGGTCTGTGTTGGAGAGTCTTCACTCTGGTCATAGTGTTGAGGAGTCATTAAACAAGGGCCATAATGAAGGTAGCTTCAGGAGAGGCTGCTGGAGATGGTGGCCTGGCCAAGGGCAATGATGATGGAGACAGAGAAAAGAAGACGGATAGAAGAACTGCTTGGGAGTCATCATACACAGTACTCAGCAATTGACTGGACGTGAGGGGTGAGGAAAAGGAAAGAACGAAAGCGGCACAGGGCGACTGGTGGCACCCATCGCTGGCCTAGGTGATGTGGGAGAAGGAACAGGTTTGGGGCAGGATGCAGATGAGTCGAATTTTGGAGCAGTAGAGCTTGAGTTGACTATAAGAATCTTGGTGGATCTGTTCAGTTGACAGATCACCAGGTCTGGGGGGCAGGGAAGATGTGGACTACTGATGAAGACTTGGTCCTTCTCAGCAGATGGTGTACCTGAAAGCCAAATCACAAAGGGAGAGCGTATAAAAGAAGCAGAGAAAGGGCTCCAAGCCCACAAAGGAGCTTCCATCATTTGCAAAATAGCATATGCAATTTTCCAGGACTGTTTGGAGAAATATGTGAGAAATACACGGGAGTACCTAACAGAATGGCTAGCTAACAGTACATATTGATTGAATGAATAAATGAACAATTGAACGAAAGCACATGCCTAACTTTCTAATTACCTGTAGACATTATGTGCAGTGAAAGTTAGTTTAGCATCTTGAGAAAACCCCATGAAGAAAATACAGGTTAAGCGCATACAAAAAAGACACCTCCTGTTATCAGCAGAGCCATGACTCTCAAGGGACAAGGCCTTTGCTTTTTCTAAGACAAGAAAGTCACATTTATTAGCACCCGGTCAGCTATTTAAAACTGACCTCTGTTTGATCTTGACATTTACAAGCAAAAGGAAGTCTTCAGTTATGCAACAGACCAGCAGTCCACACATCCCGGCTGCAACAACAGTAACAACAGAAGCTGATTTGTCATTGTGCCTGACTCAATTCAAAACAACACGTCTCTTCACCAGCTTGTTATATTTCCCGTACATTCTCTGAGCCTCCCAATTTGTGCCCCCAAACCCAGTAACAGGGTGACGATTAACATCTGCTTAAATGGGAGGTTGTTGATTTTTTTAAAAGAGGGAACTCATCTGCTGTGAAATCTACCAGAACAGTGGCCAGCTGAATTCTTTAATGAAGTTCCTCATAACTAGGTTTCATGGTGATAAGGAACCCATTCCAGGTCAAATAAACTGCTTGTGATTTTATGGCATTAAAGTAGACTTCAAAATAGTTCAGAAAACAAAAACTCATTCACAAAAACTCATGATTTCAGATTGGCATGTCAAGCATAATTTCTGAGCATTTGCAGAAATGAATACTCCTACCAGGGCACATGACCTATTTCAAAAAAACTTGACATCAAGGGATCCACTGTTGCATTTAAACAATGACAAAAAAACAACATTTTTTGGACAATTTCAGTATGCATCAAATTATTTTTAGCCACTCAATACACATATTTGGTATCTAAAAATTTGCTGAAAATCTTTGTTCTTCCTATTTCTAAACTTAAAGAAAATATAAATTGAACACTAAGATATACTAAGATGAAAATAATGGGAGTTAATTTCAGGGCCTTAGGCATAAAATAATTGGTAATTTCTTGGTTATTAGAGTCAAACATAACACACTAGTTTTTGGTGGTTTTTTTCGTTTGTTGTTAGTCCAACCTTTATAAAAGCACACAGATATGCCTGAAGAATTGAAGGTAAATATAGCCAAGTGGTTAAATATTGCAAGAGAAAGTAAATTATCAGAATCCTCCTTTTTCTGTTACTATGAACTATTTCCTCCTTCCCCACCAGCTGCTATGAATATTTGAGTCCTGTTTCATTGCTTGTGGCACATTCTTATTACCTTATGGCCAAAGAAGTCTTAAAAAGTTCCGTTGTCTTTAGACACCCCATCTTGAAGAGAAAACCTGAGTCCCAAGAACCTTGGGCAAACCTAGAGCAATAACTTGGCCTTAACTTTCCTTGTTTGCTGTCAAAAACAACAAGAATCAAACACACACACACACACACACACACACACACACCCCTACAACCACCAGCTTCTCGAGGAGGAGAGTCCACTGGTCACTCCCAGTAACCAGCCTCCCAGTGAGAGCTAAGGTCCCGAGCAGCCCCCAAGGCCCCTTCGTCCTGGCCCACCACGAGCTAACTTCACACCTCCGCAGCTCTGTTCACTCTCAGTGTTTGCCGCGTGTTGCCCATGTCCTCCCACTGCAGCCTCAGCCCCAGGGGTCCGGGACGTATCAGCCTTGTTAACTGCTATAGTCCCACTTCTTAGCATGGTGCCTGGTGCACAGTAGGCCCTCAATGAACACTTGCAAATGAAAGAATGAATGCTGTCCAACAAAATCCAAAAACCAGACAAGAAAAAAACAAACCAGACTTGGCTGGATCTTGATTCTGAATAGCCTGCAAAGCCCCCAGAGCCCCCAGCTGGGTCCTTGCCATGAGTCAGTTTGGGCCTGCAGGGGACCGGGGTCAGGGCACCAATCAGAACAGACATGTCTTTTCCAGAACTGAACGTTTCCTTCCTTTGCCCTTTTTCCTCCTCTCAGATTCCCTTTACCTTTCTTGTTCATTTAGACAACATACACATAATGTCTTCTTTCTTCAAATCAAGGTCACAGATAATTTGTCGCCACCCCTTACATTCCAGGAGACTCCAACAGGGAGGGGTATCTCAGGGCACAGCTCTTGCCATCTGCCACTAACTTGGGACATGGCTTTTTGTCTTGCCGAGATTTTCTCTACAAACTGGAGCACAGGGTTCTCAGAACAATATGGTTTTTGTCACACTTCCCGCATCGTCTCTACATTAAAAGGGCATCCAGTTGCTAAGGCATCTTTATAGGGTATTGTCATTATGTCAGGGATTTGGAGAATTGAGAAACCAAATGAAGAAAACCTCATTTCATTTGTCTTGGTTTTGAGATGCTGACACAAACGTATCCCATATTTGTCTCTTTTTATACGAAGTGCCCTAAGAACATAAATATCTTCTGGAGCACAAATCTGATGACTAGGACTTCCAACTGGCAGTACCTGCTGAATGTCACAGTTATAGACCAGTGGAATAGAATTGAGAGTCCAGAAATAAACCAATGTATCTACGGCCAATTGATTTTTGACAAGTATGTCAAGATCACTCAATGGTGAAGAATTGTCTCTTCAACAAATGGTTCTGGGAACACTGGACCACATACAAAAGAATATTGAGGTTACCCAGACTGTACATTCTGTACCATAACATGGGCAAGGGGTTGGATAAGTGCATCAGAGATTGCCATTTGCCAATCAAATACCCATTCTTCTCTTCTTAGTAAAAGAATCTCCATAGTCTTGGGAGTGGCGATGTGCCTAGCTAAATAGCTGTCTTTCTCAGCCTTCTTACTAATAGAGCTGGCCGGTGACATATAAGAAGTTATTAACCGAGGTTTCCAGAAAAGCTCCTAAAAAGGGCTGCTCAGCTGGCACTTGCCCCTTCCTTCTTCATGAAGCCTGAGAGGCGAGCAAGGTGGCGGCCACCGCAGCAGCCCTGGCACCTGAGCAAGGAAGCCATGCTTGTGGCAGAAAGAGACAAAGCTCAGGCCCTCAAGGGTTGTGGAGCTTCCTGTCCTGGGATGCCCATGTCCAGACTTACTTTATGTGAGTGAAAGATGGACGTCGGCTTTGTCTTATCTGGGTCATCTGTTTTATGCACCCAAACCTAATCCTGACTGACCCAGTCACTCCCGTGAGCTGGGGGGCACAGGGTAAGGGTGAAGAGGAGCCTTGGCCTGAAGGTCTGGGTCAGTGTCTGGTACTCAGCTTAAACTACATGGGAAATTGTTAGAAATGCAAATTCTTGACCCTACCCCAGACCTACTGCAGAAACTTTGGGGGTGGGGCCCAGCAATCTGTCTAGTAAGCCCCCCAAGTGCCAGTTTTGGAACCAAGGTAAATTCTTTGAGTTCAGTGCTGCATTGTAGGAAACTTCTGTTAAGTGGCTTTAGCCTACGACCACATGCTGTTAATAGCAGCTTTTGATTTTAAATATGCTTGAGTTCTAATACTAGATTCGCCATTTATTGACTCTATGACCTGAGGCTAATGACAATGTTTTTGAGTCTGATTGTCCTCAATAGTAAACGGGGATTATAATAACAGTGCCCCTTGTAAGATTATTGTGTGGATCAAATAAAATGTCTGCAAATCTAAGCACAGCACCTAGAACACTGTAGGTGCTTAATAAATGTTAGTTCCTCCACTTTCTATCCACCATTGACAATGCATTGCGGGGGTCTGGTCTCAGGCATGCATTCCTGTAGGAAGCAGACTTGGACACCCGCCCTCCCCCCCAACTCTCCCCACCCCCGCACCCCCCCACCCCCGCTCCCTTTTCATGCTCTGTCTCCAGTATTGCTTCTGTCTTCTTCAAGATGGGGGAGACCCTCTGGCAGGGAGATCCCAGGGGTAAAAAGAAAAGAAAAGGAATTTTCTTTGCATATGACTTAATCGGTCACGTTAGTTTTCTAGTGGGGATATAGAAGTTATTATTATTACTAGTTTTATTTGGGGCCTTAGGAAATGTTTCCCATGTCCAACTGGCACATGAGCTACTACCAAGAAGTAAGAAAAATGCTCACACATGCTTTTTCCAAAAATTGGGAAATGAAACTACTACGTTCTTCTCCATTGCAATGTCTCTGCATTTTGAGTATAACCAATAAACTTCTCTTTATGGAAGCAAAAGGGAAAAAAACTGCTCCAAAAGACCACCAAGGGCCCCTTGCCATGGCTTGTCTATGCCTCATCCCTAGCTGGGAGAAACAATGGCTAGGAAAAAAGGTCAACTTCCCACCCAGCCTCCTGCCTCCCAGCCCTGGCATCAAGTTATAAAATCTCTTTCCCAGCTAGTGTTTATGGCACACTCAAGATGTAAGCAATATTTTGCTAGGTACATTACCCACAAGCTGTCCAAAACTATTTCTGACTAATAGTTGTTACCAGATTCACCTTGTCAGTGGGAAAATAACCACAGATACTCCCCGCCTGCCCCCCCACCCCCCCACCCCGCAGCTTGCCAAAGAAAATTCTGAAATGACCAGATACCAGCCCTGTTCATTCAGTTCCCAGTCTGGGAAAAATTAAAAACTAGGCAGAAAGAACCCCAAGAGATGAAGCAGGGACAGAAAAACAAGGTTAAAGAGCTAAAATCCCTTTACCAAATGACAAGCTGAGAAAGAACAGAATAGAAAGCTGGATGGTGGACAAGCCAGTCCAGTGAGGACAGGGGAGCTTGGGCAGCGGGTGGAGGAGGGGCAGGGGGCAGGGAGGGGATGCTCTTCCTAGTCAAGAGACTATAAGATCCCTTCTTGGAGAAGGACTGCTCTGTTATGATTTGGGCCATCTTTCAAACATTTTGAGAGGTACCAGTAAGGAAAGAATTTTCTTATACATACACACACACACAGACGCACACACACACACACAGACGCACACACACACACACACACACACACACGGGAGAGAGAGGGAGAGGGGGAGAGAGAGAGACTTTTGTGTCAGTTGGGACTGTGATTAATTGATGTGGCTCCAGGAATGAAGGGAATCCCACAGTTCTGTTACGACCACTGCTAGGAGTGGAGATAAATCGTTATTTACCACGAACCTACTGTCTTAATCCACTTGGGCTGCTATAACAAAATACCATAAGCTAGGTAGCTTACAAGCATAGAAATTTATTTCTTACACTTCTAGAGGCTGGAAAGTCCAAGATCAAAGCAAGGGTGAGGGCCCACTTCCTGGTTCATAGACAGTGCCTTCCTGCTCTGCCCTCCCCAGATGGAAGGGGCAAGGGAGCTCCTCTGTACCTCTTCTGCAAGGACACTGATCCCAGTTACCCACCAAGGCTCCCACCTACAAATACCATCACACTGGGGACTGGGTTTCACCATATGCATTTGAAGGCAGCACAAACATTCAGACTACAGCACCTACTAAGAGGCAGAGCTCTATCTCGTTTGATCTACTCAACAGCCCTCTGGAATTAGCATGTTTATCCCCTTCTAGATAAGACAACTGTGGATGGGAAGATGAAGTGAATAGCCAAGGTCATAAAGCTGGCAATGAGTGGAGCAGGCTGGAGCTGGGAACCAGCAGCCCCGATGAATGGGAGACACTCTAGGCCAAAGTTGTTACCAAAAGGAGTGTTTTCTCAGGGACTCTGCACTGGGAGCATCTGGATCCATGCTTCATTGTGAAATTGTGGGTTTTCTTGACATTTTCTTAGACGATGTCTCAGCACAAAAGCTGCAGGGTCTATTTACTTGCATCTGGTCACAAACAGCAGTTCACCAGAGCCCCCATTTTTGTCCCTCCCATAGGCACTGATGAGAGAAGCCAGCACACATGGGAAAACTGCTTTTCATGGGCATCTCCAGACACCTTTTTACTTTTCTTCTTTCTCTCACATTCTAAGAACTTTTCCTACCTTTCTTATGCACCCTTTTCCTTTATCTACTACCCAATTTCCAGGCATTAGACTTTCCTTACACTGATCTCCACCTACAGGATATATAATCAAGTATTTTCTTACACAAAACTTGATAAGGTTTTGAGTTATTTATTATCACCCAGGATAAAAGTTAATTGCAAATTATCCTGATCTCATATTTCTTTTATTGTGACAATAGTGGCAGGACTTCAGAGAAAGACAGAATAATTGCTAGCTAGAGTGAAGCCCAAAAAAGAATTCTGGTTCCTGTGTTACCTCCCCAGGGGAAGTGGGCACAATCTCCTTAACTCTTCACTATTTCTAATTTTTTTCTTTTTCCTAGCAGACCTGGGGAGACCTTGCTAAAGGGGACCTTAGAAACGTCCAGTATGAGTAAACCGAGGCCCGGAACCAACTGATGCTTAGTAGGTGACAACTCCAGGCATCTATACTTTCCATTCTGAGTTAATTCCATGTTCTTCTCTAAGAAGCAAAGCCAGGAGGTAATGATTTGGCTAACAGTGGGATTAACCCTTTTTGCAAAGGAGATCCACGGGTTGACAATACTGTAAGCTTCCACTTCTTTGTTCCAGCACAAATCTTTGTTGTTGCCATTTCTTCTGCTCTCGCCACTTCATTCTACCCCCCTGGGCCAGCCCATCTGGCCAGTGCTCAGCTGTGTGGCTAATATACACAATCTGAGTCGCCAGTGAAGGCCGGCTGGAGGTCCCAACGTCCTTGTGACAAATCCTGAGCTAATGACATTTAAAAGAAGCCTTAATGTATACAGCAGGCAAACATATTTCTTCAAACACACACACACACACACACACACACACACACACACAAGTAGTCGTTGTCTTTGATACTAAAGGCAGCATCTCTGCAACCCCTTAGCAGCACAGCCTGGTGAGGAAGACAGTGGCACCCAGTGGACAAAAGTTTGATCGTTTGAGACAGATGTTCCATTCTGAAATATTCTCAAGAACATTTTTAAGAATACTAGCTGCTCCCCTTTCCCTGTCCTCTCATCTCATTTCTTAAGATGTCAATTTAAATTTTAAAATAGAGGACAAGGCACTGTTTTTATAGTTTTTATCTTTTCAAGGATCAGACTGGACTCAGACACTTGAGGAAAGCAAAAACCTCAGTATTAAATCCTTTGAGAACACAGTGTCTATGTTGGACTGACAGGTCTCAGCAATAACAGAGGAGACAGCCAAATCCAATAGAATGTTCAACTTAATTAAAAATGCAATATTGAAAATGCCTACAATGTGCTTTTGCACATCATACTCACCTTGTCCTCAAACCATGACCAACTTCCCTTTCAATTGACTTGGTTATGCAAATTTGGCAACTTCAAGAACTGTATTATAGGACAATAACACACACAGACCCTGCAGCTTAATACTATAGTGCAGTTTATCTTGGAGTCATAAAAACACCTATTTTCATTCCCCGCCTCTTCCAGTGATTCTATTGTCTGACCCACTTGAGTAGAGAAGCCCTGGCTTATGTGTCTTTCTCCCCAGAACATCGAACCAGCATCTTAGCTGTGGAAGGTACAAAGATGTTGAGTGAAATCCAGTTTCTGTTTTATATATTTTAATCTGCTAAACACTGAAAAAAACACATCTAATTGTTTGGTGTTATGTAACGGGACCATTCAGTTAAGAGTCTTAAATGTTAGAGGCTATTTGTACTGGGTAAAAATATTTTATAAAGAATACAGGGAATGGGTATATTTATGAGTGAACTGAATTTTACTGAGTTAAATGAGAAATCATTTAAGCCTTTCAATCACAAAATAAACATATATCTTAGTGCAACCTAAAGCCAGCAGAGGTGTCTTCTTTTAGTTAGTTCAAAAATCCTTTCCAGTTTGGAGGCTCTGAAATTCTTAGTTGTTTTTTTCTTTGAAATGGTACCTCAGGTTCATCATTATGTTCTTTGTAATTCATAATTTTGCCACAGTTTGAGCCTTGTTTTTGTTTGTTTTAGAGGGAAAAAATAAAACCGGCTTGCAGCCTAGGACCATGGCTTGAGACTGAGATGGAAACTTTCCCAAAAGGGCAACACACTTTCATTAACTGACAGAAGCGCCCTGGTGACCCCTTGTGTCAATCACATTTAGTCAGTAAACAACAAACATGCCAAGCGATGCACTTGTTTTGGTAAGCTAAGAAAAGAAATGAGGCCACGTTACAGGTTACTCAGACTTCTTTTCCTCATAACGCCAGCACCTTTTCTCCCTAGTTGCTGCAAATATTCCTATAAAACTCTGATGCAGTTAGACTTTACTGTACAAAGATACTACCTTTATTACTTAAAAAACTTAACATTAGTATTTAAAAGTTTCTAAAATATATTCTCATCCAAATGTATCGATCCATGAGAAATTAATATACTTTTATAACATTTAATGGCCTCCTCTGTCCTTTTCCTCCACTGACTGTCACCAGAGTGAGTGCTGGTGCCCTGGGCCATCGGGGGGACCCAGACTCCAGGCAGCTTTGCTTTCTGGGGCCAAGCCCATCCGCCCAGGAGGAAAAGGCAGTAATAACGAACAGTAGCACTATGCCCTGTACTATTTGCAAAGTGCAATCTTATTGGGAGATGGTCCAGCCCCTGGTCTGAGTTTCGCTGATACCCACAGCCACTGCCTCTGAAGTCAGGGACCCGCTGCACACGCAGAGCACCTGTGGCATGTCCATGCCACCAGGGCAGGCCGGGCTCCACCTCTGTTCTGCTGTGGCTTTGTTTCTGCGAGTTTCAAAAATCCAAGAGGAAAGTCAATATTTAAAAAATTTTCTTCCAAGTAAACTTTTCTCAAATAATTAAAAAAAATTACTCCAATGTGGTTCCCATTGGTTTTATTTAATCTTGGGGCCTATCTGTTTATAATGCAAATATGCTTTGCTTATTCAGGAAAACCACTTGCTTAAGGAAGGCTTCCCTAACTCATGGCCTGTGGTGAGTGAAAATCAAGTAAAATATAAAGGTGAAAAAACTTTTAAAGGCCAAAAAGGTCCACGCAGATAAAGTCCACATTGTCATATCTAAAATGCTGGAACACTCTGAGTGTGTGTGTGCATCGCGTGCAGCTGTGTGCGTGTGCGTATGTGTGTGCGTGTGTGCTTGCGTGTGTGTATCAACAGGGGCAGAGGTTAAAACGTGTGTTTACACCATACTGAACACTGAGGAACATTTGTTTCCAGTTCCCATGACAGGTATTACCTGTTCGGATAAAGCTTTAGCCTTTTCTTCTGCTTCCTCCAGGCAAATCTCCAAGGACCTGAGTTGGGCCAAGGTAAATGACATCTGTCCAGTGTCCGGGGACTTTCTCTTTAAAACAATAATAAAGTATTACTTTTTGACATAGTTTCCTGAGTATGTCTCAAACAATTTTATAGACTAAGGATAAGCTTGATAAACTCACACAAGTTCTCCTTTTTTCCTAACACAGTGATAAAACAGCAAAATCTTATAACCATAGTCTTATTTAACAGTTTAGAGTCTAAAGGGAGAGAAAAAATTAAATGATGACAATGAACCGTTTTAGAAAGTTGAGATAAACTTACTTACATTGGAATTGAGTTTGTCTGCAATTTTTATTCTTACTTCAAGAAGTTAGGATCAAAATTTCACATTCCTAATGGGAGATGTCACCTAGAATGCCTGGGTTTTTAACATCATCTATGAGGAGGAACAGGGTCATTGGAACTCGGAGAAGCCCTGTGTCCTCTGACCTTCATCTTCTTGTTCTTATCACAAGTATCATTAAAGCAAAGACAATAGCATGCTTTAGAGTCAGATCATTCATCCTCAGAGCATGGCTAATATGACCCAAATCAGCAGATGTGTAGACTTTGCCTCTCAATTTTTTTCTAAAGTTACTTTTTCTCAGCTGCAAGCTGAAGAGTATGCAAAATTGGTACGGAAACATAAGTTACAGGCCTTGCTGAGACTAGAGTGCTTCCTAACTGTTCTTTGGCTATTGTGATAATTACTAATTACAAAGTAATATGAAAACTTAAAAAGGAAAACCTCATATATGCTAGGATTATGACCTTCCTATAGCTTCCCCGGGTGTGCCCTGTTTTCTTGTGACTACTCCTGCTGCGGCAGCTGCTTCTAATTAACCCCATAAAAATGGAACTGTGTTCCTACATATTTTAAAGGTCTAACCACTGCTTTGTTTTTTCCCTTACGTTTATGAGACCATGGATTTTCCACATGTGTGCATTTCTTGATGATACAGTAGGGCCATCTGGTGGCAAATGGAACCAGTCATAAAAATGCAGCATTCATTCAGTTCCCTAATTGTTCACTCTGTGCTGAGCCTTGAGGCTGTGCCACTGGCCTCTGATAAAAAGGGAACTCTACGGGATGGGGACAAACAAATATTTCGACCTCTCACAAACAACCTGGCCCCAACATCAAGCTCCTGCACACCCACCCTCAAGAGTTGGCCTTTAAGGGATGAACATCTTGGGCTGGAAAGGTGATGCTTAGGAGTGACATGAACCAATGATCCTCAGTATCTTATGATGGTTCCAGTAATTTCAAGACTAGGTCCAAGAATTCTCAAAAATAAAAACCAAAAAAACAAGCCTCAAAGTAAAATTCTTGGGATTTATACTTAGAGACAAATGCATGCTGTAAAACATTTTATGCAGAAAGTAAGGATTTTCAAGAGGCCAAACCATTTTAAAAAGATTGAGAATCCCTGACCTAGACTGCTATTTCCAGGGAGCATCTCCTTGTTGGCTATTTGATCTCTCAAGAGGAAGTTTTTAAATTTTGCATAAGTAGACTCAGTAAGCACCTAATTAATCCTCTAGTCCTTTTTATCCAAACACCAAAAGTTTCCACAGCCAAAAAGGACAACCATTTCCAGTAAGATAAAAGCACTGGGAGGGTGGGGCCAGATGGCTGACTAGAGACATTGCTCACTGGATCGTCTCAGAAAGAAGGAAACGTTTTAGGTGGACAACCAACATCTCCCAGGTGTAATTCCGAGGGACAAGTGCCAGAACCTACTGGAGATCCCATAGGAAGAAATTGCAGAGCAGAACAAGGAGGAGCAAGATTCCAGCAGAGATCAACCCCCAAGAAACTTGGAGCCCAGTGGAAACGGCAGGTGGGGGTTTGTTTCTCCTCCCCTCACACCGTGGCAGCCCGCAGGCCCCTGCGCTGCTGGAGAGCTCCTCTGTCCTCATGAGACCAAAAGCTGTTGCTGCCAGTGGACTGGGAGCTTCTTGAAAACAAAGCACCAGACTGCCAGCCCCCTTGGGGTCACTCCCTGTCACCACAGACCTGAGTCAAGGCAGTGGGCATCATACTGCTTCTCCACCCACTGTGTGCCTGTGTCCTCCCCAGGGAGCTTCAGTCCTTCAGTTTTCATGTCACTGGTCCCCAGGCAAGCATTTCCCAACTCCTGCCCAGACTGCAGTGGCCACAGGGGATCTGTGTGCTCCCAGAGCCCAGACGTTCTGGGTGGGCTGCCATTCAGTGAGAGGGACAAAGGGGAACAGAGTGCCAGCTCTCCTCCATTCAGACCCTTCCCTCCCTCTGCCCCCCTTGCCCACTGCTGTTGAGTGGCACTGGTGCGCAAGGGATGACCTTTCCTCTTAAAGACCCTGCAGCAGAACAAGGTTGCCCAGACTGTGAGCTTCCTGCCTGTGGGCCCTCAACAGTGCTACCCACGTGGCTACTTCAACAGAGCAGGGCATAACCCAAAGCAGAGGGATATTAAGCCTGCTTGAGCACTCCCTGGGCAACTCAAGGCCAGCATGTGTCTCCCTGGCATGGTCAGGGGTTGAACTTGGGGAACCAGAAGACAGGCATGCAGGCCAGGTTCCCTACTGCCAGGACTCAGTCGTATTGCTCAGGGGCACGGAAGGGAGATCTGTGAACTAACCTTGGGAGGCAAGAGAGCCCATGTGGGCATAACTGAAAGGAGAGTGCCGTGTGGGTCCCAGCTGCAGTGCATTCATGGAGCACCCCACCCCCCACGGGAATGCTGTGCGTGGGTACGGGGCAAGATCTGGGACAGGGAAGCTCCCAGCTCTCGGCACCTTTGCTGGTGAGGTCAACCGGTTTTGGCTGCTGCTTTCAGCCAGATGCTAGGAAGGTGATTCACAGGACAGGAGAAGAAGAAGAGGAGCAAAAACCACTCCTGACAGATGGTCTGTGAATCCCAGATGGCCCCTCCCCCATGAGCAGATTTTCTGGCTTTGTGGGGCCACATCAGGCCCTCCCTGGTGGCTTTCCCCAGCAGTCTGAGAAAGAAAGACCCTTGACCACTGCCCAGACAGCTCTTGTGCCCGCCTTTGTGGAGACTGAACATAGGCTCATATGATCCAGCCTCACCCAGCCTCACTCCTCCACCCACTTCTGTTGTGGTGCAGAATAAGGAGTCTCCTGGGACCTCCAGGGCCCCAGCCACCACCTGGGGCACTCAAGTGCTTCTCCTGAATGACTAGAGCCAGTCAGAGTCCCAAAAAACATCACTGCAGCTGGCTCTTTCCTGCAAGCACCACCTACTGGCAGGAAGGACAACTTGTACAGCTTATTACAGCAGTGGTCCCTAACCTTTTTGGCACCAGGGATGAGTTTCATGAAAGACAATTTTTTGACAGACTTGAGAGGGGATGGTTTCAGGATGATTCAAGTGCATTACATTTATTGCGCACTTTATTTTTATTATTATTACATTGTAATATATAATGAAATAATTATACAACTCACTATAACACAGAATCAGCGGCAGCCCTGAGCTTGTTTTCCTGCAACTAATGCTGCTGTTGATCTGACAGGAGGTAGAGCTCAGGCAGTGATGCGAGTGATGGGGAGCAGCTGTAAATACATATGGAGCTTTGCTTGCTCACCCACCACTCACCTCCTACAGTGTGCCTGGTTTCTAACAGGCTGTGGACTGGTACCAGTCTGTAGCCCAGGGGTTGAGGATTATAGCATTACAGAATAAACTGACTCAATCATACAGAGTGTGGTTGACTCTCATCCCCAAGCACCACCTACTGTCTCAGAGATTAAACTGGGCATCCCAATATAATTCACACTGTTAAGAAGACCACAGAGCTGGGGAAAGAAAAAGGATTTCAAAGACCTCCATCTTCCCTTATCAACAAGAAACGGGGAATCTGCCCATGCACATAGTACACAACCACTACAGCCTACAAAAAATAACTAGTAATCGCACAAACTTACGCACTAACGATATCTATAACCAAGATATCCATCTAGAACCTAGATCCCCATCAAAGTAGCCACAAGCAAAGCCAAAGGTCCTTATTCAACATACGCTACAGACACACCCTTAAGAGTAAGGTGGAAAAAATCCATCTAAACAAAATAAAATTTAAAAAAGAAGTGATAGCTGCTCCAGATGAGAAGGAATCAGTGCAAGAACTCCAGAAGTATGAAAAATTAGAGTAAAAGGACACCACCAAAGAAGTACCCCAGCTCTCCAGCAATGGATCCCAAATAGAAACCAAAAGCAAGCAGCCATTCTCATATCAGATAAAATAGACTTTAATCAACAATGGTAAAAAAAGATGAAGACAGTCATGATATAATGGTAAAGGGAGGAATTCAACCAAGTTTTTGGTTTCTATTTGCATCAAATATTTTTTTTCCATCTCATTACCTTGAGTCTGTGTGAGTCCTTGTGGTTCAGATGTGTTTCTTGGAGACAAGAAAATACTTGAGTTGTGTTTTTTCATCCATTCAGCCAGTCTATGTCTTTCAAGTGGGGCATTCAGACCATTCACATTGAGTGTTAGTATTGATAGGTGGGACACTATTCTTTCTGTTCAACATGTTAGATGAAACCTTATTGTTTTACTTTCCTTCTTGTGCTATTGTTTTATAGGAAGAGTAAAGACTCAAATAACTCCAATAAGAAATGGAAAAGGACACATTATAACTGATATTGCAAAAATAAATACTATGAAAACTTCTGTGCAAACAAACTAGAAAACCTAGAGGAAATGGATAAATTTTTGGAAACACACCACCTCTGAAGTCTGAATCCAGAAGAGATAGAAATCCTGAATAGATCAATAATGAGTAGTGAGATTTAAGTGGTAATAAAAAATTACCAACATAAAAAGCCCTGGCCCAAACAGGTTCTACCAGACCTACAAAGAAGAACTGGTACCTATCATGCAGAAACTATTCCATAACATTGGAAAGGAGAGAATCCTCCCTAACTCCTTTGATAAAGCCAGTATCGACCTGGTAGCAAAGTCAGCAAAGGATACAATAACAACAAAAAAAGAAAACTGCAAATGAATATCCCTTATGAACACAGATGCAAAAATCCTCAGCAAAATACTAGCAAACTGAATTCAATAGCACATCAAAAAGATTATCTACCATGATCAAATGGATTTTATCCCATGGATGCAAGGATAGTTTAACATATGCAAATCAATAAATGTTATTCACTACATAAACAAAAACAAAGAACATATGATCATCTCCATAGATGCAGAAAAAGCATTTGATAAAATCCAGCACCCTTTTATGATTAAAACCTTCAACAAACTAGGCATAGAAGGAACACACCTCAAAATTATGAAAGCCATATATGACAAACCTACAGCCAACATCATATTGAATGGGGAATAGTTCAAAACATTCCCCCTAAGAATTGGAACAAGGCAAGAGTACCCACTGTTACCACTTCTATTCAGCACAGTACTAGAAGTCCTAACCAGTGCAATCAAGCAAGAGTAAGAAAGAAAAAATAAAGCAATCAGGATAGAGGAGGTCAAACTATCTCTGTTCACTGATGACATAATCTTGTATCTAGAAAATCCTGTAGACTCCACCAAAAGACTCCTAGAATTGATAAATAAATTCAGCAATGTCTCAGGTTACAAAATCAATATACACAAATTAGTAGCATTTCTACATTCTGATAACAGTGAAGTTGAGAGTTAAATCAAAGACTCAATACCATTATAATAGCTACAAAGAAAATAAAATACCTAGGAATATACTTAACCAAAGAAGTAAAAGATCTTTACTAGAAGAACTACAAAACACTGATGAAAGTTAGTGTTATAGATGACACAAACAAATGGAAAAACTTCCCATGCTTATCTCATGGATTGATAGAATCAACATTGTTAAAATGTCCATACTACCCAAAGAGAGTTACAGTTTAAACTCAATTCCCATCAAAATACCAGTGTCGTATTTCACAGATCTAGGAAAAATAATCCTAAACTTCATATGCAACCAAAAAAGAGCCTGAATAGCCAAAGCAACCTTAAGCAAAAAGAACAAATCTGGAGGCATCATATTATCTAACTTCAAATTATGCTACAAGGCTATAGTAACTAAAACAGTACAGTATTGGTATAAAAGTAGAGATATAGACCAATGAAACAGAATAAACAACCCAGAAATAAAACCATCTACCTACAACCATCTAATCTTCAACAAAGCAAACAACAACATACATTGAAGAAAGGAAGCCCTATTCAGTAAATGATGCTGGGAAAATTGGATAGCACATGTAGAGGAATGAAGCAGGACTCCTATCTCTCACCATTTACAAAAATTAATTCAAGATGGATTACTGACTTAAATGTAAGGCATGAAACCATAAACATCCTAGAAAAATATGTAGCTAAAACTCTTCCAGACATTGGCCTACACAAAGAATTTATGACTGAGACCCCAAAGGCAAATATAGCAACAACACAAATAAATAAATGTGACTTTATTAAAATAAGAAGCTTCTGTACAGCAAAGGAAATAATCAACAGAGTGAATAAACAACCTGTAGAATGGAAGAAAATATTTGTAAACTATACATCTGACAAAGGGCTAATATCCACAGTATACAAAGAACTCAAACAAATCGGAAAGAAACAAACCAACCCGCCAAAAAGTGGGCAAAAGACATGAACAGCAGTTTTTCAAAAGAAGATAAACAAATGGCCAAAAAACATCTGAAAAAATACTAAATATCACTAATCATCATGAAAATTCAAATTAAAACCATAATGAGATACCCCCTTACCCCTATCAGAATAGCCATTATTAAAAAGTCAAAAAACAATGGATGTTCATGTGGATGCAGAGAGAAAGGAATGCTTATACACTGTTGCAAATTAATTCAACCTCTAGGAAAAATAGCATGGAGATTCCTCAAAGAAATAAATGTAGACCTACCATTCAATCCAGCAATCCCACTCTTGCATATTTACCCAAAGAAAATGAAGTCATTTTATCAAATAGACACCTGTACTCGAATGTTTATCACAGCACAATTCACAATTGCAAAAATGTGGAATCAACCCAAATGTCCATCAGTTCATGAGTGGATACACAAACACACACACACACACGTGTGCATGCACACACACACACACATAACCCATGGAGTACTACCCAGCTCTAAAAAGGAATGAAATAATGTTGTTTGCAGCAACTTGGATGGAATTGGAGACCATTATCCTAAGTGAAGTATCTCAGAATGAAAAACCAAACACCATATGTTTTCACTAATAAGTGGGAGCTAACTGATGGGTACACACAGGCATAGACCAATATAAGGAACATGAGACATCAAGAAGGGGGAAGGATGTGAGGGTGCTCATGGGATAAAAACTTACCTATTGGGTTTAACGAACAGTATTCTGGTGATGGGCACACCAAAAGCCCTGACTTAAGCATTATACAAGGTATCCATGCAATAAAAACACTTGTACCCTCTTAATATTTTGAACAAAAAATCATTGGTAAGTCAAAGCCAAATAAAACAGGCTTAACTAAAAACTGTTATTAAATAACATAGGACTTTTTGCACAGACAAATTTTGGAAATTGTCATGTGCTGCAGAACAGAGAGCGACTGAGCAAACTATGGAGAGTGCCAAGTCTACCCTCTGCACCGTTACCCCAGCTGCAAGCTGTCACCCCGCTCTCGGACCTCCGTTCCCCTACTCTCTTAAGGGAAAGAGCTTATACAAAGACAAGCACTTTTTGATAGGAGGCAACCCTATTAACAAAGAAAGAAAATTAAATCAAAAACCACTTCAGAAATAAGTAAATATATGGGGTAGAGGTTTTGGCAGTGGGTGTGTGGTTTCAAAGACTCTAAAAAAGAGGTGCAGTCAGTCATTGTCCCAGCTCCGCAGGAGGCAGTGGCAGAGAGCAGAAAGATAGGCCTTAGACCCTTAATTTCATTCTGCTTCCAGGCATGAGCAGACACATGCAATTTATGTTAATGATGAAAATGAACACACTCTCAGTGGTTAAAGTAATTATTATACTTTTTGTCTTAAAATTGTCTACCTAAATATCAAGCCCATAATCTAAATACATGTAGCTAAGGTAGCCAAGATTATCAAACTACAATAATGCTAAATAATATTAAAAATTCAATAAACTCTTTGATTATGGTAAAGACTTCTGACTACTATGCATCTATATTAAGGTTGATAGTCCACTAATTGAACAAATCTTATATGAAATTTTAAGAGTAGATTTCCTTTTGATTGTGAAGATTTCTCATTTGAGAATTTAGAGGAAAATTTACATATTATTTTCTAATTTTATATTTCTTTATTTATCTAATCTATTCCAGTACCTTCTCATTGTCCCCTTCCTTGTTTTGAGCCTTTATTTCTCTGTCCTAAAGTGACCTTACTGTTCTCCCGTAGCCACACAAACTCTTCACCCTTAAGGCTGGGTTCAAGGTCCCTGACTGGTGCAACCTCACGTGCCAACCTAAAAAGGTCCTGTGCGCAGAGGCCAGACAGAACTTTGCTGAACGTTTAGTAGAAGCTTGACAAATAATTGCTGATTGATGAAAGGCTCAGCAGTCAAGGAAGGTGGCTGCACCAGAAGCTGCAGTCTTTCATGCTGAGCAGCTACATCAGTGACTCCTTTGAGCAACACTTCCCATGCATCTGGCCCGGGAGACTGACAGGGATCAGAGTTGCCAAGGCCAGGGGCCAGAGAGTGCCGCAGAGGACACGGAGATGGCCTTGCGGTTGGGTGATGGGAGGGCTGTTGTAAGGACTGAATGAGGTCAAGCAGGTAAATGCTTTGAGAGACAGAGTGCTCAGTACATGTTAATAATTCCATTATCCTGACTCCTTTAAAGAGAATAATTTGATGCTAAAACTTTATAGCTTATTTAAAACCCTAGTAAAAAGAAAATACCAATGGGGCACTTTCATAACAACAAGTGATCAAACAACAGTAGTGGGAAATTCAGTCAAGTATGTAATTAAGAAACAAGTTCATGTATTAAATATGTGCATGCATATTTATTTAAAAGCAGGATTGCTAAATAAAAGTGCGGTTACAGCAAATTCCACCTTTGTGGAAGAGCATTTTGACATAGGTCAGTTTTAGAGAAATGTCTCTAACAATCCGAGGCTTCTAAAATGCTGGGGTTCCAGCAGCAGCCCCTGCTCAGTGGTGCAGTGACTTCCTGCACTTTCAACACATTTTGCAATGGTCTCGCTTCCTGTTTGATAGATCATCTATGCACCACTACTGCTGTCCAGTTCTCTTTTCCCCAGCTTGATGGGCACCTCTGGCCATCTACTTCCTTATCCTTCCACCATCTGTTCACATCCCTCTCGCAGACTCAGGGTTTCCCCCACAGAGCATCCTCTCCCACCCGCCACCACGCTCCGGCCCCTTCCCCGGGCACGTTTCTGCCATCCCTCCCCCTCTCTCCTTTCCTGGTCAGAATTCATTGCACAGTGGAAAGCTCATCACTCTCATGTCCTTTTGTGCTTAGCTTCTGTGATTTTAACACTCAAGTTTCCTGCTTCCAATCCATTCCAGTGAAAACTGTATTCTCTGTGTTTGGGGTCACCTCAACAGTTATCTAATAAGTTATTTAAATTTCAAACGTGAACAATCTACAGCTAGAGGTTGTAGAAGTTGCCATCAACATGACTGAGCAGGAAGTGGCCATGGAGGATGCCAGATGAGCACTGACCAAGGAGCACTCAGCCTGTAATCTGGACGGCCATGGTCTGGATCTGACTCGGATCCTAAATGACTGCGTGACTTTGGGCCAGCTACTTCACTTATCTGGGCCTCAGCATTTTCCTCTTTAAATGAAGAAGGTATTGATCAGGCCCCAGCAGGAAACAGATGGCCACTCCAATGGAGTCATTGAGGACAGTTAAGTGAAGGGACCATTTCCAAAAGTGTGGGCACAATTAAGGGCATGAGCAAAGGATGGTGAGGCAGCCCCTAGAAGTGCAGGTGCCATTTGCTTTACCTCGGCCTGAACAATAGGAGGAGAGGCAAGGACAGAGCATCAGTGCTAGATCTGGACAGAGAGCCTGAGGGGAGGGCTACAGCCACTGCCAACCTGCACCCTGCAGCAGTGGTGGCTGGAGGGAGGGGAGTGAGGGAGAAGAAATGGATCAGTGGAATGAACAGGCTGACCTTCTCTCCTTTCACCCTCTGTTCTCCTGTCTGTATCTCTCGTGGGCTGAACCCAACAAGAAGCCAAAGGACAAGAGAGCCTGAATGACAAGGCCAGAGAGGCCAGCTTTCCCTGAAAAGAGCAGAGGGGAGAAAGGGTGGAGAGTGGATTCAGAGGGGAACAAAGAAACCTCAACCCATACATCAGTGTTGGTTTGTGCTAACATTGTCACCAGTCAGCAACAAAACGACAAAAGCAAACTTCTATAAAGAACCTTGTGCGTTTTTCATGAAGTCAAATTTATTGCATTTAGAGGACTGTTCTTTATTCTGAAATTATGATCATTCCACTTTTTTGGTGTTAAGAGGATGTTTGTTTAACAAATGATGATGGTATATAGAAATTATTGTGTTTTAGTGTCTTGAAAAAAAAGTGAAAAGTTGGCAGTCCTATGAGAACTAACCCTAATTATATTTGGGGTGAAAATTCTTACTGGTTTATGCAATCTCAAAGTGTAGAGACACCCCCCATCCAAGTGGTCTCTGTTAAATTATGAACTGAATGTTTTACCAGGTAGGCTTTTCAGAACTATGGTCCCTGAATTCCCCTGGACCTGGTCCAAGATGAATCTGTATTCTATATCAAGTTGTGTGCCTTAGCAAGGTTCCAGCTTACTATTTTTCTAGAAATAAACATATTCCTAAAGGTCAACTTTTCATCCTGTGAAAGATTTAATGACTTTTCCATTTGTATAGCATCAATGATAGAATAAAAGGAAAGGAATTTTCAACTCAGATTTTAATTTAATATATTAAATGATTGTTGGCATGGAATTTGAAGAGAAATGACCATGTGACACTTGATAGCTTCATAAATAACTTTAAATAATGGCTTACCCAAAACTCTTAACATGCCAACCCTCATTTCAATTCAGTTCAAGGCAATTTAATTCATTTAGGTTAAAAAAATATTTATTGAGGACTCACTATCTGCCAGGCACTATGCTAAACAATGGGGGGGTAAGTAGTAACAAGACAGACATGATTAATACCCTTGGCAGGATTCTCAGCTTAGAATTTCTCTCTAATAAAAAATCCTAGAATTTGGGTTTATATCAAAATGAAAAGAATGTCAAAAGTTTGGTGACTAATTTAACACTTGTACGCTCACTCATGCTATACTGCTTTGTGTTTTGGGGCTCTGTTCTGTTCTTTTTATGACGATTCTGGTAGATGCTGGAAGGTGGTAAGAGACAGTCCTACTATGTTTTCAAATATTCCAGGTCTATCGCAAATACATTGCTTTATAGGTTCTTAGAGACCCTGTATAAACAGCATCAGAGGAGAAAAGGGACCTTGTAAATGATGTGTATCTTTCATGGTATAAAGTTAACAGTAAAACAAACAGAGTCTGGGTTACAGGAGACCTGAATTTAAGTTCGTATTATATTACATATATTACAGAATTTGTTCTGTAACCTGAAATAGCCCTTTGCCATTTTGATTTATGAGGATCACAAACTGCTTTGAGGACCTGAGGAAATCTGTGAATTCTCTTATCAGAAAAAAAATGCACATGCACCTGCTCACACACATACACAATAAGCACACATGTGCTTAATTTTGCACACACTGTCAGCACTTAAGCACCCTGCTCAATGCTATCCATGTAGCTCACATTAAGAAATCTTGTTTAAAAGGAACATCATATGCCAGCCACCTTCAGTTCTTATTTTAAAATAAAATGGAAAATCTCAATGAATGAGAGTATTGATATGCTCTTGCTGCCTCTATCATAAATTGTGCAGATAAGCAAATGAATAATCATGTATTTACAGAGAAATGGCCAAACCTCAAAAGAAACAGAATTGTTCCTCTTTCTGGCCAGTGGAGCAATTAGCAAACTTCCAGGAAGCCTCGTTTTGGGAACCAAAGCCTCAGAGCAACAACCCAGCTTGTTGGCCACGAAGTGAAGATTTTTCTAATGAGACTATATTTTCCTCATAATAATAAAAAGAAAAAAAAACAAGGTAGTCTTACCATTAAAAAATATTTTGATTTCTTTAAAAATTAAGAAAGAGGGAGAAATTGGTAATTGTTCGATGGGTACAGAGTTCCAGCTTTGCAAGACGACAAACTCTGGGGATGAGCTGTGTGCACAGCAATGCCGACATACCTGACGCTGCTGGAATGTGTACTGAAAAACAGTCAAAATGTACTTTACGTGTATTTTACCACAATTCAAGATAAAATAAATTTTTAAATGACTTATTATAACATAAATGTTAAACACAAATGTTAAACACACAAAAAGTCTGAAGTGAAGGAATCGGTCTGTTTTTTACCCACTTCACAGGATTGTTGTGAGAATAAAGTTTAAAAAAAAGATTGAATATTTTAAAATCTTAAATTAAAAAAGGAAAAACAATAAGGTAATTTTACTGAGGGAAAGAATCTTTATTTCTATAATTTAAAAAATCTTCATTACTATTCATTTTTAAATAAAATTTTCAGTTACGTGGGGTATAAAATACTACAAATATTTTTCTCATTTGTAAAGATGGTGCTTTGAGTAGTTGAGTTTTTGTGTGACAGGATTACTTATTTTCTCACACACCATCCACAAATTTAGATTTTGAGTACTTTGGCGTATTGACCAACCCATAGAATCCCAGTGTTTTAGGAAATATACACGCCTGTAGGAAGAAGAATTTTCAAGTCAGCTTATGCGTGATGTGATAGAATTGATAGACTTTTATTGCCCAAGTGCACTGTGGTTTTTAAAGTTAGTTTTGTTGAATAAATTTTGCTATACTGTGTAGAATCAACAGCAAATGTTTTATAATTGACAGTATTCAGAGTGAAGGCAATTTTTTTCTGTCAGTGAGTTTTAGATTCTAAATAAGTGAATTTTAAAAAAATTTAACTGCAATAAGAATCTCAATACTCCAACGATGTTGCTCCCCAAACCTAGCAAGGAAATCCTTAGTTGAACTTGATGCTTCATGAGAAACCTTTTCCATGAGAACCCTTCTTTTCTCCCAGAGCGACGTCTACAGAGACTCCCTCCTTTACCGAGAGCTCAGGGAGAAATGTGGCATGCATCCTCTTGTGTCAGACAAAAGTGCGGCAGCGATTTCCACTGTGCATTCCAATATAATGAGGCAAGCAGGGGACAGAGGTGGGGCTCACTTTTTCTGTGAATTTCCAATTTTTTTAAGGTCTCCCGGTGAAAATGTTTCTAGGAGGCACGGTGAGAACGTCAGAGAAGGCTCAGCGCAGCCAACAGTAGCTACTCAGTGGGCCTCAGTTTTCTCATCTGTGAAATAAGAAGACCATTAAACCAAATTCATCTTGAGCTCTGTGCTGGCCATTTTGCCATTCTGTTTTGATTTCCTGTCTCATGAATCCAATCTCTCCAAACTAGAAGCCAGGAACTCCCTCCGAAGCATCCTTTTCAGCCACTGTGGAGGCGTGTGACTCAGGCTCCAGCAGTCAGACACACCAGCATGAGACCTCACTGTGCACAGGAGTGATATGGAGAAGGTGCCCAGCAGAATGGAACCTGGCCAGGCCGGCGGGGTCATTCTGTTTTGAGAGACTACAAGGACAGCAGACTGAGAAGTAGTATCCCATACTCAGGGGAAGTGACAAGTGATGTGCGGCCTATGCCCGGTGACAGCAGTAACAGGTTTGTCACCAGAATCTGCAGAGTAGTTAGGTATAGTCTCCAAGCTGAATTCTCTGACTTTCCTAAAGAACCTCTGAAATACCTAATATTCTCTAACAATTCATTTCCCTCTTACTACTAGCTCGAATGGTTTCTATTGATTTCAAATATGAATGTAACTGATGCAAAGTCCTTGAAGTAATTATTACTTATTGTTTAGGTGACTTTAAGCAAGTAATTTAATTATTCTGAGCCTCCGGTTCTTTATCTATAAAAGTGGAGGAAATGATAACTCCAGGGATTGCTGTGATAGTTAAATGTGGTAATGCAGAAAAATGCTTAGTACGATGCCTGACCCATAGTAATAGCTAAAAAAACAAATTATCTTTTTAAGTTGGAGGTTTTATGTTTCTATGGTGTACCTTCTGGGAGCTCACAGCCTAAGGAAGAGCCTAGGAGTTGATTATTAGGACCAGAAATGGGTGGTTATGGCATCATGTGACTATACCCAGCCTGGTTACTCCTTGTTGGAAAAGGTACATCATTATATGCAATCCAAGAGCAAAAATTCAAAAATACACTTGGGGAGGGTACAGCCTGTGTCCTCCCCTGCCAGTTGCAGAGAATTTTAACTTGGTCTGTTCCATTTCTTTCCTTCCTTGACTTTGTTGCTAGACATGTTCTTTGGGGCTTCTGAGATGAAATAGGGAAGAATGAGTAAGAACAAGAGGAGTGTGGGCTAAAGGAAAAAGTTTTTCAAGGAAATTTTGAGGGGAAAACTTGGGAAAAGCTGTCCTAAGATGAAAGCTTATGGGAAAGAAAAGGGGAATTTTTTTCCTAAAAAAAAAGTCTGAAACATTCCCCCCCATGCTGTTTAATTAACGTGATTTAACCCTCCATACACCATCAGAGTTCATTGGACCCAATTATAGTTTTGTTTCTTTATTTGACCAATTCCATTTGTAAGAATTAATATTTCATGAATTTTTATTTTTTCTTAGCAGTCTTACAAAAAACAAAGATAACATATATTTATTTTCAAAAAACAGAATAAAATTCATTCTACCTTGCAATTGTCATACAGGTCCATTGGAGCCTTTTATAAATCTAAGATATACTGAGGGATCTTAATGATCTTATTTTTCCAATATTTGAAACATTTTGCTATTTTGTCACCCTAGGAATTATTTTTTTATCATTATTCATCAATAATTTCTAACTATGACTTAAAAAAAGACTAAAAGAAAACCAAATAATGGTGGAAACTCCTGGAAGGACAATAGTGAAATTAACAATCATCTTTCAGTTTTTTACTGTGCTGTCAAAATTGTTACATTATCTTTCAAGCAGGTATAAAAGAGGAAACACGATGTTTATAGTCCGTTTTTAAGCTCTCATTGAACGCAGCTGAGAATTCTGAATTTTTCTTTTTCTATCCATAATGTTCAAAGAGAAGAAAATTGACAGAGGAAGACTTCATAATTCTTGCACGAATCAGAACATGAACATAAAGAGCAGCAGTAGCAAGCGCTCTGGACCGGCACTGTCCAGTGTGGTAGCCACTCGCCACATGTGACTTTCAAGTACTGGAAATGTGGCTAGTTTGAATTGACGCGTGTTGTGAGTACAAAATACACACTAGATTTCGAGGACTTAGCTCAATAAATGATGTCAGGTATCTCACTAATACTTTTTTATATCAATTATATGTTGAAATGATAATATTTTCAATATGTGTGGTCAAATAAAATATATTATTAAATTTTAATTTCACCTGTTTATTTTAACATTTTTAACGTGGCTACTAGGACACCTTAAATGACATACCTGGTTTGCAGCACGTTTCTACTGGACCAGTGTCTAGTGTCTGGTTTAGACACTAATGTGGATGATGGAATAAATCATGTAAGTGAAACAGACTATGGATCTTCAGATCACGATTTCCTACAGACTTAGATGAATGTCCTCAAATTCACGAATCAATGAGTAAATAAAACATCACTAAGCACAGTAAAGGAAATAGGGTATTCTCATACAGGACAGACTGTCACACAGTATCTTCTGACAGGAACTTGGACTGTCCTGCCTTGCGAAGAGAATGTGTGACAGTATGCTCCCATCTTTTGTAATGTTTATGTGCCAAAATTGTTACTTGATACGAAGACATTTGCTATGTTTACATTTTATTTAAATTTTGAATGGGTTTTTCTTTTTAATACACTTTTATTCTTCTGTAAATTATTTGAAAAATGACTTTAAAAGTAAAAAGTTTAGATGGATTTATTTGATTCAGATGGTGAATGATGTTGATATTTTCCACTTGAGTTATTTGAAAGTTAGCTTACCTTGCAGGTACTAGACTGTATTTTGAAACCACAAACCAGTTCTGACCATTTGGACCATTGGATCTCATTACAAGATGAGTGGTCACGAAGAAAGTTATTACGGAAGACTTTTTTCTAGATTTTCAGTAACATAATTAAAGAAAAGAATGTAAGAACACATTGGAGGCAAAAGCTCCACATACTGCTGTATTCAGAAGAAGAAAGATTAATAAGATTCAGAATGTAGTCGCCAAGGACATAGATATTTCTATTTTAAGGAAGATTCCAAGCCCCTAGGGAAAGCAAGCTGCTCTAGAATTTATAGTATTTTCCTTAGGCATTTGAGACAAGCAAGACAGGACTTAGCCCTTTCCGAAGAATGTTTCTAGCCCCCTTTAATTTTAAAATATCTTACAATTTAATTCTCCTTTGCATTAAGTATATGACTGAAAAGAATTTTCTTCCCTGACTGAAAAATACAATGTGTCCAGCTATTCAATAACAAACACATGAGAATCACCCCTCATTTATTGAATGACTTTTATACGTAAGGCCCAGAGCTAAACATGGAGGATGAAGATAAATTAATCAAAATCCCGGCCTTTCAGGAGCTCATAGTGTGATCAAAGTTGAGAAAGGGAGCAGAGATACTCAGACAAGTGGATTTCAATATTACAAGGGGGAGAGGAGAAACGAAAAAGAACATGTGTTGAGAATCACCTCTGTGCCAGATTTTCTATATATTATGTCACAAAAATTTAGACAGTAAAAAAGGTATAAAAATGAAAGTAAAAATCATCTAGAATGCTACCACCCAGAGATTGCTACATTTGATATATTACCTTTTGTAGACTTGTGTGTGTTTTCTTATGAGATGCATAACATAGAAGATGTGGAGTCACACTCTACATGTTAATTTGTGATAATTTTCAGTTAACACTATGCCACAGACTCCACCTATATTTGACTAATGATAAATGTCACTTCCCATAATTTTTAATTTTTAAAATTACCATAATTTTTACTGGTCACAATACATTCCTCTAAAGGCATATGCAGTTTTCCTTGTGTTGGACAATGCTGTAATAAAAATATTTCTATGTATATCTTTGTGAACTTATTTTATATTTTCTTACTATAAAATTTTAAAAAATGATTAGTGGATTTTAAAGAGTATATACTTGATACATATTTAAGATTACATCTCCAAAATGAACACACCCACCAACAGTATATGAGAATCCTAGTTTTCTTATATCTTTGCCAATAATGACACTTTAATACTTTTTATATTTGTCAAACTTATAGGTAGATATGATGTCTGAGTTTTTGAAATTCTTTGTTTTCTATTGAGTTTAGTCATCTTATTTGAGATTTACAAGTTTGGACATCTTACTGGGTGTTTGTATATCTTGTTTTGTAGGTGTGGTTTGTATCCTTTATCCATTTTCTATTTAAGTTCTAGTCTTTTGCTCATTGATTTATATAGGACTTAATATATCAAGGATGTCATGTTGTAATAGATGTTACAAATAATTTTCTATTACTCATTTTGGATATTTGTAAATGCTTCTTAAATGGGTTGAAATAGTGGTAAATGATAAGTTTTCTTATAAGATACAGAATTTTCAGAGACTATATTATCTTGTCATTTTTGTGCATTAATGCATAACCTTTGTCCAAAGAGAGAGCCAACTTTTTGAACAAGCAAACACTAATCAAAACTTGGAGAAACCCTCCATTTCTCGGAATTTCACTAAGTACAGATAACATATCACGTTAATTAAAATGATTAAACCTATTTCAAAGTAACCAATTGACTCTGATACCCGATCTAACAAAAACAGTTCAGCTATTGACATGAAGACCTGGGGCTATTATTCCCAGCAGCAAGTTTCAGTTTAACAAAACTATCAAAATAAATGCCTGGTGAGGCTGAGGGCAGCCAGAGGTCACATCCCCCTTAATAGAAATTAAGGGAGACTTACCCCTTCGCGAAAGGCCAGACTGTCCTAGCCTTTTGGAGGGGTATCCTCTCTCAAAGAAATTTTGAACAGTTTTGGGAAGTAATTTTCTTCAGACCAAAGCAGTTGAAATGTGCTCTCAAAATCAGACCAATGGTCCCCAAAACATACTTTCCCCTGCCCAGTCTTCCTCGGATCTAAATTTTTCGGTTTCAGAAGACGAGCAAATTGCACGCGAGATTTGCTTTCATCCAAAATATTAATACAGAGTAACCCTTGAGCTCTAAATATATATATTTAACTTCTGACCCCTTTTTACATCTCAAAATTCCCTTCCTTCTATATACACAAACTTCTCAACCTTTCTGTCCTCACAGAAAATAAAACGTGTCAGCACTTCACAACACAAATTAGCATGCTTTCCCCAAATTATGCCAGTTGTTTGGAACTTTTTGCCATTTGAAGGAGCCAAATGGAGAAAAAATGTCATGGGCATCTGATGAAACAAATTTGCAGACACTCAAATGCTTCAGTTTATAGAGGTCCTTTACACCACTGGTGCCACTTGGGGAAATTCTGAAAAACATTGTATCTGTAAACAATCTATTTCCATGCCACGTGTTTTCTAAATTCCTTTGCCTGTTGACATTTTAAAAAATTAGAAGAACACATTGGCATGAAGATAGGACCTTCTGTTTCTTATACATTTACCTTATCATAGAAATTAAAAATCAAATAGGTCATCTCGCCCAGTTGTTTGTGAAGGATCACTTTCTAAAGGACACTCCCCAGTTCTTTGGCCAATCTCATTTTAAACTGCTAAGATATCTTTTATGGTCTCTACTCTCAAGTTAAATGGAGCCTATTATTAAAATGAGAACTTCTGGAACTGATGCTTTCTCTATTTAGTATCTATCTATAGTATTTTCTTTCTTAGGGTTAATTCTTTTTTTTAACCTAGCTTCATATTGCTGTAACTTTCTGTCCATCAAATATTTCTAAAACTTCTCCCAGGCACATTATATGATCTTATTTCCTTAGCTGTGAAGTTCTTTTGGGCCAGGTGACTTCTTGGGCCAATGAAAGGGGAACAGAAGTGATGTGTGCAACTTCTGGGTGCAGCACTCACTGTGACACTTTGTCCCCTCCTTCCCAGTGCTGCCAGGATTGCCAAAGTGCATTCCCAGGTGAAGCGTCCACCCAGAGTCCTGTAGGGCCCCCGTGCCTCCCACCTTGGATGGGTTTTGTGAAAGAAAAATAAATAACTTCCAAAAAATGTAATGATAATCAAATTAAATTAAAATCCATTGCAGTTTTGATCTTTCTTGATACCAGGCAAAAGAAAAAAAAAATTCTCACCAGTTACAATAACACTGTCACTACCTTTCTCTGTACTGCTTGATATGAAATCTCTGTAGAAGTTTGAATTTAGGCTACATTATTTAAACCAGGTAAAGATAGTTATAGAGGGCCAGGTAGGAGGATGGGAGGAGGAGAGTACGATGTGGATCAACCCCTCATTTACTGCAAGATCTCAACATGAAAGAAACTAAACAAGAGGAGAAACCATGGATGGGAACTCCAACTAACATCTCATATCCCAAGATCTGGGGAGATAACATTAGTTCCCTTTAGCAGAAGTGCCTAGACATAAAGATTCAATTTATATACTATTTATGGGATTTTGGGGGGCAAAAAGTAAATTTTTTAGATTGAATATATAAACATTACCATGATTTGTTACATGAAACATTTTACTTCCCTAAAGTTTTCAAACAGATACTTATTAAATCTCTTACTTACATTAAAGAAAGATTTTTCTAAGAGGCTGTCAAAGTTACAATGACACTTTCTATTCATATTGTTCATGTTGTGCCCAGTGACAGCACAAGGCCTGTTTAGCATTTCTTATGAATTCCATTCACAAAGCCTCATTCATAGGTTATGATCTATTTTGATTTTGTGATTATATGAGATTAGGGTCCCAGGAAGTAGACTCTGAAAGAGAGATTTGGCTGCAGAGGGCTTACTAAGCTGGCATTTATAAAGGATGGAGAGAAACAGGAATATAACAGAGGCTTCGGCCACTCCCAAGGGGAGCTCAGGAGCTGCACTGGCCCTTCAGAATAGTCCCCAGTCTAAACAAGAAGGCAAGGTCTTATGCCCTGCATCAATCAGCTGTCGGACACAGGTTGATCCTATGAAGAAGGACAGTGTAATCTTAGGGCAAAGGAGCTCTCTCAACTGAGGCGAATTCCTAGGGAGAGACTCAGCTGTGAGTCATCAGCAGACCAAATTCACTATAAATGGATCATAGACCTAAATATAAAAACTAAAACATACTGGTCACATACAACCTACAAAGATTTGGTCATGAAGAAATAGAAAACCTGAAAAGAACAATAACAAATAACGAGATTGAATCAGTAACAAAAAGGCTTCCATCAAAGAAAAGCTCAAGACCTGATGGCTTCACTGCTAGTCCACCAAATCATTTAAAGAACTGCTACCAATTATTCTTAAGTTATTCCAAACAATTGAAATGAGGAAATTCTTCCTAACTTACTATATGAGGCTAGCATTACTCCAATACCAAAACCAGACAAGGAAACAACAAAGATGACAACTACAGGCCAATATCCCTGACAAACATAGATGCAAAAATCTTCAACAAAATGCCAGTGAACTGAATCCAACAGCACATCAAAAAGATTATTCATGATTAAGTGGGGTTCATCCCAGGGATGCAGGGATGGTTTAACATATGCAAATCAATCAATGTGATACATCACATCAACAGAATGAAGGACAAAAACCGTATGATAATCTCAATTGTTGCACAAAAACATTTAATCAAATTCAACACCCCTTCATGATAAAAACTCTCCACAATTTATGTATAGAACGAACCTCAGCACAGTAAAGGCCACATATGACAAACCCAGAGCTAACATACGGAATGAGGAAAAGTTGAAAGCTTTATATCTAAAATTGGGAACAAGACAATGATGCCCACTTTTACTATCTTATATTCAACAGTATTGGAAGTCCTAGTTATAGGCAAAAGAAAGTAATAAAGGGCATCCAAATTGAAAAGGAGGAAGTCAAATCATCCTTGTTTACAAGTGACATAGTCTTATATATAGAAAACTCTAAAGACTTCACAAAAACACTGTTAGAACTAATAAACAAATTCAGTAAAGTTGCAGGACACAAAATTAACATACAAAAATAGTAGTGTTTCTTTCTGTATGCTGAAAGCAAATGATCTGAAAAAAAAATCAAGAAAGCAATCTCCTTTACAATAGCTATCAAAAAAATAAAATATCTGGGAATAAATTTAACCGAGGAGGTGAAAGATCTCTACAGTAAAAACTACAAAACACTGATGAAAGAAATTGAGGACACAAATAGATGGAAAGATATCCCATGTTCATGGACATAAATTAATATTGTTAATACTACCCTAAGTGATTTATAGATTCAATGCAATCTCCATCAAAATACCAATGATATTCTTCAGAGAGATGGAAAAAACAATTCTAAAATCTTTAGGGGACTACAAAAGACCCTGAAGAAATCTTGAGGAAAAATAACAAGCCAGAGGCATCACACTACCTGACTTCCAAATATACTGCAAAGCAATAGTAACCAAAACAGCATGGCACTGGCATACAAAACCAACATAATAGACCAATGGAACATAATAGAGAACCCAGAAATCCACTGTGTTGATAGTCAACTGATCTTTAACAAAGGCACCAAGAGTACACACCAGGGAAAGGACTGTCTCTTCAATAAATGGTGCCGGGAAAACTGTATATCCATGTGCAGAAGAATGAAACGAGTCCCACATCTCTCATAACTTACAAAAATCAACTCAAGATGAATTAAAGATTTAAATGTAAGACCTGAAACTATGAAGCTACAAAAATAAAACATAGTGGAAATGCTTTGGGACACTGGTCTGGATAAGGATTTTTTGAATAAAATCTCAATAGCACCGGCAACCAAAGCAAAAATAGACAAATAGGATTACATTAAACTAAAGCGCCTCTGGAGAGAGGCCTAGAAGGCAGACTAGAAGCAGCCTGCACAACACCACTCTCACAGAGAGGATGGAAAGTGATGAATAGATACCCGCTTTTGGATCGATCGTCTGAGTGAGAGCACTGGGAATCCACGGATAGGAGATAGGAGTGAAGTGAAGACAGAAGTGGGATGAGCTCCTTAGCAGGATCAGAGGTGACTAGGGAGGGCACCCACATGTAGGAAAGGGACAGAGAAGAAACTCTCAGGCACCACGCTTCCCCTGAGACACTACAACCAGAGCAGCAGAAGAGGCCCCTGCACTGCGGCAGGCCTCTGGACGGTTACAAACAACATCCCAACCTCGGAAAGCTACTTTTGCCCAGGGGTTCAATCTGTGCCTGCAGCCTCTCCCATTCCCTCGGGTTGGAGGGGAGCAGGTAATCTTGGCACTTGTGTGCAGCCTGCGGGTAGGTGACATGCACTCCTGTCATCATCACCACCAGGGAGCCCGGGTAGAGCAGGAGACCATGGGCCTGGGACCCCCTGCTATGACCTGGGTGCTCCTATTCAACTGCACTTCCTGTGGGACCCAGGCAGAGCATGTGCCCGTAGTCATTGGTCCCCACTGCTGGGGCAGCTGGACTGCTACTGCCACCACTGCTGTCTGAAAGGCCCCAACTAGGATGAAAAACAGTACAGCCTTGGTCTTTGGATCTGGAGAGACTACATGCCACAGACCCACATCATCCTGCACAGGTGCCCTGGGTTCCATGACCTGTGTGTGCCCTGCCCTGCAGCCGCTCTGGCCTGTGGACATGAGCACTGAACCCCATGGACCTGCTCCATCCCACATAGGCACCCTGATCTGTGAGTCCACTCTGTCTGGGGGTCCCACTCCACCCTGCAGGTGACCTGTGACCTGTTGATCCACTCTGCACGTCCCATGGGCCAGTGGGGCTGCTATGCCCTGTGCACCTACTGCACTCTACACTACACCCTGCAGGGACCTCACGCCCTTCCTCCAGAGCCTGGCACCTCCACTGCCCAGGCCTGCACATGTACATGCCATGCCCAGTGGACTCCTCCATCCCACATGCACTCCCCATCCCGCCAGCCAGCTGCACCTCGTGTGCACTCCTGGCACAGGGGCTAGCCCTGCCACAGCAGCCTGGTGGCAACCACAGGGGAATGGAAAGGGAGATGCAGCAGAGCAGCAGCATTAAAGGCTCACAGTGCATCCTCCCCTGTCCTGCCTGGTCAACCTTCCAGAGTAGGACCCAAACAACCCATCCAGGGACCCATCCCTATCTTCACCAAGCAACAGAGGTCCCGGCAGAGGAGAACAGGTGTACCATATCTGCTATCTGTTTTTGGCTAAGAGAAGTGGCCTCAGATGAGAAGGCACCAGCATAAAAACTCCAGCAACATGAAAAACAGGCTGTCTCGACACCCCCAAAGGATCACAGTATCTCCGCAGTAATGAACTCCAACCAAAACGAAATTGTTGAAACGACAGATATGGACTTCAGATTACGGCTAGCAAGTAAGATGAATAGAGTTGAGGAGATGGTAGGAAACCATCTCAAAGGAACAAAAACCAAATTCAGTACATGAATGAAAAATTCACTAAAGAGACAAATAACATTCGAAAAGAGATAACAGAAATGAAAGAAATGAAACAGTCATTCAGGAAATTTCAAAATACACCAGAAATATTTAACAACAGACTAGAACAAGCAGAAGAAAGAATTTCAGAGCTTGAAAACAAGGATTTTGAAGTACCCAGGCAGTAAAATAAAGGCAGAAAAAGGAACAAAGAGAATAAACAATCTCTGCAAGAAAATATGGGATTATGCAAAGTGAACTAATATAAGGATTATAGGTATCCCTGAGGGAGAAGAAAAACAAGCAGTAAGTATGGAACACCTATTTGAGAGAATAACAGAGGAAAACTTCCCTGATACGGCTAGAAGTTTAGATATCCAGATACAAGATGGTCATTGAACACCTGGAAGAGTCATAGAAAACAGGACATCACCAAGACGTATAGTCATCAGCTGGACCAAAGTCAAAGTGAAGGAGAAAATCCTCCAAGCTGCAAGACAAAAGCAACAAGTTACTTACAAAGGAAAACCCATCAGACTAACATCAGACCTCTCAGCAGAGACCTTTCAAGACAGAAGGGATTGAGGTCCCATTATTAGTCTTAAACAGAATAACTGCTAGCCAAGAATTTTGTGTCCTGTAAACTGTTTCATAAACAAGGAAAAATAAAATCTTTCCCAGATAAGCAAATACTAAGGGAATTTGTCACCTCTAGACCTGCCATATAGGAAATACTTAAACGTGCTATATACATGGAAAAGAGCAATCATACCCACCAATGTAAAAACACTGGGAAGTTAAAGCTGGGGACCCATAAAACAGTAACACAAGGGAGAAAACAAAGCAACCAAGTATCATTCAACATGGTGAACAGAACAGTATCTCACATCAATACTAACATTGAACATAAATGGTTTTAGTGCTCCTTTTAAAAGATGTAGACTTGCTGAATGGATGAAAAAACACACCCCATGCATTTGGTATCTCCAAGAAACCCATCTAACTTGCAAGGATACTCATAGACTCAAGGTAAAGGGATGGAAAAAATATTCTACATGAATGGAAACCAAAAGTGAACAGGAGTAGCTATTCTCACATCAGATAAGATTGACTTTAAATCAACAATGGTGAAAAAAAAAGACAAAGACAGTCACTGTATAATGATACGGGAGCAATTCAGCAAGAAGATACAACAATCCTAAATTCTAAATACACATGCACCTAACATAGGAGCTACTGGATTCATAAATAAAATACTACTTGATCTAAGCAAAGAAATAAACAAAAACACCATAATTTCTGGGGACTTCAACACTGCACAAAGAACTGGACAGATCATCAAGGAGGGAGATCAACAAAGAAACACTTGGCTTAAATGGGACTCTAGAACAAATGGACCTACAGACATATACAGAACATTCAACCCCAAAACTGTAGAATATACATTCTTCTCATAGGCACATGCGATCTTTTCCAAAATAGACCATATGTTAGCCCACCAAACAAGTCTCATCAAATTCAGAAAAATCAAAATCATTCCATGTATCTTCTCAGATCCCAGTGGAATAAAACTAGAAATCAACTCCAAGAAGAACTCTCAAATCTACACAAAGTCATGGAAATTCAACAACTTGCTGCTAATGATACTTGGGTCAATGATGAAATTAAGATGGAAATCAAAAGATTTTCTTGAACTGGATGACAATCATGACACAAGCATCAAAAATCTCTGGGGTACAGTGAAAGCAGTGTTAGGAGGGAAATCGTACCCTTAAATGCTTACATCAAAAAGACAAAAAGATTAACAATCTAATGTTATACCTCAAGGAAGTAGGAAAAGAAGAACAAATCAAACCTAAATCTAGCAGAAGAAAAGAAATAAATCTCAGGGCAGAACTAAATGAAATGGGGAGGGAAAAAAAGGATCAATGAAACAAAAAGTTGGTTCTTTGAAAAGATAAACAAAATGGATGGAGCCCTAGTTAGATTAACCAGAAGTAGAAGAGAAAGGACCCAAATAAGCTCAAACAAAAATGAAAAAGGAGACAATACAACTGATACCATCTGCAAAATACAAAATGTCATCTGTGAATACTATGAAAATCTCTCCACACACAAACTAAAAGATGTAGAGGAGACAGATAAATTCCTGGAAACACATGACCTCCCCAACCCGAATCAGGAAGAAATAGAAATTCTGAACAAGTAGTAATGAGCAGTGAGCAGTAAGATTGAAGCAATAATAAAATATCTACCAAGAAAAAAAGTCTCAGACCAGATGGATTCACAGCTAAATTCTACCAGATCTACAAAGAAGAACTGGTACATGTCATATAGAAATTATTGTCTAACACTGAGAAGGAGGGAATCCTCCCTAATTCATTCTATGAGCCAGTATCACCTTCATACCAAAGCCAGGAAAGGACACAACAAAAACAGAAACCTACAGACAAATATCCCTTATGAACATAGAAAGCACTATTGATACAACATGGATGAATTTGCAATCACTTTCTCTGAGTGAAAAAGAAGGTAGTAAAAAAGGGTATGCTCTGTCTGCCTCCATTTATATCAAGTTCAAGGAAATGCTTGAGGGGTGTGGGCAGGTGGGTAGAGGCAGGTTTGGGGGATTACTAAGAGGCATGAGAAGCTTTTAAGGGTGATAGATAAATTCATCATCTTGATTGTGGTGATATATATCTCAAAACTGATCAACTTTAATACCTTAAATGTGTCAATTTTGCCTCAGTAAAGCTGAAAGAAAGACAGAATGAGAGAGAAAGAGAGAGAGAGAAGAAAGAAAGAAAAAAGGTAGGAGGGAGAGGCAAAAAAGTTCTGAGATATGACTTCTTGCCTATTACAGTGATAAAAAATAAAACAAAATAACCTATTTCTTAGAATAGGAACACATCTTTAAATATACTTAGAAATATAGTTCTGTAGTGCTCTCATTTTAGCAATAAATAGGAATATCTATTAATACTTTAAAGCATTTGAAATGTTCATTTAAAACACAAGCAATATATTGACAAGCTTGATTCATTAATGATTTGAAAGTTTTCTATCAAAGGGAAGAATCTTTTGAAAGCCCTCCTAGAAAGTTAACATGTATAGATACCAGAAGTGTGACCAAATATATGTTTCCAGCACAACTAATAATATATTATACCAAGTATTAAAGGAAGAACAGAATTTATATAATTTGACACTGTTTGCCTTCCCCAATTTATCAAATGTCAAATCTTTTAGTTACTTTAATGTATTTTGTAAAGCTGACTTCATATATAGTGGGCTATCATTTTGATCTTACAAATTACAAATTAAAAAGTGCTCTTGTGTCATTGGCATTTAATAATTCTTTAGTAGAGTCATCACTAAATTACAACTTGAAAGCTAAATGGCTTGTGAGATTTTATAATAAGCCTAGTTTTGCACAGTAAGTGAAATAGTTCATATATATTGTAGCACTAATGAATTCATACTTAGATTCTGAATTTTGGATATGCCACTCCACATAACCAATGACATTGTATGTTTTACATCACTCATTTCTATGTGTCTGGATTCTCAGAAATAGTTTAAAGCAAGCAAAGCCAAGCCTCCTTGAAATAGAATTTTTATTTCCTAAACAATTTCAAATGAGATGATTTACATGCACTAGCTGTTCTGTCAGGTGTTAAAATGGAGCAAAGGCAACAGTTCAAACAACATTCCATTATAATTCTCCGACAGGCCCAAAGGAACAGAGTTGAGATAAATGGGGACAACCTGGCACCTGAGTGGTAAATGTAAATAAAGTCTTACTGGATTATCCCATAATATTCCCACTATATAGTGATCATTCAACATCTGGAGCTCCTTGGATCTCCCTGAATCTCAATGTCTTAATTTCTAAATTGGTAATAAGAATAAGAATAAAAGTATCAATATAATAGCCATGATGCCAGACACTACCCTCACGTGCTGCTCTCAGGACCCAGAGGGAGAATGTAACTCAATCACCTAGTTACTACACCTGGAGTTTGGTCCATTTGTTTTATTTCAAATGATGCAGATTGAGAGCCATTTTGATATCTGAAATTTTGTCTTGAAGACACAGAGACCAATAAAGCCCAGTCCTCACTTTAGGAATGCTCAGCTTACCAAGGGAGTCCAAAAGTTAAAGCAGATCCAGAGAACAGCGCAGTAAAAGTAAATAAAGAATTTGGGTGGTCAAGAAGTCTTTACAGAACTGAAAAGATTTCATCACCTCAATCTTCTCCACCAATATTAAAAAGTTATTTAAAAGAGGCAACTGAGATCCACCTGCAATTTGGTTCCTCCTGGCACACAGGGTCTGTTCTGCTGAGTTCTGTGACTAAGAAGTTCCATGTGCCGTGGAAGGAGGCAGCAGTAATTGTGGCTATCCCAGGACCTTGAGCTCTGTAATCCTAACTTCTTCCAGCTAAATGTGTTCTTTTAGAAATATGAAAAGACAGAAACTAAAGCAGAACCAGTTCCTTCAAGCCCTGGGGCTCCCAACCTTGTCAAATATAAATTGGAAGGGGATGGATTCTGAACTTCAGGAAGCTAATTGGAAGCCCCAGGCAGAAATCCTAAATGTGGTCATTGGCACCTTGTCCTTTCAGCGTGGATGCAGCCAAGACAGGCTTACCTCTAGGGTGCTGATTGATTAGCACTGCTAGCAGAGATTGGTTTTCTGTGGTCTCCCACTTGTGAAACCCAAAGGTCCCAATCACACAGAGAAAAATTGTTTTCATGTGGTCTGATGAGGGACACTCTTTCTCTTTGGGCAACAGAATCATAAACAGCTCCATTAAATAAAATCAAAATTCATTATTAGGGTTTTGTTTTCCTCGTTGAAGCAATATAAGATTAAATAAATAAATAATTACTAACATCAGACATCAGAAAACACAATTTTAACTAAAACTACATTCTACTAATCTATTTTGGTTTCCCTTTGACTTATATTTCTTCAACAGAAACTCTCTTTCTGAAAATTATTGTGGATGTGAGAGCTACGTCCAGTTTGTCTGGGGCCAGATTAAATGAACTACACTGAGAATAGAGGTATTAACATTTTATGAACAAAAATTATTGTGCAGAAGTGGGGTTCTGTGTGTATATGTATATGTGTGTGTGTATATATACCTCCTAAGGGAATCCATTGTTTGTAGCCAATGTTGCCGGGTAGGATGGGAGTGGTAGACCAGAACTGCTGAATCCAGAAAGAAACAGTGAAACTCAAGTGCAAAGTCCACGGGGCCGCAGGCCAGTGCATTTGAATGCTCTCAGTTCCAACTAGCCATACTCCTGTACACTTGTAGGTGCTTTACTATTTTCACATCCCAAACATCTTATTTTAAGTAGACTGTTTAAATAACATCATCCTCGTTCTATAGTTGAAAACTACGGCTCAGAGAGTTTAAATGACCTTGGCTATCATCACACAGCTTGGAGGCAGCAAATTCAGACCGATTCCTACTCCTAGGATTATCCCACACCGCCTCTGCATTAGCGCTGGGAGGACTGTTCCAGAAATGTCTCCGGTGGAGTCTAGAGGGTCCCAAAACCGAATCAAGAGCGCTTGGGGAAATACAGATAGCTTATTTTTTTCTTTTTTGAGGGACATTCTCAACCTTACATAAAAGTAGCGAGCTACTGTAATGTCTTTCACGTACCCATCACCCAGCGCCAACGCTTCTCAGCGACCCACACAGTGTCACCTGAGGCCTAGCGACACCGACAGTGCTCAGGTGGAAAGAGCCCGCCTTCCCGGGCACGGCAGAGTTCATGGAATCGGAAGACCCCAAGGGTCACAGCTAGGCGTGTTATCGGCCGACCTGACAGAGGATGAAACTACATACATCTGGAATAGACCGTGACTTAAAGCCGGGCCTTCCTAAACCAAACAGTGTGTTGCACCCGATCTATACCATTCATGTCCGACTTCTAGGGTTTTCTCCTGTATAAGCGAATCCTTCAGGGTGGCCCGGCGCGTCCACACTGCGGCAGGGCCACAGGGAGCGGTGTGGCGTTTGTTACAGGTCAAAACGGGAAAGGCCGCACCACACCCAACTTCCTAGTGCCCTGGTGACATCCCATAGTTACCGCCCCACCCCGCTTAACCTCAGTCTTCTACTTGGAAAAGAACATTCCATGTTTTATTTTCAAAATGTGAAAATTAAACTATATCAAGAAAATAGCAATATGAATAAAAGAAGTTAGTGTCATTAACTGTAGTAACAATTTTTTAAAAAAGGATTCAAACGTCATTTCTTACCAATACTTCACTTTTTTGTTGTATATCTGACTCTGAACTGGCCGACGAAGTGCTGAAACACAGAATTTGGAATTCTGAAATTGCAGTTCAGGCATGCATGTGCGCATGCGCGCACCGCCCCCCGCCCCGTTCCCGCTCCCGGCGGCCTGACATCAAATAGCTCTTTACACTGTAACGTTTCAGATAAATTTTCCAAAGTATTTCCTCCAAATGTCAATTTCTGGACATTTCCAAAGGAAATAAAAGTAATGGAATGTAAACTTTTCTTGCAGAAGATAAAATAGCCTTTATAGGTTCTCTTGAGAATAAGCAGTCTGAACAGTACAATCTGTTCTGAAAACCTGCAAAATCTCTTATTTCAACTAAAAAAAAAAAAATAGAAGAAGGAAGCAGACTTAGGGGACTCTTTGTCTCATACACTTTGCGCTACCTCCCTCCGCCCCTCGCGGACGGGGTCCCTCAGCCCACAAACGTGCTCTTCGTCAAGTCTTGGATGCTCCTATCCCTTTAGTTTCTGCTTGATCCGCTAAGTCCTCGTGCCATAAAGGTTATAGCAAAACTATATTCTCACTGTCTCCATTTTTTTTTGCTAAAGTCACTACCGCCAGACTTTCACCAGTACCACCCCACAGAAACTGTACTTGTCAAATTCACCGAAGAGCTCCAGGGTACTAGACCCAGTGGTCATTTGTCACGACTCATCTTACTTAACAGCTTTTGACAGTGACTCATCACTGCCTCTTCCAATTACTGTCTCCATTCAGCCCCCAGGACACTTTCCCTCCATCTATCCACGAGGCCTACCCTTCCTTCTTGTCTTGGCTCAGATATCACCACCTCAGTAAGATCTACCATATGCATGTCATTTAACAGTGAACCCCTCACCTCATCACCAGACTTTGTTTTTCTCCGTAGTACATACCAATTTCTAACATATAATTTGCTTATTTCTTATATTTCTGTATGTCTTCTCAACTAAAAATGTAAACTCCTTGAGGAGAGAGAATTTTTTTCTGTCATTTTTGTTATTTCATCCTCAGCATCTTGAAGAGGGATAGGATGGTCAAAAAATATTTGTTGAATGAATAAGTGAATGATTTCAAAACCTCATAGTTATAAAAGATTCCATCCTATTGTTGCCAAACAATAAGCCTTACTTTTAAATCCTGAAGTATTATTTCCCCAATGAATATATTGTTTTCATGTTTCTGTGCATTTGTCTCACTTTTCAAACAATTTAGAACAATTTAAAAATGTTCACAAAGTAATCAGTGATTACTGAGCAAAATTAATTAAATTCTCACTTAGTGGAAGGAGACGCTGGGGTTCTGAGAGAGATAATTACTCTTCTCGCGTGGTAGGTGAATCAGCAAAACCCTGTATTTTGGTGCTTTCTACTTGACCGTATCTCTTTGTCATGAAATGGAAAATAAGTTTTTGGTCACACAGTTGCTGGGCAAACCAACAAATGGCTTTGCAGGACCTTAATAAGCTGAGCCCTCTTACCTTCTAACTAATTTTATCTTCTATCATTTCCATGTGCTACACAAAACTGGTATTGTCACTAAACTGTCCTATCTAATGGTTCTAGAGTACGTGTTTATCCTCCTTAAGTTGTTTCCTCTGACAAGAACCCTCATGCTCTTTTCCCTGCTTGTTGAAGTCTTACCGTTTCTTCATACCATCACTCAAATGCTACCTCCTCCTGAAGCCCCTGTCACCCTACTGGTCAGAAGTGTTTCTTGACTCTATATGCTACAAGCAGTTTTTGGACATCTGTCTCTTATAACCCTTATTACATTTCACAGTGCATATAATTATTTTTCTATCTGTGTTTTTGCATTTCTCAGTGACACCCTCCTAGATGCTTTGCTTATTTTTTATTCACCTAAAGCCATGCCGAGCAAAAAATTAATATTTGGTCACTGAATGAAGGCAAACAAAATAAAACATTGTGAGTACAGCACCCTTGTGTGCTTATTCAGATATACTGCAAATGCACCACAGAAAGAACTCTTTGAAACCACCTTCTTTTAATAAGCTGAAACAAAACTACTGATTTGAAAATGAGGGAGCTTTGGCTGCCTGACAATAATGTTTAAAGGTCATGAGTCATGGCCTCAGAGTAACCATAGTAACTCAGCATACACAGTAGATGTCATGTTGTACAATAATTAAGAAAAAAAAAAAAGCTTTAGAAAGCCTATTAGCCTTGAGATAAAACAAATTATAATTAACAAATGTATTTATGAAGCTTGTTTTTATTGCAGTGTTTTCTTACTTCAGGGTTCATGAGGAAACTGGAAAAACTTCTTTAAATGTCTATTGGCAAGGAGTGAGAATACAACACATAAGCCCTATAGTGGTCTTTTTCTCAGTGCTTTACAAGAACATAAAAATTTCCTTCCTATAATGAAATGCCGCCTTATTTACTTTCTAAACATTTTCTTCTATGCTTTTTATGTAGAATTAGAGTAGTAATTAGTCTATGTGAATAAATGATTTTAATAAAATTGGTATAGCTGTCGAGCACTCAATTCCTATAAGAGAGGATTTCCTGGGAAAACACTTTTTTGGTTTTTGTTTGTTTTTTTTTTTTTGAGACAGAGTCTCACTCTGTTGCCTGGGCTAGAGTGAGTGCTGTGGCGTCGGCCTCGCTCACAGCAACCTCAAACTCCTGGGCTTAAGCAATCCTCCTGCCTCAGCCTCCCAAGTAGCTGGGACTACAGTCATGCACCACCGTGCCCGGCTCATTTTTTCCATATATATTTTTAGTTGACCAGATCATTTCTTTCTATTTTTAGTACAGATGGGGTCTCACTCTTGCTCAGGCTGGTCTCTAACTTCTGACCTCGAGTGATCCACCTGCCTCGGCCTCCCAGAGTGCTAGGATTACAGGCGTGAGCCCCCGCACCCGGACTTGTTCTTTAGGATAATTGTACCCAGGGCTGAGCCTCTGTTGCTTAGACAACTGAGGGGCAAGTTCCCATTCAGTTTATGGAAACTGTGGAGAAGGTCTGTCTCAAGGGCATGAGAAGAGAAGAAGAGGAGGGAAAAAGAGAAGGTCAGCCAGTAGACACATGGGACCAGTTTGTTCCTGCTTAGAAGGGAAGGAGCGGAACTGAACCCCCTAGAGGTCAACAAGCATAGCGTGGTTCTCCTGCTCCCGCCTCAAAAGCCTGCTCTCTACTCGCACAGAACACTCAGCTCCATACACCAGGAGGACAAAGATGCTAATGACAATTTACAGGGAAACAAAGTCCAGCTTTTCACTTGGGTTTTCTGCTGGTTGCACATAGGGCTATTTATTTCACAGTTGTTAATTGCAGGACATTTTCCCTCCATTTGGTAACCTCATGTTTACCTCTCCAACTGTCTCCATATTGACATATCATCTCTTTAGTTGCTTTGTTCAGGGAAATTAAAAGAAAATGAATGTTTGCAAAATTTCGTTTGCTTTACCAAAAAAAAAAAAAAAAAATTCCTCCCTCCCAAAGATTGTTCATCTTTTGAGGGTCATGGACTCCTCTGCACACAGAAACAACATTTTACACAAGATCTTGGGGAAATTGTGAATTTTCTTTATCATCCATGGACCACAGACCCAAGGCAAAAAGCAAATACAAACAAGTCTCACACATTCACATAAGGAAAACACGTTTTAAAACCGAACACACAGCCAGGATTGCACGTGCACACCTCACGTGGGGCACTGATTTAAAAGAAAATTCTAAACGGAAGGTATTTCCACATTTGAAGAAGAAATGAGTATTGTGTCCACATACGAAACTTCCAGTAATTAACAGTAGAACAATTATGGAGATGAACTGTACTTCCATATGTGTAGCCAGAGTTGATTTGGGTATTCATTTGGGGACCATGGAGGGAAGGAATGACCCAGATTTGTGTGTGTGTGTGTCTCTTGGCAAGAGTGGTGAAGGTGACATTTCATTTTAGTGGTTCGGAAAGAGGGCTGGCTCAGCACCCCTCCCACTTCACACTCCAGTAAAATGGGTGAAGTGGGTGAGTATGTGATTTTGAGAAGAGCCAGTGAAGGATGTTTTATTCATTCAACAAATATTTACTGAACCCCGACTGCATGTCAGGACCTGCCCTATGACCTGGGAAGACAGCAGCTTTCAAAGAAAGGGGGCATTCTCCAGGAAAGGAAGAAAAGTCTGTCTGTTGTTATTCCCCAGACTTTAAAGAAAGGTGTTTTTTCTGTTTTTTTAAGTGCTGAAGGAAGGCTATTTTATCCAGAAAATCCCATGAAGTATTTTGGGACAAGAGGAGCTGGGAACTTACCTGCTTCTCTCTGTGCTTTCAGACTCGGGGAGCACAGAGTCCTTGCTGTAACATTCTCCCATCTCAAGCCAGGCCCACTAGGATCCCCTGTCCACGGACAGACACTATCTCCACTCCCCTTATTTAGAATCCCTGCCAGGCTCTGCTGTCGTTTGTTGCTAGGCAACCACAATGGCTATGGAAAGGGCAGTTAACTTCCCAAAGGAAAAAAAAAAATCTCAGTTACAAAGCCACAGTAACCCCTCAAAACATCTCACAAATCGGATCTAGAACAGATGGCGAATCACCACATAGTCATCATTTCTGGAAAACCCATTCCAAGTGGAACAGAAGGAGTGGTTTTGTGCTCAAACCAGAGCATGTTTACATCCAGAACCAGTGCTAAGGAAACAGGCACACTGCTGTCGGAGAGGGTGCACAGCCGGCAATGGACTGGTTTATATAGGGAAGCAGTAGTTTTTCTGCAGACTGACCCCTCACTGGGGTGGTCTGCTTTCCCTAGGACCCACAGGCCCCAGAGAGAAGACCCCCCTGGCCACTTGCTAAGTGAAGCTTCCTTCCCGGCATGGGACGGCAGGGGAGATGCATTGCGCCTGATGAACTGGTGTCTGCTCACTGCCCCTGCTCACCGCAGCCGCTGCTCCTTCTCTCCTGGTGGTTGTCTGAAGTTACCAGCCACTTTCTGCTGGCCAGTTGTTGTCTCTCTCCCTGGATGTGTTTATGGACCCAGACGGGCTCTGGCAGGGAGTACATGTTTGAGCTCTGCAGTCTACAGATCAGAATCACTTCTGGGTTTTGATTTGTAAGTCCTAGACTCAGCAAGTCTATCACATGGCCCACCCCCAAATAAATTAGGTTGGTATGACAGCAAAGTTTCTAATCACAGAATTTGTTTCTCGAGTTGGAGCATATAGAGCAAATAAGCACAACAGGAATGAATAGTTGGAACTGATCAGTTCATGAGTGTAATTAGCATCTATTTCACCAATAAAATTTTAAGTTACCCATCCCCTTGGTAAAACAACCCTTTGAGTAAAGTTAAGAACTGTTGAGCAGTTGTTCTGTGTAGAAAAGTCTACACTAGCTGGGTGGATATAGAAAGGCAAGGACTGGGCCTCTGGCATTGCAGCCGGCTAGCAGCCTGTTCAGGATCACCAAGTCATCTTACCTCTCTATGCTTTGGTTTTCTTATTTTTAAAAGAACCGCTTCAACTATTTCTGTTATCCCTTCCAGCTCTAACTTTGTTCTGTTTTCTTTAGTCCATCTTATTAAAAAACCCACAGAGTGGATTATATAATATTTTAGTGCATTTTAGAAGAATGTGCAAATGTTCACCATGTAGTTGGTTCATAATATTTTATAAAGGGAAGGTCATCTCAGTAATGGCTGGTGAAAAGCACTGTTGGCACTAATTATTTATAATGGTTATTAATCTTATCGTACATCTGGCTGATCAAAAAGAGAGGTGGAGAGATATGGCTGGTGCAAAAACAGACTTTCAAAAAGTCCTTGAAAAACAAAGTGACTTTTCCACTCTCACTCCTCCCTAAAGGAATACTGCCTGGGAAAGACTTCAGAAGGTGGTGGCGAAGAAATTAGCAGATATGTTAAAGACATATTGGCCAACAGAATTCTACACTGAAAAGGCTAACTAGTGAAATTAATGGTATTTTTCTTTCATGATTAAGTTAAGGAAAAGTATTCATGAATGAAAATCATTCAGATGATCTTATTTTAAAAAATTAAAGTAAATTTTAAGAAAAACTATTAATCCAGTTTTCCTTTATTGGCCTAAAGAAAAACAAGGTATTACTAATACAACAAAATTTGTAGAAATATATGTAAATTATTGGCACTTACGCCATTAACATTATTTTAAACTGAAAAAATGCTGTAAGCTTATTGGGGCTCTTGTACACTACCACATACAATCTGAAAACTTACCTGGTAGGCTGTCAAAAGTGTATCTTTTCTTGGAATCAGAAATCACAAATGTGCATATGACAAGAGGAATTTTATATGTTCTGCTGCCAATAATTATCCAGATGCCTCCTCCAACTTGGGTGAGTGAGCACCAACAGGACCAGAAAGGAGGGCAGAAGGAAGAACCCAGCACTGAGAAAGAGCACCACAGAACAGATAGCAGATTTACAAGGAAGTGATGTGTCTGAGGAGGGGAGAGAGAGCTGCAGTGGAGATCTTTAGTCTGCGCTCAGGAAAGAGCCGTTTTCTTTTCATCCATGCACTCACTCTTTCATTTGTTTGTTTATTCATTTTTTTCAACAAATATTTCTTGAAAACCCACATGTGGTAGGCCTGGTGCTCGGCCATTAGTCTCCTACTGGAAAACAAATAAATACATGAAGCAGGTCTTGGATTTCCAAAATACTCTTCTAACCGAACAGATCCCAAGCACTGAAAAAAAGATAAGCAGACAAATTCAGACAGGGGCACCTCCTAGGCGCTCCTCCAGTGCAGGGCAGTCTCAGAAGAAAAATGAACGCCTCTCACAGAGTTGACCTAGGGAAGTTCACTGTGTTCTCACTGTGAGGAACACAAGGTGACCGTGCCCACGTCTGGGAGTCTGGGCGAGTGTGCCTGTGCTTGGGGAGGACAAGAGGAGAGGGTGAAGGTGACAGAGAGAACAAAGTCCCAGCACACAAACAAGTACAAATCAGGCCATGAACCACAGCAACCAAATATTTTCCAGCTGATTGCAAAGGCGCTCTTTCTGTTTCTCTTAAGACTGAGCTAGCTCACTTGTTATTTTATTTATTATTATTTTTTTTTTACCTCTTCCCTGTGTTGCTGATTGCTTGATACAGTGGGTCTAATTGTCTCCAGGTTCCAGCCTGTATTCATGGAGAGGGATGTTTATCTGTGTAGGCAGAGAGACTTGTCTGCCCCCTTTGTCCTAAAGTCTTTACTCAGGAAACATAGGGATGAGATTGGCAGCTGTCAGTTGATGAGCAGGGATGTATACTTTTCACTTATGGCCTGTTTGTGGCAGGAAAGAAACGTACCTGCTCCCTCCTTACTCTTCTTTATTGCAGTGAGCATTTGTCACTCGCAAATCCCGAGTGGTATTTGACTTCCCTGTGAGAATTGCCTCTCTCCCCTTGTATATTGATTTGGAAGGACAGCAAATTCAGGTCCCTCGCCTTGCCGCAGAACCTAAGAGAGAGCAGACCCTGTCCAGACAAAGGTCTACACAGTGCTGAACTTGGCTCTTTAGCAATTAGATCCTGGGTCTTTGAATCTCAAACAGGTAATGTAAGAAAGAAAGAAACAGTTGAAGTTCTAGTCATTGTTTATTTATTGAGGTTCTGCCATGTAGCAGGCATTTTTCTGGATGCTGGTTTAACAGTGGCAAGCAAGACAGCTGCTCCCATGAATTTCATACTTTAGTTGGTAGAGGCGAAGAAATACAGAAGATAATTACAGACAGGGACAAGTACTCTAGAGAAAATAAAAAAGAATATAATAAGACTAGGACCAAAAGGTGACATAGAACTGAGATGTGAAGGATGAGAAGGAACCAGCCTTGGGACACTTGCAGGGAAGGGAGTTCCGGCCAGTGGTGCAGTCCACACCACAGAAACATGCCCAAACAGCACCATTAAAAGGCAGACAAACTTCTCTTGACCTTATGTCTTTCTGCACTCCCTTTCATAGAAAAAAATCTTCAAAAAAGTAGCTTATTTTTCCATGCTTTCGTCAGTCTTCTCCAAGCAATTCATAGACTCCACCGAAATGGCTTTCATTCTGGTCACCACCAACCTCCACCTTGTCCTTTAACAGCAACATTCTGGCCCACCTTTTCCTGTAGTAAGTCGGCGTTTAGTCTCTGGAGTAGTCGTGGTTTCTGCCCATTCTCAGCCTTCTGCTGATTCCATGAGCCCTCACATGCTACCAATTAATTCCGTTTTTCTCTTCTTAGCCAGAATTTTTTTCTATCACGTCCAACCAATAAAAGTCTAATTCATGCATTTATATTTTTCATGTTACTGTTACCCAGGCAATAATTGTTCAACTTAGAACACCATTCTCATTCATTCTTTTGCTTGCATTCACTGTTTTCCTTAAAATGCTACTACTATATTGGTGAGTACGTATTTATGTTTCTCCTATGTTAATTTTCTCTTATAGTACTCACTTCTTGAGAGTAAATCATTCATTCATTTGAAAATATTTATCATTATCTATGTGCCTAATACAATCTGAGATATTGGGGATAGGCATTGTTCAAAACAGTGGCGGTTCCAAGACATATTTGTTAGCCTGGTACACTTAAACCAAGAGATTTCTCTTTCGGGTTGTTTCTGCTGTTAGTATGTTTTTAAATAGTCTTCGTGTCTTTTCTAAGGCTTTGCTACTCTAAGTTCTGTATCTTTTATGTCCTTAATTATGTCCCTAACAAAGTTTCTTAGAAACTCATTAGCTATAAAATTAAATATAATTTTTACAAATATAATATTTTTATGTCTTTAATGATTTTCATATACTTTTAATATAGAATCTAATCTCAAGTAAGTAAAAACAAACAAGGTGGTAGTAGGAAATCCTAAGAAGCTGTTTCTCTGAAGTCCTCTTCTCCACCGTGACCTCCTCATGGCTCGCAGCGGGTGATGATGGGGTGTGGATGGCTGTGATGCCGGGAAGGATGCTTCCAGTCACGAGAAACAGTAAGCCAACTCACAGTAGCTAACTCACGAGGGAATCTATTGGCTGATGTGACTGGGGGGTCCAGAAGTTATAGGTGCTTCAAGGTTAATCAGTGATGCTATCGGAGCACAGTATCCTTCCATCTCCCTATTCTTCCATAAACAATGTGGCTTCTTCTGAAGGCTGGCTTTCCTCGTGGGCGTGGAGTTGGCTGCCAGCAGTAACCGGGGCTACAGGTGACTTTGTGCGTGGCTGGAGATAGAAAGAGAGGATCGCTTTCCATGACCTTAGAACAGAAGTTCTTTGTTTGCTTCTAATTGAGTAATCCAAAATAGCTAATCTCTATGACTGAGGAAATGTCAACTGGGCTCAGTCTGAAATCTATACCCACCCCAGACCAATCACTGTGGCAATGGGAAAGGGTCCCTCAGAACCCACCCTTAGAGCCACCTGTGGGATCAAACCCGCTCACATTCCAGCGCCACCACATAGTGGGGGAGGATGACATATATTTGGAGGGCTCTAACACTGTCCAGTGCAGATACACATGTGCATGTAATTTGTATATAAATCATATATATTTCTTCTTTGGTTAATCATTGAAAAAATCGTGATCATATCTTATTAATATAAGGTGTTGCCATATATGTGTTTTACATAATTTTTTCATATTATCCAGACTAGAAAAATATTCAGTAAGATTAATTTGCTATTATAATCATTACTGTATTTCTATTCTTTCTTAATGAAGTATCATTTACCAGTAAGGAAAACAAAAAGTTAAAGATAGGCTCAGAGACCACTTAAAATAATTTGAGAATTACTGTCTTAGACAAAAGTATAAACTTAATAAATAGTAGTTAACTAGTTATTATCCCTTTCTTTTTTTAAAAGAATTGGAAGATCCTTGGATTTAACTAGTTGTTTATATATAATTTATTTTCAGGACTTAATACTTACAGTACTTTGTGCTCATTTACCTCATTACATTCACAAAATTAGCAGTCATGTTGCAGTTGTAGCTTAGGAATCATTCTGAAATTTTTATGTTTACTGATGTGTTTAACTTAGAAAACATATCCATACTAATAGCTCTATCCCCCAAAGTGATGAATCTTTATATTTACTTTGATAAAACCAGCCACAAAACATCTTGATTCAGCTCCAAAATATTGAAACCTGCCTTCATATTTCAATGTAATTCATTTCATTGGTTATTCTTTTATTGTGTAAGCCATTCATTCAAACCTCATCTACATTCTTTGCCAGACACTTCACCAAGCACTGGATGTGTGTGTGTGTATGTGTGTGTGTGCATGTGTGTGGTGCTTGCACAAACCGACAAGGAATTTGAGAGGTTTCTGCAACCTTCCTGAAGCGCACAGAATGAGAAAAGAGAAGTTAGAAGATTCAGAATTGGGTAAAGATAAGAGAGAACAGGGATGTGATAAAGGTACCGTACTTCCCTTACCAGAGTACTGGCGCCAGGCCACTGAATAGCAGGGAAAGACTTGAACGCCAGAGTCTGCACACGCCTGGCGACAAGGCACGTCTTCAACCCGCAGGTCACATCATCCACGTTCGCCAAGAAGACAACACTTTGGGACTCGACGTGAATGCGAGTTGACAGTAAATGACAAATGGGGCCGACGATCTGTCCTCGTTCAACGCAGAGCGCGTCTGCCGTCCTGGGCGGCGTCCTCCCGGGCTGTCAGCGCTCCTGGGGACACGCCAGTCCCCGGAGCCCGCCCGCTTCAGCGCCCACAGTGTCTGCCTCACAGACAGCATGCGGACACCACTCAAAAGTAAGCACACACTCTACAACTAAAAAGTTACTGAGAGATGTTCTATTTGTAGTTTTAATTTTGAGGAGGAAATAATTTATCAACTGCAATCTAAACAAAAAAGAATTTGATCTCGAAGAGGTTTAATGTGTCGCAGGTTAGAAACAAGAAAAAAATATTTTTTTTTTTTTTTTGAGACAGAGTCTCACTCTGTTGCCCAGGCTAGAGTGAGTGCCGTGGCGTCAGCCTAGCTCACAGCAACCTCAAACTCCTGAGCTCAAGGGATCCTCCTGCCTCAGCCTCCCGAGTAGCTGGGACTACAGGCATGCACCACCATGCCCGGCTAATTTTTTCTATATATATTTTTAGCTATCCATATAATTTCTTTCTATTTTTAGTAGAGATGGGGTCTCGCTCTTGCTCAGGCTGGTCTCGAACTCCTGAGCTCAAACGATCCGCCCACCTCGGCCTCCCAGAGTGCTAGGATTACAGGCGTGAGCCACCGCGCCCGGCCAAAAATATTTTTTGATAGACCGACTCAAAGAGGCAAACAGTTTTGTCAACAGTGCTTGGTGTTAATTCGGAACAGCCAACCTGTATCACGCAAGAGGAAAAATGTTCGAAACCTACCTGACGCATCTCAACCAGTGAAACATCGCTTGTCCCTGTGAGACGTTGATTATTGTTATTATTTTATGAGATTTGTGAGATGCTTGCTGAATCTAAAAGCAACTCAGTGTGAAATCTTAGAAACTGGTGGGTAATGCAGAGGTACCCACCTACTTTCAATATACCACACTTGTCATTTGTCATTTACAAAGTATTATTTTGGCCATCCTGGCTAGCATTAGCAAAAGAAGTTAGATGAACAGCAAATCCCAAGATTGGGAGAAATTATAGATAAAGGAAAGAAAGGGCCCTAACAAATATCATTCTTAATTTTTAGTCACAATTAATATACTACTATTTGCTTTTAGCTAAATGTTCTGGTAAAGACACACAAGTGTTTGAATTAATTGTTAAATTTTAGTTGCAAAATAATTTTTGGTGAACTATTCTAGAAGTATAAAGATCACAAATTTAAAATTTTAAAGAAGTAGCAGTTACATGGCTATGCCTCTTGCCTCAGAAGCATATTGTTTGTATGATAAAAATGTCATGTACATTGTTATAAGGATTTTCTATTTGTAATTTATCAGACAGCTGCTCAGCCTTCCAGGAACCATCTTTCATTCTGTGCTGCTAGAAACAGACAATAAACAAACGTTTAGCAATAAAATATCTTTGTCGTAATAAGAAAAATATAGACAATACCAAGACAGCTTTGTTAAGAGAAAACCATTCTTTATGTAGCAGGCATCAGCTGTCCCTTTAATCAAGAGACAGTTGGATAAAAGGGAGGCTTTCGGAGGCTGCTTCAAGAACAAATGCATCCTCATGATAGAAAGGTCCCCAAAATAAGCTGTCATCTTTGGCTTCTCTCTGTGGGTATATTGAATTTCCCGAGTGATCCTGCTGTCGTTTTACACATGGCAGATGTACCAGATCAGCAACCAAACAAAACTGCCAGTGTAGCTTGTTTCTCACCACTGCTATGGGAACTGATTGTGTTTGCCTCTTGATTCACCAAATGACATTAAAACAAACAAGTAAACAAACATAAATCTCACATTGAGGTATCATGGATAATGAATTATCAAAATCCCATACCTTAAGAAAAAAAATGAAGTGACCAACCAGGCTCCATTAGTTGAATTTTGGAGACCCCAAAGAAATCAAAATCAGAGATGAGATGTTAACCTGGATTATCCTCAGTTGATAATTTATCCTTAAAGTGAATTATTTCCCTGGTTAATTTACAACTTCAGAAATGAAATTTTAAACATTGTCTAATAGCCAAACTACATTTCCCCAAGACTTCATATCTTTTGAAACTAATCTTTAAGCATATATTCAGAAGGTCATTGTGATTTATTATCCTTATTAGCAGAAATACCAAATTTTGCTGGCAGAGAAGTCTTTAGAGTCTATTATTAATAACAACTTCTTATTTTTAAATACTGAAACACTATGTTACATTAACTTTAATACAATATTGAGTTCAAGAGTGAAGCTAACTGTTTAGTGGTAAACTTACCACCTTACTGATTCATTTTAGCATTTAAATGCCCGTTTATTCCTGTTAGATCCTGATATGCTAGGAACACAAGTATCTTATAGTAATTTCTAGGCCAGGCACAGTATCTCACACCTGTAATATCAACATTTTGGGAAGCTGAGGTGGGAGGATCACTTGAGTCCAGGAGTTTGAGACCAGCCTGGGCAACACAAAAAACTTTAAAAATTAACTGAGAGTGGTGGTGCGTGCCTGCAGTCCTAGCTATTTGGAATGCTGAGGCAGTAGGAATGGGAGCCCAGGAGTTCAAGGTTGCAGTGAGCAGTGATCACACCACTGTACCGCAGCCTGGGTGACAGAGTGAGACTCTGCCTCTAAAAGGAAGGAAGGAATGAAAGAAGACATTTCTAAAAGATGTTTATTGAAAATACAGAGTTTAAAAAGAACAGTTCTGGAAAAAATATCATGTTCGCTGGTTCTATGGTACAGAAAAAGTATAAAATAAAAGTGATTGATCAGATTGTGTAATATTTCCACCTGATACTAATATTAATGGTCTCCAGTGACAGTTTGTTCACTGATACAAAGCTACTAGGTATAGTATAGTCAATAAGCCTAGGTTAAAAATAATTTTATTAGCAAACATTGTGACATATAACTACTTTTCAGATGGCATTAAACATCAAATTCTATGTAAGGTACTTCATTAAAAGTCACTGGGAAAATTAATTTGAATGTATAGAATAGATAAATGAAAAATTGGGTTATTTGCAATGTTAAACGTGTATTCACTTCATTAAAAATTTCTTAACATTTTTAGAAGAGATCCATGTGCCCCTTTAATTATACACAAAATTTAAGGCATCTAAGGATTTGTGCATTTGTGCATTTTTGCAGAAAACAGATACATAGCTTTCATCAGATTTTCAAAAGAATGTGTTTCAATAAAGTTTAAAATATTGCATTAAAAGAATATGCTTCTTTAGTTTAATACCCTCTCTCATTAAATACAATTTGATTTGCAAAGTATTGATTTAATTTGTCAGGAAAACACCTGTTTTACAAAAGAAAGTATAAGGAAAATGATACTATAAAATGAGAAATATATATGTGTGTTGAATATGAGGATAAACGGACTTTGAACCTTAGGAATGTCATTAAAATATATATTACTATATCTCCATTTTTATACATAATTTAGGAGTACATGGAAGATAGCAATATAAGCAGAGCTCCATTTATTGAGCTCTGACGAACTGAGACAGTGTTCTAGTTATATTGTTCCATTGAATTCTTGCATCTTTGGCGACAATCACTATGATTATTATTCCTTCCCATATGAAGAAACTAAGAATTACAGAAGTTAAATAATTTTCCCACAATCTCACAGCTAGTAACCAGAGGGACTGAGATTCAAGTGTCTATCTTTTTGAAACTAAAATCTGTACTTTTCAGCACTATGCGATAATCCATTTACTATGCCTCACGTCACTCAGAACATTATGTTGGCTGTCGTAGGTCATGAAGCACAGCTACTCAAGTTCATCCACTGAGCATTTCAAAGAGGCCTAATGATCACAATATATCCTTCTGGGAACTAGAGAGGGGCTGTGATTCCCCCTCCCCTCCATCCCACTGCCTCACATCTGTTCACCTCAAACTTCCCCTCTTTTATTTTTTTTGCATTTACTTTCTGTTGAATGCAAAAAACATGGCAGCTTAATTCAACAATAACATTCAAAGTTTGGCTTCTCTTAAAACTCATGTTATCAAAAGGGGTTGTCTTTTATGGAACAAGGCTAGCCAGAATTTTTTTTTATTTTTATTTTTTTTTTTTTTTGGTCTGGTCGAATGAAAGAAAATGTATTTTTAGAAGAAAATATTTTAGTTGAATTCTTTTAATTTTTAAAATTTACATAATGAACTGCAAAGTCTTTTTAAAAAATTTTTTTTCATGTCAATTGAAAAACTGTCCAGGGATCCGCTGTGCAGTCATATCTATGGATGTGTCCTGAAGGAATGGAATGAAGACTGAAATCCTTCATGGTGCTTATGAATGGCAGAGTTACATTTCTGTCAGGGCATCTGTGTTTGGACAATCAAGTAAGGCTGCTTCTCTTAGAATCTTCTGGAAGTTACACACACGTGAAGCAATAAAAATCACAAGGGCAATATGTAGAACAACATATTTCACACTTTTTATTTTAATAGATTTTAAATCAACTTGCTGAGATTGTTACTAATGAGGAAACTATGGTTAAAAGAGATTTAATAACTTCTCGCATAGGTAGCAATACCGGGTAAAATGCAAGAGTTCTGGTTCCAAACTATGTCCTTTCTTTCCATCATACTGTACGGGCATATCTGGTCATTCTGAAAGTCACCAAATGGAGAAGGCAGGGGTAAAAGCCTCAGTTGTCTATTCATAAATATTAATCACTCCTTAAGGCAAAACCTGAAAGGCAGTTCTCTTATGTTAAGTTATCACCTATTACTTACGTCCTCTGTGAGTGAGAACTGGAGCTGCTCTAAGGGGTTCAGTCTCCATCTTCTAACTGAGGCGTAGATTCTGGCAAAGTTTGCATGGAAGACAGTTTTCCCCTCTGTGCTTGTGGAAATGGACTAATGTCTCAACTCCTCTGTGGGAGACATCATAAGTTTTACTTTCTTGAATTACCAAGGCTGGGAATTTTCTTGGTCTATAGCACCGATGTTTTTTGATTTCTCTTAGCTAATCAAAATAAGGGGTAAACGCTCATAATAGGAGGAAGAATCTGACTGTGGGCAGGATGGGAGGCAACTGCTCACTTTTGTTTAGAACAGAATGTGTAGCAGTCACTCAAAAGTGGCTTGACCAGGGTACAGGTGTGAACAAGGTGATCTACTTCCTCTACTCCATCCGTCTACTCATCCAGCCCACTTCAGTCTACCTCTACCTCTCACCTTTCAAATTTCTGTGTTGTATCCTTCTTTGTATGAGAAGAAAATATAGTACTTGGTAGAAAAAACCATGAGCTTGTTTTGTTCACTACTGAATCATCATTTTATGAAAACATGGTACCTTACTCTCAGTGAATGTATGAATAAAATCCCAATAAGATGTTATTAAATTTTACCTCCAACTCCCAGAATAATAGACATTTAAATGGGACATTTAAATATTACCCTCCCCTTCCCAAAGACATCTCTTGAGCTGATATTTAACGTGGTGAAGGTAGGAGCCAACGAGAAAAGGAGGTGAAAGTAATGGGGCAGGTAAGCGAGACTTTCTCTTTTCTCCCTAAATTGCAACTTCTAGACCCCTGACCACGCCTCATAAGCAAAGGGCCAAATGAGACATTCATATATAAACCCCTTATGTTAGTAAAATGGTTTAAATCTTTAAATATTTTCATCCACATTAATACAGAAGTACTGAGAGACAAGTATTTTGTTATTCTAGAGGAGAAAACAGAGGAGGCTTCAAATCCTCTCGAGGCAGAGTGAGGGCCCATATAATCCATCCCTCCCCACGAAACATTTCCTAGGGTCAAAAAGTAAGATATTTATCTTTAATTTTTAACTAGGTGAGTATGGACACATAGTAAGAAGATTCTCAGATCTATACAAATACAAATAAATTGTTATAAAATTTCCAATCTTAGGCCGGGCGCGGTGGCTCACGCCTGTAATCCTAGCACTCTGGGAGGCCGAGGTGGGCGGATCGTTTGAGCTCAGGAGTTCGAGACCAGCCTGGGCAAGAGCGAGACCCCACCTCTACTAAAAATAGAAAGAAATTATATGGACAGCTAAAAATATATATAGAAAAAATTAGCCGGGCATGGTGGCACATGCCTGTAGTCCCAGCTACTCGGGAGGCTGAGACAGGAGGATCGCTTGAGCTCAGGAGTTTGAGGTTGCTGTGAGCTAGGCTGACGCCACGGCACTCACTCTAGCCTGGGCAACAGAGTGAGACTCTGTCTCAAAAAAAAAAAAAAAAAAAAAAAATTTCCAATCTTTATTTTGAAATCAAAACATAGAAGATTCCTGAAGAACCCCAGTACTAATTGAAGAGTAAAATGCTGAGTGGGTATACAATAAGTTCTTTAACAAAATCAAGACCCAAATATATTGAGCAATTAATAAGGCAAAGAAAATCTCATTATAGAAGATGCTAAGTAAATATCATAATTCATTTTTGTTCAAAAACCATCTGACAGACTAAGAAACTTTCAGCTCATCTACAAGAGCTTTTATCTCCTTTCTTTGTCAAAAGTAAACAAATGTGAGACCAAATTTCCTTTTGGCTACACTAAAATCACCAAATTGCCATGTAGTATATGATAACTCATTATATGGATTTCCAAAATAAATATTTGATTTCTCTACTGTAAAATACATTAAAATCACATTTCTGTACACTGAAACTTTACATTGTAAACTTTGGAGATAGACTGTGCCACAGGAGAAGTTAATTGTGAGACACTATGTACAATGGACTGTGTACAGCTCTGGCTGTAAATCAAGGTGTCAGTCAGGCCTAGCGTCTCATCTGAAGACTGAGCTGCAGAAGAATCCACTTTTAACGCCAATGGCTGTTGGTAGGAATCATTCCCTCACGGTCTGTTTAGCTGAGGGTCTCAGTTCCTTTTTGGCTCTTGGCCAGAGGCCATCTTCTGTTCCTTGTCAGGGGGGGGTCTCTCCAACAGGACAGCTTGCTTCAACAAAGCATGCAAGCCAGGAGGGCAATACAGAGAACCTGCTAACAAGACAGAAGTCACAAGATTTTATGACCCAATCAAGGAAGTGATACCCCATTCCCTTTTCCATATCCTATTGGACATACCAAGAAGTAAGTCACAGAATCAGTTTATACTTCAGGGAAGGAGATTACAGAAGGTTGTGAACATCAGGTGCCTGGGATCACTGGCTGCCATCTTAGAGGCTGCCTACCATACTAATGTGTTTGAAAATGATTTTACAAATAAAAAATATTTTAAAATGGTAAATGTAGTTTTCAACAAAATAAAAAATAATGGCTAAGAGTCATTTAATAAACTTACCTTAAAACATTTTTTAAAACTCAAAAAGGAAATAAAGATGTAAGATACTATATAAAAAAGAAATGCAAATTAAAACTTATCACTTTTCTTGTGGCAAATTGGAAAGTATTAAATATTTAGTTGATAATATCCATTTTTGGCAATGGTAAATTGGTACTTTATAATCTACTTGTGGGGTTAAACATTTCTGAGGACAATCTGAAAATATCAAGATTTGCATACCTTTTGACTTATCAGTAGTACTTTTAGATCTTTATTTTACAGAAATAATTAAACCAAAGTTCCAAGATTGATGTATCAAGATGTTTACTGAAGTGGTATGTAATACTGCTAGAAAAACTGGAAATTATTTAGTAGTCAATCAGGAAGGATTGGCTAAATAAAATGTGTTATGACAACCACAAAATAAAATATCTTGTAGCTGTTAAAAATGATCATTCATCTTATTATCATAAGAATATGTCTATAATACATTTTTAAATGAAAAAGGCAAACTATGAAAACTATACAGCATTATCTATGCAGAACCACACGTGAATGTGCTGGTGTTAGTGCCCCTGGCTGCAGAGGAACGTGTCTGAAAGGACACCTACCGCAGTATTGACAGCGATTATCGTTCAGTTGTGGGATCAGGGGTGATCTTTATTTTCTTCTTCATATCTTATGTATTTTTCAGTTTTTTTATATCAAACATGTTTCTGTTTCATAATATTAAAAAGCAATAAAGCTATTCTGAAATAATCTTTAAAGCAATTCCTTCCAAACCTTTATATGTGAATGCTTTCAGCTTTCATCATAATATCTATTAACTGGAGCAACATAGTATCTTAATGTCTTTTTACACTAAATGTATTTAGCTGATTCTGTTGATAAATGGATATGTTCCAAGTCTTCCTGGCAAATTATACTTACTTTAAAAAAAAAAACCCAGAATTCTATAAACACACAAATATCATCAATCAAAAGGCAACTGGAAATTAACTGTCAGGTTTCTTCTTACCCTGGCTCTTCTGGAAGAATAACTCACTGCGGGACCAACACTGAAGATTTTGATCAGTTAAATAAGAAAATAAATCTTTGGCTGCCATGTCTAATCATTCACTCGTTATTTATTCTTCATACCCTCATTTCTGAGCGTCCACTATGTGCCAGGTGTTGGGCTAAGTGCAACCGCAAATCAGAGACACACCGTGCCTGCTCTCCCAGCTCACAACGACAAGTCAAAGAATCTCCCTGCTGAAGATGTGTGAGGGTCCACAGTCCAGAATTCCCCAATCCCAGTTCATGAATCAGAGAAAGAGATTTTTGTCCTTGTTTTCTTCACCCGTATTGTTTGATGGCAGACTTGAATCCACTTCTCTCATCTACCCCGTGGCAGGCAGAATTCTGTAATAAGACAGCCCCACGATCTTTCCTCACTGTTGCTCCCACCATTCATATATTGTACGGCAAAGGGATGTTGCAGTTATAGTTAAGGTTACCAATAAATTGACCCTAAGAGAGGGACTCTCTAAGATAGAGCGTTTTCTACACATGGCAACAGAAGAGCAAGTCAGGGAGACTCAAACCGTGAGGTGGCTTTGATGTGGGGAAGGCTCTCCATTGCTGAGGCAGAGAGGACCGTGGCACGAGGACCTACAGGCGTCCTGAGAGCAATCCCCCCAGAGGGCACCTGCAAGAAAGTGGGGGCTGCAAGCCGACACCCTGCTTTCAGCCTTCCCCAGAGAACTCAGTCACGCCACCCCAAACTTCCGTCCTACCAAGTGTGTGGATATCTGTTACACAGCAGCAGATAAGTAATGTATACTCTTTTTCATTTGTGCGTCATTCCTCGGGACTAGTTAGCACACTACAGCATGATGAGCTAAGAGCCGTGGACTCACCTAGCCTCTTCATTGACCAGGTGGGGAAATTGAAGTGCAAGGTTTCTAGCCATGTTGGCCTTTTTTGTCTTTTTTAATTAATTGATTTATTTTTTATTTTGAAGTCATCTTAAACTTATAGAAAGCTTGGAAGTGTAGTACACAGAACTTTTTTTTCCTCAACCATTTGGGTGCATATATTTCTGACATGACACATCATTGCCCCCAAATACTTTAGTGTATTTCTTCTAAACAAGGGCATTCCCCTATACACTTACAATACAACCATCAAATTCAGAAACTTACCATCAATTCATCTCTCATATGCATTCGATTTTTAGAATATATCCAAATAATTACCTTTCTAGCCAAAGCTCCAGTTTGGAGTCATGTGTTATGTTGAGTTGTCATGTCTCTTTAGTCCCCTTCAACTCACAACAGTTTCTCATTCTTTCCTTGACTTTCATGACCTTGAAACTTGAAGATTACGGACCAATTATTCTGGAGAATGTCCTCCAATTTGGATTGTTTTGATTTTTCTTCATGACAGTTGTGTACCTTGATAGGAATATTAAAGAAATGATGCTGTGTTCTCATTGATTACTACAAAATAGCACACAGTTTCAATTTGTACCAATACTGATGAGGTTAACTTTGATTACTTAAGGTGGTGTCTGCCAAGGCCCTTCATTGTATTCTTCTTTTACTTTGTAATTAACAAATAATTTGTAGGAAAGTAATTTGAGACTATGTGAATATCTCATTTGTCATCAAATTTTACATGTATTCACATATCATAATTTTATCAGTATGGACTCATAGTTTCCTATTTCATCCAATGTCTTAAATCTGTTATTATTATTTATTTTGACATTCAAATTGTCAGAAATTTGGCCAAAAGAAATCTGCTGGACTTGCTTCAGTGTCATTTCCATAAGTTCCAGGTCCCTTTATCCTTTCAACACTTGTCTACTTTCCGAAACAGCAACAACGTGTCCTGGGGATTTGGCCTTTTCTCCAGGGAGTCTTGTCTCTTTTCAGTAAAAACTGTTATTTAGAAACCAAGATCTGAAAACCTGGTTTACTCATTGTTTTCAGGAACAATGCCCCCAGGAACACTGACTTTCGCTAATGTCTCCAAAATACTGTGCTCTCTGCTGCCCCATGATTTTTATGCTGTTCCCTTTACCTGGACTGCCCTTCCTTCATTTTCACATTGTGAGCCCTCCTGACTCATTCTTAAGATCCAAGTTTAAACCCTTCTCCTTCAAGGAACTCTTCTGGGTGCCTAGACTGGTTGAGGTCTGCACTCATAGCACCATGCTATGTTAGAATGTCTGTGGTACAGTAATCACTTGGGAGTGTATGGCTCTTCCTTGCTAGACTAATAAGTTTTGGAGGACAAAGACTGTTTTTTGATTGACATTGTATCACTAGTGCCTAGCAGAGGTCCTAGCACATCGTAGTTCTCCATGGCTATTTGTGGGAAGAGTGATTGAGTGAGGGAGTGAGTGGGCAAGTGAATGATGACTGAACAAATGAATGAAATGAAGCCAGAAGCAGAACCCAGTGCTCTCCGAGCTGTACCACGCTTAGAACTTTTAAAGAACTCACTGAAACAGTATTTTCTAAATTCTAACACATAATGGCACAATTTGATTCTTTTTGACAAAACAATGGATTTTGTACACCACATCAAATAATTTTCCACATTATTTTTGACGTAAGTTCTTCTTGAAATGGATTCAGACAAAAATGGAAAATCAAGTGCCCTCTGAAAAGGTCATAGAGTTTGCCACTATTGATTTAATCACTTGGGTTTATTCTTCATTAGATTTATTTGTATTCTGAGTAACTGTGCTAAGTTGTCCAGAAAACAAAAAGCTGCAGAAAAATATTTAATTTGATTGCATAATGCTAAATCTTCACCACCTCCTGGGTCCCTAATTAAATCTTGTTTTTACACAGTGCTTTGTCCTTAAATGTGGGCTGCTCTGAAATTCTCAGGAAGGGAATTTATGATAGAGGAAATCCAGAAACTTTGGTAGGACGTCTAAGAGTCCTACCATTGTCTCTACAGGAAAGCCAAACATACAATTGTCTTCTTGGTCTGATGCTTTTATGGTTTCCTCTGGTTTTGAGTCAGACCTAGACTCAACAAATACCCACCTCTGCTTTCTGCCTCTCCTCAGCTGTAATTCCAATAACTGTGCCTGGACATTATGTCAGAACTTTTGGCATCGTCTGAAGCATTTGATTATCGAATTCTGTTGACTTGTTAGAATGAAAGTGGGGTCAGAAGGGTAGGCCTAACATAGTTACAGTTCTTTCAGTCCTGAGAGATATATAAGGAGAGTTTTCAAAAGGCTATTTCTCATTTTACAGTTTCTGACATGGACTTGAGACACGTGGTAATTTCTCTTCCATTCATTGTATGCGGTTTTCATCATAAAAACAGAGAATCTCATAGCGACTTATACAATGGAAAATGATTATTCAAAGATTTCTCCTTTTCCCTGACTTATACTGTATTTTTCTTCATTCTAAGATATCTAGCAAAAGTGAAGAGCTGGTTGAAAAAAAAAAACTCCTGTTAGTTCCATTCAGAACAGATGAGAAACGCAGGACCATATCATGTGGCTTAGGAATCTCTCCTTTGTTCTGTGAGGCTGCAATGAAAACGGGATTCCTGGCCATACTGAGGCTCCTGTCGCTTGATAGTTTAATCCTTCCACCAAAGCGTGAGTATTTATAAATGGAGTGATTACAAATTCAGGAAGGATCCCTCTATTCTTCAGCTCCCTCCCAGGGGCGTGTTCTCCTCAGCCACTCGGTGTGCTGCAGGTGGCTTCACATTCAATTATGACTGGCTTAATGTGATTTTTAAAAAGAACATTTGTTAGTATATTACATCTCAAAAAATAATTGAAATGATGCAATTCATGGATGGGATAAGATTTAATTAACTAGGACTTTTTGCCTACACTGAGAAAATGATAATGCGGGCTTTACTAAACAAACTAAGATATCCTGACCAAAGACCCAACTGCCTATTGAAAGAATCAAAGGGCCAGCCTGAGCAAGAGTGAGACCCCGTCTCTACTAAAAATAGAAAGAAATTATATGGACAACTAAAATATATATATAGAAAAAATTAGCCGGGCATGGTGGCACATGTCTGTAGTCCCAGCCACTCAGGAGGCTGAGGCAGTAGGATCGCTTAAGCCCAGGAGTTTGAGGTTGCTGTGAGCTAGGCTGACGCCACGGCACTCACTCTAGCTCGGGCAACAGAGTGAGACTCTGTCTCAAAAAAAAAAAAAAAAAAAAAAAGAATCAAAGGGAAAGAATCAAAGCAAGCTCACAAAAATCTCCTCTAATGAGAAGACTGTTTGAAAATACATTTTTCAGTTTCGAAGTGAAAAAAATGCTGAGCTGCTAGGTTCTACGACTGTTTAAAAATTTTTAAATTTCAAAACATTACTGGGGTACACACGTCTTGGTTACATAATTTGCTTTTGTGCAGTCTGAGTCAAAGTTGTAAGTGTGCCCTTCCCCCAGACAGTGTGCATCGTGCCCGTTCCACTTTCTAAACAGAGATCCATTTTAATTGTTGGATCACTTTTGAATTTTGGAAGGAAGATTAGCAATTTATGTGCCATTTCTAGCAAAGGGTCAGTAAAGGCCTGGAGATGGAACCGCAAAAGGCCCATTCTTTCCTCTAGGACTATATTTCATTTGTCAAAATAAATGTAGGATAGCCAGTCATTCCTAATATTGAGTGATATTCTCCCAGTTCAGCAGAGCACCTCTCTGTACCAGACATCAGCAGAGCAGAGAATGCTGATTAGAACAGAGCTGCTGGTAATATTTTAGCCTGGTCAAATGGCAGCCTCTGACCACGGAGTATGCTGGCGGGGACTCTGCTAAATTATCCAAAGAACTGTTAGGTATCTGGAATATTTTTTTGTGTATAGACCCTCTTTAATATCCTACTGAAAGCTATTTAAATAAAGTAAAATAAAATCCTACAAATGTCATATTCCTGGGAGGAATCTAAAATATCTATTTATCTACGGGGCCAGCTGAGTAGGGGTGATGTTGTTATGGTAAATGTGTACATTTCTGGCGTAAATATTTACTTACCTCCTCTTGTCAACAGCTGAGTAGTCCTCTGTCCTCCCACTTGGAGTCATTTGACCCCCAGTGAGAATCGCTTCCTTTGGAGGCCGCTAGTGTTTATCTTCCAAGTGCTAATATTAAAATGTAGCTCTTGATTCAGGCAGCAGCAAGCCAGGGGGTTTCTGAACACCCTTCCTTCTGTTATAGAGTTACCTTTAAAAAGGGTAAATCATTGGGCAACTTCTTTCAGCACAAATCACAAATATCTTCTCTGCTGGAAGTGATAAAAGCAAATACATATTTAAAATCCAAATAAAAAAATTAATATATTTAGAAAATTCTATTGCCCTTTTAACTTTTAAACATGTTCATGAAAAAATAATTTTTGAAATGGTTTAACAAAAACAGAACTATTTAGGAAGTCTACAAAATGCCTGAAAAAATTCTTAGTTAAGTTTCTCTCTTACAAAGAAAATCACATCACTCTGTAGAATCAGCAACTAAAATTTGTGAGCTCATTGAGGGTGGAAACCATTATACCCTCAGTACCTAGCAATTAGTAAGTGGTTAATAATCATTTGGTGAATACATGAATAGATGGGTAGAATATTGACAAAATCAAGGGCCTGTTAGTTAGATAAGAATAATAGTAGAATAGAAATACAATTATATAATTATTTAAGTGCTGGAGAAAATGATTTAATTTATCCAGTGGAATTTTTATATATTTTTATACCATCTATTAATATATGAAAGTCATTCTGGGAAATTATTATTATGGTTGGTATTAATAATATATAAAATTGTTTCTCTAATCTCTATATTCATGCTGTACTGGTCCTTTTGCCTTTTTGAACATAGTTTTGCACCCATCCCTCACAAAGAGAGCTTTGAAATGGCCAGGACGGCTGACCCTGAACACAGCGAAGCGTGCTGCAGAGCAGCAATGGCTAACACACAGCAGCCCAGACGGTTTCCTTGGCGTTTTTAAAGGCTTGTCTTATGTATGATCATCATTTCACTGTAAATCACACGGTGAAAATTTAGAAGTCAGGTTTATTCGTTTCTGTTTGTCAGAAACCTTTTATGTCTCTAGGATACAGAAATTAAACTGTTGTTGCAGCTTAGAAAATAATTTACGATAGTGCTTGGACTTTCATATTTCTTGTTAAAGTAATGTAGAACACCAAACAGGGAATCAATGTTTAGCATCCACTGTGTGCCAGTGCCCTTCTAGACACTTCACAGTGTATGTCAAAAGAGCGTATGTCATGATCACTAGGTTCAAGTGACATTTCTTACGGGGAAAAAAATATAACTATAATGATCATGAAATAATTACTAAATAACTTAAAAAGAGTTAAGTCCTAGCTAGAAAATAAAGAAGCCTGTGAAGGATGTCACGAGGTGGTTGAAATTGACTTTATGCTTTATAGAAAAGATCCAGGAAAACGAAGGGCAGGAGGGGACACAGGCAGCCCAGCGAGGCAACGTGATGCGGTTGAGAACCTGACAACCGCGAGGGGAGTGAAGCCAGAGCACTCACCCTTGGAAAACTGGTGGCGCCTTATTGGGGAAGCGTATGGGACACTGGAGTCTTTTTTAGCAGATGTGTAAACAGAAGGAAGGATTTCCATTAGAAACCATGTCAGACCTGAACGATGGTCACTTCTCAGGGGGATAATTCGAGACATCAATTCATTTTTCCTTCTTTCTGTGCCCATTCTGTGGGATAGAAGTGGGACTGCCATTCACCTAGAGTCAGTTCCCTGTGGTCAGGAATGGCTAAGTCACACATCACATCTATTAGCTTGTTCTTCAGACAGCTCGCTTCTTGGCCTACAATTTGTGTATTATTGGTGTGACAACTCCTTGATAAATTATTTAAAGCTTTTTAAAAATTTATTTTGAATAATCTCACACTTAGAAAAAAGTTATAAAAATATTATTGTACTATAACTGTATACCTTTCACTGAGCTTCCCCAAATTACTATACTATTAAATGATCCACATATTTTGTTCAAATTTTGCCAGTTTTCCCCTAATGTCTATTTTCTGGTCCAGAATCAAATCCAGGCCCTCACATTCATTACATTCAGATACCATTATCCTCTGTCTCCTTTAATTGGGGATGGCTCCTCATCCTTTTTTGTCTTTTCATGATCTTGACACTTTCGAGGAGTATTGCCTAGTTGTTTTGTAGAATGTCTCCCAATTTGGGTCTTTCTGATGTTTCCATGTGATTAAATTCAGTTGTATATTTTGGCAGAAATAGCAAGGATACGATATTATGCCCTCATCAGTGCATGACATCAGGAAGTAGGTGATTTCAGTACGTCTTGTTACTGATGACGTCAACCTTGAGCATTTGGCTAAGATGGCATCTTCTCCACTATAGAGTTGCTATATTCTGCTTTGTAATTAAGTATCTTTCAGGGATATACTTTCTCATCACACTTTCCTCCACTAATTTTAACATCCATTAATGATTCTTGCCAGAATCAAATATTACTGTGGCATTTACCAAATGGTGATTTTTCTATTTCCATAATTCCTTCTATATTTATTAACTGGGATTCTACCATAAAGAAGCAGTATCCCTTCACTCATTCATTTATTTATTCATAAATGGACTCATTGATGTTAATTCCATTCTATGGGGTATAATTCATTACTATTATTTTTTATTTTGTTATCCAAATGGCTCCATGTTTTGTTCAAATTGTTTTCTATGTGGCCAGCAGAAATGCTTTCAGGCTGGCTTCTGGGTCCTTTTAAACATGTCTCCATCACTTTTTTTTAACACTTCCTTATTTTCTGGCTCCACAAGATGCTCCAGGCTTCTCTCGTACGCTTTCTTCCCTAGCCCAGGAATAGCCATTTCTCCAAAGAGCCTTAGTTCTTTTTATTAGAGAATCACATTTAGGAAGCAAGATCCAGATACTGTGTGTACTCATTGTTGATAAAGTGTCCTTTCTTCTGGGCCCTCTCAGCAATAGAGCTAAGAAATATATGTGTGTATGCATGTATGTATTTACAAACACACTGTCACTCTATCTATGTAGACTTAACTGTCTACCTAATACCCGTATATCTGATTCCAATTTAATTCCACAGCATTCAGTGTTCATTCTATCCATCCTACTTTCTTTATTTGTAACTCCTTTCCCTGTCAGTGAGACACCTGGATCACAGTATTGAAAATATATTTACTTATTTGCTCAAACCTAGAATATACATAAAGTAGTTTTGGAATTGCTAACACATATACCTTTGAAAAGCACATTTACTAACTACAGTACGATGCTCATGCAGAGTTCTTTTTGCCTTTAGCCTTATTGTAACCAGTCAAAGTACTGTTTTCCAAAGTTACTTAGGTTGGTCTTTATTTCCCATTCCCTTCATTGTGCTCACATTATCCATTTGTAACATAGCTATGTTCATTCATTACTATTTGCATTCCATTTTGAGTTCTACTCTCACCCACACACATCTTGGTTGACTTTATTTGTTTTTTGGAGTGTATGAAGCATTACCATGTTTATAAAAATCAGAGCTACATTTTTTAAAAAACAAAAAGAGGTCTATTCAGAGAAGTGTCACTGCCGCTCATCCCTTCTAGCCCACTGGTACATAACCAATTTCATGAGTCTCCAGTTTATCCTTCCTGTATTTCTTTTTGTACAAATGGCTAAGCACATATGTATTTTCTTACATCACTTTCTTTCTTATACTGAAGATACCATATTATGAACACTGTTTTGCACTTTCCTTTTTTTAGCATAACACTCTCCTGGAAATTATACCCCACCAGTTCCATGTAGAGCATTTTGCTCAAATTGATCTTGTGGTGCACAAACCCTGCCCAGGGGAGCATTCTAACAATAGGAATTACAACCCAAGTTTTTGAATCATGCTTATTCATTCCACCTTAGAAGTGTTTATTTGGATATTTTCTCCTCTATCCAGTCATCTAAGACATGATCTTCTGACCCAGATCTTTTCTGCCTGATTCTCTAACAAGTTGATAATCTTCACATGCCTATCCTATTGCTACCCCTGACTCACTCACAATCCCTCCTGTAAGTAGACAAATAGTGTTCCAATGCCACTTTCCTACGTGGTCCAGATAAATCATATCCCTATATTTATTTCTTCTTACTCTACAGTTAAATTCTCAGGATTCTACTGTTTTGTTTTCCAACAGAAGTTATCTTATGCTAAGTTCTTTATTATCTTAATATTCTCTTCTTATTCTTTTGTTAAAAAGGCTTTGTAAGGTGTCAACGTGGCTAAGCTGAATGAATTACATTTCCCAGAATTCCCTTTTCTGAACATGAAAGTGAAGGGAAGTTATTTTGTAGCCCACATGTGATTGCTAATCTGCAGATTCTTCTCATAGGTGTGAGATAGTGGCTCTGCCTCCACATCCGCTACCGTTCTCTGCTTCCCCCTTTGCCTTTGCCAACTCCTGGGCCATATGTGTGTGTGCAGCTCTGTGATGAAGGGGCCTGACTTCTGCATACCACTCAGACCACCCAAGTAACAGGTAATGAGAACTAGTAAGAGTTTCATTCCAGTTTGTGCTTGTAGGTTCCAGGTTAATTTTTTTGTCCTCTCTCCGGCCCCTAACCTGTGCACATCAAACTCAAGTCCCAGGCATGGAGATAACAACCTTACAGAGGTTGATAAACAGCTCCCACAATTGTTTAATGTCAAATCATATATATATCCTGCTTCTCTAATTCAGAATTTTCGTACTTAGAAGTAGATGCTGCTATAATAAATACCTAAAATTATAGGTGTGTCTTTGGAATTGGTTGGTAGGTGGAAAATATTAATAGAAGGGTTTTGAGAAGCATGTTAGAAAAAGCCTAATTTTCTTGGAAGAAATCATTAACATAAATCTGGACTTTGAGGATGTTGCTGGTGAGGGGTCCAAAGGAAATAAGGAATGAGACTGGAATAGGAGATCTTTGTGACACAGTGGCAGAAAACCTAGCACACCAGCACCAACCTGGAAGTAGACGATGTGCCTAATGGACTGGGTGATCTAACGAAGGAAATTTTCAAGGAAAATGTTGAAGCTGCCACCTGATTTCTTCTTTCTGCTTATAATAAAATGTAAAAGGTGAAAAGTAAATGAGGGAAGGACTGTTATAAAAGACCTGGGACTTCGTGATTTCCAAAATTCTCAGCCTCCTCAAATGGCAAACAATGCTAGGAAATGGCTTCTAAGCAAAAAATCTAATTCAGAGCACCCCCAGGAAAATATGATCTAGAGATGAAGCTGAGGATATGACTGCAAAATCTTTCCTTAAGACCTCACAAGGATCAAAGGTGGTGCCTCCGAGAACTATCCAGGAACACAAAGGGCTGTTTGAGATCAAAGGTGTGCCACTGCCACCTTGAGTTAGAAAGGACAGACAGTACGAAAGTACAAAGAGGAAGTTGGATCCCCAAAATGTCAGAAAGTAGGCTGGGAAAACCACTCATCTGCAAACATGTGGCATCTTTCATGAAAAAGAAAGGATGACTCAGCAGGCAGAACCAAGAGCCCTATAATGGATTGAATTTTGTCCCCTGGAATTCATATGTTGAAACCCTAATCTTCAATGTGACCAAACTTAGAGATAGGACCTTTAAGGAGGTAATTATGGTTAAATAAGATCGTAAGGGTAGAGCCCTGATTGGATACGAGTGATCTCCTTATGAAAAGAGAAAGAGGTATTTTGATGGGAATTGTGTTGAATCTGTAAATCACTTTGGACACTGTGGACATTTTAACAATATTGATTCTTCTAATCCATGAGCATGGGATGTTTTTCCATTTATGTCATCCGTGATTTCTTTCATCAGTATTTTATAGTTCTCCTTTTAAAAATCTTTCATCTCCTTGGTTAAGTACATTCCTGGGTATTTTATTTTCTTTGTAGCTATTGTAAATGATATTAAGTTTTGATTTGACTCTCAGCTTGACTGTTATTATAATATAGAAATACATGTATACTAATTTGCATACATTGATTTTGTAACCTGAGACTTTGCCGAATTTATTTATCAATTCTAGGAGTCTTTTGGTGGAGTCTTTAGGGTTTTCTAGCCACAAGATCATATCATCGGCAAACAGGGATAATTTGACCTCTCTCTTTCCCATTTGGATGCTCATTATTTCATTCTCTTACCTGGTTGCTCTGGCTAGGACTTCCAGTACTATGTTGAATAGAAATGGTGACAGTGGGCACCCTTGTCTTCTTCCAGTTCTTAGGGGGAATGCTTTCAACTTTTCCCCGTTCAGTTTGACGTTGGCTATGGGTTTGTCTTATATGGCTTTTATTTTTTCACATATCTAGAGAAAATTATTCTAAACTTCATATGGAACCAAAAAAGAGCGGAATAACCAAAAAGAATAACCAAAGCAATACCAAGCAAAATGAACAAATCTGGAGGCATCACATTACCTGACTTCAAATTATACTACAAGGCTTATAGTAACCAAAGCAGCTTGGGACTGGTATGAAAGTAGAAACATAGGTCAATAGAACATAATAGAGAAACCAGAAATAAAACCATATAACTACAACCAATGATTTTTGGCTAAAGCTACTATTTTAAGTGATACTTTGCAACAAGTTATAAATATTGTTAGCTATATTCATGCAAATGCAACATGGCATCATCAGTTTTGTAACATGCTAAAGTTGAATGCTGAGGTATTCAGCGTGGATTTGCCATGTCATTCTAAAATGCATTAGCTATCGCAGGGACAGGTGTTAGCCAAAATTCTATCTCTGCAAGAACAGACATTTAAATTTTATGAAGAACAAAATCAGCAATGTGAATTATCAAAAGAAGATTTCTATAGGAATGCAACATTTCTGTGTGATATCATGTCAAATCAAAATGACTTGAATATTTCTTTGCAAGGTAAAACTAAGTCTACATATGATATGTGGCAAAAAATCCAAGCATTTCAAAAAAGAGCTATCTTTTTTCAAAACACTTCTTTTTCGAAAGGAAATTTTGGATGAACATTTTCCCCAGTTAGCAAAGGTCATTGATGAGCAGGATGTGCTATATGTGAATCATTTGAAGAATACGCAGCTCTTATAGACCCATTAATTGGAGAATACAATGAAAGTTTCACTGACTTTGAAAATCATGACATCACACTCAAATTAGCATTTTAACCTCACCTAGTTGATATCACCAAGGCACCTAAAGAACTACAGATGGAATTGATTGAGCTCTCAGATGACATTTTAAAGTCACTGTTTGATGCTACGAAAGATCCAATTGAAATATGGAAAAATGCAGTAGAATGCCCACGCCTTTGGCAACATGCCTGGAAAATGCTCTCTTGCTTTTCAAACACTTACTGCTGTGAAGCTACATTCTCCTAACTAACTCAAATCAAGACATACTTAAGGTCACAGATGACTGATACCCATCTAGAGGAGCAACTGAAACTGCGGACCTCCATGCTGCAACCAAATATTCAAATGCTTTCCATCAAAGAGCAGACACAACAAAGTTATTAAAAGTTAATTAACTTTAAAATTGACAAATAGTTTTCATTTCTTGAAATTATTAAGTATATAGTAGTATTTAGATTTTTACAAAATAATGTACTTCTTTAAGTATATCTAATTGAAGTTTCTTGAATGTGGCCTTATTTGATTATAGCTAAATTAATGCAGCCTTCCAACACGAAAAGTTGGAAATTTTTAGGCTATGAGTTGACCACAGACATTATATCAAGGGGTGTTTTGGTGACAGAGATAAGGCCTTCAGAGCAGAGCCAAGTGTAGCTATTCTTCTACTTGCAGATACAGATATTTTTCTACTTGCAGATACAGATCAACTATTCTACAGAAGAAAGGAATAGTAACTTTTGGGTTAGGGATTAGTAAACTGGAGAGAGAGAGAGAAAACATTTGAAGGAAGAGAGGGGAAGCCAGCAACATGGCAATACACTGAAGCTAGTCAAATAGATAACCAATGATTAATTACCCTCAATGGGAAAGATTAAGTGACTTTTTAGAGCAAGTCTAACATTGAAGGTTAAATTATACCAAATATGCTGCATATGTTATATAACTCTTCTTTGGGCCCCTAAGTCCTTCAGGAAAGTCTCCCTCACACCTAGCCTAGACTCAGGGGACTTTGGTGGTAAAGAGCTTGGATAGTGTAAAGCAGAGTGAAGTCGTACAGGAAAATGGTCTTACCGATGGGAAGAGAAGGGCAGAGAAGAACTTGAGAATTCAACAGAACAAGAATGAGAAGTCAGAAGTGACCAGGAAAAATGTAAATGACACCCCACCTCCACCAAATCCAACAGGAATCAATGTCACTATTGGAAAATACACTAGGTTTCCAACAATGTGTGAGATGAGAAGTCAAAAAACTTTCTTCTTAAATTCTACAGGAAAAGTGATTCTAAAAATCTAGAGTATGTATCATTACTCCAAGAAGCTGATGTTTTGGTTACACACCCAGACACCTAGGCTGGCATACAGACACACCCCCTGTGGGTGGAATCAGGACTGAGGCTGCTGCTGGTGCTTGTTACAATAGCTATGAGTTTGTGATGGGTTTTGTAAAAGAAAGGAGAAGAGAATCAATTTACCACCTGGTTCTACAGTGTCGGTGAACTCCCGGATGTGATGGTGCCCGGATACAACTGGCCCAGTTGAGCACATCTGCAGAACACAGACACGGCTATTCCTTGACAAATTGCTCACAAGGGATTGTTAAAGATACAACAATAGAACAAGAATATTATACTCAGTTGACATGAAAAAAGATAGCTTTTAAAGCCCAGTCTGTGGATTATAGTAGTTTTCAGCTAAATAAGAATTATATTGAAGTAATATATTTTCACCAGTTGTAAAAATATTGTGGCAAATCAAATCCAATTTACTATGTTTCAAAATATCTTTTTTGAAAAACAGGAATTTGGGTCCATTTATTTCATACAATCAAGCTACAGAAGACAGTGAGAATTTTATATAAAAATTTCTTATCCTCGTCTTAGAAGCCTAGCTATTTTGGCAACAGCATCCATGATTCACAACTCTCCTTACCCATAAAACAGGGAATTTTCATCTCAATCATCTACCTCACTGTACTGGAGTAATACTTTATTTTTCTTGGATTTTATTGTCAAACACAGAGGAATAATATTACACAGCAATTTCCTCTTTATTGCCTACAGCAATGATAAACCAAAAATGTGTACAAATAAAAATAAAGTATGGTGTCAATCAAAAACAATCAGCTTTGGCATACACAGAGTTCTGTTTTTGATAAAAAATACTTTCCTGGTGTATCAACCTGCCCTTGATTTCTGGAAGGAGGATGGTTTTGCTGGATATAGTTGAAAGATAGCCAATATCTCATTTCTGGCTCATGGATGAGCCATTGTCAATTTCAAACTTATAAAGTATCATCTCTCAGCAACCCATCATGTTTCTGAGTTTATCAGAAACATTTTAATACTAGCATAGGACAAATATTGTTTGGAGATAAACTCTATGATGTATATCTATATATACAGTCATCTGTAGCCACAAACACGAATGAGAGGGAGAGGGAGAGAAAAGGAGGGATAGGAAGAGAAGGAGGGGAGAAAGGACCAAGGAAATGAACAGAAACCCTCTTACCCTGAGCATTCCCCTCTCTGAGCTCCCAATCGTCTTCATCTTGCACAGCTTGTCTGGCCTCTCTTCTCATCCAGGTTCTCCCTAGTATTTAAAATCCTTTATGAGTCTTTTCCTGAGCACACTGGTCCTTTGCGTTCTCCTTCCTCTTGCCCTTCCAGCACACAATCCAATACCCCACATGACTTAGCGTTTAACTACACACTTTTATTGCCCTCTGAATGTTCCATGTGGCTGTCTTGTCTTCCCCACTGGACGACTTGAGGGCAAGGACTCTGGATCATTATGCATTACCACACCCTCTTGTTATGCTGCACCATACACGCTAAATACATGGGCACTGACAGCCTGAAACAACCAAGTTTCCCATTAGTTTGTCATTTAGATTAAGAAGTTATCATTGGTTCTTAAAATTGGGGGCTGAAAACCTTTAGAATGTTTCTATGCACTCCTGACACCCATGTCCTCTGTTTGAAATGTAATATGGCTTATTGGTTAAAGCCACACTGTCTTTGAATCTCAGCTCTCTGATTTACCAGGTGTGTGATCTTGAGCAAGTAATATAAATGCCCTTTGCTTAGATTTACTATCTATAAAATACAGACAATTATAGCATCTAGCTCACAGAATGCTGTGACAATGAAATGAATTAATTCATGAACAGCATATACAATATCTGGTACACAGAAAGCACTCTACAAAGGATGATTATTTTGCTATGGTTGAATGAAAATCATAGCTTAGACTTCTAAATTGGCAACTTACACAAAACGTTGGCTGGTATTGGTTTGAAGAAACCAGTTTTTTTAAGCCCAGTTTCTAGAAGATAAATAATCTATTTAAGAACATATGGATGATAAGGTCTACATTAAATGACAGAAGGTTTATTCCAAACACAAGGCAAGAATGGTCAAGATTAGCCTGTGTCAAAAGTCTAGAATGTAGTGTTATGTCTTCCCCAATCTAGATATTTTTTTAGATCCTGGCCTAAGGGAATTTAGGTCAGATTGATAAGGGAAAATTGATTTTAGGATCAACGCTAATATAATAACCTGATATGCAGGGGTTAACATGCACAGCAGCCTATGTTGTTAAGCTGACAGAAATGATGTTTACCTTGGGGGGAAATATATACACATTATGTATACATATATATGTATATTTGTAATATATAATATGTGCATATGTGTTTATAATATACATAATTTCATATATATGAAATAAATTCATAAATTTATGAATTTATAAAGTGTGAAAAATATATATATATTTGAGACAAAATTATTAAAATCAAAACTAGGCCAAGAAGAAGAGTAATAGCATCAGTTCCAAATAACTGTGCAAGTTAGAATGTTCTTTCTCTTGACACTCTCTGCATGTGTGTTCTCACACATGTGCAGCTAAATTCACTTGCCTGCAGAAATGAAGTGAGCAATAACAGACAGTGGAGTGTGGTACAAATACCGTGAGTTTAGATAATAAAATACTTGCAGAAGTGTAAAATGCTAGTTCTAAGTGATGAGTGCATTTATTTAACAGGCTTTCTAATCAGGCAGGCCTGCCTTTGAATCTGAGTTCCGCCACTCTGTAAAACCATTTAACCTCTCTGAGCCTCAGTTTCCTCATTTATAAAATAGGAACAATAAAACTTTCTGGAGGCCTCAAGGAAAAGGCAGAGAGTATTTAATTTCTCCAAGCCTCTGCCATCTCTGTACCTCTCCCAGCTAATCTGATGGGTTAGAGACCAGGTCCGTTTGGGGGCCATTTTCACTAGTGGCCGGTCACCGTGCAAAAGAAAGACAGGTACACAGGTGTGTCCGTCTCTGGCACATCCCCTCCAAACTGCTGGGTGCTGAACTGCCTCACAGCCTTCTCTCCAGGGGAAATGGAAGGGGTGATGCATTTCAGCCCTTTCATTACATCCCTGAATTGGGGTTCAGGGAAGAAACCCAGATGATGTAAATACCGCATTTTCATGTCCCTTATGCATCTATCTACCTCCTGAGACCTTCATTAGGAAGCAAGGTGTGTAAGACAAGTTATAAATGAGTTCCTTGGGCATACCATCATCTAATAATATCTATCTCAGTATAACCTGCAAAAGGTATTTTATAGCGTTTTATGTAAAAACTAAATGAAATAATGTTCTTCAAGCACTTAGCACAATATCTGGCACATAGGAGAGTAAACAAGTAGTATGTGCCAGCTTCTACTATTTTATTATTACAATTAGAAAACAAAGAGTCAGAAAGATGGATTAGTTTCTCTAAATTTATTTAATCAGTTAATGACAGAATGAAACTCAAACTCGGAACACCTATTTCTTACCATAACTTTCTTCTTGTGCTTCCGTTTCCTTCCTGCCTTTTGTGCCTTCTGAATTCTGAGCAAACTCTCAGCTCAGCTGTCTCTCACTCAGGCACTGCCAGACCGGACCGGCACTGCCTCCCAGCCTCTGTGGCCTTTTCCATTACCAGATTGCCCTCCTCCTTGTTTCCTGCAATTGCAGGGTTTCTCAAGGCTTTCTCCTGCCCTTGCACTTGTAACCACATTGAATGCCACCATTCCAATGCTCATCGGAACCAGTTCCCGCGGCTGTATCTCTGTTCTGAGTTCTGTCTTCCACGCTGAATTCTAACCCCGGCTTTACATTTGTCTGCCACATATTTCCCAAATGGCGTTTTGCTGGCAACTTTAAGTCAAAAGCATGGAATTATTACTTGCTCACCCTCTATCCCCACTTTCTTCCCCAATCACAGGCACCTTCTGACATTTCCAGTTTTAACAGAGGAGCCACTCTTCCTTCTTTGGAATCAAGCCGTCACTCAGATTCTCCCCTCCCCTTTTTTCAGTCCAATTCTTATAGGATTTATTATCATTCTAGAGCTCTGCTGAACAATATGGTAGCCACTAACCACATGTGACTATTGAGCACTTAAAACGTGGCTGCTCCGGATTGAGACCAATAGGTGCAAAGCACACACCAAACTTTGAAGACTTAGTACAATAAACAAGAATACAAAACATTTCACTAATACTATTTTACATTGATTACATGTTGAAATGACAATGTCTTGGATATATTGAGTTAAATAAAATATAATTGTTAAAATTCATTTCTACTATGTCTTTTTTTCTTGTTTTCATGTGGCCACGAGAAAATTTAAATTACGTATATGGATTGCTTTATATGTCTACTGGACAGCATTGCTGTAGATCGTTTTAGTCTTCCTTCTCAGTATTTTTTACATCTCTTTCATGCCGGTCTTACCGTCATTATCTAGTTCAAGCTCTTTACGACGCATCCTAGCAATTTCTCCGCCTGTGCAGTCTCCCTCCTCCAGTCTCCCTCAGCTTGCTGCAGTCTGTCTGCAGATCAGTCTTAGTCATGAAAGGTTCAAATCAAACCACTCCCTACTTAAAAATAAAAAAACAATTACTTCTCTCTGTCCATCAAATAAAATCCAAACTGTTACAGTCCCCTGCTCCTTGCTTTTCACATGTTAGCTCTGATGCTTTAGGACAGCCAGGAAACGCAGAGCAAGGTGAAGCTCTGTTTAGCTGGAAGGGTCTTACTTTTCCTGTATGTGTGAGTGTGTATGTGTGAGTGCGTGTGTGTGTGTGTGTGTGTGTGTGTGGCGGGGAAGAGTCACCTGGCATCTCCAAATGACTTTGACTTCCCCAAGCCTGGCTCAGAGACAGCTATCCTCCACAAAGATTGTGTAAGCTCAGATTGCACATCTTCTGTCATGAATTCCCAAAGCCACTAACCTGCTGACAAAACCCAGCAACCTATACAACAAACAAGGCAGAAGGACAGGTTCCTGATGCTGGGAGGGACCTTGGCTCTTCCCCTGATATCCCAAGATTGACAACGTTGTGTCTTTAAGATCCCAAATAGTGAAATTTTACCCCCCGCCCCAATTGAAACTGGTTCCTCTCTGAGAAGAGCAAGAAATCGCCAAACTTTTCTTAAGCAATTAATTGGAGCACCTGGAAATGCAGTAAGAAGAGCAACAAAACCTCATGCTACGATCTGGCCATTCAGTACTATTTTCTGAGTGTCAGAAGATGGGTGGGGCAGACGCAAAAGGTTTTACTCTTCAAAACTAAAATCAAACACTGTTTTAATATTAGATCTTGTTATGATTATTGATATTCTTTCGGGTGACCTCAGTTTGGTATTCAAGACCGGAGTGTGCTGTTATTTCGCTCACCATGAGCCCTGCACACCAGCTCGTCTTGATCCCTGCTCACGCCGTGAGCCCCGTACCAGTCCCACGCCCTTGCTCCGGCCGCTGCCCTGGCGTGGGCTGCCGGGCAGTCACAGACTGCTGGAACTGAAAGGGCGCCGGAGACCATCTCATCTGGTTCCTCGTTGTATAAATGAGGGCCCGAGGGCCTGGAACTCATGAAGCGAATTTCTGACAGAGGCCAAAACCCAGATCTGCTACTTTCTAGTCCTGGGCTGCCTCTATCACATCATTCATTTTTATTCTTTTCTTCTGATTTTTCACATTGAAATTCTACTTATTGTTCAAGATCTAAAATAAATGGCGCCTCCTCCATGGTGTCCAGCCAGCAGTGACTTACCGCTCCGCCTGGTGCTTGCCCATACGCAGTCTGCAACCTGCTGGGGTTTGTGATCCTTGGCTCCCTTCTTATATTTTAAGAAGGTCCGAGTAATGATGCTATCTGACATAGTATATGCCCAGTGAAATGCCTTCTACATGGGGAACTCTCTATGCATGTTTGTCAAATAAATGATTGAACAAAGGAATAAGACGTAGCAATTTGGAGCCTTGACTGTTAAGTCTATAATATGAGAAAATGGATATGTGAAAATGTAAAAAAAAAAATACACCATGATGCAATGCATTCTGATCTCCTTAAACAAAAACTTCCACATATAATTCAAGGTTTGTTATTGATTTTTTAAAAAATTAATTTTACCTCTCCTCTTTAAGCCTTTCCTTTAACAAGAAGAAGGGAATTAGTGAATTATAGCAGAGACCAAGTATTAGGGATTTAAAGCTTAAGTCTGGAAATCCGTGTGTCTCCTAGCGCCAGTTCAGCTGAGTGCCACGCGGCTTCCAGCCAAGAACACCCAGTCGCGTTAAATTGAAGAAGAGTTGGTTAGTGTTTGCCAGTGGATGTTTAAATATAAAATAATCCATCACCCAATTCTTCTATTCCAGTATGTTTCTTAAGTAAATGTTTATTATACTAAATTCCATTTTCAAACTGGGGGACAGGGGGAGTAGCTTTTAAAAAGCAGGAATTTTATACATCTCACATATGGGATTAGCTTAAAAGGAATAAAACTATCAATACATTTCTAATTTTAAATGTGTTGTTTACATAGGACTCAAAGGAGGATTAGAAAGTAAAACTTAGCCCCAAAGGAAAATTAGTCTTAAGGAAAATCTCCCCCCCCCAACACAAAAAAAAAAACAAAATTCACCCGAGGAGGACCTACTAACAATTATTAAAATGAGACGAGAGTGGGTAGAAAGAAAGTAAAAGCCAGGAACAGGCCTTCCATGTTTTTGCCACTAAGAGTCAGACCGTGGATGTTTATCATAGCCAGTGGTCAGTGGCCATGGGGATACGTATTATAGATATTTAGACACTTGACTTAATTCACTCCGGTGCGATGCAACAAACAATTATTGAATATTTGTTATATGTCAAGCAGGTACTGGCTAGAAAATATAAGGTAATTAAAGATGATCACAAATAATTCCTATCCTCAAATTAACCAGAAGTGTCAGGCAGTCTGGATACTGTTTGCAGATAGTTGATCTGAATTCAGTCCCCTCCCAATTTATAGATGTTAGCACTAATTCCTGGCGGAAGCAGGCGTCTGAATTACCTAGATAACGCTTTCCATTCATCATTTAATTCATTTAATTTGGCTTCCTACAACTTACGTTCTTCATTTGGCCTAAATCCAGGATTTTCTTTAAATCCATGTTAAAGACATTTCCAGAAATGAAACTTTAGGTAGTTATGGATCAGAAGAACTCATTCAAAACATCAGTAACATTTACTCGTGCATTGTATTTTGCTAAATTAATGAAATGCTTTAAAATTATATTCACTGAAAAACTGATGGATAAGAATTTTGTTTCTATTAATAGAAGATAAATTAAAGTACAAATCAGACTTAAAGGGCATCTTGAGGAAAATTTTACGAAAACGTTAGCTTCTTCGAAAGTTTTTAAGTAGTCAGTAGTTAGAAGCTGAACCTTTTCTGCCTCTCAGATAAAATGCATGTTCTTCAAGAGTCAGTACTAGGTTTCCTGTCTCTGTAAGCTTAATGAGATCCTTGCACAGTGCCTGATACCCACTTGACACTCAGGAATGTATGTTGGTGAATTAATGAAAAATGTGACCTTGAAATATTTGCAAACTTTCACCCTTCAAATTTAAATTACCTGGAAAAGTAAGCAAAGGTAGAGAATGACTCAGTAATGTATTACAGAACAAGCCAAGAAAACCAGCAGGTGTTTCCCAAGGCTAAAAGGTGAAGTCACACCTTGGGAAGAGCAGCTGGAATAGGAAGGCAGCTGACCCCAGATGCTACCCCACTGGACTTTCCGTGATATCCTGCAAGACGCACCAATTGTAGAAATCTCCCCAGAGGTGTTGACTCCATAGAAACCTCACCCTCAAAAGCTGTGGCCAATAACCTGATATCCTGGAAATCCGTCCAGCATACTGAGCAGAGCTATCCAATTCCAAAGAGTCAACGGGATTTATTGCCAAAGATTCCTTTGCAAAAGTTAGAGGACGTATCATTCTCATATTTTGCCCTCCTTGGTGAGATTTTTAAACAAACACATAGTTTCATTCCTGGACTCACTAGCTGGGTATTCTTTGAAACTTCAGTTACAAATCACTCAGAGGAACAGCGTGACCTCCATGAAAGCTCAGGCTTGAAATTCTATGAGAAGGGTAAACACAAGATTAATGTTTTCCCTATTTAAAACTAATTTTGAACTAAAAATAGCGGCAACAGCCTATACTTATCTTAGAGGTGGAGGGAGACTGGCAAGGGGCAGGGGGTACCCGGCTGGAGAGCACCCACAATAAGTTCCCCAATGTTGCAGCATGGACTGTGTTACTTGGGGACTATGAAATAATATTGTCACATGTGCAGTGTATCTTGCTTCATCAACAAAATGTATAATTAACTTAATTATTTTTAGAACACAGAAATTCATTATTTTCAAATATTCATATTTTGCTATTTAATATTTTTACAGGACTTTAAGCACTGAAGAGATCATCCATCTGTGTGCTGAATAGTTTCATTACTTACTTCCATTTTATGAAGAACATGAGGGAATTTAATTGACTTTACCAAGGTCACCAGCAAAGCAAGGATGAGAAACCCGAGAGTGAATCTTTTCTGCTTCCAAATGTTTTGAAAGTTGGCTCATGTAAAGAAAAAAAAAGGAGGGGTGATGAAAGAGCACTTCTGGGAATGAAAAAGAGAAACCTTGTCTCTCAATGCCTAGAGGTCTGTGCTAGTTCCAAAGATAAGCTTTTATTTTAGGCATAGAGCTCAAATTAATCATCACTTTAGCTGGACATTTTCCGTATTATATCCTGAATTTTAAAAAATAAATGAAATAATCACAAAAGCATTACTTTATAAAATTTGCCCTTATTGACCTAATTTTTAATGCCACAGTTTTGTGCTTTGTCATGTATTTAAATAACTTAGTATTTCAGTGAGTTACACAGGTAAGAAATATCTCCTGCATTGTAGTATTTATTGAGCCAATATTTATTGAAAGCTTGTTAGTCATGTACTATTCTCATTTCCCATTTAGTTCTTATTAAAAAATGGCATGTTGATCAGTTAAAACCACTTTGATGGTGAGTTCATGCGGTGCTTATTTTTCCATTCTTGGGATACTTCACTTAGTAGAATGGGCTCCAGTCTGGGGGATGGACAGGCTTGAAGCTCTGATTCGGTGGGGGGGGCCAAGGGCAATATTCGTAACTTAAACATTCAAACCACCATAATATGCTGAAATAAAAAAAAAATGGCATGGAGGAGATACTATTCATATCATTCTTATTGTACAGATAGGGAAACGATGTATAAAAAAGTTAACTAATTTCCCCAAGATCACAGAAATAGCGAGGACTGCAGGCTGAATGCAAACAGGCTGACTATATATCCAAAACAAAACAAGACGAAACTCTGTATAGTCAATCAACCTCACAGCCCTTGTCAAAGGCTACTTTTTAGCCCATAAAACCATTCAGGAGTTTTCTTAAAAACAACAAAAACTTCAGCAGAATGTTGATTCAATTTAGTATTTCTAGAAAACCTTATTTCTATTTCTAGAGTTTTCCTTATTTCTTTAGTTTTCTCCACTGGCTTGATTCCTGCTGTTGTTTTGCCGACAGGGAAGCGGTCGTGGTGACCTAATTCACATTGTGCCCAGGGCGCACCATCTAAGCTCCTCCAGCCTCTTCCATGTTGGTGTTCAGTACATGGTTCCCAAATTTCTAGCTATAATTTTTTTTTTTTTAGGAAGTAAAAAGGGATTTGCAGATTAGCCCATACAATTTACAAATGAAGAAAAAGAGGCCCAGAGAAAATAAGTGATTTTTAAATGCCTCTAGGAGAGCTGTTTGTAGAAGCAGCAGAGAGCTGGGGTGCTGCTTCCCTCTCCCATGCTGCCTCAGGCGGGTTAATGTATAACGGGTAATCTTTGCTACCAGGAGCAGTTTCCTCAGGCAGGTGTGGCATGACTATCTGCGTGTGTAACCAGAGCTACAGTGCTGGGCAGAGAGGTGGGGTGTAGCCAAAAGCCTTTTCTATGCCTGTGAGTTTTAAGTTCTAGCTGACGTGGCCAGAGGCCTTTGTCGCCATTTTTGTTTACCCGCCTCTTGCTAATTTGAATCCTTGACATTTTAGCTGAGCTCTGGAAGCTACACAAATCTCACTGTAGTGGTTTGCTTGTCATCTGAAGCGTTGCTTAAATGAGTCCTCCCTGGCCTCCCCTCCTTCCCAGGGGCGCACTTACTTACAGTCGCTGTTGCCAGCTGACTCCTTAAATGCACCGAGCGCTCTGTGGCAAGGCCGAGGACTCTCTCTGGCTCTGACACGCTCAAAATTTTACCATTAGTGTGGATAAATATATAGAGGGCTTGCTGAGCCAACTTACAGATGACAAAAAGGTGGGAAGTACAATGAATATAATAATGGGAGAATCAGGTTATAAAAAGCCACGTGGTTTTCAGAACAAAGTAAGTGATAATTTGGTTCCACTCATCTTAGTCAGAACCACATATGGACTTTTATTTTCCATTTTAGGCACTAAGGACACAGTTAAACTGAAGAGCATCCAGAATTTTTAGAAGAACAAGAGATGATTCAAAGCATATGACAGATATAATAGTAAGATGGTTGAAGGAACTATAATTGTTTGTCCTGGGAGAATAGGATATCTGTCAAGAACTGTGAACGTTCTGAGATTTTACCCTACTTGCAAGCTAACAACTTTGCCATAGTTTCATGGATGCTAGCAGAAGATATAAGACTTATGGGTCAGAGACAAAGGACAGTTTATTACTCACAGCAATCTTGTGCCAGTTCCTTAAGATCAAATTCCCATAGGGCAACACACATGAAAATCCTCCACACATAGTGGATTGCATTACAGGAGAGGAACTGCAATCTTAGGAAATCCTAGTCTTTTATAACGGGCTGCAAGCAAACCTGTCCAACCATTTTCCTAGGGCAAGGGACATAACTATCTCCAAACAAACATCTTTGAAAAGAACAAAATGTTGTCAGCGCACCTGCTGGAAAGACATGTGAAATATAGGAGAGACCCACAGAGAATTGGCTTTCAACAATAAAATGCATCTCGAGAGTTGTCATGTTAGCAAGTTATTAGAAATTTCTGTTATTCCAGAAGATAAAACAAGGTTCAAGTGGTGAAGATTACAGAAAGACAGATTTCTGGCAGATATGGAGATATATTTTATGAGCAACCAGAAAAAGTTCCAAATGGGATGGACACTTTCAGAAGTTAGACATGCAGCCCTTTGTTGTTGACTATTGAGAAAAATATTTATGCCAGAGAAGTACTGGATTGAATGGTCCATTCAGCGTCTTCCAACACTCCGATTATCAGAAAATAGGGGCAGTGAAAGAAGTGAAGTAACTAGGGAAAAAGGCACGGCAGAAAAGCATACAGTGCACTCTCAAACTTGAAATACTTCCCTGTACATTTTCCGAAGTTCTATCTATGTCCCAAGAGGATCCAGACATCTCTTTGATAAACCATAGACAGGGTGATATCCACAGCCTTTATACAGTCGATGTTGTAATCTCCCTCGTCGTGCCTCTTCAGCCAAGAAACACAGTTGAAAATCTGTTTGGAAATAAAGCAACTTTGAAGCCTTATCCTAGATTGATTATACTGAGTTTTGAGAAACAGAATCTTTCCTAAGAAATGCTCTACAATCTAACTGAAAATACTTCCTGTTGCCAAGACACTTAAACTGAAGAGTCAGAATCTTTTAAAAGAAGATATATCATCCATAGGGCTTTTTTTTTTTTTTTTAAGAAACAAAACATATCTGCCCCCCTCCCTGCCAAAAAAGACTACTTTTGATTATTATAACTCTCGTGTCGATTAGCAAATGGATATTTTGCACATGGGTTTACTAACTGGCCATTCTGTTTGAATTCATCTATCTGCACAGCACACATGTAAGATGACACAGCGACAACCCGTGTGTGGAGAAGTCACTGTGGTCACGCCATATGACCTCTTTGCTTCTCTGTTTCTTTCTATGTAAAATGAGGGGCTTGAAACAGATGCCAGCAATGTTCTTTCCAGCTTTTCAAACTCCAGAGAGCCCAGGAAGAGCCACTTTCTTAAAAGCTGGCATAACCTTGGTGCTGCTAGTAGCATTGGAAGAGAATAATGGTGGAGATCTCTTTTGAAAGATGGTCAAAGGAATCTCTCTTACTCTAAAGCAAAGAGAATGTAGAAGCATCAGTCAGGATGCTGGGAAAGGCTGAGGGATGGAGGGATCCAAGAGGACCTCGTGGTGCTTCAGGACAAGACATGAGTACAGTTCATCGCCAGAAACTGGAGACAAAATTTCTATTCTACAGCAGGTAACCCTATTCTTACAAAAAGGAACCTGGGAAAGACCACAGACTGGCTGGCGTGTTGGGCTCCGGCTCGTGTGGCCAGAGCAAGCTGCAGGCTGGGCAGGCCGCGGCTGCAGAGTAGACGGCTCTCTGGAAACCATCCGTTTATCTTTCTTAGAAATAGATACAAACAAAGCTCAGAGGATTCTTCTTTTCTGCTTCAAAACAAGGGAATAATCTTTTCTCACGTGGGCCAGTTTGATCCTGTGTCACACACGCACATGTAGAGATTTGGGTACTGTTTCTGGAGATCATGGCCTTACTGTAGAGCTTTCTTGATTCATCAGTAAATGAAACATCCATCTTACATAATTTTTCTGAGAAGACACACCTCATATATCTCACAAATCACATCTCAGATTTTGTTCAAGGCTTTTGAGCTTAGGATGTTTATTGAAAATAATTGTTTCAGTGTGTTTTACATGCCAATTCTAAAAGTTGACATTTTGAAATTACAAGGTTTTCTAAAAAATAATTTATGGTGAACACGTGAAACTTCTCATCACACCAAATTTATCAATGTCCTTATAATATGAAAACTTCAGTATGTCAGTAAAGCACTGTACAATGAATCCAATAAAAAAGGAAGTTGAACACATATTTTTCCTGCATACATAAGAATCTGCTCTGTCTACCTTTTGCCTCCTAAACTATTGTTTATTTTGCCTCAGCTTTAACCCTTAAAAATAGCAAAAGAATTGTCCGTCTTGGAATGTTTATTAATTTACCAGCAGGAGTCCACCTAATCTCCTTCACAGCCCACGTTAAACTTGCTTTATTCAGTGTTGAAGATATTTTAAAAAGGTCTCTTGGTGGAAGAGATGTTGATCTAGAACTGGGGGTCTCTTGGGGCCATAAACAGTGGGGGTGGGATTCAGACAGAGCTCGGGCTAAGAATGAGGCTGCCACATTTTTCTGTTCTAGAGAATGACCTTGGGAAAGTCTCTCTCTTTTTTTTTTCCATCCTGGGATGCAGATATACACGATAAAGGCCAGCTGCGCTGGTTATAAATATCTTGGGAGATAGGCAAAGTGCTGCACTGTAAGTGCTGTAGCAGAACGCCAGGAAAGAGAGGACTTCTGTGACCTTTTGAGAGTATGCTGTTCACCCCAAGGAGCCCAGAACGATTAAAGCAGAGAGCCAGCCCTGCTCGCAGGGGGATCGATTTACTCTGAGTAGCCCAGAGCTTTTTATCACTTGTGGTGGCACTCTTGCTCTGGACAAGGGAGGAGGGGCCCCGGTGAGGGGAGGTTGAGCCAGGAGCAGTAATCGGAGAAGGAAAAACAGACATAGAGTGGGGAAGAAAGGGAAGAGAGACAGGCGCGCAGGCTGCGCTCAGGGGCCTCCTGGAGGGCAGGCGGGGGTTTCAGTCTGTCCCCGTCACAGAGGTAGACCCCAGTGTTGGCCAGAGAAGAACGCGGAAGCAGAACTGACCCCTCCTCCTCATGTCATTGTCTTTCTCATGAGTCTGCAGTGACTCCCCCACTGGATTTTTCTGCCGAGGACCCTCTGACGTCCCGCTGCAGCTGTGTCCTTCCCGCCCCGCGGGAGCTCCAGCCGCTGCTGCCAGCTGGGCTGCCCCCTCCCCCGCCATAGCCAGAGCCCACACCTGCACCTCTGCTCCCTTAGTCTACGGGATTTTGTCCTCCTTTGCTTTGCACGTATCTAAAACACCTCCATCCCCTTAGGTCGAGATCTAATTTATTTTGCAACAAAAACTTACATTACATAAAGCTTTATACCAAGCACTTAGACATGCACAGTTACACTCGAACCATTGTCTCCTGGGACATCTCCTTCACTATTTTGGCCCATATTCATCTTTTTCCGTACTGTATCTCCGGAGTATTTGTTCATTAACCCAACTCTACAGAATCAAGCCCTAGGGTGAGAAGGCTGTGGTGATGTCCGTTTCAACAAGCTGCCCAGGAGAAACTGAGGAGTTAGGTTGACCTAAGGTGGTAGAATTTTGACTATTGCTGTTTATATTTTTCTACATTGTTTGATACATTTTACCATGATCATATATAACATTTATAATAAAAATTCATTTACATATTAAGCTCCCCAGTTGATTCTGATGGTGTGGGAACCATAGGTCCATATCGATCATTTGAACAATGATTCAGTCACATGCCTTTTTTCATTTATTCTCTCTCCAACAAGGTAGAAAAGTATTCAAGAGCAAGAATTCGCCCTGTCTTTTTCCTCTCTCTCCAGTGCTGGCAATTCCAGACTTAAAGCAGGGCCCCATAAATACTTGAGTGGTGTTGAATAGACTCTCAAAAAAATAAGAAAATATTTAATAAAGACACATATGATATAGTATATTTGAAGGACAAAGAAAACCTTACAATTAGTATATTAAAGAAGTAGGTATTAGTAAGACAGGAAAAATACTCAGGTGATTTAATGGTCCACAGGATGACCACAAATTAGTAGCAATGTTTTGCTTTAGATCTAGAAGCAAAGAACCTTTGAAGGCATCAATAAACCTGTAACAGGTAGAAACCATGAGGAGGATCACTCTTTTTAATCCAAAGCATTCTTACAATGTGTGTTCAATTAAAAATTCTACAGCTAAAGAAGACATTTGAGTAGCTAGAGAAAGTTAAGAAAAGAATCCAAACTCTCATACGTTGCTGGTGGGAATGTAAATGATGCGGCTGTGTGGAAAACAGTCTCGTGGTTCCTCAAAAAGTTAACCACAAGAGTTACCATACGAACCAGCAAATCCACTCCTAGGTGTATACACAAGAGAAATGAAAACACATGTCCATACAAAACCTTGTGCACAAATGTTAGCAGCAGCATTGTCCAAGATAGCCAGTGGATAACCGTGATAGCCAATGGATAAATAAAATGTGAGATAAGGCCGGGTGTGGTGGCTCACGCCTGTAATCCTAGCACTCTGGGAGGCCAAGGAGGGAGGATGGCTCGAGGTCAGGAGTTCGAGACCAGCCTGAGCAAGAGCGAGACCCTGTCTCTACTAAACATAGAAAGAAATTATCTGGCCAACTAAAATATATATATAGAAAAAATTAGCCAGGCATGGTGGCACATGCCTGTAGTCCCAGCTACTCAGGAGGCTGAGGCAGTAGGATCGCCTGAGCCCAGGAGTTTGAGGTTGCTGTGAGCTAGGCTGACGCCACGGCACTCACTCTAGCCCGGGCAACAGAGTGAGACTCTGTCTCAAAATAATAATAATAATAATAATAAATAAAAAATAATAATAAAAAATTAAAAATAAATAAATAAAAAAAATAAAATGTGAGATAGCCAACAGTGGAATATTGCTTGGCCACACAATGGAATAAAGTACTGATCATGCTACAACATGGATGGACCTTGTATGTATGCTAAGTGAAAGATGCCAGACATGAAGGCACATGTTGTATGATTTCATTTATATGAAATGTCCAGAATTGGCAAATCCATAGAGATAGAATGTAGATTAGTGATTGCCAAGGATTGGGAGAAGAGGGATGGGAAGTGACTACTAGTGGGTATAGGTTCTGGAATTTGATAGTGATAAGATGGTAGTACAATTCTGTGAATATACTAAAAAAATCACTGAATTGTGCTCTTTAAAAGGGTAAGGTTTATGGTATATAAATCATATTTCAATAAAGCTTTAACTAAGGTAAATAAGAAATAACAGAATCAAGGGTGCATATGGGGAGGGGTGGGAACCCAGGCAGCAGGATACCAAAGAATGAAAAAAAATGGGAGGTTAAAAAGCAGTTTTACTAAGGGCTGCCTTTTTGGGTGTAGTCAACTTTTAAATTTTTTTTTAATTAGAAAAGATGATGACTAGCTGAGGAGAAAATTAGAAAACATAGATTGTAAATACAGCCTCAGGGGGTTGGTTTAAATACAAACTTTTCCCACCAGTAAAAGTTGGAATAAGAGCTGTTAGCATGTCCCTCTTTGGTGGACTTAAAGAGGGCTCCGAAGAGATTTATCTGCACAGGACGATTTGGGGAGCCCTTCCTGAAATGGAGAGGGATGACCTTCCATGCTCTTTGCTCTTTTTTTCTCTCTGTCCTGGAAAACGTTAAGCCTCAGCATCCAGTACCACACGCCACCCTCGGCGGGTTAGTCCTGGTGAAATAAGAGAGGAGACATTCCTGTTTCTTGAAAAGTTTTATTTGGTAACTATATACAGTCATAAACACACATTCCTCTGTCGACTGTTAAAGTCTTCTCCTCTAAAACAATTCACTTTTTATTTAAAAAACAAAAAACCTTGAAGCTGCACTTGCAACCTATTATTATATTTCAATCATTCATGTAAAGAAAGTAAATTCAGGTTACGTATAGCTACTTCTACACATATTATTAATAATATGAATACATAGAGTATACTTGGCCTGCTGAATAGTTTTTAAAACTCTGTAGCCTTTGTATTTGGATTTATTTGAAAAGCAAAACATCATTCTCACTCATATTTACCAAGGACAGAAGCATGTCTTCGAAGCCCCCCCTGCTCCCGGCTTCAGGAGAAACAGCAGCTGCTTTGGGTCCATCAGCACACTTCCTCACTCTGCTCCGGGCCGGACCCCGCGGAATAACAAACTGAGAGGCAGGACTAGAGCAAGGAAAGCTCTTCTTGGCCTTGTCACCAGATTCCTATCCGATCCTTTCTAGCCTTTTCTTCTCCGGTCAGATAGGGGAGCGCTTTGTTCTGTGACAAAGTCTCCGTAAGCACTGATGCTCTTGATTTCATAATCATACGTGTTCGATAATATTCATTCACTGAGCAAACACAGAAATGTAAACTTTCTTATTTTGGGTCAGTAATATAAACCTCCATTTCCAACATCCTCGAATGTGTGTAACCCAGAATGAGTTGTGGTCCCAGGACCAGATACTGTTAAAATTTGGTTTGTTGAGAACACTGAATGAAGAGAATCCTCGCCGGGGCGTGGGGCGCTCGCCCGCCTGGGTAGGGGACCCTGCCCCGTGCCCGCTAGGCCAGGGCGTGGTCGAACTGTCCCTTCTCCAGGCCTTCCAGCCCGTCAGCCCAGGTGGAGGTCGGCATGCTCCGATACGGGTCCAGCAGAATCCGGAAGCACCTGACGATAAGGATGCCCAAGAAAATAAACAGCAAAATAACAAAAACAAATGTCGTTTTCTGCTCCAGAGACATGCTAGAATCTGATGACACGTTCCCGAGGGGCACCAGGGGCGAAGGGACGAGCTGTCCTCCGTCCATGGTCCAGGGAAGCCAGAGCACGGGGTCTTGCGGTTTCCCTGTGGTCCATCATCAGTCTGCGGTGTGCATGGCGGCCGCACCCTGCGGAGGCTGGGTTGTCTGCGGGGAGAAAGAGAGAGAAGGAAAGGCAATAACGGTCAGGTAGCAACCTTATTTTCTAGGCTCACAGTCATGTTTTTCAAAGAGAAGAACTCTGTAAACCAGCTTTCTTTTTCACCAGAGATGCTTAATTCTGCATAATTATGGAGAAAAATATTTTACTCTTGCATGACATTACCAGATGGTTCTCAGAAGAACCCCCTGGGGCAAGGAGGGGTGGCCAAGGAATCCAACTATAACGTAGGAGATGAGAGATGTACGAGGTAACGTTGACCCCAGGGTACGCTGTCAACTTGACGTCCAAACCCAGCCTCCCCTGCCAAGTGTCTTCCAGCTCCCTCCAACGGTATCGCTCGCACATTATTCTTATAATGGTAGCACTGAATGAGCACCACCTGTGTGCCAGGGTGGTGGCTAAACTTGACATATGTTAGCCACTCTGCTACAAGCTCTGTGGACGCAGGGACCTCCATTAGCCCCAGTGCAAGGAAACTGAGGCTAGAAAAGGTGCTTAATGTAGAAAACTCAGGCAGCATCAGGTTTTGGGCTCTGGTTTTGGCCTTCAGCCTACTGCTAAGTGAGTGTGGGACCTTGGAGAAGTCACTAAGCTGTAAAAAGCCAAGTAGAAATGCCTGCATGGCTCGTGGTGCTATAATGAGGATGAATGTCTGCGAAAACCCTTTGAAAACTATACAGAGAAAAACAAACACAGCAAAGTGTTGCTTCACTTCAGACGTGACTGGGGGAGATCTGAGGCTTCTCTGCTGCCTGAGCCAAGGGACAAAGAGGTGTCTCAGCCCCCCAGACCATTACGTTACTGCTGCTTTTTCTTTTGTCTTCAGAAACAAAGATTAGCTTCAATTCTTGACCCTGAGAAGCACCTAGAGAACTGAGCTAGAGAAAAGGAATTGATCAACTGCACATTTTTAAGAGGACAGTTTTCCTTACATTGGCTTCTTACCATGTAGGACTGCGTGGGTGGTAGAGAGGAAGAGAAAAAAAGGACATGTTGTCACTATTTCCATTTTATTGGTAGAAGAAATGAGGAACATGGATATTACTGTTTGTTTTTAAAAGCAAATCAGAGTATACACAAAAGTCATTAAAAGCTTCAGATACTGAACTAAATTTGTTTAAATCAAATTTTGTAAACAAAAGTATATATATTAGATATTACCAAATAGAAAATCATATGACATATTTATTATGAATTTGTCTGTAAGAAAAAGTACATAGCAGAATAGTTAGCTATGGAAATTAACACAGTTCCAAAAGAAATTATGCTCAAAGAAAGTAAGTAACCAAATAAAAATAGAATTTATGACCTAAAGCATCAACACTATATTTCTTCAGTTAATTTATAATCATTGCCTTCAAGTACAGCATTAATGATCATAGTAACAGTTTGCATGTACATATTGACACTTTGAAGTTAGAAAATCACGGTTTAAGAAAACAGTTTATGAAGGGATCACAGCCAGCACCTGGGAGAAGGGAGTTACCAGTCTGGGGACGATGGATCCTTTTTGCAGCTCCATCACTTTGAACTTTGTTAAAGGCTGGAACTGTTGCAAGATTCATTTATAATTCATGTTTGCTTTGAGGTAAGATTGGGATAAAATTTGACCACATATTTTAAAAATAAGCTCTTTCGGAACAGGGGATTTAATGAATTGGGTTTGGGTGTGGTTTGCGGTTCCCAAGCACCCTCCCTGCAGTGGTGCTGCCTCCCCCACTCCAGGGCTGGGGCAGAAGGGGTGGGGGCAGAGAGCGAGGCCAGAGCCCCCTGCGCAGCTCTCCTTTGCCATCTGTGTCCACCAAAAATACACTCAGGACTTAATCGCACCAAACATAGAATGCTGCAAGGGCTGGGTCAAAGGAAAGCCGTCTGGTGACAGAGGAGCGCATGCCTCCCTGACATGTTCCCTCTTGCCTTTTCGTGTCCTGCTGAGGACGCCCTCTCTTTGACCCGTGCTCTCTTCGCTGCATTACTAGAACCCCATTCTGTGTCTACTTTCCCTCCAGCCCAGATGAAGCCAGAGTCCTTTTCTTTGTCCGTTCTCAACACAGCTGAGAAGGCATGCATTTCCAGAAAGTTTTTTATGAAAACACTACATAATCCAGAAAGGAAATATAGAAAAAGCAAAGACCATTGACTGTATAAATTTACAACATTCAGAATGGAGAATGTAAGTGAAAATAAAGGATAAAGATTTCTGAATCTGTGAAGTCCAAGAAAACAGGGAAGAACTGGAGAGAGAAACTCTTGAGCCTGTGCGATGAGCCATGGCAGGGCACAATCTGGCTGGCCGGCATAGCAATGCCTTGTCCGCCCCTCCCTTCCCACCCTGGCGTCTGCGGGATGAAAGCCGTCTCGAGCCCCAGGAGCCGTCTGCCCCAGCCTTCTCCCCCATGCAGGGCAAATGCCAAACCCTTCTCTCCCAGAGCAGCATCTCACACTTCCCAGGCTTCACCCACGACTCGGGATTTAGAGCCGGTACACCGTTCATTTGGGGGCTCAGTGATGGGCAGCCATTCTAGAAACCCCAGCAAAAATAACTTAGTGGTCCTGATTCAGATTATCTTCAATCTTCCCAGAAATGACTCTGGGACCCAGCTTCCCCATAGGGGATGGCAACTATTGAAATGATTTTTAAAAATCAGTTTTAACCTGCAGTTTCACCACCCTGTGCCGATTAGAGGGCAAGATGCAAAGACATGGCTAACCCCCTTTGCAGCCTGGTCACGTGTGCTGACAAGCCTGCTAAAATAGAAAGTATGTATTCTCCGACCTCTTCATCACCAACCCCTTCCAGATATACCAAACCGATGAGTAAACGGAGTTGAAAGAATAGCACACTGTCAGTTGTGAACCTCTCCTCTCCCAGCATACTGTGGTGCCCAAGTTCTCGTGAAAATAACTTCTTTTGGTCAAATTATCAAAGCCTCCCTTTACCAAGCAAAGTGACACATTAATGTATTAGCAGGAATTCGCCTGTGGGGACCGTTCCCACCTCAAGGAGGGGGAAATGTCGGTAGAAAGGGGATTAAAAGAAGATTTTGCTGGGAATGAGGGACTTCTAGAATGGCCAGGGGGACAGACATGGGGGCAGTGAGCAGGGGGCCCAACTAGAGAGCCCCCAGGGAGGAATGAGGGGTGGTGGATAAAGATGAGATGATCAAAAGATAGTTATAAAGAAATAAAGAGATCCAGAAATAAATGCCAACTCTTTCACGATTTTGCCTAGGACTGATGAAGTCCCTGGAAGAGCATGCTGGATTTTAAATCAACTAATCAATAATCTACAAATTCAGAAAGTTCAACAGCATGTGTAAGTTGGAGGAAGCATCAGATATAATAAGATGGAGAAAAAGAAATAATCACTTCACTACCACAATACAAAAATATTCAAAGACATGTAAATTTTTTAAATATCTGTCTTAGGATTAAATGTCCCTTTTTAGTAAAAATGAATTTTAGAAAATGTTCGTGATTGCTTTTAACTAAATAATGAAATCTTTCTTTTAGATAAGTAGTGAAACTTGGCAAGTAAATTATTTCAAAAGATTTTGACACGACCCTCCTAAGTCTTCATAACAGCAAATGGCAGTTATTTGAAGTAGAAAGAAGGACCACGGTTACTCACGGCAGTATTTTAATCCCGACTGGCTTTTCCCATCACGCAGCGCATCTGTGTCTTCCCTTTGCCGGGTCCATTTGTGTGTGCTCGGGAAATAAAGTCTAATTTTAATACTGGACCAAGAAAACCTTGATTAAGAGACACCATTTTCAAAAATCACGTAATACTTCCCTGGACTCCGTGACCCTGCCACACCGATTCCCCTGAAGCCCTCACAGCCCCCTGTGAGCATTCTGTCCCAACCACGGCCACTCCCGCTGCTCCCTGTTGGCCGCTGGCTGAGATCTAGAAATTGTCCAAGTGGCTTCCCCTCCTGCGCCCACCCTTCCTGCATGCTGCGTCTCCAGTCACCTGTCCCAGCCAGATCGCACCCCTCCCCGCAGGAAACCTCCCACCCGGCAGCCACAGCCCGTTAACCCCTCGTGGACGCCACACCCTGATGTGGTCTGGGCACAAATGAGGCTCTGCTGTAACAGTGGGATTTTCCAAGATACTAATTTATTTTCATAACTTTAAAAAGCGGCAGACATCAAATCACATTGAGTTCCCAGCAAAATGACCAATGTATTGGTAAGAATAAACGTATATGCACCCGAGTGTGCAGACACCTGCGGAGAACGTCCTCGTCCTCGTCTTGTCTGTTCTTCAGCTCAACCTAACACCTGCTATTCTTTGACCAACCCCAGGGTTCCCACCTCACAATGCTCCCCTCCCCCCCCCACCCCACCCCCCCCGCCTGTGGAATTTCTCCCTGTCCTTCAGGTTTGCACTAAATGCCCTTTCCTCAGTGGGGCCTTACGTGTCTCCCTTCACCAAGGATGGGGTGCTTCCTACTCTGTCTCTGGGGACGTCACCGGTGCTCTGTGACAGCGCTGATGACAGGACAAGTCTTGACGGTGTTTGTCTTCTTCCCTTTATTACACAACAAGCTCCATGAGGAATGTCTTGCTGTTCTGGAGTCATTGACTCTTTAAATACAGGTTAAATCGAATCTCTAGCCCCCTCCAGTCCAAGGAACCAAATTCACACTTCAAGGTGTCAGCTAACTGATCCGGAGGAAAAAAAGAAAAGTATGTCATCCAGCCAAACCGAGATGCTGGACCACTGTGTTTGAAATAAGTCTTGTTTTAAAAAATGACAGGTAGTTCAAGTCACAATGACACTTTAATACTCACGGATCTCATGATGTTAAAAGCAGTAAGTTATTTGGCTCTTTAAATTCTCCTTGGCCTCAATGCTGATGGGTGGGGTCGGAAATACAAAGATGAGCCAGAGCTAGTTAGTTACCCTTCTATTTAAGAGGTCAACCCTTTCTTACCTAATCTGCTTTTTGGTGGGGAAGGGAGGCCCTTTAAAATATCCTGAATCCAAACGTCTTACATGGGAACTATTAATGTCAACATGTTCCCTTCTCAGTCTCAGATCTCCTGGACATTTTATTTCATTAGCATCTCATTATACGATTTCACAGTAAGGAAAAATATTTTCTCTGAAGAAAACATATCTTAAAGTAATGACATATTTCTGTTCCAAATTTTTAAAGTGACAGCAACAGAATTAGTCAAGTGTATTTGGCACCTTGCTCTGTAAGTCATAACGGGCCCTTAATTCTATGGCCTTGCTTTTGTGGTCACCGACCCGCGAGCCCACCCCCCTGCAATGGGTCGCAGTAGTTGTGTTAGACGTGCAGCCCTGCCTGGAGCACAGTGGATGTTCAATAAATAGATGGTGGTGAATGAATGTTTTCTCTTCACACCGTTTTTGTGCAAAATGAGATTTATTGCTACTTACTGTTATGCAAACAAATGAATAGAGATTATAAATAAACTGCCCAGAATAATAAAAATCAGTTACCAAAAGAGTAGCATCCCCCAAAGACTGCTGGATCCCAAATTTTTCTCTGGAATGTTGGAATGAGTTGAACGTCACCATGCCCAGCTGTTAATGGCATGTACGGTACAGTTAAGCAATGCCGTCTGGATTTTAAGTACTCCTAAACACATAATTGCCGTACCTAATTTTTAAAACTTCTAGGTCAGAAACCTAGTTATGTGACTTGACGTGTTTTCAAAAGTAGGTGTAAGAATAGCCTGTCCATTGAGGAAGAACACTCATGGGCTTGTCCAGTTTACAGTCACGTGATGGGTAGGACACTTTGTCCTACAAAGACATCCTGTCACCTTATTTATACTTATCTGGCAGACTAGTGAGATCAGTCTGTAGACTTTAACAGAAAGAGAACTAGCTAGCTAGGCAGGACCGAGTCTGCAGTGACTGGCAGAGATAAAGTTACTCAAAGTGCTGCATTATTCTGCAACAGTTCTGAAGCTGACTGTTGAAATGTCAGTGTGGCTTTGAATGACTGAAGTAATACTTGCCCTGATATTGAGCCTAAATAGGATCAATCTCTACTTTTAGAGCTAAAGGAAGCTTCTGCTGCCTTCCCTTTTGTCTAACTGGAGCCTCTCCAGGTACACCTCCTTCCCCAACCCTCTCCCCCACCCCAGACTGTGTACACCTTGCGGTGATCCTCTGATGCATCCCCCCCAACAGCTATGAGTCCTCCAAAGAAGCCACCTCACCATCTAAGTAATCAAATCACGACATAAGCAAAAGTTACGCCCCTACAAATCTATTGGAAATTCTGCAGATTAGCCCGGTGAACAGTAACTCAAGTTCCAAGACATACACACACAGATACAAAATGTTTCATATAAATTCAAAGAATTCATGGCCCTTTTGGTGACCAGCCAAGAACTTCAGGTAAAAGTTTCCTGGCTCTTTGTAGGTGCTTCATACATTTTCAATCCTCCCACTCCTCTTGTTTTTGGCTCACTTAAGTAGTACACGGTAACATCTATAATCCTCTCTCCCAAGTACAGCCCTCCCATGCCAACACAGTAGCCCTGAGGCTTTAAAATTCACAAGAGGGCTAAGGGTAAATATTATTTTATACTCTGAAAAAATAGACCCAAGGCTACTGGAAAGCCCACAAACAATGATTTTAAAACCACGGGGATCTGGTCAGCTACAAATGTCAACAGGCAGTTTCAGGACTGCCGCCCTGGGAGGTCTGTCCCTGCCCCCCCGAACAGGCAGCCGGCAGGACGACCTGGGACCAAGGTGGACCCTGTCCTTCCCCACTCACTGCTGCCTGTCAGCTCTGGGTCAGCAGAAACCTGTCTCTCCAGCCTGACCCCAACCTCGGTTTCACTGTCTTCATCTTCCTCCTAACACCTGCTTGAAGAGTTTTAAAGGGACTGCAGGAGAAGGCTGCAGGCCAGCTGAGAACATCAGACAAACAGCACGAGGGTGCCCAGGCAGTGACTGGTGGCATGAAAAGGCACCATTAGCAAACCGGAACTTTTAACCTCAAACAATAAACCCTGCTGTTCCGCCCGGTTTTCTTTCTTCCCTTGTGTGTTTCACAGTGAAAAAGATTCCTTGCTGATACCTCAGAAGGCTGGTGCTGCACCAGGGACAGCCAACGCTGTCATATTGAGTTGTTGAATTGTGATCATTTGTAAACAAATCAGCACATCCTTGTCATATTTTGAAAGGTTGGATGTTTTTAATGAGTGGAAAAAGCATACTGTAATGGGCAAACAGCTTTCAAGAGTAAATTACTGCAGCTTAGGAAAGAAAAATGCCTGTTTTACTACTTCTTTTATCCAGTATCAGTAATGTTATAAACTTAAGCATGCTTTAAAAATAAAAACATCATTACATTTCACCCCCTCCTATTAACTTTACCCAGCAACTGTTTAATTAGACTTTATCTAAAAGCTACATCTACATTCAGAACTTGGATCCAAAAGGTATCTATGCGATTATGGCTCATGCATAAATTGTAAAGTTAGAGAAAAGCATTCAATCAGCCCATCAAAGATACAGTTTTGGTCAAGTACCTGGATCTGGCTGAACAAACACTTGATCCATTTCCTGGAGGAGCAGTTACAGGTAGTTACAAGGCTCTTTGGTCCCCATTCTTCCTGAGCAGGCTGCCAGGGCAGCAGACAATGGTCGCTGCAGGCAGCGGATGGCACACCCCGGGTCTAACGCTGCCGCTTCAGGCTTAGAAACTTCCCGTTCAAACCCGACTGAAAGGAGCATCGTCTTTCTGTGTGAGGCGTCATTAGCGGCCACCCCAGCTGCTTCTCTGAGGCGAGCCGTGATTTCAGTTCTGCCTCAGCAACTCTTCAGAGCATTCTGCTTCGGGAGTGGAGGCAGCCTCCTAGCAGCGTGTCTGACATGGTCTCCAGCAAGCATTAGCATGCAGCAGGGGTGCGGGAAGCATCACCGGGCATTCCCATACCTTTTCAACATCAAAGCCATAAATCTACCAGTGCTCTGTCTCCTCTAGTGATTGTTGACACTATTCCTCTTTGGGGACGTCAGTTAGCACCTCGCAGCCACCGGCCTCCATATTGCTTGTGCTTGTGACCTTCAGGCCCACTCAGTCAATGGCAAGGCCCCCAGGGACGGGCACCAACTTAGCATTTGGGGGGTGAAGAAAAGACTCCTTTTCCTAAATAAACCTGAAGTGACCTTTCTGAAAAGCAGGATTTTTGGGAGGCAATGAGGTAAAAAAAACAATTTAAAAAGAGCTAAAGCATATTTTCACCACCTGTGTGAAAATTTGCCAGGCTGTAGCTTGCCAGGCCCAGGGTCTCTGGCAGCCCAGATCACTGTGGCCTTGGCAGGTCCCTCGCCCCCCACAGGCCACCTGAGACCACTTGATGAATAAAGAAGATAGACCTTTGTTGAGAGAAAGTTGTTCTCATTCTACAAATTCTAGTTACCTGGCACAATACTTAAATGACTTTCCTTGGATAGAATGCCTAAATAAATTTGGAAAATATTTTAGGAAAAAATTCTACATGAAGAGAATAGGCTTCTCCAAAAAGAATTCAGCATAATTCCTAAGACAGAGCATCCTTATTTTTTGGCAACTCACCACTTTCTTTGTTGAAGTGGAAGCATAGTTAGCGACCACACACTCCCCCACCAAATGTCGGGGTGCATGATATTTCAAGCCACCTCGGTGCCTGTCGGCTCTGCTGGCTCTTGAGCCCACGGGAGAAACCAGCCATTACTCAGCAGCTCTGGGAGACCGGAGCAGAGCTCATCTTCTAAGCAGGAAAACCCCATCTGCTCACAACAGACAGCTCCGACCCTTTCAAATCCAATGCTGAGTGTCAGGGTCTAACGTTACCATCAAATGCTTGACGTTAGAATCTAACCCCAAGAGAACATGAAGGTTCTTTCCCTATTTGTTTTCCTGATTTTTAACTGAATTTTCTTTCCAATTAGTGTTACTTACACTGTTTTCAATCACACACGCTGCTCACATACCACAAAAGGCCAGGCTACATGAAGTCGGCAGAGCACTACTGCCTGGTACCAACTGGCGTCCCTGTGCTTTCAGACACCGTGGGTGCCGGTGGAAGGAGCCATGTCTCAGCGATGCCAACAGAGTGTGGCTCAGGACCCATTCTGACCCCACCTTCCTCATATGCTTATCATCCCCCGTGTGAGACAGCATTGCAGTTAGAAATGAGCCTGGGTGTTTGCGGCTTGCCCTGCCCAAGACGCTTCCTCCGGCGTTGTTTAGCTGATGGAAGGGATGGAAGAGAACCCGCGAGGGCCTGGGGCTGTCCTCTAGCTGCTCTGCAGCCTGAAACCATCCCAGAGAGATGAGTGCCTGGCCTATTTTTAAAAGTCTCCAGGGAAGTAGATTCCATAACTTCCTGTGACAACCTCTGTTTAAACTAACTCCTCCGCTGCTTACTTAGTCTAAATGGGTTGGCGCATTTCTTTTCATTCTGTCCTTGCTGCAAAAAGCCAGTCATTAACCACTGGGAAATTTTGTTAGAATGTTCTTTTCCCTGCAAGGAAGCTGAAGTAGATAAACCAAAGAACTGATTTGGTGAAGATTTGGTGTTATACTTAGAGCCAAATTTAATATCTCATTTAAAAGATAATTATAGTTGGAAATATTAACAAACAGCCCTTCCCCCCATGCAGCTGCATTGTGTGAATCATCATGAATTCTAAAACAATGAAAAGGATTTGCTCAGACTCCGTTTGAATATTTCATAGTAGGTCCTATTTCTTTCGTCTTTAATAATCTTCATAGCTCTTCTCTGAATTCTTCCCAAAACCTCTGCTCTCTGGGATAGCTTTACGCAGGGAGCCTAGAAAGCTGCACAGAGCTGTGTCCAGCTCAGACACATGGAGCTGTGATGAGACAGGGTGGTTTCATGATACCTAAACGGCTGCACACGCTATGCTTCTGTTATCCCCTCCGACCTTGGTGCTAACTCAGTCTCTCTCTTTAACCACACATCGTGAGTTAATATTAGTTAGAAATCTATTTTAAGAACTTCTCCTACATTCTGATTTCAAGTCTCACCTTTAATGTTCTTTAGCTTATCATTTTTTCCTAAATGTCCTACGATGCACTTTTCCATAAAGAAATAGACAATGAATATGAAAAAAAAAGCCTTCATAAGCCGTCAGGCTTTATGCCAGTACACGGCTGCGTTATGATTATTATTGTGCTTCTTTCTGGCTCTGCCTAATTCTCAGAATAAATTGAATCAATTCTCAGGGTATCAGTCGGGTGTAGTAGCTCATGCCTGTAATCCCAGCACTTTGGGAGGCCGAGGTGGGAGGATCACCTGAGGCCAGGAGTTTGATACTAGCCCGGGCAACATAGCAAGACCCTGTCTCCACAAAAAAATTTAAAAAATAATTCTTGGTATAGCCTCCAAAAATATAAACACGGTTTTATCACTGGACTCTTTGTAAAAATCTTTTCTTCCTTCGTGTATGCTCTGTTTTTCACTTTTTCAAGTAACTTCAGTGAGCTCACACTTAATGTCAGATGCATTCTGTGTTAGGTGTTGCCAGGAATAAACAATACGGGCACTGGGCCCCTGGGCAGGGCCCCGGGGAGCTCAGCTTCTAGCGCTGGTCGCTGGGCTTCCTGACGGACTAGCCCACTCCACTCCACTCCACTCCCCACCCTCCCCTTCACTGCTCCCCTGGCAGGTGTCTGAACTCTGTCCTCACCTTCTTATAGGACCTGATTTCACAATGTCACCAGTGCCTTCTAGTCGCCTCAGGCAAAAGCATCAGCACTGGGCGTGGCTGGAAACCCCCATGGAGGAAGGCTCAGAGGAAAGAGCACACGGACCAAGTTCAGGGTGGAAACTGACGTGTCAGCCCCGGCCGCCTTCCCTTGGCCCCTTCTCGCTGCATGGCCTCTCTTCTTCCTTCCAAGGCTCAAGCCACGTGTAACTCATGCAGCTACCAGCAAACGTGGCATGAGGGTGGGAAGACAGGCAGGCCAGGATAAATGTTAATGATCTTACCATTTTTAATCCATTAATAAAAATGCTAGCCAGTTCATGTGTGCTATTTCTCTTTTTCTGTCTGCTTGGTTTACAAAAAAAAAATCAATAAATCATATAATATAAAACTTTTTTAAGAAAATCAAGATTAGTTCTATTTCTAATATCCTTCTGATTTGCCAGGTCTAAGTATAAATTTATTTATCCACTCAGCTATCTTCACAGGTCAGTGAACATTCAAAGCACCAGGGAACAGTGGGGAAGGTTTAATGATATTCGCACCAAGCCTATAAATTAGGATCCATATTTAAGCCTTATTACAAGCAAGCAGGTTAAAGTCCAGCTGCAGATCAGCCTCCTGGTCTGATCTTTTCTTGAATGCGTCTCTGCGCACATCACATCTGTGTTATGCCGAATGCTCAATCAGTAGCTGATAAATCCAGAACAGAGAAGTACTCGAAATGAAGACAAGGAACAAGCACAATGCTGCAACTCGGTGGAAATGTATGTGAAAGAAACAAAACACTGATAGAATTTAATACTTGTGAGGATTGCAGATTGCCCTACAAAATTGTGTTTATCCTTTCCTATATAAGTCAAAAGTAATAAAGCATATAGAAAAGACAAGAATCATTTGCTTAAAAAGCTGATCTCCAACCCTAAGAAGGAACAACTTCACAAAATACACAGCAGTGCTTCTACTTAGAGACAATATTTGCAACATTTTAGTTATTAATTCTAATTACGGTATGAAAGTATAAGCACATCACTGTGGATTATTCACTGTTCAAAGGAAATACTTTGGATTTAACAGCCTGGTGGGTAAATTTATTCTTTTAAAGTGACTTGTGCAATAGTAACGATTTTCTTAATGGCTTTGCAATACTTAATGCCTTTAAAATGTCAAATAAAGTGCCAATTAAAGTTTTATACAAATCATCCCTCTAAATTTTTATGCTGTCATTTTGGAACTGTTCTTTCTTTCTGTTCAACAGCTGCATTTTAGAAAGGAAATTGCACTGTGTGGACAGTTTGAGGATTGAGCAGCCTAGAACACTAAGATAATTGAGAAAGTGAAATAGAATGTACATGGGAATTACTGACCTGTTAGCCTGACTTTAATACATGGCAAAATTCTGGAACGGAAGATCTTTCTACTGAGAAAGCAATTAAAAAATCATGGAAAACCAATTCCAATTTCTGATATTTATACTTGTAGAAATGTGAGAAGGAGTTTGAGGAAGAAGTAGTAAACAGAAGTTGTGATATATGGACATTGAATGCAAATTTCAGCTGCCTCAATGTTACATCTTAGAGATGATGTATTCAACTGCTGCTTGTTAAAATACTTAACTTTACAAATATCTCAGTATTTCAGTGGGAACAATCAAGAGTTTCAGTTATGTAACATGTTATTAAAATAGGTAGATACCAAGGTTACATCTTCCTCTTCCAATTCTATGTTCCAAACTTTGGTAGGAGATCTGCCATTTATAACTTTGCCTGTTAATAATATATATTATATATTTATGTATAGTAAGTGTGTAAATGTTATAAATCATCTGTATTTCTGTAGTATATAATATTAAATTACTTCATGAGCATGTTAAGCATGCATTTTGGGGAGCAGGTATTAGGCCCAGATAATTTAATTCAGTAAAGCCAAGAATCTGTATTTTGAATAAGAAACTTACATGATTAATGAGGTAGGGCATAGGAAATCTACACTTTGCAAATTGATGTAGTTAAATGATTTTTTCCCTTCCTTGATTATTTAGCCATACTGGGCATTCTAACTATATGGGGATAGAGCCTTAAGCTGAAAATTTTGGAATCACAGACTTCTTTGAAAAACAGATTAAATCTGGGTCCCGCCACTAGAAAGGTGGCCTTACTAAACGTATCTAACAGAGAAAAATAAACTGTCTAACAGAAAGTAAGATAAATAAACTCGCAGGAAATAATTGCCCATTTAAAGAGAAAACTCACAACACAACTACCCTCCTTGTTTTGTTTTGTTTAATTAAAACGCCTGTGGCCTAACTTGTTATCTCTAGGAGTTTGTTTTTCTCAGCCTTGAAGAGCCCTAAGCAGTCACTGGGGTATGAACTCCCCGCTCCAGATCTCTGCCTCACTTCCTGCCAGAAACACATTTTGAGGACTCAGATAACCTGGCCTCACAGAGAAAAGAGAAAAATAAAGAGCATCTGCAACAGCTTCGCAGCTGTTTCTGTTATCAGTCTGCTGAAGCAGAGGGAAAAAAAAAAAAAAAAAAGCCCTTTTTACCCTTTAAAAGCAGCAAACCACGTGGCCTCAATGCCTGGCACTTCATTCTTTCCTCCCTGTGCGGTGGCCACTCCATCCTTTTCTCTCTCTTTCTCTCTCTGTCTTTCTTTCTTTCTCAGAAAAATAAATAAACTTTTTACTTTTACATATCCTAATCTCTGTGAGAAATCTTTCTCCATCCACAGCAGGAACACCTAGTAAATTTCCATCCTTTCAATTAGAAAGATGCATGTGCCCTGCATTGAGAACCTCTGCCTGGAATTCCCACTCCAAATACACACATCTTGTCTTCCTCCTTGTTTTCTCCCATTAAGGTGGCAGTAAACAATGACTGGAATAGAAAACCCACAGTGAGGAAGACAACAGAATAAACAAGAGGCAGAGAGAAGCTTGTTCTGTTTCTGGAAGAGGGAAAGTGAATGGAGGAATTCTGAATGAGGGCAGAGCTTAGAAAACATGAGGGGGCTCCAGCTGCCCAGCAGGGAAGACATCAGAAGGAGAAGGGGCTAAAGTGGGCTACATCGGGGAGAGGTGGAAGCCTGCAGACAAATGAGTGACTCTGCCCGCCTCTGCCTTCCAAGCTTGTGGAGACAGCTATTGGGAGACGTGTAAGATTCATCTCCATTATCAGCTATGAGTGCAGGAACATCATAGAGAATGTCAGCATCAATAAAATAAACAAGAGTGATGTCAATATCTATTAATAAAGAAAATAACAAACAAGAGAACTACACAGAACAACTGTTAAAATTTCTTCTCCCTGGGTTTGTACCTGAGAGCTGAGGACAGCGCACAGGTTAGCTGTTTCTCGCGATGAGCCCTTTCATGCAATCTGATTGTTTAACCATGTGCACACCGGTTAACCGTGCACAATTTCACTTTGCAAAAATTGTCAATGTAGTGTGGGTAATTTAAAAATAAATTAAAACCTCACCTTAACCCAAGCAATGGATCTCTTATGAAAGCATGTTAAGGTACCAGCACCAAATGATTGGATGGCTCTTTCAGAACAGGGAACTGCCTAGAACACTCAGAATTTCCCCTCAAAATAGACCAGGACAATAGTCTATTTTGCATATAAGTAAAGCTAATCCTTCTTGGTCCTCCTCAAACATCTTATGTGCTCTTAAAATGTGATTTATTATAATCACATGCAGAGCAATAAAATCTAAATTTTTGCCCTGGTTTTTCCATATCAAGCAGACATGATCTGTTTTTATATATGTTACCTGTTTATTCATTTATATAGCTGACTTCTATTTAATTATTTGTTTATTTATCTTTGTGTATATGTATTTATATCCCATTAAATTTCAGATATGTTTAAAGAAAGCCATGTAGACCAAGTGCAGTGGCTCATGCCTGTATTCCTAGCACTTTGGGAGGCTGAGATGGGAGGACTGCTTGAGGCCAGGAGTTCAAGACCAGCCTGAGCAAGAGCAAGACTTCATCTCTACTAAAAATAGAAAAATTAGCCAGGCGTTGTGCCATGCACCTATAGTCCAGCTACTTGGGTGGCCGAGGCAGGAGGATCACTTGAGCCCAGGAGTTTGAGGTTGCAATGAGCTATGATGACACCACTGCACTCTAGCCCAGGTGACAGAGTGAGACCCTGTGAAAGAAAGAAAGAAACAAAGAAGGAAGGAAGGAAGGAAGAGAGAGAGCTCTGTAGTAGATTATGTGTCATTAGTGGTAGCAGAATATCTCATTTATAATGTATTCAAAGAATTTTTCCATTATTGATCTAAAAAAAAGGCTGTCTGTACTTGTTTTCAAATTTTAAAGAATAAAATCCTTTTAGAATGATTGTTTGGCTGAAACACTAGAAATATTTAATCTAAAAAAAGATTATGTCCCTTATAAACTTTATTTTTGCAGCAATTGTACATAGACAAATGCAATAACATATACTTCAATATGTTGTTTTTTATTAACATAAAGGTGAAAATGATGGATGGTAAATTAATAGGGACTGAATACAATTCAGGAAAAATTTTCAAAGAGCTTGTGAAAAAAGCAACTCTTCATTTGAAATGCTCAAGAATAGCACTTTTAAAATAACCTGTAACAGAACAGACATTAGCCAAGTCTTACTTCCATTTTCTTTCATCCTCATGAGAATGCCCTTCAGCACTACTTTTAGGAAGGGCCCTTGCTTTTATTCTCAACATTTTTCTTAATTCAACAGTGGATGTTGGATCAATTGAGAAAAATGAACACTTCGTGTTGCCAATAGCCCTCAATTCGTGTTGCATATCATGACCATGGTTAGGCACTTGAGTCAAATGCCAGTACCATATGCAGTGAACTATGGATTACTAATGTGTAAACCAGGAAAAGCTGCACTTGCAAATGGGGAGAGGATGAAGAAAAATCTCTCCTTCCTTGCCTGCACATGCCCACTCTCCTAGGCCACGTCGGATGGAGACTGCACCGTTCATCATTAAACAGTCACTCTGCCCTGGCCCTGCCTTGAGAATTCATTCTCGCCTCTATGCCCTGAGGTGAGCTCTCCTTGCCTCCTGGGGCTTGGTTTTGTTGTCTCTCTAGGGGTGGAATTCATGCCTTGTCTCTGTCTGATTACAGTTTCTTGCATCTTTTTTTTTTTTTTTTTAACCTTCCTTATTCTGTAGCCTAATCACCCAAAACCCAGAATTTTCCCCAAGGCATTGGTTTACTTGAAATGATAAATTACCTTTCTTCCTTCAAGTATTGTCCATTCAAAGACTACCTGGCTCAGAAACTAAATATGACAAAACATGGAAAGTATTTTTGCAACTCCAATCAATAACTATTCTTTATATATCTCCTGATATCTAATATCACAAAAGCAGTAGTAAAATAATAATATGCAATAATAATAATACCACAATCACAATAGCAAAATTCATCAACCTTGTACCTTTGACCTTGTTGGACTCTGAGCTCTTACAATGGCAAGAATTGGACCCTTTTACATGTTTTTATCTGGTGAAAGTAGTATAGATGTGTGTACGCGTATATATTTGTTCTGACTTCCAGTTAGGCTGTAAGATACATGAGAATAAAGGAAGCTAGATCTCCTATTAATTTACTGGACTCTACCAGATAGGGAGGTAGAGGGAAAAGAGAGCACGGTAAAGCTTGTGCCAGCTCTTAAGGACTCTATCGGGTGGCTCACAAAGCACTGGTCAAAGCAAATCTCCTGACCACATGTGAATTAATAGGCTGAGAAGTACAATCCTTCCCTAGGAAGGAACATGGTGACACAGTTACACAACAGTGACACAGTCTGTCACCACATTTAACTAGAGTTTGACCCTTTACAGTGACTTTTTATAGATTATGCTCCCAAAATAACTTTTCTTTAGCATTGCTATCCCTCATCTCCGCAGACTTGAGCTTCATCCTGCACCAACACTCTCTCCTTGCTCCATTTCCATCCAGTCTTGGTTGGACCTCCCGCTTCAGCCTCCCTGCCTCCCCTTTGCTTCTAGCCTTATCTTAGCTTTTGATGCCTGGGTTTACTTGGTTTCTGTGGCCTCTGATCTACAGGGTCCTCTTTTGGAATATGTCTTGTCTCCTTTCTAGATCAGCACAATACAACTGTCTATTTAGTGTGTTGCTCTTCTCTTGCAGCCCCTGAACTCTAGATCTTTCAAGACGGGCAAGGGGTCAGTCTGACATTTCCACACGTATTCCCACACCCTGGCTCTACACCTAAGGGGTCAGTTATCACAGAGCTTTACCATCCCAGGACACATAATATTATTACCACAATTTTATAGCTACATAGACAAGATTTGGGGAGGTTAAGTGATTTCCTTAGGAACACAAAGATGACATTTAAAATATTTTTGCCCACTTCTTGATCTTCCGTGGGGCCTAAAATAAATAAACATGGCAGGGTCTCAATGTAACTCAAAGTTTGATGCGGGCCTCTGGGAGAACAATGGCATTCACTTCTTAGCGGGTGGGGAAGGTGGAGGCAGATATTGCAAGAGACTGCGTCCAACATGGAGTTTGAGAATTGCCCCTCTGGTCTGCAGAAATGTCTTGCTCCAGTACAGGGAGAGACAGTGCGGCCTGGAGAAGTGAAAGCTGGGTGGCAGGGAGAGTGCTGGATCTCTACAGGGAGGCCACCATTCTTTGGGTCTAAGATCCTTAGAGAAAAGAGTTATTTAGTTGCCTCTTTGTCGTAATTCTGACCTACTTGCAATGATTCAAGAATAGCTTGTTTGTTAATCGGAGATTATTTTCATTTGCCTTCCCTGTTTCTCCTGTGCCACCTTTTGTTGTTTTATTGCTTTTTTTCTGATTGGATGGTGCCTCTGAAATCTTTCTTGCAGTCACCCTGACCTTCACCAACCTCTCTGCTTGGATACATGTGGAATCAGAATTTTAAAAGAGCAGCAACATTTCTAATAAGGTATAAGTGTTAATTTAGACTACTGGGGACTCCACAGGGCATAAACATTGCTTAATATTTCAACTTCTTCATTCTCTTCCGAGGAGAATACAAGCCTGATGTCTTCCTGAGGGCAGAGAGAAAAAGCTCTTCACAGAAACCAAAAAACAAGCAAACTAAACCCCACACCTAAAGTCAGTGTTCTTGAATGAAACCAGCCTGTTCATGTTCCTGCATAGGCTTAAAAGTTTTCAGATTAGGGCCGGGCATGGTGACTCATGACTGTATTCCTGGCACTCTGGGAGGCTGAGAGGGGAGGATTGCTTAAGCTCAGGAGTTCCAGACCAGCCTGAGCAAGAGCAAGACTTCATCTCTACTAAAAGTAGAAAAATTAGCCAGGTGTCATGCCATGCACCTGTAGTCCCACCTACTCGGGAGGCTGAGGCAGAAGGATGGCTTGAGCTCAGGAGTTGGAGGCTGCTGTGAGCTAGGATGACACCACTGCTCTCTAACCCAGGGTGAAAGAGTGAGAATCTGTCTAAAAAAAAAAAAAAAAAAGAAAAGAAAAAAAAAATGTTTTCAGGTTAATACAGGTCTTGAAGTCTCTACCATGTGGCAAGACCACTACCTCAACAAGTGGGGAGAGTCCTCTGGGTCCCCCGCTATCCATACCCATCCCTTACATTTAGATGGTTGAATTTCTCCTGAGTTAGAATGTTTCATTAGCTGTGGCTCCAGACTGAGCATAGCCCTGGGTCAGGGGTTGATTGGAGGAATAGACTGTCTAATTTATAAGTCCACAAAAATTATTACACTTGATTTAAAGAAGAAATTTCCATCAGTATTTTCCATGTTCATGTTTTCCATTACAAAATCATTTCTTAAAACTGTACCGTAATTAGTATGGAACCAAAAGAGAGTCCACACTCCATCTCAGTGATTTTGCACTGTGGGAGGCATCAATAAGTAAGACAATCAATGCTTTGCTACTTTAAGGATATTGAGTTCCTTTATTTCAGGGACAATATTTTTAAGTCTCAGCCTATATTATCACTGGAATGCAAACGAGCTGCAATTTAGAAGAACTGTTATGTAATATTGTACATAACTCATTCAGAGCTGTGCAAAGTACTACTGAGAAAAGAGGATTGAGATTTACCTGAAGACCACTGGGCCCTTGTGGTCATGATCCATGGGAGGAAAAGTGGTACAAGAATCCTAGAGATCTACATTCTTATACTGGCTGAGGGGCAAAGTTACCCTGAGCAAGTCAGAGCTCAGGGATCCCACTATCCCCAGCTGTTAAAATAAGGAGGTCCTAACTAGACCTAAAATTCTATGACTCCATCTATCAACTGCCCACAATATACCCACATCATCACTCTCTTCTCCTGCTTGGGTGAGCTTTCCAAAACACTCACCATGTCCTTCAGGATAATTGGAGGGAGTGCAAACCCTTTAAGAAATCTACCTTGCCAGGATAGAATAGATCAACCAGCACTGCAGGAGGAACATTAGAAGGAAATTTTCATCTGGAAGATGAGGCTGATTTCTTGAGTTCTTGTTGACATCTTTCAGGAAAATATTTTGCAGTATTGCCTTATAGTCTGCTTCTCTCAAAGACAGAATGAAATGGGGGAAACACCACATTATTATTTGCCTCAAGTTTTCACCCTCAGAGTTAGAAGTCAGCTGTTGAAATCTGCTGACTTCAAGGGCGAATGCTCTGCAGCATAGTGTGCATGGGCGAGACGTCTTTTCCTTTTGCAGGAGCTTCTGCTCAGCTCCAATGTGTACTGGACACTCTCTGGGGGAGCAGAAGAGAGAATCAGGTCTGTTGTGGATGAAGCACAATAACAACTTTTATACACAACTTTACCATTTAAATTGAAAATATAAAGAGGATCATATGGTCTTTGTTTTTGCTTCTATTTATGTAGTGAATTACATTTATAGATTTGCATATGTTGAACCATCCCTGTATCTTTGGGATGAAGCCCACTTGGTCGTGATGGATTATTTTTTTGATAAGTATCTGAATTTGGTTTGCTAGGATATTCTTAAGAATTCTTGCATCTATATTCATAAGAGATATTGGTCTGTAGTTTTCTTTTTTTGTTGCGTCCTTTCCTGGTGTTGGTATCAGGGTGATGTTGGCTTCATAAAACATGTTGGGGAGGATTCCTTCCTTCTCGATGTTGTGGAATAATTTCTGCAGGATAGACACCAGTTCTTATTTGTAGGTCTGGTAAAATTCAGGTGTGAAACCATCTGGTCCAGGACTTTTCTTTTTAGGAAGGTTTTATATTGCTGCTTCAATTTCAGTACTTGATACTGGTCTGCTCAGGAATTCTATTTCTTCCTGATTGAGCCTAGGGAGGTCATGTGTTCCTAAGAATTTGTCCATTTCCTCCACATTTTCCAGTTTATATGCATAGAGGTTTTTATAGTATTCATAAATGATATTTTATGAGTGTATTAATAAAATGTGATATATGTATACCATGGAGCTCTACTCAACCACAAAAAACAATGGTAATATTTAGCACCTTTTGTATTTTTCTGGGAAGAGCTGGAACCTATTCTACTAAGAGAAGCATCACAAGAATGGAAAAACAAGCACCACATGTACTCACCATCAAATCGGTATTAACTGATCAACATTTAAGGGCACATATAGTAGTAACATTCATCAGGTGTCAGACAGGTGAGAGCGGGGAGGAGGGGATGAGTGTATTCACACTTAATGGGTGTGGTGCACACCATCTGGGGGATGGACACACTTGAAGCTCTGACTCGGTGGGGGCGCAAAGGCAAGATATGTAACCTAGGCCGGGTGTGGTGGCTCACGCCTGTAATCCTAGCACTCTGGGAGGCCGAGGTAGGCGGATTGTTTGAGCTCAGGAGTTCGAGACCAGCCTGAGCGAGAGCGAGACCCCCATCTCTACTAAAAATAGAAAGATTATATGGACAGCTAAAAATACAAACAGAAAAATTAGCCGGGCATGGTGGCGCATGCCTGTAGTCCCAGCTACTCAGGAGGCTGAGACAAGAGGATTACTTGAGCCCAGGAGTTTGCGGTTGCTGTGAGCTAGGCTGATGCCACGGCACTCTAGCGTAGGCAACAGAGTGAGACTGTGTCTCAAAAAAAAAAAAAAAAAGATATGTAACCTAAACATTTGTACCCCCATAATATGCTGAAATAAAAAAAAATTAAGATTAAAAATAAAATAAATAAATAAATAAATTGAAAATATCAAAACCCAGAAATATTTTCTGCAATCCATTTGAGTATCAAAATAGCTCAGTGCTGCCCATAAGCCAATCATAGAGAATTATACTGTTACTCTAAAATACTTGAGCTTTCTTCTTACTGATAAAATGATGGGAAAGAAAAACTTAATTCTACAAGCATGTTTTCATAAACACGAAAAGAACTAATTCAAAGTCACTATGATTTGAGTAATTGGTTCAATTCAAACATAGTGGCTGGTAATCGCACTAGCTATTTTCCTTTCAAAGCTTGCTATTTATATAACAAAAATAAATCCGATGGGTTTCAAGCAGAAGCATATTCTATAAAGACCTAAGTAAAAAGTCATTTCAGGGAGTAACTAGAAATCATGCAGCTTTCATCAGTGTTTCCAAGGGAAAGTTTCTTGTGATGCTTTTCCAGGTGAGCTTTTGCCATTAGGATTTCACCTTAAATGACTAAGTACCTATGTATTCAAACATCTTTACCATTTTGAATTTTGTTGTATTCAATCATAATGTGATTTCCAAAGTATTTCTATTGTTAGTAACTGTCGTTTGTGCTGGCTTCTCCATTTCTTCCCCATCTCTCCATGACCTCCAGAAACCACTCATCCACAGTAGTCCATTCCTCCGTTGGCTTGGCCCTGTCCCAAAATGACCCTCCATGGAATACACAATCAGTAAATCTTAATATAAACAATTCATAGAAGAAATTTTGCTTTAAAAAAATTAAGCCAATAGATTACAGACATATAAAAAAATAAGATCTAATGCTAGGCCAGGAGTTCATAGTTGCCATCAATGTAAGACATAGAACAATTCAAATCATTGCATTGTTCTCCTTATCTTGCCTGTAGTTTTGCATATGTAAAGTAGGGATAATAACAGTACTTACCAGTCCTCAGAGTTCTTGCAAGGCTTAAATGACTTAAATTTATAGAAAAGAGCTTAGAACAATTCCTGGTACATAGATGTATATGCTATTATATAAGTTATTATATAATGATAAATAATTTTCATTTTTTTCTTCTGATTGTACCAATGGCCAAAGCACATGTTCCTATGATAAAGTAAATTACAATTTTTTTATTTCAGCATAACTCCATCAAATGCAAATATAAGTTTAAAACCTACTGCTTATGCTCAAATATGAACTGGAACCCAAAAGAAATATTGAGCTCTATTCTGGGTCATGTATGTATATGTTGTAGTTTTTTTTTATTGAATTTTCATTTATGTGCCAAACATCTTTAAAGTGCTTTACAGGTAATAATTTATTTAATCTTCACAAATATATTAGATATTGTTTTCATAATTTTGCAGCTAAGGAAACTGAGGCAAAGACTTGTTATATAACTTGCCCAGTATCACCCAGGTGAAAAATGATAAGTGGATGACTCAAGAGTCCAGTCCAGAGGCAGCTGGATTCTAGAGACTGCTTGTTTAACCTCTGTGCTATTTCTTGTTATGGATAGAAACCCCTCATTTCAATTCCTGAGCTAACAGCTACCATTGTGCAATAATGGACGAGTCAGTATAACTGATTGCCATCTACAACTCAGCAGAATTACCCAATTTTAGATTCTTTACGAGGGGCACAATTTTGTTTAATGAGCAACCTTTTATATAACATATGTCCTATGTCCCTAATTATACTTTTTTTTTTTTTTTTTTTTTTTTGAGACAGAGTGTTGCTTTGTTGCCCTGGCTAGAGTGAGTGCCGTGGCGTTAGCCTAGCTCACAGCAGCCTCAAACTCCTGGGCTTAAGCGATCCCACTGCCTCAGCCTCCCGAGTAGCTGGGACTACAGGCATGTGCCACCATGCCCGGCTAATTTTTTCTATATATTTTAGTTGGCCAGATAATTTCTTTCTATTTTTAGTAGAGACGGGGTCTCTCTCTTGCTCAGGCTGGTCTCGAACTCCTGACCTCGAGGGATCCACCCGCCTCAGCCTCCCAGAGTGCTAGGATTACAGGCGTGAGCCACCGCGCCCGGCCTCCTAATTATACTTTAATGTCCATGAGGGGCCCACCTGACAGTCAGTATAGATTAGGGCATACAGCAGGCCTTTCATGAATATTTGGACACATGTGATACCATCCTATTATATTATAGGCATCACAGAATTCAGTTGGAATGAGGTGATTTTTCACTTCTGATCTGAGACTTGTATCTCCCCCCTGTGCCATACATTTGGGCAAGTCTGCACTGAGTTAGTTAGGGGGTCCCACCTAAGAAGGCTTTGTCTTCAGTCTTCTGAGAGCCATCTGCCTTTATCTTACTTTTAAAAAAGTTATCACTCAGCTTTTGATGTAAGCATGGGTGGCGCTTTCCAGACAATGTTAGCTCAAGAGCTGAAGTTGTCAGATGCAGGGTTTCAAGACCTTCCAGGAAGCCCTGCCTTGGGTAACACAGGCCATGCTAGCAGTCTCAGGCAGTCTCCTTGTAGGAATACAGTGCTGCCAAGTTAATACACTTAAACCAAATCCAACAAAGACAGCTAGATCTAGACAGGTAGCTTTCATTATAGTCTAGAACAAGGAGGTAGCCATGATCTGGTAGAAGGAGCCCAAGATTTCCACTCAGTGGTCCAAATTCCAATTTTGCCACTTCCCAACCCCTATAAACTTAAGTAATCCACTAGCCTTTCTGAGCTTCGGTGTTCTCTGATGTGAAATGAGGATAAGTGTGCTAACTCTCCCCATAGGCTACGAACATGTATATTGTTTCTATTTATTCAATTCCAGGGAACACTTTAACAGTAAAGTATGCCTCTTAAAAAGCATGCTATACAAGGAAAGAATAAAGAATACGGATCATCATTCTTGAAAACAAGTTCTTTTCTTCCCTCTTTTTTCATCTTTTTTAGACATTAACCAGTAAACAGGACGCTCAGAAACTTTACAGAGAAGTGAATCATGGAAAATGCCCATCCAAAACCAGGTACCCCGGCTAAATGATGATCAGGACCTCCTGAAAGAAAACAGTGTGCAACGGTGGTAAGCACTGAAAGTCTCCTCAACCTCATGGTAGGCAGGCAGAGGGGAAAGACTGAGAATTTGGGGGCCTGTCATGTGGAGGAATCTTGGGAAGCATTTCCTTCCTGCCCATCATTCTTTCATATGCAAAACCCTAGATTCAGACTCTTGTTCAGCCACAGATCTGCCAAGGCCCACCCTAAGGGCAGTGGAAAATTCTTCTCTAATTCTATTAGCAATGCATATATGTTTACTGAAACTTAGGAGAATATTTTGGATATAAAGTAATTTTTTCCTCTCCTATGAATTTCATTTTCTTCTTAAGCCTCATGAACTGTGGGAAGAGCCATTTCCTTCTCACTCACTATAATTGCAGAGTCACCTTAGCTTGCATTAGTTATGATGATTAAATGCTATTGATGGAAAAGAACTCCACAAGCATGAGATGTCTTCAAAATATTAAGCACTAATAATTGATTGTGGAAAATGTAACTGCCCCAGGCAGTTAATCAGGGCAACACCTACATTTTAAAACATACTGTTTTATATTCTAATTTAGGGGTCAGCAAACTTTTTCTATAAAGGGCTTTGTAGGCCAGATGGTCTTGGTATTTACTACTGAACTCTGTTGTAGCATGAATAGAACCCATAGATAATGCATAAATAAATGTGTCTGTATTTCAATAAAACTTTATTTTTAGATGCCTAAATTTGTATTTCATATGATATTCATGTATCACAAAATATTATTCTTCTTTTGTTTTTTTTCCTCCAACCATCTAAAAATGTAAAAACATCCATAATTCACTGGCTGTACAAAAACAGGTGATGACTGTAAGCTCTTTGAGAACAACAATCATATTTTCCTCATCTAAATGAATGATAATCAGATGCTTCTAATATCAGAATTTTATACGAATTCTAAGGAATTTGCAAACCAATGGGAGGAAGGAGAAAGACAGAAAAGGGAAATAAATAACTGAAATGTCATATCCTTAAAAGTTGCTAAAATTGGACTATACTACCTGCGAAAACATTTCTTGATAAGCTATTTGGAAACATTGCCTTTATTTTTTACTTTTAAAATTCGGGTCACAGTTGCACGTGGACTGCTCAGCAGTGCTTCAAGAGGCTGCTGAGGCTTTGCGGTGATTAGTTTCAGAAGCAAAAAGATGGGATATGAGTCATGATTGTCAACGGAAGCAACTGCTTCTCCTGTTATCATTCTGCATGGAAAACAGAGAGAAAAGCATCTAAACAGAAAGAAAGAGATCTCATGTTGGCTTATGCGTTTTTGATGCTAGCCGTAATGTTGAGCATTTTGGGAGTAATTCAAACAAAAGCCACCGTTTTCTGACCCTCGGGATGAAGAGATTTCTTCATGGTTGCGTGGTGCTGTTGGGTCCCACATGGACAACTTTCACCTTGCTGAACTCTGCTGATGACGTGCGCTAAGTTTCTCTGGTGTCCAGGAGAGACACGGGCTCAGTGCCAGGTCAAAAAGTTTTCTGCTTGCCACTGTCCTGATTATTACCACGGGCACATTGTTTCCAAATGGACAGTGGATCCCTAGGACAGGTTACACAAGGCATGAAACCAAACCATTTCACTTTCAGATCTACATTCTTTTTTAAAGAAATATCACACTACAGCCACTAGAAATTATTACTACCTATGAGTGCCCATCCACAAGTCTCAAGGTCTCCAAACCTTGGACAATACGAAAGACATATAAACTCTAGACTATTTCCATCCCAGTAGGAAAAAATCTTAGAATCACCAGGTTGGAATAAACTTTGGATATCATCCAACACCCTTCATTTATCGGAACAATGCTTAGTTCATTTTGGAGGGAGGAAAATCGAAAACACTCCCCGCACCCCCCACACCAAATCTCCTACCCCAGTGTTTATGGTTCTCCCACATCAGATGTTATCCTTGTGCCTAACTTATATCCTTGGAGGTAGTTCATCTGCTAGACCCATTTTGCCAGAAACTCATTGATGATTATGCCAGTCTATGATACCAATAACTGAAAAGAGAACTTTGAGAATTTTGATGAGTTTGTAAAAATCATGTAGGGTTTTTTTCCCTCTATGCACTGGTGATTAAGAAAAGCGTGGGGGCAATGTGCTATAGGAAAGGCAAGAAATGAAGAGGATTCCTAAAAAGCTGATCAAAAAGCTTGGTGCTGGAATACACCTCCAGTCTATAAATTGAAGTAAAAAATGAGTTTAATATGTTTGTTGTCATTCAAGAGCTATAAGTTTTCTACCATCTCACAAAGTGAACTCTTCTTTCTCCTGCTCTAAATTAATACTTCTATTTCCTCTCTGCAAACAAACAACTCCTCCAACAGCATATCTATCCTAAAGCCTTGCCTACTACCCTTGAAAAAATGAGAGATTTCTCTTCAAATCTGTTTACTATAAGTATGATTCTCATGATTCTTAGTTTACTGACTAGAGTAAGTAGGTATCTAGTAGAGAGGGTAGAGTCTATCACCCCTTTAATGATACAACATAAATACTTATTCATTCAATGAAACTGTTAAATGTGCAACATGTCTATCTTTATACAACTTTTATGTCTTAGATTGAAATTTAGTAAAGTGCAGGAATTGAATTTACCTTTATTTTGTGTCCCAGAGTTGGCCCCAGACATTGTCTTCAGGGCTGACCCTTTGTATTGTCAGCTTATGTGCTGACTTCCAAAACAGCCTTCTGTACTCCCCTGCTTCAGATCTTACCAGTTGCAACCTATTCCCCAGGATTCTTCTCTCAGCTAACTATTATTAGTTAAGAAAGAGTTGTGACAAGTACAATGATGTCCCTGGGCATTAATGACAACTTAACACTTTCTATGGAAAACTGTACTTTTATGAGAATTATATTGAAGAGAATCAGCATGTCAGGCAGGAATGAATCTGTACCAGAGCTGGAATTTCAGCCCAAAGAGGGAGATATTTTCCAGCCCAGGTGCTTCAGCAAGGCTCTCGTGCATAACCACGTACACTGCCTACTCCCCACCAAAGCCGGCCTACACACCTAGGCCCAGAAAGTACTCAATACAAGTTGAATATCCCTAATCAAAAACTCCAAAATCAGAATTGCTCTAAAACTTAAAACTTTTTGAGCACTGACATGACAGCACGAGTGGGAAATTCCACACCTGACCTCACATGATGGGTCACAGTCAAAACTCAGGCACACAACACAGTTTATTCAGTGTCCCTAAGGGAAAAATAAAATTACCTTCATGCTATGTGTATAAGGTATATACAAAACATGAAAAAATTTTGTGTTTAGACTTGGGTCCCATCCCCAAGTTATCTCATTATGTATATGCAAATAGTCCAAAATCTGAAAAAATCCAAAATCCAAAACACTTCTGGTCCCACTTCAGAAAGGAATACTCGACCTGTACACAATCTTGGTAGTAATGACTATACATACAGACTGTAAGTGGAAATATTCATGGCAAATAGTATATGTGGCAAAACTTTTAAGGTTCATATAAGGCCTCAACATAATGCTAATAAATAATGAGAAATCTCTAATCTACATGAAATTTACTTAAATAATACTATAATGTCTAAACTTCCTCATGTTGTCCATATGCTTGAGCTATGCATGGACTTACGAGCATAATTAGTCAATTTGTGAATTTCAATCCACTTATACTTACAATATCAAAATTTAATTTAAAATATTTCTCTTGTATTAACAGCTCAACCTCAATAAAGTCATTAGTTGCAATGAGAAAGGAAAAAAAAAATGTTCGCATTTTAAGTAGTTCATATTTCAGCTAGGCATAGTGAATATGTTTCTCCATGTGGTGTTTAATAAAGGCCTAAGCAAATATTTCTTAAATATGTGCTGCCACTAAAGACAAAACAGTGGATGATGACCATATCAAGGAAAAATAGTTAGCAAACTCATAAATCAGTGTTCAATGTCTATTCCTCTGGTTAAAAGAGCGAACAATTTTCAGGTTAAGCAAAGCCATTTGCCTTTATTACAGGTATAAATATTTCAGAGTATTAACTGAAGTTCAGGCACCGCTATTAAATTCCTCTGAGCATTCAAAATTTTAATGGAGGCAGAATATTTTTCATTAAATAAACCAATGTTTAGCAGTAAAAATAGACATATAAATGAATGCTAATTCATAAATGTGTTTAGTTTTCCCTAGATGCAAGTAATAACAAGAATTTCTCTCTTTTTTTCTCGTGGCATAAACATATATCTATGTAGATCTAAGTTCTAAGGAAGGATTTAGAACTGTCTTCAGAAGAAGTGGTAACATTACCATATATTTCGTAACTATATGTCCAAAGTATTTAAAGGGAATGGTTGCTCTCATTTTTAATTATATTCACCAACTTTTCTGATGAAAGAGGCTGTTTCTGCTGGAATTCACTATTTATTGTTTACAATGTCTCATTTATTTTTGCAGATTCATTTACAAGGCAATTATTTTAGTAATCACTTTATAGCTAAAGATACTAAAACTGAAGGACATTTAAGTCTTTCTCTCTCTCTCTCTCTCTCTCTCTCTTGCTTTCTTTCTCTCTCTCTCTCTCTCTCTCTCTTTGGGTAAGGATGCAAAACAATTTGTAGAGCAAAGAACATTGAGCCTTCTGCCTGGCAATGCTATGCTGAAAACTGTCAGGAAACAAATTTCTTTGTGTCTAATTCTTAGGATACTTAGATCCATTCAGGCTTGTTTACTGCCAGCGAGTGCATTGGAGGATCAACTCACAAGCTCAGAGACATTTAAATGAAAGAGGGCACAAGCTTGGACGGCCACCTTCATTCCCAGATCCCTCTCCAGACCGTGGGGGCAGCGGGCCTGGCGATGGGGCAGGGATTGGAACTGAGAACCGGCTGTGGTGCCCAGAGCCTCCAAGGCCCCTGGGACAAGGGTACCAACAGGACAGGGACATCGTTTATTCAAGCTTAGCTCACATTTTCCTGGGGTGAAGGGGCCCAGACTCCCTACAGATAGCCATACCAAGGCATTCTGTTGAGTAGTTTGTGCTGTCACTCTCACCGTGCTAACGGGGCTGAAGGGATTAGGGACGCCATTAAACTGCAAACTCCACACTCTTTGAGTAATAACACATAAACCTTTAGTCTTTTTAGGAGGGGAATAGAAAACTATTTTCACATCTGGAAGGCAAAGGTGTCATGTGGGAAAAGACTGTGTTATTCCTGAAGAGCTTGGATTCCAGTAGGATGGGAAGGAGAAATTCTCTGTCCCCACGAGGCTTCCCTGCCTCTCCCCGACGGTGGTCTGCAAAGGTCCCTAAGGCGGCGGGGCGTGGACAGCGCCCCCTCTCCGCTCGCTGGCGGGAAAGCCGAGAAGGAGCCGCAGCGCTGGGGCGCTGGGCTGTGGCGTGGGCTGTGCCACCTCCCGGCCCGGGGCTTAGGCTGGAAGATGAGGCGACAGCTCCTCCGGGAATTTCCCACTGCAGCGACTGCACGGTGGCGACGTGGTCGAGTTACTCAGGGTGTCGTTGCCCTTTTGTCTCTGTCTTCACTGCCACACGTGCTAAAAGGCAGAAAACCACAAAGACGTACTCAACGATCTGAGGTGGGCTGCAGATCCTCAGAGGATCCGAGGGCCTGAGGAGAGGGGGCGCCGACAGGGACGGAGCAGGGCCCAGAAGCAATGTCACCTACACTGCAGCTTCCATCAGAAACGCCTCTGGGACAGCGGTGCCAGCATTCGGTGCGAATGAGAAGCGGGAATACTGTAACACTTCACGGGGCCTTCACAGCACTGCCCTGAGGACGTGGAAATGTTATTCACAGCAACCTCACGGAAGTTTTCTTCCGCACCAATTGCATTCCAAGAACGTCGTTCGCTTAGATATCTTTGATAAAGGTTAAAATATTAGAATAGATAGTATTGATTGCTTTGTGTGTGTGTATGACATACGCACATATATATAATATAATCTTATAAAGTACTGAACATATTTAAGGATACAAAGAAAAATTCCATAAGTTTGAATAATAGAAATATAGTGTGTATGAATATGCAAATATACATATGGCCCGATTATTCAAACCATCTTGTCTTGAAATTGGAGGAGACTGAACAGCCTCCCTCAGCAGCTCCTCTCCCTCCACGACTAGCCTAAAACTTCCTGACTGAAGACAATCGGAAGTTGAAAGTCCCTCAACCACCTTAGATGCTCTGAGATTTTTCAAGTAGATTCACAGTTTCTATTCCAAAATATAGCATTTCATCAAATCATCTTTCACATTCAATCCAAAGCGGTACTGCTAACCCCGACGATGACACAGTAAGCCAGGACGCCCTGCTCCTGGGCACACACATGGACACCACCCGCCTCGGTGAGATGCTCTCGTGCCTGTCCACACTGGGAAGAAAACACCCACCCTCTCGGCCCACCTCTGGACAGCACTCAGCCCTGGGCGGGGGGGAGGAGAAGGAGGCAGAGGAAAACACCAGATTTCACTGAGTATTTACCCAAAAGAGACTGAGGATGAATCTATAAGTAACACAGAGTATCTAGAAGTAAATAGGCAATGTTCTGCTATTAGGGAGAATGGAAAGAGAAGCCATTCTATTCTGGGGTCAGAACTGAAAAATTTTTTAAAGTTGCATTTATTTTGCACACCTTGGGTTTATGACCATTAATTACATAGTCACAAACCTGTGTGTGATTTTTCATTTCATTTACAATATGAAACTCAAAAGCGAATACTCAGAAACTCTGGGAATATAAAACGATACTAAAATTATTGAAGTGCACATAAAGTATGAGTTTTGCTGGGTGAATGTAAAGCAGACTGCACTAATAACTCTTATGCCTTTAAAACCAAAGTTAGACATATAGTTTAATTTATATGCTTATAAAGTTTCTTTCTGATAGCATCATAATAGTGTTGTCTGCATTGCTTATTTTCAAGTAAATAAAAGGATTAAGGGCTAGGTTTTCTAGACAAACCAAATAGACAATGCAGAATCATTCATGACAAATAATATTTTCTTGAGGATAAAGCACAAAAGATATCAGCTAAGAAATACATCATTTAAATCTGATATTGGGATTTAGGACATAAAAATAAAACAGGAGTTACTTTGTCATAGGGGAAATGCAAGTTTTCTACAAAAGCACTTAATTCAGATAAAATGCAACTGAAATATTTCTCATCTTTCCCAGTCAGGCAAAAATAAACACAAAGTAATTTTCCTCTAATAAAACAAAATCTGCCTTTGAACTTCATTAGGAACTTTGATAAGCAGAAGTAAAGGAAATCATTTTCACTTCAATAATTTCCATTAGTTATCGATATTTTATCTGTCAAATTCCAATGCAAAACCTAAGAAGGAAAGACTTCAATAAAATGAAAAGATTAAAGTTGACAGTAATGTTTAAATTATCTTGAGGGAGAGCATGTACCAAAATTAACTGAGAAGACCCACCTGGAGGCATGATCCACTTACTGAGAGTCATTCTCCCTGATGGAACTACTGCTTGTCCTCCTATGCTGAGACAGAAAGAAATAATATCTCATCTACAATATTCTCAAAGATATTCATCCATACAGGTATCTTTCTAAATACATATTCTGAGCAACTAAACTTAGATAAACTAAGTAACATTAATTTACACAAAAAGTCCAAAACAATCTAATAACTGCATATTTCTATGACAAAATGGCTAAATTCTAGACCTTAAGAAGATTTGTATATGTAGGGGCTTGCTTCTGGAGTAGCCCATGTGAGGAAGGGCTCAGTGAAACACTCTTCAAGGATTAAACTGAGAAACACAAATTCATATTGAAAGCCATTAGCTGCTACAGTGTAAAAACAAAGGTTCTGTATTCTTCAGCATAATTCATATAAGAGAAGGGAATTTCTTCAAGGAAAACTGAGCAACAGACCTCGTCCTAGATGAGAAAGCTCTGTTCTGTGTGGCCCACTACTCCCTCGGGGGAGGGATCTCAGCCTTCCAGATTTCCTACTGAGAGTGCCTCTGACACACTCCTCACTTCCATGATGCATAATTATTGTGACCTCTTTAAAAAAGTGGTTTGTATGACTCTCAGCAGTTTAAAAAAAGAAAGAAGTGTTGACCAACATGTTGACAGAAGGATACCCAAACCTTAGAAAAATAGAAAAGAATCTGAAGATTGTATATAAGGGAGATTTACTCTTCTTCAGACAGATAGTGTTTTCACGTTCATTCTTGTCTATGGGAACCAGAGGCTTTTACCAAGATTCTGATTAAAAGGGAGACGCCAGTCTTTTAAATATCGCGTCATTCATTCTCAGCCATACCACCATCAAACTGCATCCGTCACGTGGTGGCTCCAGGGACTTTGACTATACCTATCTCTGCACTCTGAGCGGAAGGCTGGCAACGGAGAAAGCGCCCTGCCCTGTCCTTGGCTACAAATTTCCCAGCTAAGGCTGTGGACCATTTGCCCTCTATGATTGGTCAGAGCAGTCTTCTTGAAATGCCTTCTTGTTGCCCTAGGGATTTTGAGGGGTTTTTCCTCTCTTCTGTGTTTGACGTCCTGTTTCCTGTGCTCCATGTCTTTCTCCGTCTTCATTGGTTCTCTTAATGCAGTGGGTCACATCATCCAGTAGTGCCCTGGAAAACAATGTCTGAAAGCAGTATCTGTATTATATCCTCCCATTTGATTGATATTTGGGTCTGTATTGAATTCTATATAGGAAATAATATCCTTTCTGCGCTTAAAAGTAATTCTTGATTGCACTAGCTTACAGTGTTCATCTGATTTTTAATGCTTTGTATGTGACTTACTTTTCCGTCTGGAAGCTTTGAGAATCTTACCTCCGTGCTCAGTTCTGAAATTTCACGATAATGTGCCATGCATAGTCCTGTTTCAGTCCCTGTTTAGGCCCCTGAGGGCCTTTTCAGTCTGGGAATTCATGACCTTCATTCTCAGAAAAATGTCTTTTCTTGATGATTTCCTATCTTCAATTTTCTCCATTCTTGCTCTTTTTGAACTCCTATTATCGTATATTAGATTTTCTAGACTGTTTTCTAAATTTCTTATCTCCTTTGACCTATGTTCCGTCTTTTTGTTTTATTTTCTTGTTTTTTGTTTTCTGTATTCCTTTTTTCTAGTCCTTGTTCTCAGTTCATAGATGTAGTATCTCCCTAAACTCTTTTGTAGATTCATGGTAGGCTTTGGAAGATTTCCTCTCGCTTAATGTTTTTGGTTTTGTTTCTTGCCAAGTTGTTTTTTCCTGTCTTTTCTGGTTTTTATCTTCCATCTTGGAAGGCTTCCCTAGTTAGAAACTCTGAACACATGTGTGAGGCTGGTTGACTTTGAGCTTCACTATAGTATGATCTGGGTGGGACATGTATGGGAAAACTATGATGTCAGTGACTTTATGTCTTTTCTCTTAGGCTGCTCACACTTCCCAGTGGAGAATTTCTCTGTCTTCTGCATAAGTGATGGAAACCTATTGAAGTTTCCAAGCACTCAGTAGTCAATATGCATAAATTCACCTAACCCTGTTGTCAGTATGGTGAGCATATTCTTCATCTGGGGCCTGCTGGTCTGAATTCTCATCACTGTCCCTTCCCGGGCTTCCATATTGAGTTGTAGAATCCATTTGAAAATTGCCACCTTAAAGTACTCAGTATGAGGGCTTTATATCCATCTCCTTGGCCAGATACAGTCATTGACTTATTTATTGCTCAGATAGGATGAAAGGATACATAATATTATTTCTCTGTACAGGCGGAAAATGTGAGTCTCCTTGATGGCACAGAGTCTTCTGAGCAGGAAGCTGCCTTATTTACCTAGGAACTCTGGGAATCAACTTAGTGGTCAACGTGCTGCCCTTTTTCAGTTTCCAATATCCAGGAAGAAGAGTCAGTAAGCTGAAATTAAGTCAGTGCATGTAAACAGTAAGCACCTAAGACTCATGGCAAATATTGAAGGTATCTACAAGGTAAACTTCCACTTTCGTTTAGTGAAATTAACAATAGGCTTCTTTTCCTTAAAGAAATTAGCTGAGGGAAATAGGCTGAAATATAAGTGATAGTTATTGAACATTCTCATAAGCACTTGTCCTTGAGTCATTTATGCACAAATTTTTCACATCAAACAAATGCTCGTTTTCCTTATGGCTTGCCCTGTTCTCCACATTTTCATTTACTGTGACTTTTCTATTTTGCATTTTCTGTTAGTGTTTTTTATTTTTCTTTTGTATGCTACTTTTCCAACTCATTTTCTAAAAATTTCTCTCCCCCATTTATACAACAGACTCAAGATCAGTAACATATTCTATCCAACTGAGCTTCACAATTACCAATAAATGATTTTCTTAAGTAGCTTCTGTGTGTGTGTGTGTGTGTGTGTGTGTGTATGTAAGATGGAAGAATAGGCAAGCTCTGGAAATAAAGCAGGAGAAATACAAGACGTCACTTTCATGAATATTCTATGGTTGCAAGATTTTTCCATGCAAAACAGTTATGTTAAATGAACATAAAATATAACATAAAAATATGGAATGTGTGTCCTTGATTAAATTTCTTCCAGCTGGTGCTTTGCCCCATCGCTGACACTGTTAGGGCTGATTAGCATTCCACAACAGCCAGGTTCACAGCGTCAGAGGGTTGTCTGTGAGCTTGTCTGGATGAATAGAAAGTCATTCTAATCTTGTTAATATCATTAACAAAAAATAACATGCTGGCAAGATTTGGGTTTGAACTTCTGTCTTTTATCTGCCAAATGTCCATTTTAAATGTAATCAGAATAGACATAGTAACACTTTTAACACTGAAAGCAGCTCAGGAATGGCTGCCATTTATCGCACACCCACTACAAGCCATGCAATGTACAAAGCACATGCATTATCATAGCTCATCCCTTCAAACCTCTCTGAGACACCGTGATTACTCTGCGTATTTTACAAGTGGGAAAACTGGGTCTCAGCTTGATAATATACCCAACATCACTTAGCTGGGAAATCGCAGAATCTAAGCTTCCTGGCTCCAGCGTCCATGCTCTTCAATATGATGCTTTACTGCCTCCGGTATTGGATGGAATATATTTTTAAAAATGAATCCATTAGAAACTCAAGCTGATAGTTATCTGAGTTTCTCAATGTTGTTTTATTACAAAAAGATGATAGAAGATAAGAAATAAATAAGTTATCCAACACTACAAATCCCAAAGCATTATTCACACCACAAAACTGAGTAAGCATTAGAATCACTGCCTCAATTAAGAATGTTGTCAGTTATGTATTGTTGCATAACAAATTACCCCAAAACTTGGTGGCTTAAAACAATAATAATCATTTTCTGTCACAGTACCTGTGAATTGGGAATTCAGGAATGGCTTGAGTGATAATTGTGGCTCTTGGTCTCTAATGGGTTGCAGTCCAATGTCAGTCAAGGTTACAGTCTTCTGAAGCTAAACTGGGACAGGAGAATCTGCTTTAGCTGTGTAAAAGGAAAACAAAAATCTGAGCACCACCCCCCACCCCAAACTCATTATGCAAAAGAGAAGGTAAAGGCCTCAGGCACCTGTGAAGAGCTGGCCCCACAGACCATTCATTAAGCAAATTCCTCACTGGCCCCCCATGGCAGGGACATGCAAGTTGTAGCTTTAGGCCTGCAGGCCACAGCCGGCTCCTAAAACTAAAGTCTGTTTGCTTTCACACAAATAAAGTATTACAAGTTATCTTCACAGGTGCAGCACAGAGACAAGACAGGATCAGACACTCTTCCACCCACCCAGGGACATCTACGTAATTGATGCTTCCTTCACTCCTTTTTTCTCTTCTAACATCTGTCTCATCTTATGCAAAATGTAGATTTTCCTGGAACTCACAGGAATGTAACCATTTTGTCTCACTCCCGCCACCCGTGCTTTTTTTTTTTCTTTCTGTATGCCTTTAAATGTTGAAACCTCCAAAGCCCCTTTCGGAAAAACAGTCACAGCTTTGTCTGCAGTTTTTGTTTTCCCCAGCCATGTCCTCGACTTTGGCTTACTAAACCTCCACGGATTGAGATTTTTGCCCAGCCTTTCATCTGGGGTCAACAGCTCGCTCACATGGTTGGTGGCGTGGGTGCCAGCTGTTGTCAGGAGGCCTCAGTTCCTCTCTACAGGGGCCACTCCACAGAGCTGCTTGAGTGCCCCCAAGGCATGGATTCCTCCAAAGTGAGTCATCTAAGAGAACAAGATAGAAGCTGCAAAGCCTTCCACTACCTATGTTCAGATGTCATGCATTGTCACATCCCCAAAATTCTCTTGGTCATACAGGTTAGCTGTGACTTCATAGGGGGAGACTCCACGGGAGTGTGAATACCAGGAGGCAGGAATCACTGGAGGCCAATCTGGAGGCTTGTTACCACAAAGAAAAAAACTTTTTTGTTTCATGAATACTTGGAAAGCCATGGTGTGTAGGAGGTGAGACCCCCGACGTGATTTCTGATTCATGCTAGCCAGTGGTAGAGCAATTTTCCATAGGACGTGGACTCCACTGTCTACAGGCCAATTGTTTCACTGAGGGAGTTGTGCTGGCCGAACGTGAGAGTGCCATTACTCCAGCAAGTGGAAAGGATTAATGGTAAAGGAAACCAAAAATATTTTGCCCCAATATGGAGATACCTTAAACAGATACAAGTAGACCTACCATTTGATCCAGCAATCCCATTATTGGGCATCTACCCAAAAGAACAAAAGACATTCTATAACAAAGACGTCTGCACCCAAATGTTTATAGCAGCACAATTCACAATTGCAAAGATGCAGAAACAACCCAAGTGCCCATCAATACATGAGTGGATTAATAAAATGTGGTCTATGTATATCACAGAGCTCTACTCAGCCACAAAAATCAATGGTGATCTAGCACCTCTTGTATTATCCTGGATAGAACTGAAACCCATTCTACTAAGTGAAGTATCCCAAGAATGGAAAAATAAGCACCACATGTACTCACCATCAAATTGGTTTCACTGATCATCACCTAAGAGCACATTTAGGAATA